>NC_072772.1:1518908-2198447 GCF_022539595.1 Amphiprion ocellaris
TGTCAAGAAATATGTTACTTCAAGAGAAATCTGAGTCACTGCATGTAGACATCACGACACATTTCTAACAGGATTTTTACTCATTCAGAACTCAACCCCCTCGAGAAACAATCTCCAAGCAGTAGCCTTGATGATTAAAAATGGCAAATTATAAGATACATTTTTTTGTAAAAGGGTAGGTCTGCTTGGTTCTTTTGGAGAATTAGTCACTTTAATGACAGTGTTGGCATCCCAGTGTGCAAATGTTCCAACAAAACAGTTCCATTATTACTATTTTGTGAGGGTACCGTTGCTACATCCCAAGCTTGGGGTCACTCAAGGGGTCTTCAAAGAAATACAAGCAAGCCTGAGCATTTCTGTGTAACAGAATGATGATGAGGTGTAGTCACAGCACTGACAGAGTTGGTAGTCTACTTACAGTTTCATCCTGACTTATTGACTATTTCGTGGAAACCTCTTCTGTCCTTAGATTCCTGGAAGTATTGCAATCACTGATTAAATCATTCCTGACCCCAGAAGTTACAAAAGATTTAAGGTCACATTTACACAAGTAGGATTTTTTGATGGTGCCTTCCATTAACATGCTCCAACAGGTAATGCATCCTCACTTTCCACTTTACTACAGTGCCGTCCTTAAATTATATTATTGTTCCTATGAAATCCAAGTGCCGTTTTTATGGCTGTTTGTCTTCACACAATCCCCCATCTACCACAGCAGGTGAACAAGGTTGGGTATCGAGGCAAAGTAATAACTCTGACACATTACTTAACTACATGCATACTTGGCCAAACAGCTTCAGCTGCATTATATCTCAGTGTTTTTCAGCTTGTCAAAACCAGAACCAGCCATAACACCAGAGTATCACCAGGGAGTAGGGTTGGGAAACAAATTCACAGAAAGGAGGAGAGGGAGAGAGTACCATATGTGGGTGAGAAACATGTTCTCATACAGGCTGTTTTTCTTTTGTTTCAGCTGCATGGCCCCACCTTAAATGAGGACAGGGAACAGGGGAGTGCACTGGACAGAGGAGGAGAGGGGAGAGGTAGATGGGAACTCATTGAAGAATTGGGCATAATGTGCTCTGGGCAGTCCCCGACCCAGCTGTTTTCCATTCAGTGGGAGCCTGAGCGCTGAAATGTAGCAGGGGTGGGATAGACATGCAGAGAGAGAAGTGGAGGGGAGGAAGAGGAGGAGGAGGAGTAGGAGAGAGAGACAGTAAAACATGGTGTGAGACACCTCATGTAAAGGTTATGATGATGGCCATTTAAGTGGACCGGTCTGTCTGTCTCCCTTTTGTTTTTCTCACAAACCAAATTAAAGCATGTTTCAGAGATACATCTAAACACACTCTGCTTAAAGGAATGACAGCTCTTTTCAGCTGCAAGTATTTAACTTTACTGATATATATGCCATCTTTTTGCACCTGTGCACTTATATGTAGTTTCTTCTTATCCACTCGCCTGCAACATCTTTTAATTCCTAATACAAAGTTAGAATATCTACTTGGCCTCTTTCATCCAAAGCTCAAATCAAAAACTTTTGAACACACTCACGAGGCCAAGGAAAGGTCAGAAGTAGCTATTTTCCTAATCTTAGTGATACTAAACATGCAAACAACATGCTATGCTGAGCAGCAGCAGCAGATCAAGTGTTTGAAAGGATTAAGCACAAATCCATTAATGAAGTTCAGTTATAATTTCCACACAATACTACCTTTGTATTTGTGGATTATTGTGGATTATCTTTTACGACAACACTAGTAACAGAAATTGAACATTTAGTCTCACGTAACACAATCTCCTACAATTACAGAAACAGCTGACTATTTGCATCTTTAATATGCATTTAAATAACAGACAATAAATGTATCTGGCTTTGGTCTGATTGCTGAGGTGTCATTGACCAGAGATTACACGTGTCTTCAAGTGTGCTTGAAGAACGTAAGCAATTAGTTGAAATTTTCACTTGAAAGAGAAAAAAAATGCAGCTATCAGTGAAGCAAGACATTATGACATTTCTTCTTATCTCATCTAGGTTCTTTCATCACTGAATGTTCCCAACTGCATCCCGGAAATTTCTTCTTAAATGTCAAAGTTTGTGACCTTTCGACCCATCTAGAGCAACTGATTGAAACAAAAATCAAGGTGACATAATATTGAAAATGGAATCAGACAACTTCTCTTTGCTTATTAGAATTTAAGCATAATCAGGGATACACCCTAAATATGCTGCTGTTGCTGTGTGATTGCATAGATAAGCTGAAGTTACTTTTTTCCACCTACGTTTCTTAATCTGCTGACAGCCGAGTCACTGCAGCGTGTCAGTGTGTACACAGAGTCCCGCAGAGTTGAAATGACTCTGCAGCCAGTACTCTTGCCCTTCTCATATCCCATCTACTCTCCATCTGAAGCACCAGGTTACACAAACATCCAGTGGAAACTCACACATGATCCACCTCATCTACTGGCATTCATGTTTTACTCAATTATTCCTGTTCGGGGTGAAAAAGGTCCGGAGCCTCTCCCAGTGTACATGGCTCCCGAGGAGGGAAAACATCCTGAACTGCTCCATCACTGATCCTGTGCAGACAGTTTATCACATTTTCATTCATACCTGAGGAACCTTTTTTTTTAATCTGACTTGCATTTCCTGTGAAGTCTGCAGTCAGAGTGGGCACTGGAGGCTTCAGGGGATGGTGGAGTTACTAAGACCTGGCACCAACTCTCTGTCTCCAACTGCAGGAAAGCAGACACCACAGACCTTTGCCATTTAATACGTGATGCCTCCAAGTGGCAGCGAGGCAGGGAGCCGGGTAGAAGAAGGCCTGCTGCCAGAACTGTCCTGGTCTCTCAGTATGAGCAGTGGGCACTAAGGTTTCTGACAACTCCCCCCTGAAGTTCCCCCCTGAACCGAAGACCTACTGTGCTTTCCTTCTAATGGACACATATGGTTTTCTTATGCAGAGAGGGATTATAACCAGTATTTTAGGTTTTAGCCTGACTTTGGTGCTGTGTGAAAAAGCAAAACCTCCTTCTTTCTGCAGCAAGTTTGCCAACGCAGGGTCATCCAGTGAAAAGCTCGTACCAGGCTCAGCTTTTACCACGGCGTCAGCACATCTCCTCCGTTAGCTGATCAAATACATGCATGCAAACGTTCCTGGTGGTAACACAAACAGTGCACTTCTGCTCTTTTAATCATCTAGACCAGAGATAAAATAATTGTTGTTGTGATACCTTTCCAGAATTTAAATGCTCAGAGTACAAACAGCTGTGCAGCAGTTTTGGCCTCCGATAAGCTTTTGAAATGAATTAATCTGCTACTCAAACTGGATTTCCTGGATGATATTTCATGCCATACCAGTACCTGAAGCAACATGCCAACACTCTGAGCTGCTCTCTCTCTG
This sequence comes from Amphiprion ocellaris, assembly GCF_022539595.1. NCBI lineage: Eukaryota > Metazoa > Chordata > Actinopteri > Pomacentridae > Amphiprion > Amphiprion ocellaris. The sequence goes on from NC_072772.1 coordinate 1,522,313, forward strand.
AACACTCACTTACCCTCATATACGGTGGTTTGGATTATCCGGCTAATCATTTTGGCTTGCCTGATCATCTGAATGCTTGTGCATCATGAGTGGAGCAATGTCAGCATGCTAACATATCAAAGTAATTAATTCAGTGAGTGTAATATTATCATAACTGATGGAAAGGATCAGGAAAAGTTCACAAGCTTAAAGCTCTGGGAAAAAAGCTAGTAAGTGGACTTTCAGTGAATATTTTTTTAGTCAAGCAGAGATATGGTGGCCAAGCTGGAATTTTAAATCAGAAAAAAGTGCGTTTGCATTCCAAGTTTGGGAAGCAGCATTAAGTGAGGCATGTGATGAACATTATGCTGTATTTTCACCCACTGTTCAGACAGAACAGAGTGGATGATGTCTTTCACTACACCTGGCGAATATGATCTCTCAGGAAGCACATCCAGGTCATGAATGGTGATGATTTATAGCACCTGAGAGAAGAAATGCTAATTTGTTTAATGTCAAGACGTAATTTGTGGCAAGTTGCTTGATTCATATCAAACGATTTTCACACAGTGGAAATGGATGTGTGTGTGTGTGTGTGTGTGTGTGTGTGTGTGTGTGTGTGTGTGTGTGTGTGTGTGTGTGTGTGTGTGTGTGTGTGTGTGTGTGTGTGTGTGTGTGTGTGTGTGTGTGTGTGTGTGTGTGTGTGTGTGTGTGTGTGTGTGTGTGTGTGTGTGTGTGTGTGTGTGTGTGTGTGTGTGTGTGTGTGTGTGCCTGGCTGGTTTTGCTCCTGCTGACAGAGTAATGGATCTGTTCATTGTTGCATGTAGACGGTGTGTGATGTATGAGATTCATTTGAAATTCTCTGTCTTAAATGAGGCACTCACATGTCTCCATATGGGAGGAGAGAAACTTGAAGGCCGATGCATTGAAGGAAAATGAACAGAAGTTGTTCATTTTTGCGGTCGTCATTGCTGTGAAATGGCTCTGATTGTGGTCTTGTCCAATATATTTCACTTAATGTAAAGCCCATTTCATGCACAATACATATGCCAAAAACACAAATGGCTGCAGTGGTGTAAAAAATAATAAAAGATTTGGTATATGGGAGATTTTTTTAAATGAGGTAAATCGAGGGTAAATTCACTTAAATATCAGTTAAATCATATGTTAAAAAAGCATTTAAATGGACTGCTTGTATACAAGAGATTTATATTTATGTCTCATTGTATATATAACAATTTTCATTTGAGATGGCTGTGCAAAAAAAGTCTAAATGAAATAATTTGACACATTTCCTTGTAACTCCATTATGCAATTCATTTTTATTGCCAAGTTGATTTTGAGTATAGTAACAAACACAAAAAACATGACATTTTTCACATTGGCTTTTAATAAAAATAAAAGCCTTATCAACATGATTTTATCAAGACACCATAATTAAATGAAATTATTATAAAAACCCACAATTGAAATTTACACAAAAAAATTAACTATAAAACATTTTTTGACATGCAATAAATACATTCATTTCACTAAAGCAAAGTAAGATCAATATTGACACTGAAATGCAGAGAACGCAAAAAGAAAATAAAAAATACTGTTTGGTTTAAAGTATTGCTTTTAATTGTCTTTATGATATAAACTGCTGTAAAACCACAAAACACTGAACACTGCTGATGTTTTGTGCACATCTGCTGAAATAAGATCCCGACTTCCACTGAAAAATTACATTTCCATTGTAAATTTCTGATGTATGTATTCTGTCATGTGTTTTTCCATCCATTCACAACTACTACTGTCTGCGTGGCGGTCTGTCATGCTGCTGAACTTTCTCATCCCTGAACCACAGTCGGGTACAACCACCTCAGAATGTCAGAGTGATCTTCATTAGATCATAATCCATCATTTCTACACATCAACTTTTTCCAAAACCAAAGTAGACTCCTGTGTGTGTAAGTGTGTGTGATTACCCTGAGGCTCTGTAACATTTTGGCACCGGTTCATCGAGTGGAAGCCGTCAGTGGAATCGCCTTTTTCTTTTAAAAATGGCTTTTTCTACAAGAAGCGACACTCCAAACAGAGCAGGGCAGCCTAATTAAATCTGACCTAATCTGGAGCAGCAGCCTGCCATCCAGCTGTGTGTTTATGTGTGTGTCTGCATGAGTGTGCTCGAGAGATATACAATCAAATATTCTCCCTGACTAAACTTTCACTCCTCCGAATTCCTGCTTGTTTTGTCCTTGCTCTTTTGTTTGTCTTCGAATGTAACCTCACGGAGCAGAAGTTGCACACTGTAAATGAAAAAAAAAAGATTCAAGCCAGGAGTCCGCTCAGTCTGCTCTGTATGTGTTCAAGGTAGAGAAAGAAGCAGAGATACAAGCTAAACAGATGCAGGAGGACATATTCAGGCAGAACCCCCCTTCGCTATTCAGCTACAAAGAGCCTTCGGCGGGTCATGTGCTGATTGGGTGATAATTGTTACGTCTGGAAGGAGGATGTCATCTCAGAGGGCACACTGACATTAATGTTAACACTAAAAACCTGACAATGACCTGCAGCAATCAACAATGAAAAGGCAAAAAAAAAGTCCTCACAAGGTAATTTGCCAAAAGAGGAAATTTAAACAGTAAGCTCACTGACGGGTGGAAAAAAGAGGCTAACAGACACACAAAGCAGCCAGTTTTCCTTTGTTATTTACTGAAGGTTATGACTATCAAGCACAAGCTATTTTTCTCTCTGTTTCTGGTTCTTTTCCTCACAACCCCTCTCCCTTACTTGTTCTCTCCATCCCAGCGCATGACTTGGCTGGTGCAGCCGAGGCCCCACTCAATTGTGCAATTTCATACATGTTTACTTTACTGGCATCTTTCTGAGCATATTTTCCCTGAACATTTCCCCTCACATTATTCTGCATTTCCTCTACAACAATATGCTGTCTTTAATCTCCCCGTTGTAAGTCGTTTCTTGGCTTGGGGATCAGAATACAATAACGATGTCAGATTTTTTTGCCTTTGGCTCATCATCTGCTGTATTTTAACACATGCCACAAAGCTCATTTTGGAAATTGATCAGGGCTTAAAGAAAAAGAAAGTAGCTCTTCACATAAACATTTAGACAACTGTCTTCTTCAGCATGAAAAACAGCTGGAAGTAAGTGGATCATGGGAGAAGGAGGGGAGGCGGCGGGTGCTGTGGGTCAGCGGTTTGTGTTAAGTGTAAGAGGAGAGAAGGCACAGAGAGAGGTGAAGAGGGAAGCTGTGCTTTGAGGGGACGAGGGCTGTGAACGAGAGCAGCCAAGGGAGGAAGAGGAGGAACGCTACAAGGAGGCAAAGTGCCCCAAGGAGAGGCAATTGTGGGACTTTCTAGGGGATCACAAGAGTAATAAAAAATCACAATACAATGATTTTTCCAGAAAAGTGCCGTTCAGAGGAATAAATCTAAAGCAGCTGCTTGTAATAAAGACTCTTGAAAGTGTCAAATATCTCCCTTGTACTTCACCCTGCTACACTGAGAGAGCATCTAGACATGTAGATGGACAGGTGCACTTTGCAGACACATCAGAAAACCTCGCACTCATTCACCCATACAAATTATTGCAAGACTCACTTGTTTTGCTGAAGGCACATTTGCATTAGTTGACTGAAGAGTCAATTGATTATTGGCATTATTTGGCTGTAGCTTACATTTAAACATGAGTCCTCATAAAAAGAAATATGTACATTTGAGAGTAGTGACCTCTCTGGTCTCTGCGCTTTAGTGATTAGCCACATACTGGACGGCTTTCGTAACAAGTCAAAGCTGGTAGGAATCGACAATGCAACTAATGAAAACTACAAAGATTGTCGCTGAGTTTTGTTTTCGAGCATCTGCGATGTCTGCTAAGTGCTTCAGTCTTTTTGGCACACACTGTGAAATACAATAAATGTCAAACGGTGACATGACTGCAGACTCTTCAGGACTACGCAGCCTGTCAGAGTCACATAGGTGACCTTGGGCCTGCTGTCGCCGCTGGTAGAAAGCTTAAAGGCATGCTTTGCATTTTTGAACATTAAACCTAAACCCTTTTTTGGTCTGCAAAGTGCTGCTGGAACTCATCCAGGCCCTCCCCTTTTTTTGACTTCTATATTGTTAGTGTTAAAAAAGTTACAGGCCTGGGATGGTTGCCATAACATGAGAAAGGAGTGAAATGGCCAAAAGATTTTTAAAAAGAAATCAACCCTCATCTCATTTTTGGTGGTTTATGTTACTGCACTAATATTTGCATCCATTCCTTTCTTAAAATTTTAATTAATGTAACTAATAAACTGTTTTAAGTGCCTACTTAAATAACATCTTCATCCAAACCACTTTGGTGGCAATGAGGGATTTTCTGGCTTGGCATGTGAAATAACATTAACAAAGGCAAATGGCATAAAAGCCCACGGGGTGAGTGGCTACATCACTAAACTGAAACAAGACTCCTCTAATTTGACTAAGTGAAACAACCACAGAGCAAAAGAAATACTGCCAGTTTTTAAAAATGATTTACGTTACATTTTCTGGGCTTTTCATACTAATTATGGATGAAATATAGATTAACTATCGTGAAATAATAAAGATTTGAATCCACAACATCCTCAGATTGTAACAAAATGTCTGAGCAGCTCACCGTGCAGCCCTTGAAAGCCCACAATGTCCTATCACCGTGATACTGAGCAGAAGTTTATTCCCAAAGAGCAATAAAGGGAAGGAAAAGAGAAGATACAGTCTACTTGTTTTCTGAATGGAGGGTTTTAGAAGTACGAAACAGGCTTTCATACTGAGACAATGGCTCACGTCCACCCTGCTGTGCTCTCCCTGCTCCTCTCCCTCCCCATTCTCCGTCTCTCTATCTGCCTCTGAGCAGAAACACACAGCACATCCTGCTCAGCACAACACACCAGCCAAAAGTTCACTTCCTGCTCCTCAGCGCTTCTCCTTCACACCAGCCCTATTCCCAGGGCATGCATTAGCAACCCTTCATATGCTCAAATAGCATAGCGATACACAAACAGACAAGCAAATGCTTCCCCTTTCTATAGATACACGACCCCTCCTCCTCCTCCTCCTCTGTCGGACGCATTAATGTAGTTAAGCAAATTTCAAACAGCACACATCCTTCTGAAATCTTCAACCATTATCTTTCTCTTACCTCTCGCACAGATTTGAAGTGACAGTGGAAACACTTGGTGTTATTTTAATGGCGTTTGGCAAGGAAAATGCAGAGACACGTTTTCATTTCAGCTTCTAAATCGGAGAGAGTGAGGTGACTGAAATTCCCACGGCTGACATCCGCCTGTTTTAACACGTATACACATGTGTGAGAATCAAGTTCTTATGACCGAAGTTACATTTAAGCTATTTTTTTTTTCTTTCTTGTCACAGAGCTAAGAATCTCCAAACTTGAAGCGCTGACCAAAAACATGCTGCTTCCTGTGTGGTTGTGTGCATGTACGACCGCCGTCTGACTCTTGTCAAAAGTTCACTAACCTCTGGAGACAACGGGCTGAACAATACTAGGGTAGTTTTCATACTCAACTGCTCGTCTTTTTGAGGAAGTAAGATTAATGCATCATGTCTTGTGAGCAAAGAGAGATTTCAAAATGCAACACTTGTCACCTAGATTTTACTGTATGTGTTGCTAAAACCAAAGATCAATGCCATGTTACTGACTAAACTGGATCAGAAAATCACAAAAACACTTAAGGTACTACCAAAATGACTTAGCCTTACGTTTGAACAAAGGTCAGACTGACAAAAGCCTCTTTGAGGACAACACAATAGAAAATGTATACCGCATAGTACAAATAAAAACAAAAAATGTTAATATCACATATTATCTCTCCACCTTAAAACTGCAACAAGAAATGTATAAACACAGAAATAACCACAGGTTTAACACAGGACAACTGCCCTGTTAGTAAGAAAATTTTACAAAAGTGTGTGTGTAAGTGAGTGTGTGTGCATGTATGTGTGTTGATATTGTTGATCTAAGGTTTACAAAAGCTTAGCATCCCCATGCTGGGTTCAGTCCTGAGGTAAGCACCAGTTTCACGTGCGCTGCTTTCAGTTTAAATTAAAATGAAGTAAAGAAAAGTAAGTGACAAGAAACATGTTTGATATGATCGTATGCTACAGAAAAGAAGCCCTTAAATTATTGTTACATTTAAAAAAAGAAAAACAGTTGCCAAAGTTAGGCACATTCTCTGTATTTTTTTTTTTTTTTAAGCCTTTAAGATTCACTACGTCTATCACAGTGTATGTATGGCTTTAGTCTTCACATTCACCCACTGAGGTTGGCATTGGCACTATAGTGGTCAAACAATCTCAATGAAGGACTAGTAAAAGTGGGAAAAAAGAAACAAAGAAAATAAAAGGCTAACATGTTCTTTGGAATAAAGATTTAAAGACAAGAATGTGCCTTCAACCTGCAACCTTTAAGTGCTCTTTTGTTTTTTCAAGCTGGAGGAGCTGCTGGTCAGCCAACACATAAAATATGTCACTCTTTGTTTCCGCATTTGATACCAGCGGAGAAGAGAGGCAGGACTATTTGCTAGGCTTGGATGTGATGTTAATAAGTGGATCAGAGGAGCAAGATGGCAGGCATGAAATGGGACATCATGCTGGCGAGCAGTGCGAATTGTCCAGGAGAAAGTGAGATTTCACAGGGATTACTGAGGCGCAGCAGCTGGGGAGCGCTGTTCATCCGCTGGCTTCTGAGGAAGACTCACAAACCCCTACTTGTGTTCATATCGCTGACAGATTAGCAGCTCGCTATGTGTGTGTGTGTGTGTGTGTGTGTATGTGTGAAGAGGGAGCCTATATGCATCCGGTGTGTGGAGTGCTGCGATGGCAAAGTGCTGGATGCAGCGCTCACTTTGGCCTGTCAACAGTAGCAGGGCTCCCGGTCAACAGACTACAGGGGAGGGAGGTCAGATGAGAAGCCGGATGGTGGAGCAGAGTGGCGTTCAACAAGACTCATGACAAACTCCACCATTAATCATCAGACCGCTATGAATAGACCACTTGCTCCTGACAGTAAATGACATATTTCTGTGTCATGAGCTCCGTCCCAATGCCTGCCTCTCTTCTCAGCTGCATCCACGAATGTAAATATTACACAATGTCAAAGGCAACACCCATGATTCGTCTACACCACGAGTTGAAGCTACACTCGTCATGACCAGGGATTTAGTGTGTCATCAGTTGGGTATGTGCAATCATGTCCCAGTTATGAGATCACAGGGCCGTGCTAGCTGCGTCTCAACAACAACCAAAAGCTGAGGGATGTTCGTTAAACTGCAAAGGAAGTTTTTAAGCTCAAGGACGGTTGAAAGTGTAAGGCTGATTCAGCTACCATTACTGTCACATAGCATGAGCCTTTATCCACACAAATATGCAGGGGAGTGGGGTACTTAACTGAAATGCTGAGGCAATAGCTGTTATCATTCAGTCATTTCACATGATGGGAGAAGCTGGAGAGCGAGATACAGAAATTGTCCAGTACCCCAAAAAGCGAAAATTAAAAAAAGAAAAAACAAAAAAAAACATATACTCCCATTACTTTAAAGTCCAGGTGAGTTGACTTATTCATATGTTGAAAGTTCTGCTCAGGTCTGGACGAACCCTGAATATTGTCCTTATGTGCTTTTTCATTTGTTTTTTTTACAAAGATGAATAGTACACAGGTTTAGGGTCGGGTTGCAAAGTTTTTCCTTGCAACAGTTTTTCTTTGGATTTCCCATAGTACAAAAATAAATAAAAAACAATTTCATTTTGGCTTTCAATTTGTCACTTTGGCTCAATGGCTGGATTTTTTTTTTTTTTTTTTTAAAGAAAAGTTTCTTTGCATACACTGTACATAAATACTGTACTTCTTAAAGTGAGTGTCCCTTGGTCACGTAATAGCACAAAGTTCCTTTATGAAGGAGCACTTTAAGATACATTAGATGCATAGGAAGGCACTTACAGTCTACACATTTTGGTGTGCATTAGAAGACCAACTCCTTTTGGTCTGAGTCTGAGGTGCAGAGGAGATACTGAGTTGAGGTGAATGGCTTTAGAATACTGCAAATTGTGTGTGCACACAGACCTATTGGTGATCGCCATTTATACATGTCATATGTCTTAGCTGGGTGAGTAGCGGTCGATGGTGCGGGCATCAGAGAGGGCCTGTGGAGGGGGCAGGGGTTGCCCCAGGATATCCATCTTGTCGTGGGTGAGGCCCAGGTGCTCCGAGGCCAGTTTGGAGAGCGGGTACAGGCTCTCTATGGCCTTGGCATCAGCTACCAGTTGCTGCTGTGCTTGGATGAGCAGCTCATTGGCCTTCTCCTGCTTCAGCCCCAGGTGCTCCGCTGTGTATTTACTCAGAGGATAGATGCCCTCTGCAAAGTCCAGCTTCACTTTCCCATCTGTGGTCAGGCCCCCTGCCGTCCCTCCACCGCTGTGCATCTTCATGTGGCTGATGAGATTGCGCTGCTGAGCGAACTTTCCCCCACACACCTGACATTCATACGGCTTCTCCCCAGAGTGGATGCGCATGTGCTCAGTGAGACGGTACTGGCGTGTGAAACGCATGCCGCAGGAATCGCAGGCGAAAGGTTTAAGGCCCAGGTGGCTGCGCATGTGGCGTGTCATGGTGCCGCGCTGTGTGAACTTCTTGCCACAGATGCTGCAGGGGTAAGGCCGCGTCAGCCAGTGGGTCTTCTCATGTTGGCGCAGAGTAGCTGGATCTTTGTAGGACTTTTCACAGCTAGAGCAGCGGTATGGTCGGATCATCTCCCCGATGCCTCCTGAGTTCAGTCCCTGGCCGGACTTGGTCTCCAGGTGGGGCAGACTGTTCAGAACGTTGCTGCTGTTGAGGCTCCCATAACCATTTGTGTTGCTGCTCATGTTTTTGGAGCTGCTGTTATTGCTATTTCCCATCTCCCCACCAGAGTTGCCGTACAGCTCCTCCTCTGTGTGCGTCTCCACATGTGCATTGAGCTGCTCTGAGCTCGGGAAGCCTTTGTCACAGGGGATGCAGACATACAGATTGTCTCCAAAGCTCTCCGGCTCATACGGCATGTGGAACCTCCCCATTGGTCCAGAAGGAGACGGACGGCCCTCACTGCTGCCTGTCTCCTCGGTGCCCGAACCACTCTTATCATCTGCTCCTTCACTCTCCTCCCCGGTCTTGTGATGGTTATGATGCTGATCTCCATTTTCACCACCGTCCTCTTCGTCCTCATCCTCATCTTCATCTTCACCTGTGTATGACAATGGCTCATGTTTCACCCAGCGGTAGATATTGCCAATTTCTCTGCCCGCCTCTCCACCTTCTGTAGGGGTGTCGGGGCTGGGTGGGCATGGGTAGCGGTCCGTCCCCTGGGAGCCTGAACGAATTAGGTGGGGGAGGTGGGGGCCTAGAGGCTGGCTGAGATGGGGGAAAGCTGGAGGAGTGAGGGAGCCTGTCTGATCAGTTGACTCCATTTTTTCTGAGGGGAAGGCCCTCCCATTCGTCCCCTGCATGGGACTCGTACGGCCGCTCAGAGTCCCATCTCGCTCCTCGTCATTGTGAGTGTTTGCCAGATGGGTTTGAGAGGGTGTGAGCTGAGACTGGGAGGTGGGGCTTTTCTTGGAGAGATCAAGCCCAAAGTTGGGAGAGCAGTTCCTCTCAGAATGGGCTGAGCGGCCAAGCTGGGCAGGCAGAGCTGACTGCAGGGACGGAAACACCTGAGAGCCCTGGGTGGAGGTGGGAGCGTACAACTCCCCAGTATGGATGGCTAGTCGATGGGGAACTAGCTCCTCTAGTGGTGGTGCTCGGGGTGCATGGTTATTCAAAATTCCTCCTGGAGGACATGACTGAATGACAGGAGTAGAAATCCTATACCTGCCACCACTCCCTAAACCCATACTACTGGGTCCCATCTTTGCATATGGTAGAAATGCAGGACCTGGGCGGGGAGGGTACTTGCCATTCCTCCTCAGCTTCTTTTTGCACAAAGCCACTAAGTCGAGCAGTTGCAGGTAGCTGGCTGCAGCCAAGACAGCCCCTAAATTGGGTTCAGTGGGGGAAGTGGGGTCTCCCTCGCTAAGGCGGCCTGTGTAGATGTAGTCCAGAATGACCCTGAAGACCCCTGGACTCACCATCTCGTGGTCGAGGTTGATGAGATTGTCATGGACCACCAAAGACTTCAAGTAGAGGCTGCTGGCAGCCAAAATGTTCTTGTGAGCTCTGAAGAGGGCGTTCTGCACCACAATGATAACATCACATAGGAAGCCCTTGGTGCGCTGGCTGTTGAGCTGCAGGAGGAGATCCCTAGCATGACTTGGAACTTCCATGGCATCCAGCATTGTCTTCACTCCGCCACCTGCAACAACAGATATCTGTAAAATGTCATGCAGCATTTCAGATCACAAAAAACTCAATTGATGTGTAATTTTCTGCACCACTGGGAAGCTTACTGATGTATTTTATGAAAGGATTCTATACAAAAAGTTATGATTCACACATCAGATTATATCAGAAAGTAATTGAGAAGCCAAAAGCTTTGACTGCCAACATAAAAGTAAAAAGTCATTAAAGAAAATTGTCAGGGTAATTATGAAAACAAAAATAGGTTTTGCATGTGGATACATTTATGAGGATTAATTAATAATAACAGTTCTTTTAAAAGACAACACAGCACTTAATTTTCATGCAACCTAATGCAAACTCATAATTATAGTTTTATTTTTTTAATTTGTTGCCTTGTTTACTATTTAGTTTTTTAAATCATGAATTAAATATTTACACAATGATGTAGGTTTAATTATTAGAGTCCACTTGATGAAGCAAATACAAAGTGCAGAAGTGACGTGTGGGAAGTGCACACGAAGGCCAGTCAGTAAAAGTGAACTTTTGCTAAAGGTGAGCGGCTGCACTGGTTTTCTCATTATCAGAAACTCAACTCTGTGCATTCACTTCCTCTGCAGCGAGCAAAAAGAGAGAAAGAACTAAAGTTAGACAACCACAGATATATATTTTGTAATTGCTGGCTTCCTGATAAAGTATTCCAGAAGTGCTGTGCAGAGTTTTTAAACAAAGCAAGGCATGAATGTTTCACCGGTGTGATGAACAGCAGGTATAAACCTGTGGGAGGAAGGACACATCCAAAAAAAGATAGGATTCTCAGCTCGCCTCTCTGCCCAGTCATATAAGGAACACGGCGCTCGCAGGATGTAAATCAACAGTGGATGGTTCAATACTTTACATTGAGATATGCTCCAGGGATCCACTGTGCACACACACGCACGCACGCGCACACACACACGCACACGCACGCACGCACACGCACGCACACACACACACATGCACACACACACACACACACACACACACACACAAACGCAGACACTCAGATATCAACACTAATTGTTCCATCAAGCCCAATATAAACTGTATCGCCTGCATGCATGAAACGCCGTATATTGTTCAATCAGTGGCATCTGAGGATAGTTTACTTATGAGATTAAATGACTCAAACTGTCCCTAAGGGCTTAGTCTCGCTGATGGGAAACAAGCAGCTAAATAAATATCATGTCATCTGTCTGATCACAGTCTTCCTGACACCAGCTCATTCACTTCTTGTTTATTTCATTCAGTGTACTCGCTCAGCATAAGAATAGGGAAGTACGAACTGTTAAAACAAAAACTGACATATGAGTGAAAAAGGAATTCCAAAGAATCCTGAATGAGATCTAATGAGTCGGTTTTGTTCTCTTACAGTTTTCCACTGCTAGAACTGATTGTTCCTAAAACTGAAGGGCATTCCTTGGTATGATTTGAGCAGCGTATTTTTGCACGTTCAGAATGAGGCCTGTAATGTTAGGAAGAAATGTCATCACTGATGAAATGGAAAATGAAAAGTCAGAATGACATCCAGGTAGTAATCATGCATTGAAGAGTCCTCAATTAGATAGGAAAATATCTCTTAATATCAAATATTTTAAAAAGAAATGTTCATTTTGATTTTTATTTTAAAAGGTTCTTACTTGTGTCCTATTTATCAATTAATATAAGATCATAAATAACAAAAAATAAATGTAAATCAACTAAATATGAAGGCAGGAATGGCAGGTTTAGATGGGTTCACGCTGTATCGTGTCCCCAGTTGTCATCTAAAGTGTTTCCACCTCTGGTTTCTAAGTCTGCCTGGTTCTGATTACTCACCGGCCATGTTTTACTATAAATTTCAACGTCGGTCAGATCAAACATGTTTAGGAATACGTGTGACATGAGCAATAAGCCAAGCACTTTCCATAAGTTGAATAACTTCTGCAGCTTCCAGTGTGTTCAGTGCATACTGTGCGGAGCGTGGTAACACATTGTGTACTCACAGAAACACAATAAGTGTACATTCTGGCTCGTATGCGGTTCACAGAGTCATATTATTTTCAAGAAGAACACTTCTTTACATCCGGATTTACGATGACAGAATTTTGCACACGTAGTACATCTTAACCCACATTTTTTTTTTTAAAAGCCTGTGCTGCAAAAAAAAAACCTAATGCACACGGCAACATTTTAGTGCACCTGCAATGTGCAAATATTTTTGGTGATAACTGACAAGGTGACTGTGGGTTTCCCAACAAGACAGTTTGTTTTCCTTTGCTGTTTGAGTTAGTTGAGAAGCTACGACCTGCCTTTGAAAATATCTGAACTCACTGTTTAATGTGACATGAAGTGAAACACCACAGTAAAACATGTATTTTAAAAGTCTTGATCTCAAAGTCAAGTGTAAGCTCAGTGCATCCTGTTCGGAAGTCATCTGTGATTGCAATGATATTTAGCCAGAGAACATATCTTAAACTAAATCAGCAACATATGAAAGCCCTTGTAAACACATTCAGAGCCTTCACTACAGCTTGTTTTGTTGGTTTCTCTATGTCAAACATGCTAAATAAATTTATTCCTCCAGGTTGCACATACAAGCACAGTCGCCTGAGAGACTTTACTCCCTGTGGGATGCAGGGCTGTTTTCATCTGATAGCCTTCTTTTTTAATGACCCGTCAACATGTTGGGGAAACTCTGACGACGGTGATGTAGTTTACGGTGATGGCGTTCCCTTATTTGCATTTGATTAATATTCATCGTCCCTGTGCTTTGTCTGTTTTGTCACTTTTGTGGTTTGGGGTGAAGCAGAAGACTAAACTTCCTACCTCCACGTTCAGCCTCAGTCACATAAACACGCCAGACATCTGCTTAAAACGTTGTGTTGACACTTTATTTTCTTTCATTTCAATTTGCTGCCCATGCTCATGTAGTCTTGTTTATTTTAGAATCCATTTGACCATGTTCAATTTATGAGGCACTGCTGCAACTCAGTGTAAATTTGCAAAGGCAGCTTTTCACTGTAGTTTTTATTTAATCCAACTTTATTTGTCCTGCCATATTTTTGTGACTCACAGGAGCTATATAGTTTTTTAGTTTTGCATTTAAATTAGAAAAACTGCTACAGATTGGGAAATTGATTTTTAGAGAGATCAGCAAACATCATGGAGTCAGTCAGATTCCTATTTGATTACTGTAATCGCACATCTAACAATCATGACACGTTTACAAAGAACTGATAGAGATGAGAGTGACAGAGCTTCTTCATCTCGATGGGAAGTCAGTTAACAAAGTTTATTCAAACAAGGCAACCATAAAAAACAATATGCTATAATAATCAACTCTTCTCCTCATTTTAAAATGGGGTGAGTAGTCAATTTTACATTAGAATCATTTAATATTTTTGCAGGTTTTTACGCAGATCGTTCCATTTTAACGTGGAATTTCTGCCCCTTAAACATTAATGCTGGATGGATTTTACATGTATTGGAAAATTAAATTCACAAAATGTACTATTTAAAAAGTTTTTTCTCGTGTTTTTTTCAAGATTTGAAGTTCAGAACTTAATTGTCACTCTCTAATATGTGAGTCTGCTGACTGTCGCCGAGAAGACCCGTTCTCTCTAATCTGCTTGACTCTGCGCTTCAAATATTGTGCAGTAAACCGAATCACGAGTGAATCCGTCTCTCTGAGCTGCAGAGCCTCATCCATCCTTCACTTCTGCTTATCTCCGACACAAAAAAAAGCTCTAAATCACCTCCACATACGGGCCGTTTTCAGCTCATTGTACTTTGACGCGTAACAGACAGCTGTTTCTTATAGCAGCTCTCTCCGTTTCGGACCTGTCAGCAGCACTGACAAGTATCTTTTTTTCGTGCAGCTTTATAAAATCTCGGCTTGTACAGAGGAAACTAGAAAATCATGCACTAAAAAAAAATCCTTCCAAATATCCATAAAACATTCTCTAGTGCGTCTGTCTTCACCTGTGCTCACACTATTACGCACGGCGTCCAGTAGGGACTTCTATGATTTTGTAGCAATTTCCTTATTACACTTACAGCAGGATTGGACTACTGAATAAGCTGATGTGCCGTTTTAACCAATGTGAGTTCAAAAACATTTTTAAATTAATAAACATGAGCGTCATATATTTAAATTTCACGTCAATTTTGCAGAGACTTGTCTTGTTTTCTGCTCGAAACATTTTAGATGATTTTGCTGATTTTCTGACGCCTCTAAAATCGCCTGAAGAATTTTACATTAGCAGCACATTTTACATTACTTAGATGTTTTCTCTACGCATAATTATTTTAACATAAGAAATAAGGTTTCAAGCGAGTTGAATTACGTGCGTAAAAACGACTAAGCGGAGTCTTTCCTGTCCATATCAAAGGAATACTGGAATAAATCGAAGTTTTAAAAAAAAATTGGAGAATTTAAAGTAATATTTTAAAATTCAGAAAATAATTTCTGACAGCATGCACTCTGCAGTTCAGTGGCTAAAATAAACTAAATGTCACTCTTCCCCTGTTCTTGTTTGGGTGCCTATGTACAAGCATATCAGCTCTTACCTGCATGCCCGATGTCTTCTGCCATCCGATCTAAGTCTCCCTTAATGATCATCTCAGCAGTCTCTAGGAGTCATATCTGACGTTTCAGCTTTGAACTGCCAGCCTCCAAAAAACCATGCCAGTTTTCCGAGCGCGCCTGCCAGCTCTTTTTTTATGATTATTAATTGATATGAATTTCTTCTCGCTCCTTAGGTCCGTCCTCCCACCCACTTTCCTCCCTCTGTCTCTCTGTCTCTCTGCCCCTCCCTCTCCTCTCTTTCTCATCCCCTCCTATACAAAAAAATTACAAAAAAAATACGTGCTTAGACCAGCATCATTTTCCTGATATGTTTTTTTTCTAGTAATTTCCTTAGCTATTTTAGAGGCGAAGCAATAACGCGCACCGGGATGATAATGGAGCCTCCGTGCGCCTTAAGTGTTTTAGCGCCCCGTGTGATGTCAGTCTAGAATAAAACTAAAAGGTAAAATCGAGGGCAGGAACTTGAAGTGACCCCGACTTGAACTTCTCAACACATCGCCTTAAAGAGACAGGCAACTATTGTATACATACGTGTATGTTGCATATCTATGATAAGCCTGCCCACCTTAACTTTGGAGAGAAGTTGAAGGAAATAAAAAGTTTCATGCCAAAGCACATGAGGAAATTAGACTCCCTAACAAACACTATCTTTTTCAATTTAAGGTGTCGTTCAAATCAATTTTAAATCGAATTCACTCACAATTTGTGTTTGCTTTTCTGGTGTAAATAAGGAAATAATTGTGTAGGTATTCTGTCATTGGACGTTGTTTTAAATTAACGAAATCAGGAAAACTGTTAAAACTGAAGTCTTTCTCCTTCCGTTCAGACCTCCACTGAGACAAACTGCCTGAAAATGAGCCTTAAAGAGAAGAATTGGTGATGTGGAAACTAAAATGAGGTTTAAGCACTTTCCCTCCCTCTCTGTCTCCAACACTCAGGTAAAACACCTGCTCAGCAGTTGAAACCCCCAGTCACGAAATGTGGACTTTAAATGGCCTCCCTGAAAGCTGGCACCTAAACGACATTGGGGCCTTTTTCTGGATACATTTAAATAACGTTCCTGACAACATAAAACTAGTCAAGTTTGTGCATGTCATAATATTATAATTATTATAAATAATGAAACCACAGCTGTGTGCCATGACACAGAGCACGCTATGTGCACTCTTGCTTACACAAAAAATCTAATAAAAATCTGTTTTACTTTTCCTGCAGGAGAACTTTACAGTCATCCCATTTAACATTAAAATAAATTATTAACGCATCTAATTGAATGTGGCATTTATAAATTCTAAGGTTATTTCTTATTTTACGCACTCAAGTTGAGCTGAAACGCCTTTTTTCACAGGACTTGCACTGTTGTGGATGATTTATATAAAGAATTTATATATATCAAGAATAGAAATGTAAAACTAAAAATAAGTTGAAGTTAGTGTATATCAGGTAAGCTTCAGGCCGGACATGTCATATCACATATGATCCAGATGCTCGCCCTTTGTCAGTTCTGGCTACATCCATCGGCTCAAAACGAAAATACGCATGCAACAGCTGGATTAACTCATCTCTGTAGTCCAGCTAAAAGCTTCTCACTCTGACTCAAACTTTGATCACACGTCTGTCTGGATGCCATCCCTGCCTCTCTGTCGTATCCCGTGTCTTACCTCGAACTCATGTCTGGTGCTCTGGCCGCCTGTCTTCTCTCCTTTTCGGCATTCCCTCATTAAGATCTCCGCGGTTCCCTCCGAGTCCAGCTCTCTCTCAAAACGTCTCTTCCGCGTAATTTCGCAGTCCTCTCTCTCCCTGGTTTAGCCCTCTTTCGCCCTCTTCCACGCACTGAATTTCTCACGTGTTAACAAGACTATCTGACACTTCAGACTGTGTTGGGGTCCGGTCGGACCAAAACCTGCCGGCTGAGACTTTACGCGCACAGCGACACCCAATGGCAGCGAGTCCCATAGGCCCTGTCCGGGCAGACGTGGTGCGCAGTGATGTGGGGGCAAATGGAAGGGTAGGACAGCTGTGGAGCATCATATGGAAAACAGTCACACATTAACCAACTATATTGATAAGTTACACAGGAAATCAGCCTCACTGTTGGTCAAAATGTTAAAAAAAAATATTACAAATGAAAGGTATTTAAGCTCAAGAGAGTTAATGTTCAGTGATGAATATCATTCATAGTTACAATAACAAGTATTCAGAAGTAAAAGCAGTCCACAGACAAGTAAAAAATATGCATTAAAAATGTAAAACAACAGCAAAATGTTCTTCAAGTACCCAAAAGTAACCACAGATTTGGTACTTACCTGTCAGCAATGTTGTATTGTATGAGTATATTACTGAGTTAATAATGTTATTGATCCTTTAACGTGTAAATTTTACATTAGTTGGAGTTCATTTAACTGCTTTATATACTGCAAAGAAAGTGACTTCATAAGGATTCTATAGGACAGCTATGGATCATCATATGAAAAACACACAGTCACCCATAAACCGATTATATTGACAAGTTATGCAGAAAATCAGCCTCATTACAGATTAAATGTCAAAAATATTGCAAATGAAAGGTATTTAAGCTCAACTGACATAATGTTTAGTGATGAATATCATTCTGATTTTCAGTAACAAGTATTTAGAAGTAATAAAAGCCCTCAAAAAAGTAAAAGTTTTGCATTTAAAATGAACGAAAGCAACAATTTTTTTAAAGTACCCAAAAGTACACATATATTTATATATGAGCATATCTTCATGTCAGTATTGTCATATTGTATGTTTTTATTATTGATCCATTAACATGTAAAGTGTATATTTCTGCTGCAACTGGAGCTGATTTAACTGCTTTATCTACTGCAGGGAAGTCGATGCATCATATTTGATGAGCAGATCATACATTTGGTGGATAACTTCTTAATTTGAAAAGTAACTGCAGCTTTAAAATAAAGGTGGTGGAGTGCAAAGTACAATATTTCCCTCAATAATGTTGTGGAGAAGTAAAAAGTAGTAGTGGCAAAATCTGCACGTAAATTATGTTTTGTTTGTTTTTAAAAAAAAATCTGAGTATTTAGTTACGGCCACTTAATACATTAAAAAGTATAACAGTGCTGTGGCCTCACAAAAAGACCATGACCATGTGTGGATATCAATTGCCCTCGAACCTGTCATTGCAAAAGATGCCCCTTCGCACCATTCAGGACTATTTTTTTTAATGTTACTCGTCACTTAAAGCTTGATAGTTCTATAATTTCTATGGCTGAAGTAACTGACAAAACATTTCCAGAAAAATTATACGTGCAATCAGTTTCAGTGTTTCTGAAAAAGTACATTTTAATTCTCTCTGTACACTGCAGTTAACAGGAGTCATCAACTACCTCTAAACTCATGTTTGATCTGCTGCTTTAGATGGATTATGTCTGTCAGGCCTCCAGCTCAGTTCTTTCCAGCAGAAACCTAGAGGTGTTTGTCAGACCGCAGATTGAAATTGATGAAACTAATTATTTTACCATCATTGTGAGACAGTGAAACACTCACCGGGGCTGAGGTGTGTTTGTTTTGATCACATCAGCAGCTGACTATCTCGTAAAAGCATGAAGCGTCTCTTCCTCTTCAAATTATCCGACTTCAAGGTGCCGGCGTTTCATTAAAATGATCTGATCCATCCCAGGGCTCTGGTGAAGTGAACGAAGGTATTGTCTCTCACTTCCATGTTCCCTTGATGAACTGATGATAACCTCGCAGGCAGAAGTAGGCAGAGTTGTGTTGGAGAATAGATATCTTCTATCAAGGATGTGACACCATTTCAATTCATGCTCTAAAATAGTCTCCAGCAAAGGAAACGTGTAGTGATGTCACATGCTGCTTGTCAGGTAGGTTATGAGTTTTACACGTTTCTTTCTGTTTTATTTATACCCTTTAAAACAGTGTAATTATGGCTGGTGGTGCTATTTAACTTCTACAGTCCTACGCAAGACGAGTACTGAAATTTTGTGCAGTTTCCTTTTATATGGAAATAAGTTCTATCACTCATTGGTTCCAAATATTTAATGTGCATAACTGCAGTCAATATGACAGATTATATATATGGAGACTTTGGATTTGCAAAGAAATATTCTTTTAAAAATGCATTTTTATTAGGAATCTGAATGTGACACCTCCTTACAGAGCAGTAATCCATCTAATCAGAGTTATATTTGCAGAGTTTTTGTTGTTTTTCTAGTGAATATGCACCTGCAACAGCCTCTTAACAAACAAATAACACAGATTGAAACTGATTAGGTGCAACAACATGGCTTGTACTCAGGTTTTACTCGGGTAAAACTGTATCACGAGTCTTTCCAATGTCAAGTGTCAAAGAATAGAATTTAAACTATTTACAAAAGCATGATATCCAATTAGTAGCATTTTTTTATGACACATGTTGCAGCACGATAGTCCCAGATTTATTGGTATATTTTCTGATAGTGAACATCACAGGACAGCTAGGACAGACAGGATTTAAGGCAAATATAGCAACTTTTATCTGAGAAAAGCAAAGAGTCACCAAGAAATCACAAAGTCCCTGCATCAATTCCAGCCAGGGATGTGAATTGCATGTTTCCTGTCCACATTTTCACTGTTAATTGTCCAATAAAGCCAAAATCGCCCCCTCCCCTCCCAAAAAACTCTAATAGTAGAAACATGTTGCTTCATTTCTGCCTCTTTGTGTGTCTCTGGGTACAGCCATTGTCTTCCCAGACAGACTTTATCTCACTAATCAATCAGCCTCCTGAGGCCTGCGCTGGACATTAAACTTCAGCCTGTCAAAACACAGTTTAACATACCGTAATCTGGAACACAGCAGACCTGAAATGCTGAACTTTTAATGAACTGAAAAAAAAGCCTCCAAATTGCTGGTTGTAAGCAATGATTCAATTAAGGCTGCGAGAGCTGAGGCCCAAACACAGCACCAGGGAGCCCATCCCAAAGCCTGTGCATGTCTACTTTCCCAAAGACCAACACTCGGTCAGGAACCAGAGCTGGAGATAAGGCAGGCTGAACAGCTAAATCCCTTAACAGTCTGCAGTCACCCTCTAAATCATACACCTTTCCCAGCATTTCTCCAAGTGCAAGGGTTGCAGGTTTTATACATGTGACATATATCTTGGTGGATATGAAAATACAGTGAGGGGTTCTGAACAGCCTGAGTGACTGTAGCCAACTGTTTCAGACATCTGTGATCAGATATGTTGCAGGGTCACCGTGTCTCTAAGGCCCAAAGCATCTCGTTTCAATTTAGCCTCTGAGTGACGAATTTTGCAATCACCTTATTATTGCTCCAGTCCTGCCTGACAGCAGAGAGATAGAACAGCACCACACAATAGACAGGACAATGTAAAAGTGATTTTAACACCTTGAAACAGACTATCTGAGTCCAACGCTCCACTCTTTACTCAACTCCCAACACCAGGCCTGTTGCTCTCTCTTCTGTCTTTCATTCTCATCAATCATCTGTCTCTACTTTCTTTTCTTTCTCTCTAGTGGACATGGCCACACATATCTCCAGATGTTTGCTGTGACCACCCCACCATACCAGACGCACACCCCTCCAGCTTCAGATTCCCTTCGCCACCAAAAATTGAATGGTAGGCTCAACATTTATGCACAGACTCTCCCTTAATTCATTGTAATGAGCGGTTTTGTGACAGCTTTAGCGCAGAGGCGTGCAAGGCATGTCATTTGAATGAGCAGAGTTGTTGTGTGCGTTTGGTCGCTATTCTAGTTTGCCCATCTGGTGGTGATGGACAATTATCATGCCACGATTAGTGCCAGATAAGAAATGCTCAGTTTTTTTCCTCTGCACAGAGGGAAACATGTATGAGTGCGAAATAGTTTCTGGTTTGAGGGACACTGACACCATATTTTATTCCCCAAACATTTCTGGTTATCGCTCTTCATCGGGGTGGGATGTGATGCTGTTTCAGGTTTCAGTTTGCAGTCCATTAAGGAATCATGCAAATTTCTGAGAGAAATATAAATTACATTAAATAGAAAACATACGAAATGTATTTCAACCATTTTAAAAGCCGAACTATATCTTCATAGAGATTTTTCATTTTGAGAAATATGCTTAGTCGTTTTCTTGCTGGCATTGATGTAGAAGATCATTTCCACTTTCATGTCTACATGAGCAAGTGGGCAGTTAGTTTCGCATATATTCCATCTGCATATATACCAGTGTTACGGAGGGAAGACAGCTGGAAACATTTGGGGAATGCAGCATTGTGTGCTGAAGCTGTGCAAGTTTAATTTTGGTTACACCAAGTGCACGAAAGTGCCATATTTGAAAAAAAAAAAAGAAATAAAAAGCTATTTATAACACGGACACAACAAATCATTGTTTGAGCTGCCATACTTATCACAAAGACTCAAAGATAACAAACTTACTAGGTGCAATTGAGTGCTTTTCTGGAGCTCTAACCAGAGAATCTTTTTATCAGAGAACCTTCCTCAGTTAGTTTGTCCAGTTTTTATGGTATTATAGTTCAAATTTTATTTTATTTTTTTTTGGCACCTGTAGAATTGATGAAGATCAAGTGATATAACCAAAAGCTCAAGAACTAGAGTTTTGCTGCAACTGTTGTGTCAAAAATGGGCTTTTAATCTTGACCATCTCCTTGACTATACATCAACATGGTGTCTCTTGGCCCCTGGTGAATTTCGGTCCCAAATTCTCTCTCTTTTTAGCTGTGTTGCATTTCCACCATCACCTCAGGGTAGATCTGGCTTTTCAGAAGTTAAATGCTCTGTTATGTTCACCAGATAGTAGCCAACTTTGTCTGCCGTGTGGTACTAAGTTTGTGGAGCTTTTTCTTTTTTTTTCTAAAAACAGTTGCCTCCTTTGTCCAAATGCTGATGAGAGGAGTAACAGTGGATGAAAGCACAACAGTTGTGGACAGAAAAATCTAAATAACTACCTAAAAGGATGCTCTGTAGAGCTGAGGGACTGCAGTCAGGTATCTAATGTGATAATTACCTGATAGTGTGCTACTCCCAGTACTTATAGGATCTAATGTGACTCTGAAAATCTTGACTGGTTGAAAATTTTTATAAATATTGAAACAGAGTTGTCAAGCAACGCATGTGTCAACGTTTTGTATCCTTTTCAGCGGCCTTGTCAGCTCAGTCCTGCCTCCCTCCTACACTGCACTGACTCTCAGTGTGTATCTTCATGCATGTGTGTTTGTGTGCAGGCCAATCCAGTGTGCGTCTGTGCAGCACATGGCTGTCCGATGCATGGTCTCTGCTCCCTGGTCTCTCCTCATTAGCCTCACACAATGCAACCATTCCCCTCTCCTCCTCACCTCCTCCTCCCCTCCTTCTCTATCTTCCACTCGCAGTGCACACAAGGGGAAGAGCGAACCTTTTGTGTTTTTTTTGTGTGTGTGTGTGTGTCCAACCTGCGCCCTGTTCCTGTGCCTCCTCCTTTTCTCTCCTTCTCCTCTCCGCTGAGTAAATCTCTTTTCCGGCTTGATACTGCTGAAAACCATATGGTGTGTGACATCATCAGGGCAGGAAGCAGGGAGAAGGGAATGATAGAGCAGGGGAGAGATTGGCTTGCCAGGTCTCTGTGCAGTGATGTCAGCAGAAAAGCACTCTGGGAGGCCCGTTGGGGGGTGAAAGCAGAGCAGGTTGGAGTTTTTTTTCGGGATTTCACTCCCACCTGGATAATCAGAGGGTGAAAGAGGCAGAGTAGAAGAAGCAGAGTGCACCTTGAAGGGAATCTTGATGTAATTTGTTAACATTTCAGGTCATGGACTGTACTGTTGGCCTAGTGAGTCCATTGCACATTTGTGTGCAGGTGCTGTTGCAACACAAAATACTTACAACCGTCTTTTGAGGTTCTGGTCTCATACTGAGATGCTAAAAACTTCTGCAGATCATCTGTCTACCTCTTCCTTTCAGTCGCTGGCAGTCCCAATCTGCTCACCAGGCTTCATGGCTGTCATCCTCCCCTCCCTCCCTCCCTCCCTCCCTCCCTCCCTCCCTCCCTCCCTCCCTCCCTCCCTCCCTCCCTTTGTTCTCTGGGTGAACTCTCCAGCTTTGTTGTGAGATCCTGGTCTCCATACCATCACTGCCGACCCATCCAGCTCTCTATCAACACACGCACAGATACACATAAACACTCAGAGAGACACTCACACAGTCAGCATCTCTCTCGCCTTCACACACAAACACACATGCACTGAAATACCCTTTTCCTCTCTGATTAATGGCAGAGCTGGGGAGTGTGCCAGGCAAGGAGGGGGGAGGCATTAGAGAAGGGAGAGGAGAGGAGAGGGGAGGGGAGGGGAGGGGAGGGGAGGGGAGGGGAGGAGAGGAGAGGAGAGGAGAGGAGAGGAGAGGAGAGGAGAGGAGAGGAGAGGAGAGGAGAGGAGAGGAGAGGAGAGGAGAGGAGAGGAGAGGAGAGGAGAGGCAGCTGTGGTTTTGGATTGGGTCTCGGCACCCCCTTGCTGCCCCCTCTCCATCTCCTCTCTGGCTCCTCCAGGGACACACACCTTGGCCAGGCCCCAGGAACCAGGGAGTCAGGACCAGACTAAGAGGGAGAAAAAGGGGGGAACAACAGAGGGGAAGGAAGGATATCACAAAGAAAGAGGAAAAACAGAACTGACATAGTAGGCGAGTATTGTCAGGCAGCACCTACACAAACAGGAGAGTGAATGAGATGTTCCTCAAAGGTTTCTCAAAGCGGTACAAAGCATCATATTTCCCAAAACACTTGGGCCTGTAAAAGTTTTTTTTACAATTTGATACTGGTGCTGTCATTTGGTTTTATGCTGCAACAAAATCAAGTTTGTTCAAGTAACTTACTTAACTCCTTTTATGAGGTATTTGCACTTTACCAAATTATTTTTTAAATCATTTTAGTCACCTATAAACAGTCAGAGTACTTTTTTGTACTTTTTACATGCAAACATTGCATGAAACATTTTAACACTTCATTTAACACTTGTTTTACTTTTCACACTTTTAGATTATTCCAGACATTGAAAAAAAAATCATAAATGTTGCTCTAATTTTTCACACTAACCTCCAGTGAATATTAAATATTCAGATATGGGAGTCAGAGTGTTAACCATCTATATAAACTGACATATCTGAAGTTAACTCTTCCACAAGTCATTTAAATGACTTAACAAACTCATTTGTCTAAATGAGTGATAGCTTCTCATAAGGACTCCCCAAAGACTTAAGCTGAACAAACACATGGTGGTTTTAAAGTATATTCTGGTTGTAAAAGTATTTTGTTTTTTTTATACATTCTGTTCAGAAAGTCATGTGCATTGCTGTTTAGTGTTACACTGCACCTTCGTGTTTTGGCAGTATAGTGTCTCTTCTCTTTAGCCAGCAGCCCATTAGAAACTTAAGCCTAAATATTTTTGCCAATATGTAGTTAACTGGACAGAATTTTAAGGGTATTTTTTCCTGTGAACACACATTGACACCCAGTGAATGTTGCATTTCCTGCATTTAGAATTTAAGTGAGTAAAGATTAGCTTGCATTAAAGTGGCAATATTATTTTTCAGTGCTAGATTGTAGATCTAAATGTACACTCGGTCATCTGTAGATGTTGGTCAGTGCCACTGGTACCTTAGACATAACATGATAAATAAGAAAAAAGCCAAATCCCTGTGTGCACCGAGCATGGGCAACAACCAAATACTCACTCCAACTTCCTGCACTGGTAATATTCACCCTCAGAACACTGTAACTCGCAAAGAAAGGTCATTTCTTAGGTGAAAAATAAAAACTAATTCCGTCTTATGCATTTTAAACATACAATTTTGTTAAGACCAGCTATAGTAGCTTTATTCCACCATCCACTTATGATGGAAAGAGAAATAGCAGATTTTAAATGCAAGCAGATAAACAAACCTAAGAGAACAGACACTAGATGAGGACTTCTGCTCTCCACTTGGCTGGCTTGTTTCACTTTCCTAACCTTGCCAAAAGCACTTGTAATAAATTCAGGATTAATAAGTGCAGAAGTGGAAAAATTTCAGTGAAGTTGGCTGTGATTTTTCATGGTTAGAGGATGCGTCTACAGAAGGCTCATCCTTTGAATTTGAGATAAGCTTATCAGCTCCAAACTGTAAGTGTTGTGTTGTGTACTAACATATGGCTTCACTGGTAGCCTGGACTTGACATGCAGAACATTTGGGGTCTGCTTGTACATGATTGAACCCAAATTGTAATCTGCTCACCCCCCTCTGCCCTGCAGTCCTGGGTTAGTGTGTATTTGAAGCCTATTCTCTCCCTCTCTGCTCTCCCCCACTACTCAGTGTTTTATGGGCTGTGTGCTGCGGTGCATTGACCTCCCTCTCACCCCGGTGCCACCCAGCCGGTGCAGGATTCAGGCGCGCACAGCCCCTGCCAAAACCCCATAGCGCCACATCTGCAATCCATAAACGCCAGCCACTCTCGCTCTCCTACTCCCTCGCCCACACCACCTCAGACTCTCACACTCCTCCATTTCACTCTCTCTCTGTCTCCCTTTCTCACCCACTAACGTTTTACTTTAATTTCCAAATTCTATGCATCCCCTCTGTTTTTTTTTAACATTCCTTCAACTGCTTTCTCCCACCACTTCTGGTTTTATTCATGCTGAACATCAACTAACTCTTCCCCTTATCTCCCACTCCCTCGCTGCCCCCTTTTTCTCTCCTTCCGTTTCTTTATCCACATCCAACGGAAAAATCTCTCACCCATTATATCTTCAGCGAGAGCCAACTGAGTGTGGTGGCAGTGAACTGGGAACCACAAGACATTCCTGATCCAAACAGCACTAAGTCACCAGCGTTCACGTCTTCTGACGCCGGCCTGTGCCAAACACACACTTCACTTATGGGCTGGATTCAGTCTTACCACGTCGCAGTTGGTCCCCAAACAACTAAATGTTTATCTGTTTCAAATTGATAGTGTCAGGGAAAAATGCAGTGTGCTCATCTAAATTCAGTCCCGTTTTTGTATGTGTTACTGTAAGAGCGTTGTCCATCATCGGGGTACTGAGTTCCCCCTCCCCTCACCGTGAACTGCTGGCCAGCAGAGCACACCCCTCCCCTCAGCCTTAACAAGATGTGCTCAACACATCACTGTTACAGTGCCCTTGCTTTAATACATGTAAAAAAAATAGCAAAGTAGGAAATAAATTGAGTGTTACCACAAAACTGTCCAGAGCTCCCAGCTTGCCCCCCATGGGCAATAGAGACATTCGTCTTTCTCAATTGTATTATCTTTTTTTCTTTCAGCTTTTTCCACTGTAATCAAATAAAAATGCACAGAGTGAACTTTCGCTCCCCTTCTCCTCTTGGATCATGTTCTCCTCTCCATCCCAAAGTCTTCACCTTCTGGTTTCCCAGACATATTGGCATGCCTCTGTGGTGCAGTCCCAACAGAGTCCGTGGATGAATCATGTTGCTGCAGGCATGCGAGAGCTCAGTTTTTATGATAAATATTGCAATTCATAAATCAGTGTTTTCCTAAGCAAGAAAGTATGGGGCAGGGAAGGACACAAAACTGTAGAGCAATTCAGCTTCAGTTTCAAAACAACAGATAGGTCATGATCTGAGCCTCTGAGTGTGTGTGTTGACTGCAGCCGAAAAGAAGGCTACAGGTCAGGGCAGGACCACCATGGACGGAGAACAAATTATGTGTGTGTGAATACTGCTGGTTGAAGTATTATCATATACTTCTATTTTTTTACATCTCCATACAAACTCTGCTTGTAAATTACATCAATTAATTATGAAAAGTGCAGCTAGTGTGTTTGGAGAATAACTGTTTTTCACCCCACCGCTGATGTAATGTTGGCTGTGCCATGCATTTCAAAAGAAATGGATTAAGAAGTCTTGTGTTTTTTGATATTGCTGTCTCATGCTGTATTAAATGCATTCCGAGACCAGTGATTAATAAGGGCTTTGCAGCCTCTTTTTTCCAGTAAAGTCCACTGGAGCATGTTTGTGATAAAAGATAATATAAATAAATAAATTTGACAGCTGCTATTTGTCCAAATCTTACAGAGTATTTCATTGAGAGATTACAGACAAGAATTTTTGTGCTTAAAAGCACGACTTGGGAGTTCTTTTTCCACGATTAAAGTTTCTCAAACATTATCTATATAATGATTTTGTCCTAGTTCTTCAATTTTAATGTGGCTGCAGGCATTCAGCCACACATGCACGACTTCAAAGAGTTGATACATGACTAATTTTAAAATTATTACAGACCTGCCAATTGTGGTAACAGCCCTCGGATCTGTTTAATCATAAAGCGCTCCACGCACACAGCTATTTGTGTGGTGGTAGTCACTCAAATATTTTTGACCCATTTTAAACAGAGGTGAGTGTTGCTCAAGAAAACAGTTTAATAATACTTATTCATCACTGCCATCTAGTGGCTAAAAATAAATTTAGCAGCAAGTTAAGATGCTCCAAAGCCAAATGGAACAAGATGCTCAGGAGATACTTTGAATCGAAAATTGTTTTATTTAATACACACTACATTTTTTGAAAGTGTCATGTGACCATGCTGATGGTGAGTATTTGTGGTAAAACATGTCCTGTGTCCACCTTTCATTGCTACAGCATGTTGTCCTTCCACTACTCCATTTCCGAGTCGTCCATTTCCACATTGCACTCTCTCTTGACCCATGGTAAAGGCAAGGGCACGTAGGGATCATATGTCCAGCGAGGATACAACCTCTTGTACAAGTTCATCAGGACAGTGTCTTGAGAGCGCAGCTGGTTGTCAAACACACACTTCATGTGACCGTGTGTTCCTGAAAAACAAAACAAGACAGTCAGAATTCAAGTTAAATAATAAATCTTGCTTTAGAAAACCAAATTATACACATTTACAGCTTTATATTCTAATTTTAGCAACATACAAGAACATGTTTACGTGTTTTAATGGTTAAAAAAACACAGTCCTTTTCTATTTCTGTGCATTTCTGTTGCACCTCTTCTCACCATGTCTGTAATGCTCTGTTATAGCTCCCGTCTCTTTAAAGGCCCACCTCGCAAAATGTAAAGTCTGTTCTGATTGGTCAGTTGGCCAGACAAAAATGGAATACTGTCATACTGTTTGTTGTGTAGTGTAACCCCAGATCTCTGAGTATGGGTTGACAGACTTAGCCCTAGCAGGAAGAAAATGCTGCTCATTCTTTGTTTGAGGGCCAAACTTGCTACTATGCAGACGTTCTGCAAATATATTGCACGATGATGTAAATAAGTAACAGAGGAAAAGCCTGGACAACAAACACAGTGTTTCAGGCAGGTTAGGAGCAGAGCTTTCTGTGGGAGAGAGTAGTTCTCTCTGAAATAGACTGTGGGTTTTGTAAGATGGCCAACTTTTTACATGCGCAGAAAATCTACAACACACTAAAGGGGGAAACCCCAAAAGCAAAATATGGGCTCTGTAAAGAAGCTGCCAAGATTTGTTTTTCAATTTTCCTCACCTAAAGCCTCCTTGATATGGCCTCTGCGACCCCATTTTGTTCGCAGTTCCACTGGTTTAAACCACATGATATCATCTGTCAGAGAAAGAAAGAAAGGAAAGAACATTAAAGGCGCACATTATGTAATATTCTGAAATCATAGTAGGAAAAGTATGACAACATCCTCTCACCCCTGTTAAAGAACATGTATCGGACCACCGCAGACCGCCTGTTAATTTTAAACGGGTGTCCGCTCAGTACAATCCTCTTCAGCACAACGCGCTGAGGGTCGCAGCTGAGCAGACTGCCAGTAGCCACCAGGTCCTGAATGCCTAGAAAGACACAGTACGAAGAACTCAAGTTAAAATACCCAATTAGCGCAGAATTAGCTTAAGTAAATAATCAAATAAAGCAATTAAACCAGAAAGAAGGTCAAAAGTTTAACATGAAGGCGGCTAGACAACTAATTAAATCGACTTGTGTTTTGTATGAACCGGCCTTTTCTTCTCACCATCATTCCTTTGTTTGAAGAGCAGGATGCCTGCAGGGGGGAAGGTGATGGGAGCGTACACCGACACCACAGTAGGGGCATCTGGCCTGAGGAAGCGCTCCATCTTGTGCTTGTCAGCTAGAAAACAGCACAGTTCAATGCTCAGTAATGCACTTAATACTGCACTGTACATGAAGCAGATAAAACTGTTTTGCAATCAATCTGCTATTATACTTTTGAATAGAAGTACGAGCAAATGTCTGATGCAACTGAACATAGGATATAGTGTCCCTTAAATTGAAAATCAGGCGAGACACTGAAACTGCCTGTATGCTGGTTCTGGATAAAAGCATTGCCTAATTCCTAGAATATTAATGAGGAAAGAGGAAACCTCTATTGAACCGTTTTATGAAGTCCATTTGAAATTGATCAGTGGAACTAAATCATGTGGGATGAAAACACTGTGGAAATGTATTTTCCCTCTTTTAGCAAATCCATACTTTTGGTACACAATTTTAAAGTTATGAATGCTAATATAAGTGACCCCTCAGTATCATTTATTTACAACCTTTATAAATGTAGTGTCATTTGCAGCTGTCAGCCCTTATACTCCATGTATTGAAGCAATTTTATAAACTATTGTTTCATTAAAAGGAGAGTAAGGTTTGAATAGAGGTGTGTTTGGAGATATGTTTGCCTAATTAACAGATTTTGTACCTGATGTGTGCTGAGAGAAGATAGGAGAGGCCCTGAATCTCCTAAATCCACAGTGGAACACCAGCTCCTCTTTAGATTTGATTGGCTCCATGTTACTGGGGTGTCTTCGTACCAAAACATGCATCACTGACATC
The DNA here is from genome assembly GCF_022539595.1 of Amphiprion ocellaris. Taxonomy (NCBI): domain Eukaryota; kingdom Metazoa; phylum Chordata; class Actinopteri; family Pomacentridae; genus Amphiprion; species Amphiprion ocellaris. Next base: position 1,552,064 of record NC_072772.1, read on the forward strand.
TGTCCACGGAAGCAAAGTCAGTTAGGAAACTGTAAAATTGCTGTAATGTCATAAATTCACACTTTCTGATGTTAGTACCTTCTGTTCATAGGGCAAGAGAGACACCAGTACAAGAGGTTTTCCTGACTGGACACTCTCCATCACAGAGAAAGGTACATCAACGATGTGCAGTGTAACATACCACCCATCCTGGGAAAAAAAAGAGCAGTAGAGTCTGTGAAGCCACAAATCTAAGATCTAACAAGAGCACATTCACAAAAGAATCTTTTTTTTACCATGGCTCCCTCCTCCTCAGCTGCAGCCTCGGCCAGTACGCGGTTGCGAGTGCGTTCAAAGCTTTGAAACTGGAAGATGCGTGAATAGTTAAGAGGCAAGTTCTCCATGGGATCCCAGGGCGAAGAGCGGAAACTTTTCAGGCCCCTGTAGCGCTGGAACCTGGACAGCGATGACAGAATTTAAATCATGAGCAGCAGTATAGCTGCAAAATTGAATAGATAAAAATAAATAATCTTGATCCTTATGACCTAATTTTGACATATCTACCTTATTTCTTTCTTATCCCATTAACAAAAACAGTGCTGACCTGATTCTAGCAGCAGCGTTGAGGGGTGTGTCCACCTCGTCAGGAAACATCTCATTGGATCGAGCCTCGCGGTAACGTTTCAGGCCTTCCTCCTCTGCAGCTTCGTCCATGTGTTCGTCGTAGCGCTGGTCTGCTCCAGCTCGCTCTGTGGAGCACACCTCTTCCTCCTCCTCATCTTCTTCCTCATCTGAGGCACAGCATGAACCAGGATCCTGAGCAGGGAAGATACAGTACAAATCCGCCTTAAGAGATCATATTACTGAGCCCTGTTAAGAAATGAGGTCTGGACAAAGAATACAGGCAGCTCTCTGACTGTATCTCAGTTATTGTACAGTTTGATGCATTTAATGACCATAAGCAAAGACATTTTTAAGTAGTAACTCCTGCTCACCTTCTTTCTTTGTGAATAATACCTGATGGATGATGGCTATTTTAACAGCACCCAGAAATACTGTCTGGCAACCTCTGAAAAACTGTAATGTCTGATTTTATTCAGTCTTATCTGTTTTCTAACAACCACTTCAGCTTTATGGAGTACAAGCATCAGATGTTCTCAAGGTTAATTTTGTAGATTTTCTGTAATATTGTATTTAAGGCCACAAGAGCAAAATAACTTAAGTTAACCAAAGAGGCGAATATTATTTTGTTCTGTAGAGGTGCTTCATCTAAATTAAAACAAAGTCTTGCACACCTGTAGTGATATAGAGCCTTACACACAGTTTTCATTTTGTCCTTGTTTTCTGACATTTCTGGCATCCCAACACAATGGGATTTATTTCAGTTTAATTTGAGGTGCTCAAATATTTGCTTCCAAGGCTGACATATCAGCACTTTAGTGTATATATATATATATATATATATATATATATATATATATATATATATATATATATATATATATATATATATATATATATATATATATATATATATATATATATCAGTTTGAAAAATTAAAAGAAAAAAAGGAACTATTTGCATCGCAAGACAATAACTGCTTTTGACTTCCCCTGTTCAAACTACAGATGGGTGACAAATTAGAGGAAAATTCTGAACCCTTCATCAGCCACTGAATGGTTTAATGTAAATCATATGTCTATGTCCTTTAACACTAGCAGGTCTCAGCATAACTGAACACTGACAGGACATTCTGGACTGATGTGTCAGCCAGTGCTCTCCACCATCATCATCAAAGCACCAAATTCATTTCTTTAGAAAGAATGGTGTTCACCCATCCAGCTGAGTTGCAGAGACTCAGAGAATCAACGCTAAGGTGCCCTGAAGCTGTTCTGGTGGTGCACGGTGTCCCAAATCCCAGGTATGTTGGTTTTTCCTTTAATTTGTCACTTGTCTGTAGCCATTTCCAAAGAGATGTGAGTATTCAGTCCTTTTGCACATACAAAATGTGTCAATCCAAATGTAATGAGATGAACAGGTGTCTCTGGTGGTATTCTCTTGCTGTTGTTACACTCCACTAATACAAAGCAAATTTATTTTCTCAATTGCAGCCTCGATATTTGACAAACAATGACCAGACACGCATGTTAGATACACAAACACAGTCAAAAAGATTCTAAGTATAGAAATTGCAATTGTATAACAGCCAAACACTACTATGACCAGCCCCGTCACAACAAACAAACTGTCTGGGGAAGGTTTGTACAGTGCAAAACAGTATTTGCATGCAATTGTGTGTATGTGTGCATGTGATAAGGAGTTGCCAGAATCTAACTACGGAAATCCTTGGTGTGCATTCATTCAAATTTAGTGCCATTTCAAGTGTGTTAAGATGGTTTCCAGTGCAAGATGTCCACTTTTACTGCTAGGAATACACCTTCCATCGGCAATAGACGTATATAAGGAAATGAATCATCAAAGACATGCTGCACAGTGGTTCCTTGACTGGCAAATTAAAGGAGAAGCCAGACACATGGTGGAAAGCACTCAGCGGGAGGCTGATTCACAACCTTTCCAACATCCTTGCTGCAATAATAATAATCATTATCATTTGAAGTACCCCTTCCCCTATTGTTACCCTCTCCTAAATACGTATCCCTGTGTGCTAACCTCGACATCAAATGCATGCTAATAACAATTACAGATCATAATGAACCCGTTGCATAAGGAGAGTTTCCCCGACTTCTTTTCAAGCAGAGCTGGAAATAAATAAATGGTCGTCCCCTCCCTTCGTCCAGACAGGAACTTCTGTTCACAAGACAGGAAGACAGGAGGCTTCTCTTGGGACTCCTGTTCCAAACACTATTGTTGTGGTGAGCAGCCTGGCACTACAGGTCACAGACAGACACTGTGAAAACAAACTGTGCCTCCGAGCAGCGAGGTGCACTGACTGTGGGTCACGTATGCAACGGTTCAGCCCCGGAACCAGCAACACTTCATAGCTTCTCCGCAGGTTACTGTCCTCATCGTCCCCCATAAGATTACACTGTCTGACTTCAGCTGCAATGTTGCTATGACAACAAGACGCAGCTGTAAAAAATAGGCCTAAAGGTGTATTCAGGTTTGTGGTGAAACTAGTGAGTGATACATCAAATAAAAACTAAAATTAATTAACAACTATTTTAATAATTGAGTTAGTATATTAACCCTCTACACCCCAAAACCCACCAGCGAGTTTGAAAGCATGTTATTATTGAATAACCACCAAACTTACACTATTTATCATAGCTACAAACTGTAGGAACAGAAGAATTCTTGGATTTTCAACTTTCCAACAGTCAAACTACTGATCTAAAATAATTATTTTTTTGTGTCTCTTGTAAATATTTGCCAAAATTAAAGTATTTGTACTGACCCAATTCTGTAAAAAACCAAAAAAAAAAAAAAAAAGAAAAATTCTGCATTCATCTGCACAATCATGAAGCCATGAGTGACCCAGCCGCAACAAACATTCATGTCCCAAAAATTCAGGGAGTTTTTGGTTGAACTTGGACCAGGCTGTGCTTACACGGAGCAAAAAGGAGGCAAGAATGGAAACAAATTCAAAATGTAAATAGTGAAATGTCTACATTATGTAGAGTAACCACTTTTGTTTCCATATCAATAACACTTGTTGGCACTTTGATTACATTTTTTTGATTTTTGTAAGACAAGTAATTTAAAAAATTAAATCCTATTTTTTTAAAAAGATTGATGAAATTATAACAGTGTCGTATTGCACATAAGACATTTTTGAGTTCTTCCTACTTCTACTCATGGTTGTGCTGTTTCCATAGAGGTGCAGGACTTTATACTGCAGTGAACAATAACTGAACCAACAGTGAGCAAAAATGTGACGGGTAAAAAAAATTCCCCAAAACTGCTCAGAGGGTCGAGAAATGTATCATTATCGTGTCACGTTCTAAACTACAGCTCTGTGTTGTTTCGGTTCTTAAAATTGTCCAGAGTAGAATCCAATTCAAGATGCAGTTGACATTTTGTCCTTTATTATTTTGTCCTTATTTTTGTCCTTTTCTCAATTTATAGTTGGTCTGTGAGGTTTAAATGAAACCTTTAAAATATGTACCTGAGAGTTATTCTCATCATCGTCTCCCTCCATGGCTTCATCCATCATGTCGTCACCATCATCATCGCTGCTTTCTTCGTCCAGGTCACCATCCTCCTCATCATTATCATCGACAATCCACGTGGCCTGATAATCGGACGTTCCTTTAGGTACCTTCATCACACGTTTGTTCTTCCTGGCCTCTAAACACCAAAGAGAAACATATAAGAGACATTTAGTGTCCTGTGTTTTTGTGACAGGTGAAATTATATATAGCTAATTAATGAGAAGTCACTGACCTAATTTCAATCAAGAAAGGTGCTTTAGTACACTTTTGTCACTAACTAGAAATGACAGATGTTTTTTGGAACGGCAATCAAGGGAGATGTGGCAAATGTCAACACTTGGCAAACCATCTGTGCAGATTAAGCTCAGTATAAGCTCCTTAATACAATTCTTTCCAGTCACTTGAAACCTTGCCAAGGTGATCTGTCACAGTGATAATTCTAGTCAAACCAGACTGCTCAGACTAACTGATCTCATCCAATCTGGTGTTACTATGGTAGCACAATGAAGCATTTAATCTATCCTAAACACGTTCTTGTGTAGGTTCCAATTATCTTACTTTTCCAAGTGTAACATCTCAATATGTTATATGTCAATTCTGTTTTTGCACCCTCAGCTTCCAGCAACTCTGTTTCTGTCGGCCACGTCTGCTCTCCATCCATTGGATCCACCTCAGCCTCGGCCTGCAGACTCTCCCTGCAGGACGGGTCTGCTTTCATCAGCACCCGCACTGGAGCGTCATCCTCACCTCCATCCTGTGGGATACACAGAAGGCTGAGTAACAAGGAAATTCAATAGCAACAAAGTGTCACAATTCACTTTTTCTATTTAACCTTTACACATCAATTTGGAAGAGTTACACAGAAGTTCTTCAGGACAAAAATAGTGCAACAAAAAATTTTAGGAATATCATATTCCATGTTCAAGTGACTTGATTATTGTTTAAAATTTGCAAAAGTCTTGATGATAACTAACAAATACTCACTAATTTTCATGATTTTTCCCCTTAAACACCAGTTTGCATACATGAGAAGAAATGTGAATTATCATTTCTGCAGTGTCAGATAAAAAAAACAACTCAAAAACGTAATTGGAAAAAAAAGAACAGCAGAAAAATGTAATATATAAATATTATTTTCCATGGGCTACACAGTGGCGTAGTGGTTAGCACTTTCTCCTTGCAGCAAGAAGGTCCCTGGTTCGCGTCCCGGCTTTCCCGGGATCTTTCTGCATGGAGTTTGCATGTTCTCCCTGTGCATGCGTGGGTTCTCTCCGGGTACTCCGGCTTCCTCCCACAGTCCAAAAATATGCTGAGGTTAATTGATCATTCTAAATTGCCCGTAGGTGTGAATGTGAGAGTGATTGTTTGTCTCTATATGTAGCCCTGTGACAGACTGGTGACCTGTCTAGGGTGTCCCCTGCCTTCACCTGAGTCAGCTGGGATAGACTCCAGCCCCCCATGACCCTAGTGAGGATTAAGTGGTGTATAGATAATGGATGGATGGATGGATTATTTTCCACTTTTAGTTCCGATTTTAATAGGCAATCTACCTCAATTCTCATCATAACTACAAAATATTATATCATTTTGAGATTTTAACCCTTTAAATGCCATTTTGTTTACATGATGATACTGTTGTTTCTCTATGTTAAAAAAACACTAAAACATTAATTAATTTCCATATAATACATTCTATGTGTAAATGTATTTATTTACTTATTGATCTGATTATCATAGTCTGAGATGTGTCAGTTATTAGCACCAACATCGATTCTGGTACATTATAATTTTTTGTGCAATCAGGCTTTTAAGAAAAACTCGCTCGATATCTAATAGGATCATATCAGTGCTTTTGCAGGTTCTAGCCCACACTGACGACCACTTATTAACTTCAACATTATTACGTTTAAGAACAGTGGAGAGTTTAACATTTTTGAACTGTCTTCTGTCATCCTGCAGTCAGTTACTCTTTTCATGTACGAAACTATAATTCAGTAGTACCTTTCTTAGTCCATTATAATCAGTACGCCAAAGTTCTAATATTGCTGCACAGTAAAGCAGAAGTGCAGATAATTACTAAATGTACATTCCAGTTATTCTGCAAGAGTAACATTACCTTGATTAAAAAAAGAAGCTGACAATATATGTACTGTGATGGATTACCCAAATTCTTAAGTTACTATTTTTATACCATGTGGAAAATAACTGGCCGTATCCACAGGTGAGAAAAACAAATATCCACAACCCCCACTAAGTAACACAGTCTAAAATTATGACAAGTATACAGAAATTGTGGCAAACAGACTAAAAATTGCAAAAAAGTTGATATAGCTGTACATTCTTAATAATTATTTTGAGCAGCTGAGTTTTAATTCAGTCAAACAGCTTCAACACTCAATTTACATTTGGTTCTTTTAAACAAACTACATTCTATTATTCTCGTAATAACAAATGTACATTTCTCAGGTCAGAGTATTCAACAAAGACTTTATAAATAATTAACAGAAATAAGTTAGAGTTAACAGAAACCCTTAAACACCCACCAGCATGTCAACGTCTCCTCCCTTGCCAGGTTTAACTGGTCTGGCTGCTGTTAAGTTGAGGGGAAGAGGGTCTGACGGAGCATCGATCTGGCTGAGCTGAAAGTCTCCGTGTCCACTGATGTGCACCAGTCTGTCGACCCGTAGAGGACGACCACGGACATACCCAGAGACACAGAGGGTTCCTAGGCCGGTGTTTCCACCACCTGCCCCCTCAGCAGGACTGTTAGGTGTGAATGTGACATTCTGAGCTAAAAGATGGGAGCGTCTGGAGCGGAAACCCAGCTTCCTCTGTCTCTGACTGCCTAGGTGTCTGAGAAGCAGAGTGGCATCTTGTTCCGAGTCCAGAGGGAAGAGACGGGCATCAGGGAAACGGACCTCTGTGATTTTTGACAAAGCTCTTCTGGACTCAACCCTCTTCTTCACGGGAAGGTCAGACACACCCTGACACACCAGTGCTGCATGGGGAGAATTTAAGGGCTTCAAATATATACACCAGAATGGTAATCACTCAAATCTGCACCAACTAGGGAGTCTGAAAGCTCCAGTTTTGTGTTTAATTTGTACTCACCATGGCTGGGGAGGCCCTGGGCAAAGAGGCAGGAGAGGCAGTATTCTCCATAGCTGTCCCAACCTTCAGTAGAGTCCAGCACAAATACAAGGCTATCTGCAATCTTTGCCACGTCCAGTAGGGAGTGCACATCAGCTGTCCAAAGAACCAGTACAGATGCTTCAGATTTGCTCATCACAAAGAAAAAATAGTACAACAAAGACATGTGGCATGGTACAACCTGCAAATACTTGTTTCAAATTGCTGTATAAGGAGACTTTACATTACAATGTAAATACAACTGTAAGCCCAATGGCACTATAGCCGGTAAAGCAGTGAGATAGTTTTTCTTTGTCTCTGAACAACTTATTGAATAGTTCTTGAGTTCATAGATATTCTATGGTATGTGTCTGTCATGTGGTTCTGCATGACCTGGATTGCATATTTATTTACTGTACAAACAGATAAAATAGACACTGATTAATAACATGAATGACATTTGTAACACTATGCATGCAAAAGATAACTACACTTGTTCCATATCTCTCAGGACATACCGGTGCTTTGGTTCAGAAAGGTGAACCGTTGTTTAAAACGAGGCAGAATCAGCCCAAAACTGTCACTGACACCACTGACACATCGCTCGAGATGCACGACGCCACCAGCACATTCTCCACGCAGCAGTTTGGTAATAGCACCAGCATCGACTGCAGCATGCAGGGACACCACAGCAGCTAAATGAGGAGGACCGTCCCTGCTGCCAAGACGTCGTTTTTCTGTCAAGACCTAAAAGCACAATTTGCATGTTACATACGTGTTACTTTGCATGTTATTTTTCCTCATTTTTCTCAAATGGAACGTGTGAGCGACTGGATACGTTGAACTTCCAAAACGAAATGAATGAGGCATCTATCTATCTATATGCAAGAAACACTGAATCTCTGCAGCGTCCATCAGGAATTCAGAAAAGGTCAGTCTTCATGTGATGAACAAAATTACCATGTCTTTCTTGTTTTTACGTAGCTGGTTGGCTTTGTGTCTTCTGTCCATCTTCTTTTGTTCCTTCCTCTGTTTTTTGGTAAGAGCCGTCACTGACACTCTTCCTGTGAGACACAAGGATTTATTAGTGCAGTATGTTGTACAAGATCCCAACAACAATGCTAAATATACACCACATCTTGGGATAAATATACATACAAGCATTTGAACTGATGTTAGCTTTCTAGGAAAATGTACTAAACAAGTCTAAGCTGTCAATAAACCTGTAGCAGATATGTGAACAGTGTACGAACAAGAGCTGCTGTAATTGTGATTGATGTGTAGAATATTTTTACGCCTTTAAAACATATGCTGGGTGGACAAGTCATCAAAAACACCTGTAGAAAGCAGCAATGTCCAATACAACAACTACTTTTACTTTATAAAGTTTATGATGCTCATACTTTTTCAGATTTGCAGAGAAGTATTGATGTAGTGGATCATTCTTGAGGCCATAACATATTTTAGTCATTGCTCTGAAGGACAGATTTTCAGTGACACAAATCAGTTCCACATTAAATTACCTCAACAATTATCATATCTTAATGAAGTCATAACAACAAACACTGAATGTCAGAAGGAAAATTAGTTGATATTTAAGAAGCAACTAATGATTATTTCCATTGTCAATTAATCGGTTGATTATTTTCTCGATGCACTGAGTAGCTATTTGGTGTATATATTGTCAGAAATTTGTAAAAAAATTTCAGTGTTTCCCAGAAGCCAAGATGAAGCTCCCAATAAATATCACATTTTGTCCACAACCAAAGATATTCAGGTTACGTGTCACAGATGAGGAAAGAAATAGTCAGATTTAAGAAGCTGGAATCAGAGAAATTAGACTTTTTATTCTTTAAAAAATACTGAAACTTATTAAGGAATGATTAAACTAGCCAATGATTAATGTAGATGTTAGGAACTATTCAATTATTCAATAATAGTTATACCTCTAATATATAGAATATAAGTTATATGAGATATGTGTTACCAGCTTAGATAGAAACACATTATACATTAGATCAGATTGTAAAGATAGATAAACCAAAAGCCGAGCAGAGAAAAAACCATGGACTGACAAACTGTCACAGATGATTCTCCTTATATAAATCTCTACTCTTTTCTAGTGAATGTTTTAAATGAGTACTATTAGTAAATTTGCTCTTTTACAGCGGTTTATTTCTATCTGACAGAGTGTCACTTCACAATGATTCACAATTATGTCCATGTTTTTATCCCCAGTGTACAAACTCAGATTATACTTAAGTTATAACTAGGGAATATCTTCCCATTAGATGCTGTTTTATGATAGAAGCAATACGATCAAATGGTAATATTTATTACATTGTTACTGCATTGTGTGTTATTAAATATATAGAGAAACCAATGCAACTTTATATTATGATTTAAAGCACGTAGGGAAACTTCAAAGAAGGAGTTTGAAAGAAATAAACAGATCCTTTCTGAAGCTAAATTCTCTCAGCTGAAGATATTTTTTGTCAGTTATTCTCTTCTGGCATATGAAATGCCTATAGATCAAGTGTAGAAAGATGCATAGCCCTCTAGTTAGATGCCAAACCTAGACTCAGCACACGATCAGACGTTTTCACGAAATACCTAACAGAGAAATGTGTAAAAGGATTCCTTTTTACACAAATTACACTTTCTAAATTCACCCCCAAAGCCCTGACAAGAAACTTATACACGTGTGTTTGCAGAGGCCGCAGCAGCAGACCAACAACATCACGCATCCAGCGGCAGCAGTGACACTTCGCAACCGATCGCTGCTTACCTTTGTTTTCTCTCTCAATTTCACCTTTCGTCCGGTGCTTGCCATGTTTGTGTCCTTTATTTTTCTGTTTATACACGCCGGGTCTGTGACCCTGCTGTTTCTCCCCGTTCGCGGCCATTTTCACCACGTGAGAAAGACAGCAGCTGATTTACTTCCGCACTCGCACTAACGTCACGACAGAGGGCGTGTCTTCGGGGAGTCTTTATGTCAAAATAAAAGCCCGAGTTACGAGCATGAATGTGACGGAACGCATATATATTACAGTATTTATTGCAGATGACTTGTTAGGACTTCGACACATTAGGGGCTGAGCATTCTTTAGATTTTGAAGTTACGTCGGAGTAAGCTGAATATAAAATATAAGATAATGTGCTCCAGGTAAAGGAAAACCATCACATTTTTTCTGTTTCATTTTGTATAAAGTCAAACCAGACCTGAAAAAAAAATCCTCAGAATTACCAGATTTTTTTATGTACAAGAACCTTAGTATGTTTAATGAAAAAGTTTTACCCTTATACTATGAATATTTTCGAGTCATGCCCTATGTGCACTTGACTAAAACCAGTTTTGACACAGAAGAAATTGTGGCTAGAAGATAAGCCTGATATCAAAATGTAGATTAAAAAAGAGTCATTTTATTTTCTTTATCTTGTTTTGACCAACCACATGGTGGTACGAACCTGTGATGTTTGCCCAGAATGCACTTGTCAAAGTGTTCTCCAGTGAATTATGAGAAAACTGGTAACCCATCCGGAGTGTCAACCCTTGTTTCTATGACTCTATGTCATAGATTTTAAATTGGTTCCATTTTGCTTTTGAAAGCACTGATGTATTCCATGATGCTCAGAGTTGGTTATAATTTTTTTTTTTTAATTAAACAAAAAACAAGATTTTGGCTTTAGATTACAGCATCTGGAGTGGAAGTTAAATTTATTTGGTTGTCGTTTTCAACACAAGTCAAGTGTGTCCCCGAAAAATGGTAGCTATATATTCCATTTGTGATGTTATAAGGGCTCAAAAATGCTGGAAAAAAACCAAAGCAAATTTTAAAAGCATAGTTTCAACCCACTTTATGTACCAACCCATGCCCAAGATCCTGTGGCTAGGAATATGTTTATAGTATGAAAGGAAAACTTTGCATAGCGTCATTAAACATACTACAGTTGTCTGTTGGGTGGGAGGCATCAATTGATAGCTCATGAGAGATTTGGAATTAATCTTATTTATGATTACTTACAGAGCTATTATATTATATACCACATTAAAGGGGGTGCCTTGAAAATGTTTAAATGAATTAAATTTATTCAACAGTATTTTGGGTGATCTTTGAAGAGACCTGGATCACTTACACTCATTTTAGGTTTATTCAGCTTAGAAACATAAGCTCTCCTGCTGACGTAACAATGTACTGCATTTTTGGTTGATTGATTAGTTCAAAGTCATCTTTTGAGATAGTCAAACATGAAACTAACTGAGTTTAACTCTAACAATGCACGTTGGGAAGTCTGCCTATATGCTTGTTTTGTTTCTTCTAAGCTTATTTTAATGAGTTGTGTGAACTCTAACGCAGTTTATTTTTTCAGCTCATCAATATAGGTCAAAATGTCTCGTTACAAGAACTTTTCTTCTTTTTGACTTCTAAAGTGATCTGAACAAACGACTTTTAAGTCCAACTAACTACAAATGAGCAAAACTCATTAGATGAACTAAAATAACTAAGTTGATTTAACAAAATTCCTTTATGATGTTTTGCAGTGCGTATCATATTATTTTTAAGGTCTTTTGTGTATGAGCAGAATAACAGCTGAATAGATCTAGGGCTATTCTTTAAAATTTTTCTTACTTTTGTTACCAACAAACAAATCAGATCAGGGCTAATCAGAAAACATTTAAATCTATAGTCACTGATTTGCTGCATATATTGTAATTATGAGACAAGATATGTGAGACTCTGAGTTATTCTACACACGAACCACATTATATGACTGACCATAGGCTGCTAATGCTCATAACAAGTTACATTGATAACAGATATTCTAAATAAATATGAAAAATCATTAAAAGCTTTTCTTCTTAATAACATATAATTTTATTCATGTGAATTATCATAATGAAAAATAAGATGATGTGTGAACTTTGTACAATTATAAAGACAATTCCTCAAACCTTCTTCTATAAAGATTCATCCATATTCTCTTTGATGAGTCTGTGAGATTTAACTGTCTTTCTCATCAGTGTCTAATGATTCATGCTTTTTGCTGTTCTAAAGTTTCACAGAGATAAAAAGTCCCTTTTGACTAAAGATTCTTCCTCCGTTTATTTTGAAGAACTAACAGTTGGAAGAGAAGAGGAAGTAAAGATGGAGACAAGCGTGGGAAGAAAATTTACTCAAAGAAAAGATTCCTGTGAAAGCAGCATCTTTCATACCATACAGTACAATTAAGCCTGAGAAGATTCTTTAGCTAACAGTTTCTGCTCAAATTATACTTGCTACTGACCAGATTTTATAGACAAGTGGGAAAAAAAACATCAGGAGAGGAAAAGGAGGAAATTTAGTAATGTGTAATTGCTGGTACATAATTATGTGTCACATGAAACAAAGCGTCATTTACTTTATTACCATCATCATCATTATTATTTATCTTAATTTTTCACTAAAAGTTCTTTAACTGTGTTCAGTAGTATAATAGCTTGATGATTTAGGACTCCTGTCTTTGCAGTTAAAACCACATAAACAAACACATTTAGTGCCTCAAACCCTCATATTTACTGCTAACGTCTCCATGGTCTTATTTCTTCATAGAAAAACACACATTGTGCAACACATGCAGCTCCTGTCACATGTGGACTCTCTGCAGAAGAAGCATGTCTAGAGTAATGCGGCCAACCAGTTGCCCTCTAGGAGCCAACTTGAGTGCAATTTTGCTGTTTGTTGACTTTGCCACAGGAAGGTCATTGTACAGGCTGAATTTACCATGTGCATACTAGAGAGGGTTTGAACTTGAAGGAGATGCTACAGGGATTTTGACTGCAACTTTACATAATGCAAAGAATCTTTCCAACTATTATGCACTACCAAAGAGAAAGCCAGACACTCTCATTGTGTCTACGACATAAGAGCTGTCGTTGCACCCAGTCACCTTTAATAATACAGGTTTTGAGAAAGCCAGTTTTTATGCTACAGAGTATTATAACCTTTTGAGATATTCAAAACAATCCTATGCTTAATGTCAACATTCCCTATCTTTAGATTTGTTATGATTAGTTTTTTGAGATGCTTCCAATGTTTCTGGCTCTGGGATAATAGAGTTCAGGATCCCTCAGCAACAACTCTGCTGAGGACCTCAAGAGCAAGGCAGATAATACTCAGAAGCCATTATTAGAATATTTGTATTTGTATTAAATTGTGTTATGAGCTAAAACAGGATGATAGCGGAATGCACTTAATATAAACCAGCTAAGAAACTTATTTGCCACTTGTAAATATGCATAGTATTTAAATATATTTATAGTCACGGGGAGCAAAGGCTGAAAAATCTAAAATATATATATATCTAATCAGGGCATATAGCATACATCACATTACTTTTATTCGCATCATTACAACAGATCAAGCAATGTATATGCAATAGGGCAGTTTAAATAGCTAATTAATATTTATAACAACAAATAATGAATTTGCTTTGACAGCTGAAACATTGGACAATTACATCTGATCAACATTATCAATACCATTTGCAGTAATACTTTTCTCAACAGTTTGTGCAGTATCAGTTTCAGTATCATGTGTAAAATGTAATTCTCATGTGCAATATTTTACTTTTATGTGCAGCTTAGTCAGTGTAATGTTATTACTGACACTGGAAAATGGAAAAAAGAGCAAATTTTCAAACAAGGGTGTGAAGTCATGCTTTAGGACCTCTATAGAAACTATAAATACTGTCTATATGTTGTCACCACTGTTCCCTCTAAGCTGCGCGCGTGCGCAATTGCGCAATTGCGCACTGCTGACACGGTCTCCGCGCACAGAAAATCTGCACTGCGCACAAAAAAAAAAAATCCAACCTAAATTGTAAATAAAATAAACACGTAACAATTCATTCTGTGCTATTTTTCAATGTGAGTCAGTGAGTGACCGGTGACTGGCTGCTGCAGCCAATGATGCGATTCACATACGTATTTACCATAGACTGTATACAATGGTATTTACGCAGCTAATCAACGTCAGGCGTCCTTATGTACAGCTACCTTTGTTCTCATAGATATGAATGAGTAGATAGGACACGCCCCTTTGAGCTGCGGCTACAGCGAGGCTAAGCTAGTGGGGGCAAAGTTTCAGTGCATTCTGTTGATGTAGACGGCGTGAAAACGGAAACAACAAGTATGCCGTCTCACTGTGCTGCATACAGTTACACACTGCGTCGTAGGATTGAGACAAGGAAACTTGGAATGACTTTTCATAGGTAAGAATAGTTTTTGGCTCTTTTTTCATTATGAAATCTTGTTGAGAGCTTCCAGTCTATGAGAGCTAACTAGTTAGCCACTAGCAAAACGCTAAGGCGAGCTAGCAGCTTGATAACCAAATACCAGACGATTAATAGTAGCTGTAGTATAGTTGTACAAGCAGTAGTAGTAATACAAAAAGTACAAGCAGCAGTAGTAGTATAAACAGCTATTAGAGTCGTAGAAGTAGTATCAGCATTTGTAATAGTATTACAAGTTGTAGTAGCAGTGCCAGTATCAGCAGCAGTAGTGAGTACTACCACTACTACTAGTAGTCACATTACTATTACTACCACCAATACTACCAATAGTAGTGATAAAGCCTAACTCATATATATCCAGATTACCATCTATGTTCTTCCTCCAAATCCATTTTATGATTGGGATGACAGGCAGTTCTTTAGGACTGCTCTCAAATAATTGAAATGTTACTAAACAAGGTTATACTTATCAAATTAAATAGCTCTGGTCTCCAGTATATTGGAGAATTCGGTTCTTTGTACTTAATTTATTAGCATGATTTCTTTTTTAATATGTTGTGTACAGTAGGGCTGCCACAAACGACGCGTCGACGAATCGTCTGAGCACGATACGTCATCAAAAGCGGAAGTGAGTGCGCAATGCAACAGAAATCACCGTCCGAGTGGAGCGCGGAACACGCATGGACATCCGCGCTGTAGCGTGCATATATAGTATATGCACGATGCGGCGCGGATGTCCGCGCTGTATCGTAAACGCGGATGTCCACGCTGTATTGTGCGTATATAATATATGCATATACTATATATGCACGATACAGCGCGGATGTCCATGCGTGTTCCGCGCTCCACTCGGACGGTGATTTCTGTTGCATTGCGCGCTCACTTCCGCTTTTGATGACGTATCGTGCTCAGGCGATTAGTCGACGCGTCGTTTGTGGCAGCCCTAGTGTACAGACTTAATTACTTCTCTGTCTACTTTTCTTACTCCATGTAGGTTTCCCAGAGACTATGGGTTGAGGAGGAAGTGGAAGTTTGTCGGCTTAGACCTGGTGTCATTCCATCAGTGTTAAACTTCCCGGCTCATCTTTGAAGAGTACGTGCCAGAAAGACCACGACCAAGCAGCCTTGAGATCTTAGGCAGCGTCTCCCTGAGGTGGGTGTCGATGGTGTTCACAGTCAGGTCTGTGGTAATCCCGTCAAAAAACAAAACAGAAAAAAATCTAGATTATAAATCAACATGTAACCAAAGCACTCTGTGTATAACGCCATAGTATAGGATGTAGTTCAGAAAATGTCAAAGTATAGTATACTTTACTCAAGAATAACATAGTATGGCCTGTAGTTCACAGTACAGCATGTTGGCAAAAAAAACCCATAGATTATTATGTGGTTCAAAAAGCGCAAAATGATAGGATGTTGCCTAAAATTGTCATGTATGATATGTGGTTCAAAAAATGTCATAGTGCTGTCAAAATAGTATGTAATTCAAGAAAACTTCAGAGTATAATATGTCATCTAAAAAATGCTATAGAAGAATAATTTCATTGCACAAGTAGAAGTATAGTAACTTTTAAAACTGTTCGAATTCTTATATGTTGCTAAAAAAACAAAAAAAAACAAAAAAAAAGTCAGTAATATGTCAATTAAAAAAGCCTATAGTATAGCGTGTCGCCCATCTAACATCATAGTATAGCATGTCGCTCTAAAAATGTCACAGTATGGCCTTTAGTCCACAGCTGTCAGTAGGTGAGGAGCAACACAAAAACAGTCCAAACGCTGGTTTCCAGAGGCTTAATTTATTTGAAAGAGTAAGTTTACAACAACACAACATGTGAGGGGGTTAAAAACAAAAGGGTGTTAGTAAAATAAAAATAAATCAACAGAACTAAAAGTGAACTTCATGTTGACATTGATGGGCATTCCAACCAGGAACAATGTAAAAGATAATCAATACAAAAAAAACCTCTTCCTGTTCACCTCTGAAAACCCCAAAACACACCGCAGTAGCACCCTAAACTAAAACTACCAATGAGTTCCCTGTTTTCCTTTGTGAACAATTCAAAGGTCCCTCTCTATCTCCCCACACATCCACCAACCACTGGAACACATCTCCAAAGTTCTGCTGGGCAGCTCAGCTTCCCCTCAGAAGAAGTGCTGCCACCTGCCAGATGAAGGAGCCTTTTGAGAGGCAGCTGGCATCGTGATTGGACTGTACTTTGGTCTGTTCCAATCCAGCTTCAGCTCCAGAGACGGCAGGCGGGACGAGTCAACGGAGGCCGGGTGGACGAAGACATGCAGCTGAGTACAATCCAGAAAACAACAGAGGAGGAGTGCAGGGGTCCAGAGCCAGAACAACCAGAGTAGCATCGTATGTCTCTTAGAAAACATCATAGTATAGCCTTTGGGATGAAAAAATGCCATCATATACATCGTATATTGTACAAATAACAAGTCAAAGGAAAGAGACATACATTGTAGAATTGTAGTAATTGTGGGCTGACTGACTGATTATCAGTGTTTTATTTTTTACTGATTTACGGTAATAAATACATTTAAAAATGGCACTACTTTGGCTCTGAACCTTTATCTACCTGTGGTCGCTCTGTCTTCTGGAGTGATTTGATTGGTTATACGTCACGAATAAAACTCCTTTAACTTAACATCTGTAAACAAAACAAAAACGTATCAACAAAGTTTTCTGTTAGTTTGTGTTCTTCTAAGTTTAACTCCAAGGTTTTAAATACTTTGATTTACTGCAAATGAATATCTACTCCAAATGTCTCACTAATAATCATTATCAGCCTTAAAAACCCACAAAACACCCCTCTATACTCAACCACACTTAGTACAGTCCGGTTCCCCCTTCTATAAATCTGCTTGGAATCATCCACTTCCTGTTTGTCAAAGTTGCCTTCTACCTGGACAGGTTTTGTTGGAGCTCATGCAACAAACATTTTGGGTAACTGCACTTTAATATGGATGGATGATACTGAATTAGAGTCTGTTTTAATGAGACTGAGTTCAGATGTGTAGCTCTGTCATTAAATAGGAAATTGTTTCTCAGAATTCACAGAGAAAAGTCTGAAATGTTTGCTAGGTTAGCGTCCCACATGTTCTTTGGCTCAGCTAAAGCTAACTCTCTGCAACTTCTGGATCTCTTGAGTTGCTTGTTGTTAAAATATCTTGCTAGAGGTGCTGAAGCTCAGAAAGTCTGAGATGTTTGTTCAGAATAAGCTCATTCTCAAGTCTTCTCAAGGCTTTTGTTTTAACTTTCCCCAAACTTAAGAGTTAATGACAGAGCAGCACATCCAGACTCAGTCTCATTTATGTAGAGATTAAACTTCAGTGTCATTCATTGATGTTAAAGTGCAGTTTTTCAAATGTTTGTTGCACATGCTCCCGACCAAACCAGTCCAGGTGGAAGACGATGCGAAGAGAAAGCTCCAGAGGATGAATATCACACATTTACATTGGAAATAAATGTCCTTTAATTAGACATTGTCATGCAAAAGTTGGATTTCCCTTTAATGATGTTCAAATCTTTGTTGATGTTGGTTTCTAAATGTTTTTTGACACTCGGCCCCAAAGATTAAAACCTTCTACAGCTCACAAGCTGCAACAATTCACACATTATCAACTATCTTTCTGACTAAACTAAGATAAAAAGTGAAAAACTGCCTGATTCCTGCATCATGAATGTAAATCTTTTTGGTTTTTATGACGGTAAACTCAATATATTTGGGTTTGATATTTTATAAAACAAAACAAGAAATGAATTACTGGAGAAAAGGACAGATTAATGGACAAAGAAAATGTGTTTTCCAACAGATATGGCTGAATTACTCCAACATTACAAGATACATACAATTTAAATTCTATTTTATTTATATAACGCCAGTTACAGGTCAAATTGTCTCAAAACACTTTATTTTTATATTTTTTTGTCATACTTAAAATGTGACAAAGTAAGAAATTTAAAGCTCCTGACTAACCCAATTTATTATTTGTTTTTAAGAGACTAATGGACAATTAAAATAACTTTCTCCACTAAAACTAATAAACATGAGGTCAAATAGAAGGAACAGTTTTAAATACTGCAGTCCCACGACGACAAGAATAAAGTTTGTCAGAAAAATGTAAATCTGCTGGTGCATTCCATGAAAGTCCTAATAAATGATAATAAAGTGTGATACTAAAGGTTTGTGGTGCTAAAAATGTCCAAGTAAAGATATGAAGTTGAACATCTGGATGGATGATGGATGATAAAATTTGACCTCCCTTCATTTCTCTGGAGCCGACTCCATGGATTTTATGGATGGTGGTTAAAGACCTGCTCTTCTAGTTGTCTTCCTTCTAGTCGCTGTAAAAAGTCCTCTACCTGGCCGACTTCAGCACCTCTTCATGACAACTTGTTCTGCCTCCAACCTGGTGGAAACTGAAGAAACTCCAGAAAACCTGTCGAGACTTGAGGAACTCGAGACTCGAAGAACTCGTCGGGCGGGGGAAGGTGTGGGGAGTAGAGGGGGGAGGTGGGGGAGTAGAGGGGGGGAGGCCGCCACCCACCTCCCCGCCTACTCTCCGCCCTGACTCCACCCAGACTCCGCCTTGGCTCCGCCTGTGTGGTCACTTGGAAACTACGATGACAAAGGGACGACGAAATTATGTTTTTTTTATCTGGTCTGTAGCTCAGTGAGTTAAGGATTTGCCTATGGAGTTGCAGGTCGCTGGTTCAAGACCAGACCCTTCTTAAATTTTCTCAAAATTCTGACAAAGACAAAGAAAGAAAAGGCCAGTTGCAGGTCTCGAACCTGCGACCTTCCGTTTGGTAGTCTGTCTTCTTAACCCCCTGAGCTATCTGCTCAGATACTAAACATTCTTTTTTTTGCGCATTTATCATCTATTTTTTGTCGTTTTCGAGTTTTTTTTGTTTTTTTTTTAACTTGAGTCTCGTTTCAACCGTTTTTCTCAGGAGGCTGGACTTCAGCCTTTGTGCTGGAGGGTGGAACCCTCAGTTCCCAGACTTTCCAAAGCCTCCACACCTCCCGAGTCCTCAGGACCTGAGCTTTCACACAGTCTGAGGGCTGAAATTTTCTAAGTCCCACAGTAGTTCTCTGTTAGATTTAACTTTCAGACAGTCCAAGGACTGACATCTTCTAAGTTCTTGAGTAGTTCTCTGTTAGTTTGAACCTTCAGACAGTCTGAGGACTGAAGTTTTAAAAGTTTCTCAGTACTTCTCTGTTACTTTGAACCTTCAGACAGTCTGAGGACTGAAGTTTTAAAAGTTTCTCAGTTAGTTTGAAGTTTCTGGTTAACAGAAGCCTTAAAACTTGTGACCATGTGTCTTGATTTCACATTTAGATCATACATCCGAGTTCTTCTCAGACCTTCACCTGTGGGTTTTTTAGAAATCCTCAACAAACTTTGATTCTTTTCACTGAACAGTAAAGTTTGTGGAGATCAGAAGGTAACATTAGTTTGATTGATGCCTTCAACCTCTAGTAGACTTTATCTGGAAATCAGTTTTCTGAAATGAGTTCTTAGTAAATCTGTCCACAATCAAACCAAGAACATAGAAAGAGGAAATGTATGAAGAAACAACTTGATGTTTTCATTTCAGACTAGAAAACACTTTAAGCCTTTATCTGTTTTTGCCCTTTTGATCATTTTATTGTTTCTTCTGTTTAATTTGATCTTCTAAAGTTTAACTGGTGTCTTTTCAAAGGGTTTATCTTTAGTTTGATTCTTCTTAAATGTTTAGTTTTGCTCTTTTCTTACCTTTTATTCTGTTCTAATGTCTGATCTGATTTCAAAATGTTTTGTCTTTTTAATGTTTAATTGTTGTTTTTTCAAATGTTTTATCGGCTTGTTTGAAAAATTTCCTTTTCTTTCCCAATGTTTAATTTTTCGATTAAATCTTTTTTAAGGTTTTTCTTTTTAAATGTTTTACCACCTTTTGATGTTTAATTTTCTTTTTTAATGCTTCATTGTATTTTCTGTTTAATTCCTATTCCGTTTTATTGTCTTTAAGATTTAATTTTCTAATTAAGAATTTAATTTTTTAATTAAATGTTTTGACTTTTAAAGGTTTAATAATCTAATTAAATGTTTTGTATTTTTCTAAATGTGTAATATTCTTGTTTAATTGTATTTTTTAAATGTTTAATTTTCTAAAATATTTCATCTTTAATGTTTAATATTTTTGTTAAAATTTTTTTGTTTAATTTCATAATTACATGCTTTGTATCTTCCGTTTAATTATCTAATTAAATATTTTGTCGCATATAATTTAATGTTTAATTTTCTTTTTAAAAGTTTTATTGTATTAAAAGTTTTTTTCATTTGATTTAATTGCTTTTTTACTGTAGTTTATTTCTTTAATCTTTTTTTCTGTCAAGTTTTTAAATCACAATCAAAATACTTCTGTTGTCACAATCATGAGTTAGTCAATTATTCAGTTTATCAATTCAGCTTTATTTGTTTAGCACCTTTCACACAGATGACAAAACTAAACAAAGAGAAAAAAACTATGCTAAAACTATGATTAAAACTCAAAAACAAACAAAAAAAATATTTAACATGGTAAAAAATTATGTTGTGTTCAGGGGATGGAGGGAGTTTATTGAAGTCTTCTTGGGCTCACATGGTAAATCATTTAAAATATAAACTTGATATTCAGTCTAAGGAAACTGCAGAGCGACAGAAGAAGCAACAATATCGCCTGTTTTCTCCTTTAATGAGTCGATTCTTGTGCTTTCAGACCAAAGAACTACAGACTCTTGACAACCTGCTCAAACTCTTGGTACAGGACCTCACCACACAGAAAGAAAGTTTCTGTCTAATTTCTACTCTGAAGCTCACCTTGTCCTGCTCAAACTGCTGACAAATGTTACTGCTGCTCTAAAGTCTGGTCTCCAGAACTTCCTAAAAACTCTCAAAGTCTCTTCTGCTGCAGGTTGCTTTGTAGAACTGTTCCAGAAAACCTCACTAAACCACATGGAGGGGCCTCAAGATAGTCGTCCAAATGAAACCGTACAAAAACCAAACTAGGACAACCCAAACACTAAAGTCTCCTGCAGCCTACCAGAGAACCTCTGAGAACAGAGAATCAGGACAGGAACTCTTACCTTCTGGACAACCAACGCTGGTTCACAAACAGGAATAGAGAATGTGTCTGACCAAAAACCTCTGAAGACTCACTACAGCCAAGATAAAGACACAACCCAGCTGCATCAAATCCACTAATCACTGCACACATTAGCACCATGTGCTAACTGTGGCTAAAGAACCACATTTACCAAAACAACTATCCAGTACAAAGCCCTAAAGCACACCAAGAAACACATTAAAGATGATTTTACTGCTGGAAGCTGCAAGCCAACGCCTGAAGAACCAACGAAAGCAACGGAGCCAAACCCGGTTCACTGGTGAAGAGAAGCAGAGGAAATGTTTGTCTGCAGCTAAACAAAGCAGGAAGACACTGAGCTGCTCAGGTGTTCCTGATAACACCAAGCTGCTCAGGTGTTCCTGATAACACCAAGCAGCCACCTGGACAGCCAATAGGAACACAGCTTCCTGGAAGTCCAGAGGGCTGGCTTAGTGAAGGAAATTTAGTTTAAAGTTGAAGCAGAAAGTTAACAAAGAAAGTTGAAAACCACCTTCTGATCCCTGAAATCTCTGAGTTTTCACACAAAGAACGCCTGAACATGTCAAACTGGTTCCATAGTAGAACCATCATTGTAAAAACGTCATAGTATGGTGTGTTGCTCAAAAAACATTAGGACCCGTCTGTCAGGAGACAAACATGTAAGAAACATGAGAACAGAGAGAATCCAACCAGTAGGTCACAGTTTATCATCCCCCAGTCATCTCATGAAGTCCATATGGTGAGAGACATCAGTATCTGGTTGTTAATTTACCAGAGGATGCTTATAATCATGCTGATGTGGTCTGTACTCTACAGTATTCTAGTGACTCAATAAATGCCTAAGTTGTTTTTTTTTTTAAATGCTTTTTAGTTTTTAATAAACATTTAACAGCCTATATGTAATTAATAAATGGCCTTTGCCTATCTTAAGAAAAATTCAGAACTCTGATATGTTAACGGTTCTAAATAAATCAATAAATACATGCATACACACAAAAATAAGTTAATACATTAACTGTGTTAAGATTTTGATTTTTTAAAAAGTTGTTTATGTTTTTGCAGAATCCAGTATTGCTCACTGGTTGGTCATTACATTCTGTTAGTTTGATTTCACTGTTTAAAATGATGCCACCTCTTTTCAGACAGAACCTGTGATAATAAAACAATACAAAATTTTTATTTCCATGTTAATAAAGCACTTAAAGCTTTAAGTATGGCTAAATGCTTTTTTCAAAATTAAATATATCACTCCTTAGGTGGTAGTGGCCCCAAGTTCAGTAAAGTTGGAAAGATATTCACAGATTCGGACTTCCAGCATCAATAACTCATTAGATATAGGTTGTCAAAACATAAACGGTGCCTCTTTCCCATTGTTGCAAGGCAGACAATGTGCTACAAGCCCAGTTTTATCAAAAGTAGCTGTCTTTCAAGCTACAGGAATAACATTGGTGTCTATGGAGTGAACAGGGTCCGTCTGCAATTTGCAAAACCGCTGCAACAGTAAAGAGAGACAAATATTCAATAACTTCACTCTTATACATTGTAGTGTCACTAAAATCACTGCAGCCTTCAACTGGCTCCTGTTGACAAAGTGTTTTAACAGAAATGTAAATGCTGTAATTTGATTCTTTTAATGAACCATGTAACTTGAATGGATGTGATGCTGGTGTGACCACAGTGCACACGTCTGATGTTGCTCACAGTGGTCCAAGGGACGCTCAGGGAGTTTGTGTGTTCGCTCAGACTCAGGAAAAATTAGAGGGAACATTGGTTGTCACTAGATTTGCAAAGTTACAAGTTGCTTCAGTTGTGTCTTGATATTGAAATGTAACAACATTTTTGTTTTACATGTATTTGCAATGAACTCTGAAGAGACAAAGTAGTGATAACACACATTACAATAAATGTGATGTTTACTGCTGGAAACAATTTTATCTGTTTCCAAAAAAGATATATTTCTGGGGGGAAAAAATAAACCTTTAAATGACTTTCCATTTTTTTTGAGTGTGAAAATACAAAAAAATTTGAAACAAACAAACAAACAAACAAAAAAATCCCAAGTGTGAAAACATGACATTTAAAAAAAAAAAAAAAAAATGCAGTCAAAATATGTTGGGGACAAAAGTAGCAAATAAACATACTTCCTGAATTCTGTCTGAATTAATAATAATGATGATGATGTTACAATAAATAATAATAAATATCCTTTAAATATTTTAACTGAACTACTTCCTTAACCTTTGTTTTATTGACGCAAATGAAAGTACTGTTGTGAAATACTCTCATCACCACAATAGGCGTCAAACTTAAGTACTTGGTAATGTGTGATCATCTAGTTCACACGAATCGAAAGCATTTTTAATTGGAAGCAAATTTAATATGGGACATTCCATTAATCCAGCATGGGGAAAAACTATACCAGAAATACATGCAAGGCTTTGTAAGAGATGAGTAATTGCTGTATATTATGTTTTTGTGCTCCGGTGTCTCCGCCTCTGGATGTTCTTGGGTCAGAGAGAGTTTACTGCAGCTGCAACAGGCGCAGGGCGGAACTGCTGTTTGTCTGTCGAAGAAACACGGACGCTCAGGCGGAGTTTAGCGACACACACTCAACTAAACAGCTCAACAGTTTAAACCCCAGCGTGCTGGGCCAAATCTTCAGCTTTCTCCGACGACATCACGGACCCCGCTGCAGCTTGTTTATGGGTGTTTCGGAGGTGTTTGAACTTCCCTCACTTTTTCCCCAACGGATTTTCACGGAGGGAGGCGGCGGCGGAGCGCTCGGCAGCCATCTTTGGACCTGCCTGGGAGTGGGATCTACTGACTCCTCTGGCACCCCACTTACTTCAAGGGTGGGGATTTTAACATACAGTAATTCACAAATGTGCGCGTTATAACCGACTGACAGCGTGAAAAACCACGAGAATTTGGCGTACGAAACCGCCTCGCCGGGCATGAAACGGGAGCAGCACTTTTATAATCCCAAAGTGTTTTGAATTAGGCGATATTCTCCACAGCGCTGAAAGCCTGGCCTGTCAGAAGACGGTGAGTTTCGGCTAACTGGCTAAGCTAACTTAGCAAACATCACACAGTTTAGCGTGCTAATTTAGCATTTTCTCGGAAGCAACTCTTAAAAATCGTCCATATCCACGTTTTTCCTGTTTGTACTCAGCTGTTACGGTAGTAAACACGACGTGAGTGTTGCTGGGAGTGTTTCATCATATGACACGTAACTTGGCTAACGTTAAGTTTGGTGTGGAGCTAACATCACAGTCAACGCTGGCTAGTTGGGAGCTCCTGAAACTCCCGATTTGTTAGCGCACGCTTGAGAATATTGTTAAGTCTTTACATTTTAGGCTTTGTTACTTTGGCTTTCTTATGTGACAACCTGAAACAGCTGTGGGAAAGTGACAACTCTCCGCAAATCCCTCCTCGTACACTTTCTAATTCCACTTGTGTTGTAACTCCAGTGAGGAGTTACCACAGGTAACTCGGGCTGAAACGCAGCAGGTAAATACTGTGCTGTTGCTTTACCCTGGAAATGTTCATTTTTGTTTTTCTGAGAGGCTAACCTGGTCATTTAAACGTTTTACTGAGCAGAACAGTATTGTGTTTGTGTCTACCTATAACTACATACAAACTCAGGCCCAGTTACCATGTAAATCAATTATTGCACTTCAATTCAGGCCTCCAATTAAACATGCACTTGATTAAATGTTAGAGTTTAGTTTTTGGTCTTTGTCATGGGTGGTGGTTGACAGTGTGATTCAGTGTTTATTGTGGTATGAATTGGAGTGCCATAAGGAAATGACTTAACTGATCCCTGTCACTGTTTAAAATTTAAATAGTGCTTTGATTTCTTAAAAAAAAAAAAAAAAAAAAAAAAAAAAAGTGATGGTAGCTATATTTTGTAAGGACAAATTGTCAGTATGATGTGACAGATCAGATCTAACAATTTATTTTGCTGTCCTTAATTGCTGTACAAATATGAAGACATGCAATCACTCTTATGTCAAGAAAGACAGATAATCACTAGTCAAAATGCTCGCCAGGCCCCAATCCTACCTCCCTGTAGCTGTGTGAACAGGAAATGCTGAGAAATGCAGCGCAGTGAGGGCATACGTTGGGAATTCCAGCCCTCCAGCTTTGTTGTCCTGTCCTGCTGCATTCTTGTGCATATGTGTGTGTGCTAGCTGGAACGCACGGGTGTTTTATGAAGGTATCAGTTATCATCACTCACTTTTGTGCTCACGTGTCCACAGTTGAAAATGCTATCGTGAGATATGACAACAAAGCTCATTCATGGGCAACAATGTAGTAAAGAACAATGGCAATAAAGAGGCACAGTCCCACATGGTAATGAGGCTTTGTTTCAGGGCCGTGACTGCATCTGTGTAGAATAGTGAGTTGTTCAGTGTTGTTGTGAGACAAAAGATGTCTGCTTGAACTGGGGGCTGTTTCTCCCAGGCTGGGAAAGAAGTCTTGTGACTCTAGCGTCAGCTCTGCATCTGTTTGCAACTGATCATCTGAGCCGCATGGACTCAGTAACTTCTCTAACTGATCTTGTACACTCTGCATTTCTATTACAGCAGTTAAGCTATATAAAACTGAGCTTAAACTTGACTTTGGCATTTTGGACTTGAACTATATTCTTTTCCTCTCTGTAATTGTAAAATGTCAATTAATCTAAAATTCATTAAAAAAATAAATAAATAATAAAAAAAACCATTTTTCCTGATGTCCCAGTGGTATCTAATAATACAGGTAGTTTCCTTTTGTATGGCAAGCTTTTGAGATAAAGTGAATCTATACCACATTACTGTGGATATTTTTAGTGTTTTTTGTTTGTTTGTTTTTTCTTGTCACATTCAGAGAAAAACAAGATCTCTTTGACTGTTTCCAGTAATATTTACCCAGGACATTACTTTTGGAAAGGAATGCTGCTTTTCATTTGTATTTTTTTCCACAACAAATTATTTGCTGACACTGAACTGGAATATTTCAGCTGGTGGAAGGGCAAACAAAACCAGAACTATCAGTATGGTTAGAAACCACTAAAGATAATTGGGAACTTTATTTTCGTGATTTTTATTGACTAACCCTTTAGTCACTTGTGGGAAGATTATACAGTATGTACAGTTTTTGGTATGTTTTGAGAGTTTGTGTTTACCAAGGACTTACAGGTTTGACAAGTAGTGCTGTCACTGGAATGCTTTGTTTCACTTCATGCATCATTCACGCAATATAGGCGCTTGTTGTTACCTCGATGTCTTTCTTTGAGCTGCAGATTGTCAGCTGCAAGACATTTCTTTGTATAACATCTGTCTACATACCAGTCACTGAAGGTGTGAGGCGAGGTTGTCAGGACACAGCCCACTGATTTCATTGCTGTAGTTACTATGGAAACAGGAGACTTATGTCTTGCTACCTCAGGATTTCCAACTGGCCATTCTCCACTTTTGCACCTGACATCATGGTCCAGCTCATGGTTTGTGTAGCTTTTTCTCACTCGAGGGAGAGCTCTCACGCTAATATGACATGGATAATATTGTAGCATGCCATTACCAGTGTAAAGTAAAGTGAAGAATATGTGAATGTCATCCCAAAACATTCAAATTGACATTAACCTTTGAGGTAACTCTTGAAATAAATTTTACTTTACCGACATTCATTTGATGCTTCAAAAAACAGGCCATCCAATTTATACATGGGACATATGAATGTATTAAGTTATTGTTATGCCACCCTGCTGTTCTGTTATTCCATTGTATTGATTCTTGTTTTTCCTTGTATTTCTAGCTCTGAACACATATGAAACCACTGTCCTGCAGATGAGCCATCGGTGGGGGCTACCACGTCGCTGTCGCAGACCCAGATAGTTCCTGGCGACAGCGGCATTGCCCCCAACTCCCCATTATGCCCAACAGTGGTCGGGCGGGGAGCCTGAAGGACCCCGAAATTGCTGAGCTCTTCTTCAAGGAGGACCCAGAAAAGCTCTTCACGGATCTGCGGGAAATTGGACATGGCAGCTTTGGTGCAGTATATTTTGTGAGTATTTCACAACATAAGCACATGGTCCAAGCCTCAGGCCATGCTCAGTCTGACATCAGAACTGCTTCTGAGAAGGCTGCTGAGAAATGCAGCCTCCTTTTTTCATTTTAGTAAGGCCGCTGTGTTGGTGCATTGGGGTCCTCTAAAGAACTAAACAGTTGTTCGGACAGAGAAGTTAAATAGAAAAAGTCCCATATCAAAGAAAGGCAAGGTAAATCAAAGTCAGTTTAGATTTATAGCATCATTCAATGGCAAGGAAGCTCAAATAGAAACCGAGGCAATATAAAAAGTCAATCTAAACTACAAATGCAGTAGCATAAACCACTAACTAAAAGTGCAGTTTAAATGTCAGGTTTATAAAGAACACGGATAAATATTTCAGCTTTTTTGCCTTGACGGTCATTAGGATACTATTCATAAATGTTCTGTTGTGTTTCAGAGAGAACATTGTTCTATAAACCACACATTGTTTTAAGTTCTTTAAAACATTTTAGAATAATACAGAAATGTTTTTAAAATGCAGTATTGTTTTAGCTGTATTCACATGGCAGCCTATTGCTTTGATGTCTAGTAAGTTACTGAACAAGCAAATTTTACAGTAAACAAAAAAAACTGATATTTTCTGGTTATGATGAGATCTTCTATAAAATCTCTTAGTATGTGATATTTTGGGTGTGACCTCATGCTCTCAATTCAATGCAGGGCAGCAGATAAAATGGTTTATATAATATCTATAATGTAGATAATAATGTCTAAGTACTCAGAAATATCTCCTGTATGTCAGCTCACTCAGAATTGTATCCCATAAAGTTACAGTGCCATGTTGGTTCAACACAAAGTCACAGAGTCTTCATTGTCTGAATACTAATGTACAACATGTGGTTGAGTCTCAAATACCGATTATGTTGTCATGTTTATTGAATCGATGAGGTTTTTATGTTTGTTACTCTGCCAAGGAACGGGCGGAGTTATGTGACGATTGGCGTACATTTGTCTGTGAATCTGTCTGTCTTCCTGTGTGAAATATTACTGAAAAACGGAGCAACAGATTTGGATGAAATTTTCAGAGAAGGTCAGAAATGACACAAGGACCAAGTGATTAGATTTTGGCATTGATGCGGCTTATGGTCTGGATCTACAGCTTTGTTAAAGATTTCCCATTGGGAGATATAGCAGCCGGCACGGCATCACTGTAACCATGATGTGAACACTGTGTCAGTTACCTGCTGAGGATCACATGATTGCATCCTACTACAGACTGACTGTGATTTATCAGTTGGAAATCATACAAGGAACAAATGATTAAACTGTGGGCTGTTTCTGAGTCCCATCAGTTCCTGCCGTCCGCTACATATTTAGGTCACGTATGCAGCAAACCCCAGCCAGACATGTTAAGTTCAGCCGTCAGCCTTATTTTGAACACAAATTCACCTTTCTGTCCTTCACTCATTCCTTCACAGTAAGAGCTTGTCTCCATTCCAGCTGCTTCTAAGTTTAGACACATCCTTTGCTAGACAGCAACAGCTGGAACCGTTGTCTTTCATCTTTATTTGAATTTTCGGACTTTTCAGCAGCATCTTCGTCATGTCAAGAAACCGCTTCTTAGAGAATCACTTCCTGTGCTGCTGGCATGGTGACAAAATACAAGCCCGCAACATTAAATATACATCTTCAAAATAAAAGCATTGAAGGAACGGTTACTTTAACAGTAGCAAAACAAAGGTTTGCCAAAAGTGATGAACTGATCAACAGACTTTTATAACAGTAATTTACATGTAATTTGGTATTCATACATAACATGCACATGCATAACACATGCTTGTGCTCAGCGCAAGGTCATTTTTTATTAAAGATTTCATCTGTCGGAAATGATACAAAGACTGAGCAGCCTTGGCGGAGGACTGCGCTCTCTGAGTGCTTTTCTAGTTTGTTTATTAATACACCAAGACACAATTTATCTTTACAAACATATAGCAAGAAAATATCATGGGAAACTCAAAATATTTAAGTATGGTTCTTCTGCTGTTACCTATGTAGCCTGAGTCAACAAACTAAATCATAAATTGCTAAGAAAATTATAATATAAAAATGACAATTGGCGATATGTAATGTGTTTATCTTTCAGGCACGGGATGTGCGGACAAATGAGGTGGTGGCCATCAAGAAGATGTCTTATAGTGGGAAGCAGTCCACTGAGGTATGACAGTTTTCCCTAACTTATTTCATGTTAATTGAATGTTTACTCATGAATGTGTTTTTTTTTCCTTGTTGCGATTCCATGAATTTTACTGTTTTCCCAGAAATGGCAAGACATAATCAAGGAGGTGAAATTCCTGCAGAGAATACAACATCCAAACAGCATAGAGTACAAAGGATGTTACTTACGAGAGCACACTGCTTGGGTAAGATTCTGTACCTGAGTGCTGGTGATGATAATGTATGACTAACATGCTTTAACAAGTGCTTGATGGAGTGGGACAAAAACAAATTCACACAAAATGCTCTTTATTTCATTGCAGCTGGTAATGGAGTATTGCCTAGGCTCTGCTTCAGACTTGCTAGAAGGTGAGTTGAAAACCTTGAAGTCATGATCATTGTGTGAGGCTGCATGACTAATAGGAGGAGAAGGTATTCTCTTTGCAACTGTCGATTTACATCACTGGTGATGCATTCTTTCCAGTTCACAAGAAACCTCTGCAAGAAGTTGAAATAGCTGCAATTACCCATGGTGCTCTTCAAGGGCTGGCTTATCTTCACTCCCACAACATGATTCACCGGTGAGCGTTTCAAGTGTTTAGGAGCATGCTGTGCAGCAAGTGCTTATGCCCTGAGGCATTCTGCCTTCTATGTGGTGCTGTAATCATTTCTGCTTATGTGTTCAACAGAGATATCAAGGCAGGAAACATCTTACTGACGGAGCCAGGGCAGGTAAAACTAGCAGATTTTGGCTCTGCCTCCATTGCCTGTCCTGCAAACTCCTTTGTTGGGACTCCATATTGGTATGTTACAAAATATGTATATTAAAGTTTGCTTTAGAGCACCTCTGCATTTTGTCAGCAATTGCCATTTACATATTTTTATCATGCTGTATGTGTTTGCTTTCTCAGGATGGCCCCAGAAGTAATTTTAGCTATGGATGAGGGTCAGTATGATGGAAAGGTGGACATTTGGTCTTTGGGAATAACCTGCATTGAATTAGGTACGTCACTATTATATATGGCCTAAATCACACTTTACACTTAGACTTCATTTGCTGTTGCATTGTGTACATCTACACATTTCTTTTTATACTTTAGTAAACCTCTCATACCCAGCATTAGTTTTGCTCTGAGTCATTCAATAATTGAATAACCTTGTGTTTTCCCTTCTTCATTTTTCTTCACATTATATGTCCTTAATGTAACTTGTGTCTTTGTTTGTAGCTGAGAGGAAGCCTCCACTGTTCAACATGAATGCAATGAGTGCCTTATACCATATAGCACAGAATGAGAGCCCCGCACTGCAGCCTAGTGAATGGTGAGTTTAGAATTAAATATCTAAGTTTTAAACAAACTGACTCCATCAGATAACTACATTCTGAACTTTCGTTTGTCCATATTTCATTTCTCAACCACAGGACGGATTACTTCCGAAACTTTGTAGATTCTTGCCTTCAGAAATTTCCCCAGGATAGGCCAAACTCTGAAGAACTCTTAAAGGTAAGAATCGAAAGTGACTGTGACAATTTTCTGTTACCGTTCATGGCTAATCCTGATAGCCCTATAAGAATTGATATAATAATGCAACATTAATTATTTGTGTTCTTTCTCCAGCATGCGTTTGTCCAGCGTGAGAGACCAGAATCAGTCCTAATAGACCTGATAAATCGAACTAAAGATGCCGTGCGGGAGCTAGACAATCTGCAGTATCGTAAAATGAAGAAGATCTTGTTTCAGGAAGCCCACAATGGCCCCACAACTGAGGCGCAAGACGAGGAAGAGGTCTCTTATGTGACTTTCAGCCACTTGTAGCTTGCCTCTGTGTTTTTCATTTTATACTGTTGTGTCATCCTGTGTTATAAGAAGACATTGTTACCTGTTACTGTCTGTCGTGTGTTATTTTTAGGAGCCAGAACACAGTGTGGGTAGGACGGGTACAGTGAACAGCGTAGGGAGCAACCAATCCATCCCCAGTATGTCAATCAGTGCCAGTTCCCAGAGCAGCTCTGTCAATAGTCTAACAGATGCAGGCGATGACAAGAGTGAGGTGGACATCGAGGGAGACCACACAGTGATGTCCAACAGCTCTGTCATAAATCTCAAACCTGTAAGAAGTTAAGACTCCACAATGAAGTCTTGTCTTTTCATGTACTTTTCACTGCTAATAATTCATTCATTCGTAATTGAGTGTAGTATTATTGTAATCACAGTTTTCTATTAATTTCTTGGAAATACATTTGGAGACGTTGTGTGGATCACCTCTGATTGCCATGCAATTTGTTTTTCTGTTAACATGTTCCTCTGTGCATTTTTGTATACCATTTAGGAGGAAGAGACACGCAATGAAGAGTCAGAGCCTCACAACCGGCCAACTGAGCCACAGTCCCCTCCTGCACACACTCCACGGCCAAAACGAAACCGCGAACACTTTGCTACTATACGCACAGCTTCAGTGGTAACAATACAGTTTTTGTACTTGGAATTCTAATATTACAGTGACTGGAATAACTGCTTGTTGACTCAAATAACAGTTAATTTTTCGGCTTGGCATTTTCCACATCCATGAGTTGTCAAAAAGCAATTATTCTCAGATATTGTCCTTGTGATAACGGAATGCTTTTATTTTAAAGTCAAAAGTAATTTTATTTATGTAAGCAAAATCAGGGTCATGATCTGGCTTGAAACATTTATGCTTATGGGTATTTAAATGGTAGCCTCGTCAACTGTATATATTGGTCTCTGAAAATCGTGTTTATTCCACCTATCATCAAGAAAATCTGTGTCTTCTGTTTGCCAGCTCACTCGCCAGATTAAGGAGCATGAGCAAGATTCTGAATTAAGGGAACAGATATTAGGCTACAAGCGCATGAGGCGGCAGCATCAGAAACAACTGATGGCTCTGGAGAACAAGCTGAAAGCTGAAATGGATGAGCACAGACTCCGTCTGGACAAGGAGCTAGAGAACCAGAGGAATAGTTTTGCCCAGGAGATGGAGAAACTGGTCAAGAAACATCAAGCATCTATGGAGAAAGATGTATGCATTCAAATCATACATGTAGTCTCTAAGTGTTTCCATTTACACTGGCCAATGTTTTGCATAGATCAAACTGATTTATTATGTGTCTTTCTCAATCAGGCAAAAACCTTTACCAACGATGAAAAGAAGTTCCAACAGCATATCCAGAGTCAACAGAAGAAAGAGCTGAACAGTTTCGTGGAATCCCAGAAACGGGAATACAAACTTCGCAAGGAGCAACTGAAAGAGGTAGAGAGATCCATTTGTGCTCTCCTCCCATACACTACTCCCCAAGCGTGCCTTTCACTTTACCTACAGCTAACAAATGACATCAATCAGCAGTAGGAAGTCAGTACTACTAGCGACCTAAAATCCTTCTTCTTTTTAGGAATTGAATGAAAACCAGTCAACACCCAAGAAAGAAAAGCAGGAGTGGTTATCCAAGCAGAAGGAGAACTTCCAACACTTCCAAGCAGAGGAGGAGGCCAACTTACAGCGCAGACAGAGGCAGTACCTGGAGCTGGAGTGTCGCAGATTCAAACGGAGGATCTTGATTGCTCGCCACAACATTGAGCAGGACTTAGTCCGAGAGGTCGGTACTCTCTCCTACATTATATTGCTGATCCTTAATGCTACAAATGAATAATTACTTAATAAAATAAAATTGGTCCCTTAATTTGTCTTTGATAAGTGACTTTCTGTTCTCTTTGTCTCTTCATGTGCGTGTAATTAGGAGCTAAACAAGCGTCAGACCCAGAAGGATTTGGAGCATGCCATGCTTCTCCGGCACCATGAGTCCATGCAAGAGCTGGAGTTCCGCCAGCTCAACACCATCCAAAAGACGAGGGCTGAGCTGATCCGCCTACAGCACCAGACGGAGCTCACCAATCAGCAGGAGTACAACAAGAGGAGGGAGCGGGAACTTAGACGCAAGCACGTCATGGAGGTCCGCCAGCAACCCAAGAGCCTCAAGGTTAGAATAAGCTGAACTATTTTTTTCTACTTATGTAAAGCCTGATTTTTAGGTGCTACTTGCTCAGCCTGGACTTCAAAATTGTGATTGTACAGACTTAATGCAGATAATAAAGTTCTGTTTCCGTGTTGTTTATATTTAAAAATATATAATACATTTAATCACTTTTCTCTTCAACATAGTCCAAAGAGCTACAGATCAAGAAGCAGTTCCAGGACACATGTAAGATCCAGACCAGACAGTATAAAGCACTGAGGAACCATCTGCTGGAGACTACACCAAAGTCAGAGCACAAAGCTGTCCTTAAACGGCTGAAGCAGGAGCAACACCGCAAACTTGCCATCTTGGCAGAGCAGTATGACCACTCCATCAATGAAATGCTTTCTACTCAGGCGGTAAGTCTAGTAATGCCAGGAATTTTGAATCCTCAAGTTGCAAAATAGGATTATTTAAATGCCACCTAGTATCACATTTTGCCACCTCTATTGAATATGTACAAATCAGAAATAGTTACATATATATAGATTTTACTCCTCCGTATTTTGATCCTGATTGTGATCTTCTCCTCCCTCCTTAGCTTCGTCTGGATGAGACTCAGGAGGCTCAATGCCAAGGCCTACGAATGCAGCTACAGCAGGAGCTGGAACTTCTCAATGCCTACCAGAGCAAGATCAAGATGCAGACGGATGCCCAGCATGACCGTGAGAGGAAGGACCTGGAGCAGAGGGTGTCACTCCGAAGGGCCCTGCTAGAACAAAAGGTTACCCTCTATGAATTATTCTCATGAGATTTACATTGATTGAATCTCACAATCATTTGCAAAATTTGAGTTTTACAGGTAGTTTGGATATAAAACCTCAACACTCTCACGCTTGTACTTGAATTATTCTGGTTGTTTAGACATGCTCCTATTGAAGTTTGGTGATGCTGTGCTCGGATTTACATGAGCTTAGTTTCAATTCAATTCAATTTTATTTATATAGCACCAGTTACAGTCAAATTGTCTCAAGACGCTTTACAGAACCCATATGCCTGACCCCCAGAGCAAGCCGAAAGGCGACAGTGGCAAGAAAAACACACACAAGGACCATAAAACACACAATTGTGGGCTTAGAGGGCTCCATGTATTAATAATGAAAAATGTGGAATTTCTCCATCCCTAACAGATGCAGCAAAATTATAGGACGGTAGTGGAGATTAATCATCAAGCTTAGTTTGTACATGTCTACTATTTGCATTTAATCAGGTAATGAAGGGGAAAACTATTGTCAGTGTGATCCATTGGTGTTCTGAAATTTCATTTTCAGAAGAGAAATGTTGGCTTACAGGAAAAGCACATCCTAGAAAGTCATAAATTTGTGACTATTGATACAAAATGCACAATAGTCTGATAGAAGTTCGGGAGGAGGAGAAGGAAACATGAATCTGGAAAATGCTTTATACATAACCAAAGAAACTCCCCTTATTTGCTAAAATTTATTTTGTGCCTTTCTGTTATGGTTTCCTACCCTATATGCTAAATTGTCGCAGTGAATCAACATTGTTTTTTACTTAACCTTTTTTTTCTTTCTTTCTATAGATTGAGGAGGAGATGCTGTCCTTGCAGAATGAACGTTTGGAGCGAATCCGGAGCCTGCTGGAACGCCAAGCCAGAGAAGTTGAGGCTTTTGACTCGGAGAGTATGCGCCTAGGCTTCAGCAACATGGTGCTATCAAACATCTCCCCTGAGGCTCTTAGCAATAGCTTTCCCGGTGCTCCAGGAAGTTGGAGTCACCATCAGCAACAGCACCCATCTGGGAGCTCTCATGGGCCACACTGGGGCAGCGGCAGTTTGGGTGCAGGGTCAAGCCACCAAGGCAGCCATCACCACTATCACTCCAGTCCAGGAGGGGCACCTATGCAGCAAGGCTGGGGGCAGGGCATGCAGGGAGCAGGGGGTCCACGGCCGTGGGGCCACCCATCGTCTGGGTCCCTGGTCTCTCGCAATAGTGGAGGTATCCAGAACAGCCCCCAAGCAATGGGGAGGACATCCTCAGGAGGGCACAGCGAGCAGGGCATGAGTAGGAGCACTAGTGTCACCTCTCAGATATCTAACGGGTCACACCTCTCCTACACATAGATCCACCATTAACCCTGGCTTTAGTTTGAGTGTGGAGATGTAGAATCCAACAAACAGCAGGACAGAGTATTGGCTGAGCTCTGCTGCTCTGTCTCTCTCTGTGACACTACCCTACCATTTCTCCCATGTACAGATGTGGATGTGTGATGAAATAAATGTTGCTCAGGTCAAAAGGGCTGGAAAATGGCACAGCCTGTCCTCACGGCAGTTTATCAGCACACATACAAATCCTTAAATTTATTTTACATAAGCAACTTGAGTGTCAACATGTTACTCCCCTTTGTTTTTATTTACAGCTCTCTCCCACGGAGGAATTATACGTTTGTGCTATTCACAGCCATTGCTCCCATTTTGCACATGAAGCACTGTTAAAATGCCTCTGACACGTGTTAACTCTGTCCTTAGAAATGTGGTATCAATCACAGTAAACCAGTTTAATTCAGGACACCACCCCTCCTTCATTATCCCTATTCATTTTCACTAATACACTGGCCAATTCTCTGATGGTGGTTAAAATCGCAGCAGACATAGCTGAAGGTGCTTTGCTGATGTGACAAAGCCTGCTGTAATGGTCATTCTGATAAATTAGATGCCTCCTTTTATTCAGTAGTTGTATTTCATGTATGATGTAGTGGTCATCAACCAAAATGACACTTTTCAAATTCAGAGCCAAATAAACTAATCTATAGCTAGCTAATCTAGCTTTTTAGGCGTATGCTACAACACTACAACAGTGCCTTTAATACTATGACA
Source organism: Amphiprion ocellaris (assembly GCF_022539595.1). Taxonomy (NCBI): domain Eukaryota; kingdom Metazoa; phylum Chordata; class Actinopteri; family Pomacentridae; genus Amphiprion; species Amphiprion ocellaris. Next base: position 1,588,871 of record NC_072772.1, read on the forward strand.
ATTGAAATCGGTCTTGGATGTTTATAGTTGAATATTTTAAATTTCAGCATTTTCTGATCAGCGCTAGTGTATGTTTTAGTTCAACCTCTTTTAACACGTGATTTTAGTTCCAGACTTCTCATATTTTTTTGCAGATTATTATATTTACAGTGTATACAGTAAAGTTGGTTTGAGTCTTATAAATATTGAGAAATAGAACATTACTTGTGCATATTAGTAGCGATATTTTTGTTTTTAGGTGGTACTCAAGGGGTAAACTTGGAAACCCTTGTATTACAGAGAATGTCACTGTATTTGTTCACAGGAGGAATTGTGAGACTCATTGGCCTTCAAAAACAATCCTAGTATTGATCTGTTTATTTTTATTAGTGCCTTTTCAAACTGCTGCCTTTTTCAAAGCACTTTATACAGCTAAATGTGTGTAAAATTTATATTTGACTTCTTTTTGCAAAGCACCTGGTGGATGAATGTTTCATCGGTACGTATGTAGTTAAGTTCAGGAGTCAAACTCACTTGTGCTGTGATACATTTTTTTTTTAGGAGCATTTTCCCAAGTTACAGACATGGCCTCGGGTATGACGGTCTACTATATGTGAGTGAAAGCATTATCCCCCATTTTGCAGCTGTTACCGCATTTTCAAACCGTAGCTGTTGGTTATCTCCTGGGTGTGTTCATGCTGAATATTGCTTGAATAGAGTATGTGAGGGTTTTTTTTAAGAAATGTTTTAGCCACATTTTTTATGTTACAAACTAAACTGAGTAAGCTGAAGAGAGTCTATTATGTGCAGGCAGGTAGCTTAAGGTACTTGTCATGACCATGACAGCAGGCTTGGTGCTACTAAACTAAAAACACTATTGAACCATGTCGGCACCCAAATTAGCACCATTCAAAATAAGGTGCTACGGTATAAATGTTACAGCATCTCATTAAAACCCAAAAACAAGGCTGACAGAATGAAGATGACATTGTTGCATCGAAATGTAAAACTGATTCAACCCACACTCTTAAAAAAAAAACAAAAAAAAAACAACAGCCAAATGGAGAATAAATGTGGCAAGAAGCACTTGGGTATTCAGTTGATAGCTCTAGCAGTTTGTCTCTGAATAGTATGTGTTTCTCCTTTCTCCCTGTCTCTCTGGTTTGTGGTTGATAATATATCCCTGGAGAAATACATGGCCTTTTAACCTTTTAACAGCATCTCCATTCAAGTGAGACTTGTCATGCAGAAAAAATTAAATTTTTAGTTTAAAAGGTCTTTCAGGATAATTCTCCAGACATTTAAAGATGTTTGCTCCCTTGAATCTCAAAGCGGAAGTTAAACATTCATCTGTTGTTTTTTTTTGTGAGAAAATGTAAACACTAAACTCCCATTTTAAGCAAATAATTTCTAAAATTCACTTTATTTAACCGACAGACCACACTGACAGGAGCAAACCTTTCACTCTCAAAGTTAGGGTGGTGATGAGTTGTGTGGACATTGGAAGATATTCTTGGTTTTGTGTACACAGACAAAAATGCCTCATTCACATATTTACTGTCATCTCCTTTAAACGCCACATATGTAGTCAACCAGCCATCTCTGAGCATTACCACTGCACATATTTTTCCCCATTCCACTCATTCAGAGCCACTTTTTCAGATGCTGGCTCTCTCTGAATGATGTTCTTTGATATATTCCTGTCACGTTTGAGGACACAGAAATGCTGGGATCTTTATTTTTTTCTTGGTGGGATTTTAATTTTCCATATGTGTATATCCTACCTGGAAAATAATGCATTATATCAAGTTACATATGGTTTGGTCCCAAAACTTGTTTTTTTTTTTTATGCCAACTGATTGGTTCCAGCTACTGTAACACAGCAGGTTATAGTCATCATTTCTTTTCTGATTTATTCATATTTGGTAAAGAAAATGAGAATGTACATATCATTATTAGATTCTTACCATAATTCAAAGGCCAAGAGTTTGAATGTTAGGCCAATCAAACCTCACATACATGCCAACTTAAACTTTATATGAACACATTTTGTTCACTTTTATGTCGTGGGTTGTGTGTGTGAGGGACTCTGGATATTGTCGTCTGTCATAAGACCTCTCCGCCAGCCTGGATTTTATTTTATTTTTTAATGATTTTACTTTAACTTTGATGTCAGATTTTGTCCTACTGACTGAAAGCATGTGGGATACTGAACGAGAATCGGCAACAGAAAATAGCGATCCATTCTATGGTCAAACACTGTGCCATACCTGAGTTGCCAAGCCCAGACACCACTGCATTTGTTTCATCTCCATGGTTTTTACCTATCAATGGGCAGACGACATGAAATGTATGAAACATAACAAGTTGGTTCTGGTCTAGTGGCCAAAGTAAAAAGGCTTGAAAAGATGATGGGGTGACAGGCAAATTATGAAAAGATATTGCATTTCTTTGAAGATGTCAGTATTCTTTGGCACATTACCACTACAACTCATAAACCTATATTAAAATGTATAGATGGTGGAACTTGTTATTGAATGTCAGAGAGATTATGAAGATACTACATAAGAGATGGTAAAGTACTAAAAGTGAATTTAAATTGTGTAAAAAGATTGATAAAACAAAAATAAAAAATAGGATCAAATTTACTATATTGTTTGTATTGTATTTACCATTGTGTTGGCAGAGGGATATTGAACAGAAATCAGCTGTAATAAAGTAATTTTAGTATAATTCTCCTTGTGTATTTCTTTTACTTATGTTGTCCTGAATACAGAAAGTGTGCAGCTTTAAGTTGTTAATACTGACGCAGCAGCGGTGCCTGTTGTGCGATGTGATTGGCCACTCCTTTTGCCACGTCAGATCTGATATGTCAAGTTCATTCGCTGAATCTCTAATATCCAAATGTGAGCGCTAGCATCTATGGTGTCCAAGTGCTGGTAAAAAATATTTGATGACTAGCAGCTATGCGTTAGTTGTGGGACCTGACCACAAACATCACAGAGAGTGCAAAACAGTTTGTGTGCCTTTAGATTACGGCAGTGTACACAGATCTATTTATAATCACAAAACACCTTTGCAAAGTGAATGAGCCTCATCTTGCTCACATTACTTCAAAACTGAAATGCCTGTAGAAATACATTTAAATCTATTAATAACACTTAGCAATAATGCAATTCTGCTTTTCATAACACTAACTGGACCTGATGTTTCGTTTCGTGTAGGAATCTTTCCTCTGAGTTTAATAAATACCTACAGCATCAAACAGCAGCAGGATACAAACAAGTATCTCAAAAGCCAAAGAAGGACACGTATTTACGAATATATAGCAGTACAGTGATAATTGTAGTAACTGAAAATTATTCTTCGACATGGAGACAGAATGCACGTTTCTTCAGTCAGGTGAGATGTTGCACTCAGAGTAACAGTTTGTAAGCTACATTTAAATCATTTGTTTTACCTGAGTTCACACAGATGGATATAATTTTACTGTAAAAGTTGGATCTGCTTACTAAGGTAACAGGTTTTCTGTCATGTCAAGTGTTTATTTTGGAAGATTTTTTCATTTCATAGCACGATATTTGACATTATTGTGCATATGGATGCATTATGTGACCTAAATACACTACCAAAATATGGCAAGAGATGGTATATTTTCAGTGTTGCAGTGTTGTTCTTTTGGGCTGTTTTTAATGGTGACCAGCCTGATAAACACAATGCCAAAGTGCCTGCATTAGCTCATGCATATCAGATAATTAGTAGTATTATTTGTAAAAGAAGAAACCAAAGATTTTTTAACTCTCATAATGGCCTAGTTTTGCACAAGCATCTATACTAGAACAGCATTATAACATTCCTAAAATTAATTACGGCTTCTTTGGCGACTCCATCTCTGAAGGCGCCGCTGGACTGCTGACGAATCATTTGCCAGTGTTGTGCCAAAAAGTCATTTTAGTCCCCAAAAGCAATTATCCTCATGTGTCTGCATAATTTTACCTCCTCTGTGTTCTACATAAAGCGTTTCAGTCATTTTTTACCAGTTAACATAACTTTAAAGAACCAGTTCAACTAATATGTCATTTTCTATTTATCAAAGTGGCTACATAAACTCATTGTGACTGAAGTGTTAGTAATGCATCAATATGACTTGATTTTATTCGCATTTATTCGCAAGTCACATTTTAGAGATATAACCTATAAGACAATCAGAAAAAGATGAATTTTTAAAAATATATTTAATATATAATCATGTTAATTACAGTCTTAACAGATATTAATCTTAGAGACAACTAATTGTTGATTTTCTGGTTTAATTGATTGGTCTTTGAAAATGATGAAAAATGTAGATTACTGCTTATGAAAGTTCAGAATAACATCCTCAAGTGTCTTGTTTTGTCAACAGTCCAAATATATTCTGTTTGCTGTCATATGGGAGTAAAGAAACCGGACAGTGTTCACACTGATATGCTAGAGTCAGAAAATTAGACTTTTTCTCCTTAAAAATTACTCAAACCAATTCATGGATTAATTTAATTGCTTACAACTAATCGATTAATAGTTGCTGCTCTTTATATTTGCATGTCGAGGTTGCTTTATCCAGACAAAAAGCAGTTATAGACGATTAGAAACCGGGTGAGAATCAGTTTTTGGCACAACATCGGAACCTCTAAGGGTCCGCGGGCCACAGCTTGGGGACCACTTTTCTAACTGGTCCCAGAAGCGGAAATGCGTTCAACGTGATATGTGACGAGCATTGTAAACAAAAGTGAATGTTTAGCTCGCCTGGTAAAAGGAATGCCGTCTCCGGAGTCGTTATTGATTTGAGTGAGTAAACAGGATTTCGACACGATTAAAGCTGCTCAGCTACCTTTGTGTTCGCCCCGTTAAACAACATGGAAATATGTGATAAATCTCATCTAAAACGCTCTAGGTTGCTGCTCTTGTGTAGCTAAGCTAACTTCGACCAACGTTTTACTTGAGGGATCACTGCACTGATAATTAATTTAAAATGTTAAATATAATTATTCATTCTCAGGTCAGAATATTGTGATTAGCATTAGTGGCCACACAATCTAGCTAGCTGGCTAATACAACTGACTGTAGCTCGGCTTTAGCTTCCCAGTTAGCAAGCTAAAGCCGGTGTTCCAGTTTAACTGGTGATCAGGTTAACTGGCGATAGTTTCCGTCTCCAGATGTTTCGTCCGCAGATTCGTCACGATCAGACCTGGATTTACGTGAAATAAAGACACCAGATAAAGAAGACGTCACCGAAAAACGTCGGCATCACTGCTTAATAAAGTCTATATCCATGTAAATATCATCTACAGACAGTAAAAAGAAACGTGCGGGCCGAAATCAAAAACACGTATTTTTCAAGTATGGTGAGAGGATTGGAAACCACGTAATCCAGCGATAAAATTACGAGACCACCGTTTTACTCATTGTGCTACCAATGAGCTCTACAAGCATTCTGCTTCATCCACATAGATCACTGTCATCCTGTGAGGTGTTTAACACCTGGTGATTGTTCAGGAAACACGTCCATGTCAACTGGGGATAGTCACAACTTAACACAGGCTTCCTGGTTAAGAACGAGTCACAAAACTATTTATTGTCTCACCAAGAAAACCCACAACATAGAAGTACGTCCACTGCTGTGTTGTGTGTTAGTTTGTGAGTTCAGTGGAATAGATCCAGAGCAGAACTTCAGGTTTAACTCGGGTTTGTTCTCAGAAACATTCAGACCCTCAGCAGCCTCCCATCAGAACAACACGCAGCAGAACATCAGCTGGATTTGATAAAATGCATCGGAACAAACTGAGACCACGTTGTTTAAACTAGTCACTCAGAAAACAATAAAAACTCGTTCAGTCATCCACGTCCTAACCCCTCATTTCAAAGCACGTTAACCGCTGACTTTTTTTTTATTTTTAAAAGGAAGTAAAGGGATTCGATCTGGTCAACTAGAGCATAAAAGATGTGAGATGAGCTGCTGAAGAAGCAACAGCTGTTGGAAGTGAGGTTACCAATTTATAAGGCAGTCAACTTGTCCTATATACAGTATGCTGTCTTACACACATGGACAAAATTGTTGGTACCCCTCGGTTAATGAAAGAAAAATTCACAATGGTCACAGAAATAATTTGAATCTGACAAAAGTAATAATAAATAAAAATTCTATGAAAATTAACCAGTGAAAATCATTGTGGGTTTTTCTTTCATTAACCGAGGGGTACCAACAATTTTGTCCACGTGTGTTTATAGTACCTTCTTATTTTGGCTCAGCAACACGTAATGCTAAACTCTATTTTACTGTGTACATGGAAAAATAGTAGAAAGCAGCATACAAAAGGTCTTGTTTTAACGAAAAAGCTAAAAGTCTTGGTTTTGTTATTTTGCAAAGAAAGTTTTTTAACTGCACGTGGTGAAATATTCTAACCTATTGAGTTTATCCATGTTCAGGACAGGTGTGACTTTAAAAGACAGTGATTAGATGGTGTTACAGTACAGAGACAATTCTGACCAGCGACTATGAAAGGACACCTTAAAATGCAGCTTTAGTCATATAATATGATGCCATAGATGACAAGAGAAATGATGAGAATGGGATGTTGGCATGCTGGGTGCTGGCATGTCAGTTAGGACTGTAGACAGGCACTTGAATGTCCACTACTCCACCATTAGTTGTGTGAGAAATAGTTTCAGACAGTATGATGTGACAGACGATGCTCTGGATGGACGTGTCCAATGAAAAGGCTGCGTACCCCCAAATGTCTGCCGTCCTTTTCCAAGCCCTTCACCCAGCCTTCCACCTGTTTCTGCGGTAGTCCACCACCATCTCCTGGTACTTTGCCCTGTTCCCCTCTTGTGCTTCCTCCAATCACTCCTCTCAGGGGTAAACTCCAGTAAGATTAGCTGTCTTGTTGCCTCAAAAAGCAGGATGACATCTAGTCTAAACAAGGTCTGGATGATATGTGATGGAATTTGCCATGGAAAGCAACCCCACAGAGCAATTCTTGGGTCTCTCTTTGACAAACACATTTGTCCTGGCTGTAGGGTGACAGTATCTGCTGTAGTTGATCCCCTGACCACACCTCCAGCAGTAAAGTCCCTTTCTCGGTGCCTTAGAGCGGCTGCTCAGGATTTGTTCAAGGATCCCTTTGGAAAACAGAGGGCTTGTGGATTTTTCTACTTGCCCCCCCACCTTATGAACAGGCTGTGGAGGACATCTTGGACCCCTGAATCAAGAATTTATTTTTTTCTTTATTTTACTAGGTGAGATCAGTTGAAAACAATTTCTCATTTACAATGATGACCTGGCAAGAGGCCCCAGCAGGAATTTGATCCTTGAAGGGTTCCCCCTTGCAGATGTCCTGCCATCTGGAAAACTTGATGTTATTTCACAATATGTTCTTTTTAATGTAAAACAAAAAGTTGTCTAATGTGCAAATGCAATGGCAACATGCAGAGATGAGTAGTGACATTCAGCAAACCTTTAGCAGGTTTATTAAAAACAGCAACCTTTTGGTCATAGACATTTACCAAAATTGTTAATACTTTAAAGTGATAACGTAAACAGCCGGCGAAAATCTCATACCATCTTATTCGACAACACAAATTCTAAGTTGAAAAACAATACATGAAAAAATTATGGTGCATGTGTTTTCGTTTGTTATTTTGGTTATAGTGAACATTAAATCGTAATTACTCCACCAAGGAACGCGGTGGAGTTATGTGACGATCGGCGTACGTTTGTCTGTGAATCTGTCTGTCCGTGTGCAACTTTACTCAAAAACGGACCAACGGATTTGGTTGAAATTTTCAGGGAAGGTCAGAAATAACACAAGGACCAAGCGATTAAATTTTAGTGGTGATGCAGCGTATAGTCTGGCTCCATGGATTTGTTAAGAATTTCTCATTGCAAGATATAGTGGCCAGCACGGTGTCCTTGTAACCATGACAACAAGTGAACGCTGTGTCAGTTCGCTGCTGACGATCACATGATTGTGATCCTACTACAAATCCACCGCTGAGGACTTATCGGAAATGATGCAAGGAAGAATTGATTAAATTGTGGGGGTGTTTCTGAGTCCTATCAATTCCTGCCTCCCACTACATATTTAGGTCACGTGATTCGGTATCCGTACCTAATGTACACATGCAGAACACGCCTGTGCTTGGCGCAAAGTCACGGAGTGAACAGTCTTCGCCGAGTGCTGTGCTCTCTGAGTGCTTTTCTTGTTCCATAAGGGGCCACTAATTTCTGCTGTGTATCTGTTGTCCTCACAGAGCTCCAGGATGTTGTGTGAAGTCCTGCTGTCGTCGCTATGGTTCCTGTTTGTTATCTTTTGGGTCGAGACCATAAGCGTGTGGCTGTTTCTGTCAATGTTCTACCAGGACCGGGCCTTTTACCACTGGGGAGATGGGTAAGAGAGCAGGGCTTCATGGTTTCATTTTTTGTATGCATTAAATGGTCAGAATAGTTTGTTCATCAACAGACAAATAAGCATAAAACAGTTCCCCGTTGCTAGAGACATATACACTAATTCTCATATTACTTTTAATATTCTGAAGTTATTTCTTGTATTTCTACAGCTCTTTATTTTATTCCAGTTAAGTAACTATGTTTATGTGCATTCGCCTTAAACTGATTAATTTGAATCTTTTATTATACAAAGTACCTCATTTATTGTACTGACAATGTCGCTTATAGCTGACAGCATGGGTTTAAGTTAAATGCCAAATTTATGTGGTAAAACCAAAATGTCGATCTTAGGAGTTCTCAGGTCCTCTCCTGAAATGATGAATGGAAAAGCACTTTAAACCTACTGAATAGTGTTTGTTATGGATAAAACAACACATCAAATAATTAATTAGTAAAGATGCATTTTAATGGAAGCTTCTGTTTGGTGTTACAGGGTATTTGCAGATGATCCTGGACAGATGATATACATGTTGAGCAGGTATATGAGCTTGTCTTAACTCTGAGTAAATGAGTTTGTACCATTTTGTTGTGTGTGCCTTGTGGAACTGTTTGCAAGGTCTGCTCTGTACTCTCTTTCCAGAGTTGATGCTCGCATGGAGAGAGAAATGCAGACCTGAGATGGAACAAGATCTAGGAGTCCACTGAAAGGACTGTCAGTAGAAGGCTGATGCAGTTATGTGACTGAAGAACATATGGTGAAAGGCAGTAGCTGTTTTTCTTTTGCACTGACTGCCTCGCATGCAGTCCACTTTTAATAATAGGAGGTGGAGTGGTGCAGCATGAGTGAGTGCACAAACAAAATGTAGAGGGTCCCTATTCATGTGCACATCATACCTACAGCTGCAGCTTTTCTATTTTCACTTTCTGATTTTGGGCAGGCAGAATATCTTGTTTGACAAAGGATGAGTTCTGGGCATCTTTCTTCTGTTTCTTTACTTTATTCTAAAGTTCATTTTGATACTTGCAGTGAGAAGGTGTTCTGATCATACTGTCCTTCTATGCAACAACAGTTGTTGCTACTTATAGCTATATTTGTGTTGTCAAATGTCTGATTACAGTAAATCTGTTACCAGTTAGGAATATGAATATTACTAGCCATCATCGGATGTATTTTTGATGCTACAACCTTTAACAATGAGCTATTTTTTCACATTGGATGTGGTGGAGCATTGTACTACAGTTTAGTATAGATAATGAAAAATACAATGTTAATATGTTAAAGGATTTTTCACAATGTTTTTCTCACTAATAATCCTCACCTACAGTAGATAAAGTGGAAGCATTATTTAAAGGACTTGAAGGTTCATATTGACCCTGGAAATTTTCAGACATAATTTTTTGAGAACCTTTAGCAATATCCTTTATCTGCCGCTGGATTTTGCTCAGTTGCCTTGTATCCCTTACCGCCGTAAAACTATTCCCTACAGACTTCACCTTATAGCAACTAAAACACCAACATCTGCTGATGAAGAGATACAAATGAAATGTCTGACAGTGTATGAAGGATGAAATGTATTCATAAAAATGCATGCAAGATGAATAATTTTGCAGGAACAATGGATTTGAAATGAAACGTGGAGTGATAATAATCAAACAATTTGATTAACTTCAAGCCAATTTGATTAGAACAGTCATAATGTTATGAAAATGGTACAATGTTTATCCATTTATCATTCACACAAGAAATGGGAGTTATAAAAAAATATGTGAAAACAATGGAAGCAATGAAAATAGTCACAATTCAGGAATGGAAGTTATTGAATGTATGTGAATTGAAAAATTGACTAGATGGAAATTTTATTTCAATACATTTGCTCAAATAAATGTTGAAGAGTTTGTCTTACTTTCTGCTGTCTGCCACTTTTCAGAACACTTGACCTGACATTTATAGTTTACAGCAAGCAATTTTGTAAGCAAATTCATCCATTTTTACTGCTCCATTTTTTTGAATTTACATGCATTTTTATGATTTTTTTTGCTTGTGCCCTTCATAAAAATAGATAATGATTTTGATATTTTTCTGACAGAAAAGTGCGACAAAGATGGTGTGTGTGACAAAGATGATAGTGGGGAGAATGTAAAACATGTCAGTTTTGTATCCGGTAATTGAAATTCAAGGCAATGTTTTTTTTTTTTTGTTCCCTTTAGTTGTCCTTCAGTTAAAGGGTATCCCGTTGAACAAAACCAGTGGAGTTTGGTGTCATTTTGTAACTGAGACAAATCATATTTTCTATTAATATGCTTAATAAATTGAAGTTAAGTTTTGACAGATTATTCTACACAGACCCTGAACCTTCGATGCCAGATCGGTAGAGGTCGCTCATATTAAAGCAGATCCTCAACACACCTGGAGCTCTCAGATCCCTCGAATGAATTTTTACGTCAATGATTCGGATTTGACGCGAATAATTGTGTATTTTGTGGGGGTATAGAAACTACAGATCATCTGTTCTTTCAATGTATGTTCACAGAAGCGTTTTGGGCTGAAATATATGACTGGCTTTACACCAATATTCTGCTTGAACCCTTTCTTCTGAAAGATATCATTTATGTTTTTTTTTTTTTTTTTTTTTTTAATCAGAAAACAAAGATTATGACTTCTTGATTAACAATACTCTCATCCTCGGGGAATTTTTATATACACAAATGCAAATACATGATGGTAAATCCTAGATTTTCTGTGTTTCATAAGGAGTTTCTATCCTTAACCTTAAAAAATGAAGACTAAACATGCCATGAAACTGTTCAATTTGATTGAGAAATACGATCTGCAAAAAAAGCCCTAAGTCTTATTTTTTTCTTTCTTTTTTCTTTTTGCTTTCATTCTGTTTCATTTTCTGATTGCACTTCATATAATTTTCAAGAACTGTCTCCTCTAACAGATATATTCTATATTTTACTGCACTGGAAGCACCTGTTCGTTACAAAAATGCCTTTGTAGACACTGTATTCCACAATGTTTTGTTAAATGATTTTGTCAATAAAGAGGAAAAAAACCTGGAGCTCTCAGTCTACTTCCGGGTCATCGTCCAATTCTACCGTGAGACGATGTGTTCTGATAGGAGTTAGATTTATCCCTTATATGCAGTCTGAAGCTAATATTGGAAGTTAGAATCAGGTGTATTTGTGTTGGTTATTTTTCCAAGCAGACAATTTTCCCTTTAGCTGTGAGCAACGCCTCGTGAACATGGCTCCGACCATTCAGACACAAGCTCAGCGTGAAGACGGCCACGGGTACGTTCAAAACTGCCTTTACAAGCTGGTTAACGTAACTGCTGCTCTGTTCTGGGTAGTTTTAAATAATATTGTGAAGTTCATGTTACAGCAGCTACGAGTTAGATAGCCTAATTGTGTTTCTGTTGTATGTAGCATTAGCCAACAGTGCAATTTAGCCAGCTAGCTAGAACAAAACAGCTTGACTTGTCCTAGCCTGCTTGCTAATGTGATTTAGCGTGCTTAGCATTTAGCATTAATTAGCGCGATGGTCCACTTGTAACTTTCTGTTGAGTGGTAGTAACGTAAAATATAGGAAATAAAACCAAAAACTTTGTGTTAGCAGTGATATAAGTAGGGTTACCACCTTTCAGAAATGAAAATAAAGGACGCCCACCACGGCTCCTCGGGGCCACAGTTCAGTAAAGTTGGAAAGATATTCACAGATTCGGACTTCCAGCATCAATAACTCATTACATATACTTTTTCAAAACATAAACGATGTCTCTTTTCCATCGTTGTAGGGTAGACAATATGCTACAAGCCCAGTTTTATCAACAGTAGCTGTCTTTCAAGCTACAGGAATGCCTTTACTGAACCCGGGGCCACTACTACCCAAGAAGTGGTATATTTAATTTTGAAAAAAGCACTGAGCCTTGCTTAATGCTTCAAGTGCTTTATTAACACGAAACTAAGAATTTTGTATTGCTTTATTATCACAGGTTCTGCCTGAAAAGAGGTGGCATCGTTTTAAACAGTGAAACCATACTAATAAAATGTAACCAACCAGTGTGCAATACTGGATTCTGCAAAAACATAAACAACTGAATGCAAAATACTGGATAAAGAAATTGTACAGACATTTTTCTTTCATCTAAATCTTATCTTAACACAATTAATGTATTGGCTTACTTATGTGTGTGCATGTATTTATTGATTGATTTATTTAGTACTGTTTACAAATCAGAGTTCTGAGTGAGTTTTTCTTTAGATAGGCAAAGGCTATTTATTGATTACCTATAGGCTATTAAATAAACGTTTATTAAAAACTGTAAAAGCATTTAAAAAATAATAAACAACTTAGGCATTTATTGTCACGAAACTACTGTAGAGTCTAGGACCACATCAGCATGATTATAAGCATCCTCTGGTAAATTAACAACCAGATACTGATGTCTCTCACCATATGGACTTCAGGAGATGATTAGATGATGATGAACTGTGACCTACTGGTTGGGTTCTCTCTGTTCTCATGTTTCTTACATGTTGGTCTCCTGATGCTGCCTTACTTCAGCCAGTCCATGAGCAACAGAAAACACAGTTTGCCTTTTACCCATTGCCAGGGGTTCCACTCTTCCCACTCAAGTCTGTACATTTGCAGACGTTTTTGCTTCTTTAGATGTGGTGGAGTTTCGGGTGTAGACATTTTTAAACGTGCTGGCGCAGCAGCGTCTGTAACCAGGCAACCAGAGACAGGACCAGACAGGACCAGGGATGCAGAGAAGTCTGAGGTCTATCTGCTGGACCTCGCATCGGGTCCTCGCTACATAGGTCCTGCGAAGTTTAAATTGGCTGCCCTTAATATTTCCTGTGTTTTATTTTGTTCCTTATACAGTTTTGATGAGTGTGTGACAGATGTGTATGGGACATTTATGAAAATACGGAACAATTTGTGTCCCATATTGATTCAATACGGGACCCAACAATTAATTGTCAAATAAAGGACGATTCCGTATTTTAAGGGACAAGTGGCAACTCTAGATATAAGATAGCTTGTCCAGATACTAAAAGTAAATTGACGGAAAACGCATCTGCAACATTTGGAGCACTAAATATATTACTGTTGCCCCTAAAGATAGTATAGATAATTGAATTGCTGGGGTGTAGTTAGAAATACAACGTCGCTATTGTATAATGTGAGTTTTTATTTGTTATTCCCTCCTCTTTGTTTCTTCTCCATGAAAACATGCTACACACAAACACTACCTGAACACAATCCACTAATCGTGTCCCTCTCTTCCAATGCAGCCACATTACTCAGTCTCTACTTTAATGTCATGACTTAATCTGCCAGTTATTTCGGTTTTGTCCTATATTTACAGACAATAGCACAACAGCCAGTCTTTGACACAACTTTAGTTAATAACCCTTTTACCTCCAAGCAGTTTCTGTGCATTGTTTTGTTTCTGTTATATTTTATTCACTGTAGGCTCAGTTTAACCTCTTTGTAAACAGCACAGTCATGACTAGAAGTATTAAAATGTACTTTGTGCAGGATAAAAGTTATAGTTCAATAAATCATTTTTGAAAAATCCTAGTAGTTAGTTTTCTTTGATACCATAATGAAAGTTAAGGTATCAGTTTTTGTCTGGTTTTTGTATTGCTTTTGCTTTTGCTATGGTCGTCAGTTGTAACATCTCCCTCAATATTTTGGGAAAGTTCAGGCAGGAAATGGACAGTATTTGCAAAAAATGAACAAACACAAAAGTATGGTTCTTCAGTGGCCTGAACATTGGAAACAAACACAAATTCTCAGTTAAAATTAAAACATACAAATAAAAACGTTAACACATTTTACTAATTTCTGTTTTCTTTTACAGCAGGCCATCCTCTCACAGAACTGTCCCTGAGAGGTGAGTAGATTTAACACCTTTTGTATTTGTTGTCCTGCGCAGTCAATTTAGGTGTACTTCAGGTATGTGAAAGTTGCTGGCTGACCACAATTGCATTTTTTTCTCTAATTTTGTGCCCATCACAGGTCAGGAGTTGTCTGTCGAGTGAAATACTGCAACAGCTTGCCTGACATCCCATTTGATCCCAAATTCATCACATATCCATTTGATCAGCACAGGTAATACTCACCCAGCTGTCTCTGCATTCACTGTCCATAAATTTACCCATCTAAACACAGACACAAAACATCTGTCTGTCTGTCTGTTGTGACAGGTTTGTACAGTATAAAGCCACATCTCTAGAGAAGCAACACAAGCATGAGCTCCTGACTGAGCCAGACCTCGGAGTCACCATTGATCTCATCAACCCAGACACCTACCGCATAGACCCCAACAGTAAGTCTCCAGTTGTGGTCTCATACCACATGCTATTCTTTATTTAAACTTTTATGTTTTATCAACTGACTGTGTAGACTGAGCCAGTCTTTCAAATTTTCAGTTCTGTTAGACCCTGCTGATGAAAAACTGTTGGAAGAAGACATCCAGGCTCCATCCAGTTCAAAGAGGTAAGGCCACTGAATATGCAGCTTCATCTGTCAGATTCCTCTGAAAGTTTTACTCTTTTTTTTTTTTTTTTTTTTTTTTTAAAAATAAAAAATGTTTTCCTCCCTATTAGGTCACAGCAGCATGCCAAAGTGGTGCCATGGATGAGAAAAACAGAATACATTTCCACAGAGTTTAACAGATACGGTGTTTCTAATGAGAAAGTGGAAGTCAAGTAAGTTGGATAAATGGGCTTACCTTGAAATTTCCTGATAACCAAACGATACAAGCATAATATACATATATTTAGTGTGTGAGTATTTACCCAAGCTAAATGTCTTATGTGTTTAGGATCGGAGTGTCTGTCAAGCAGCAGTTTACAGAAGAAGAGATCTACAAGGACAGAGACAGTCAGATCTCTGCTATTGAAAAGACATTTGAGGATGCACAGAAATCGGTGAGTGAGAATATTAATAAACGGCTCAAATCCTTGTTGTTTTGAATAGAATAGAATAGGTCTTTATTGTCACTGTTACAGAAAACAATAAAAATCAGTATGGTACTCTCCGAATAGCAGCATTGAAAATAGATTATATAACACACCCTAAAATATATGCAACATAAGAGCAAACCCTAAAGTATATACAAGCATCCTGTATATTTCAAACAACGTAGACATTAAAATGTAGTAGTAGTAGTTTAATCCTGGGTATTGGAACCTCTGTGGGTATACACCCCACTTTTTGGCATTGCGGGAAAATTACCACAAATATTGGGTTGAATACAGCAAGGCATTTTCTTTTTCCACACCTATTGCTAATGCATTTTCTGTGTAGTATGATGTTGTTTGTAAGTGTCATCTGCAAATCAGTACATAAATGCACCAGTCAGTGGGGAATGCTCTGATTTGTAAATATAAGGTTCTTTTCTTTCTTATCTCCAGATCTCACAGCACTACAGTAAACCCAGAGTTACTCCTGTGGAGGTATTACCTGTGTTCCCCGACTTCAAGGTGAGCTAACTGCTTAACAGGAAAGGTTTCACTCAGTTTAAAGTACTTTTTGAGTCTGCATGAATGATTTAAAATTACATGCCACATTGCACTGTAGTCTCGCAAAGAAAAAGAAGAACAAACAGCCAACAATATTCTACAGCAAATGTACATAGACTAGGGAAAAAAATGTATTTCTCTTGTTTTTGTGAATTAAATGTACAGCAACTGACAAAATAGCTTGTGACAGATTTAGATAATAGTATTTTGTACACTTTCTCTTTGCCCAGATGTGGATCAATCCATGTGCTCAAGTCATCTTTGACTCTGATCCTGCACCTAAAGACATATCAGGGCCAGCAGGAGTGGAAATGATGTCTCAGGCCATGATCAGGTATTTACAAAAGATGTGTTTTCTGTGTGTTTCTCTTTCAGTAGCAGTGTTTTTGCATTAACATCAATTTATGTTTTGTGTAATACAGAGGTATGATGGATGAGGAAGGAAACCAGTTTGTGGCCTACTTCCTGCCCAATGAAGACACACTTCGCAAGCGCAAGAGAGACTGCGAGGAGGGGCTGGATTATATGCCAGAAGATCTGTAAGTAAAAATGTTGCATCAAGAAAAAAATCTGGATTTGTTGAAGTTGTTGCATGGAATGACATCTGCTACTTGTTCCATTTGCTTTTTTTTTTTTTTTTTTTTTAATCTTAGCAGCAGAAATAGTACTTAGGTTTGTAGCATGTAAATACTAATGTTTTTTATTTTCTGTGTTTCAGGTACGATTACAAGATTGCTAGGGAGTACAACTGGAATGTCAAAAACAAAGCCAGCAAGGGTTATGAGGAGAACTACTTCTTTATCTTCAGAGATGGAGATGGTGTTTACTACAATGAGTTGGAGACAAGGTATGTACTCATCAGTAAATAATAGTCGTGTAGCTTGGTATGAGTGGAAGATATGCCACTTTGATGAGAATATTTGTAACCTGAAGGTGTTTGCTTTGGTTTCAACAGTTTGTTGTTAGGGGTGTTGGTGGGGATGATGTACAAAACAAGCATTATGATCAGTACTGACCTATTGCCATAGCTGGGGCTGTATGGGAAAATGTTTGACCAAGTCTCTGACAGCATTTATTCTGACCTGCAGGGTGCGCTTGAGCAAGAGAAGAGCCAAGGCTGGAGCACAATCGACCACAAATGCAGTGCTGGTTTGTAAGCACAGAGACATGAATGAGAAGGAGCTGGAAGCCCAGGTCAGTTTACTTCTTTGTTTTTTATGTTCATGTACGTAGTAATACATACAAACTTGACTTGTGTACTACTTTTCTGGACAGCAGTTTGTTGGTGAGCGTATCATTTGGAGTTGTGATTAGTGATTGATAAAGGTACAGACTACAAGATAACATTGAGTTTAAGAAAAATATAGAAGTGTAGGTAATCATGCAGTATTTATAATAGATTCAATTTGTAATATTGGTCAAGTACAAGCCACACATTGCAATTACCAAACAAAGTAGCTATAGTGATACAAGAAAACTTGTATGAAAGATGACTTGTGAATAATACCATTTTAAAAACTGGAATGTGGTCAGTGTTTGGTGTATGCATAAAAAGATATTTATTATATGTTATTGTAAACATACTTAATAATGCCAACCAGTGTGACAACAAAATTAAAATGAATAGAACTCTGTTATATGGTAATAGCTGGATGGATTTTATCCTCTGTAGTTTTGAATTGATAACTCACGATACCTTTTTATTATGATTCTCAGGAGGCTCGTAAAGCTCAGCTGGAGAACCATGAACCAGAAGATGAGGAGGAAGAAATGGACATGGATAAAGACATGCAAGATTCTGGTCAGATATCTTTCATCCACTATGCTTTTTGTATCTGTTACAATTTGGTATTGGTCAGCATGTCTGCTAAATCATTCAACATTCACACTATGTGATGCTTCAATTGTTTTCTCCAGGTGATGACAAGGAGAAGGGCAGTGGCAGTGAAGCAGAGAACTCTGGTAGTGAATCTGAGAGGGAAGATGAAGACCACGAACAAAGGGGAGACGATGACGAAGATGATGAGGACAGAGGGAAGAGGAGGAGGAAGGCGAGTGGCAGCGGCAGTGAGAGCGGCGAGGAGAGGACCAGAGAGATGCGAGATGAGGAAGAGATCTTCGGCAGCGATGATGACAGCGATGACAATGAGCCCAAAAATTCAGCCAGGAGCAGCGGGGAGGAGGGCAGCGATAGCGAGGATGAAGGGGGCAACCGAAGAGGCAGCAGGAGCCGCAGTGCATCTCCAGCTCGCAGTGATCGCAGCAGTGACCATTCAGAGACTCGGGCTCAGAGTGGAAGTGGAAGCGAGAGAGGTTCCGACTCCAGTGATGCCAGTGACAGTGAATGAGCTCTATGATGAGGACAGCAGAGTGCCTGCCACCTGTCTTATCTGTATGTTCAGCTCCAAACACAACACTGTTGCCCTGTCAGTGAGCCTGATATTAGCTTAGCCTGGGGCTGTAGTTCGTCCATGATTGCAAATGTCAAATTTGTGTGCAGAATACTCTTTGTATTTGGATTGGAAACATCTCTGTTCAGTCCAGTTTTTATTTGTAGATTTAACTCCAACACCACTAGCTGTTTGTACACCATTTCTGTTTTGTTTGTCAGAGAGTCAGTCCAGGATCGTGTAAAAAAATTATAACTGAAACTGATAATAAATGGCAGGTGACGTTTTGTAACAAATTTGGTTGTAAAAGGTTGTTCTTTTTCCCCCTTGAACAAACTTAGGGTTACAATCAGTCTACAAAGTGCAGATTACAAAATATTTGATTAGTCAATGCTATTTTCAGATTTTTCCTGGAAAAATAGAGGACTGATGATGTCTAAAGTAACTGATTTCAATAGAAAACTGACAAGTGATGCAGTAAATCATTTATTCACAGTAACATACACAATAACTAGAAATTAAATTGACACTCATGTTTCACAAACACAAATTACTGTACATTATAGTACTGGAGATATAGGCAATGCATATTCAGCGAAAAAATGCCAACTGGTTCTTCAGCCATTCTTCTGTCAAATCATCAGCGTTTCTTGTCTCAAAGACCTCAGAATTAAGCAGAAAATGTCACATTCAAAATCTCATTCATTCAATAATTCAAAATTCAACTCATTCAAAATGATCAAAACAGATCACCATACAAATTGAGATACTAACTCCTTAATACTCAAGCCAGTTTGGAATATTACTTGGGTAGAAGAATCCAAGACAAATTGCTCATGTAAAGATATGCATAACCCTCTAAACAAGCAGCCAATAAACTTTGGTTAATAAATTAGGTTTTGCTGCAGATTCAGTAACTCCCCTTTTAACATAAAGACTATGAGCCCCAAGTTGGAAAAACTGCAGGAGAGTCCAGATTTGAGAGACAGAGAAATCTGCATCTTTATATATTTGACAGATTTTCCATAAAATACATCTCTAAGCAAAATTATACAGTGTATAAATATATGTATTTTTTGTTCTTATATTTCATATTTTAGACGATTCACCAAAGTAGCACTATATGTGATAAAGTATGGGTCATAATTTTGTGATAATTACCTTTGTGAGCTCTGCAGCTTGGACCAGTCGGTTCTTGCTGCCTGCATACATCATCTGCTGCTCTGGCTTGCACCCTATTAACAGGAAATTGTCCAATGAATAAAAAAAAAAAAAATCCAATAAATGCCACTTCGATACATTTTAAGAAGTGGATTTTAGAGGAGGAGGTATCTGTTTCTTTGGCAGTTCAGATACTCTACTAAGCAGTACAGTGGTTTAATTGAAGTAGAAAATTTACTGTCGATTTGAGATACTGTAACTGCTTACCCATCGGACTGGAGAATATGAAGCACAGAGGGTAAGACACCCTCCCATCAGCATGGATGTATTTGTAGCTGTAGACAATGAACTTGCATGACTGTCAAGGAACTTCAACTTACTCTTTAGAAGTAAAATACAAATGTTATTGCATGTATTTGTCAATTCAGTAGATTTTGGAAATATAGCTTATTGTTAAACTGAGGATTTTTGCCATTCATAACACTTTCAGTTAGGATATCTGGGTTGCCGCTCTGGAAGTTCTTCTCTCAACGCATCCAGTGAGATGTCCTAGAAGAAAGAGACTGTAAGTGATCTTTAAAGCAGAATGAGACTAAAATAAATCTAATTACCAAATTTGACTTGCCTCATATTCCTCCTCGAGGATAACAAGCTGTTTCTCCATGTCTATTTTCACTAAAAAATATATATATATATAATTAAGGATTTTGGTTATGTACTTGTATTCATATGGGATTTGAAATTGTTTTGATGAAGTTTCAAATGTGTCAAGAGTGTAATATAGAAGTAACTATACATTGGCGATTACTGTGTGATACTTACTTAGAATGGCGGCATTGTTGGTCTCCTTTCGAAATCTAAACTTTTTCAGTTTCTCTTTCAGACTTTCATCCACTTCACACACAACCAGTGAGCTTGACTGCAAAAAAATATGGCATAAAATGTTTGGAAAATTGTGTCAATCTAGGAATTTTTTTTGATATTTTCAAGTGCTCTTATGCTTCCAATAATATAAGTAGATTGGTCTACAGACTCGACATAGAAAGAAAGAAATGAGGTTAAAGACATCTGCTCTATCTGTTCACATGTAAAGGTCTCTATCCACCTTCCATGCATGTATTAAACATTCATAACTGTACTCTGACATATTGAGGGCAGGAAATGTTTTGCAGCGATGCGCAAGAATGTAGTTTCCTGTGTAAAAGAGCAAGGGGGATGGTCGACTTGTGTCGCAATATTTAAGGAAGAAAATATATATCTATCCACAAATACATATAAATGACAGTCCATCAGATTCAGTACATTTCAGCAGAAAAGCAAAGTCTTTCAAGCAATTGCATCAGTTTCACCTACCATTCTCAAAGGATCCTTTTCTGCCTTTGTGTCTTCAGGGTGACACTGTCTTCCTGAAACAGTTTGCGACAAACTGACAGCTACTCTCAGAGATCTTCCTTTAGATGGCACGGAGAGGGCCGACACAGTGAGTTCATGCATCAATACCGCTTCCTCTTTTCACTGACACAAGATGACACTAGTGTGCAAGCTCCGCTATGGGCTGTATGGAGCAGTCTGACAGACTTACAATGCCTATAGAATACATTAAAGTGAAAACACACATAGCAAACCAGTACATTTTAGTATGGTGGAGGACAGTGAAGTATTAAACTTAATAAATCCATACTCTCTGAAGATGGAGATGCTCATTTTCACTATATGTTATCAGCCACTATGACTTAACTAGTAACTTTCACTTCCCATTAACATGAGAGCATAGACATCAAGATTTATTTTTTATATATATATATATATATATATATATATATATATATATATATATATATAAATAAATAAAAGAAAAAATCTTTAAACTACAATAACACACCTGCAATTCAAAGTGTCGCATGCATGTTTTTTATTCATTTCAGTCAAAGTATAAAAACAGAATCCACCAATAAATCCAAATTTAAAATGTTATGATTGTATTATGCTGTGATAACATATGAATCGCATGGCATGATGTTATTAGAAAGGATCAGGTTATAATTATATTTTTATATTGTTTGATAACTGAAGGTGATAACTTAACGGGGGATATGTTCAGTCTGAGCATATGGGGATGCAGGCCAATGCAGCAAGCGACACAGACCACACCCTCCATACTTTATAACTGTCATGCACAGAAAAATCTGCAGCTCGAAAGACACAGATTTCTTTTTCTGATTAGTATATTACGTTACATTAAACAAGCAACCTAATAAATCAAAACCAAATTTTGTATCTCATAGGGAAGAAATTTGCTGCCGTATTCTCTCTAGTGGTGGAAACTTTGGACATGTTGCAGCTCTAGTCACACACCAGTCGGTGATGTCAACGCAGCTCATTTGCAGGTTACCTCTGTGTTAAAGAAGTTACAAGCCTTTTGTGGACATCTTTTGGACTTTTGGGAACATGCAATTTTTATGATTGTTGTATGACAGTATTTTATTGACTAACTGGATTCATCAAAAACATAATAAAAACAGTATAGTGAAATAAAATGAATAGGTGCAGCCCTGTTTAAGTAACAATAAGCAATGTTCTTCATCACTGAAAAACATATATTAAACGTTTCATTCCAAAAATTATATAACATATATACTACCAGTCAAAGTTTTAGAACACTCCATTTTTTCAGTTTTTTATTGAAATTCAAACAATTCAAGTCCAATGAACAATTTGAAATGGTACAAATGTAAGACGTGTCGGTATAAAAGTAGCGTTGGAACACACCATGGCACCATACCCTTGAGAGCATTCTTCGAACAGTATTGTACTGCAGAAAGTAGTGTGTTGCCATAAAAATGGAGAGGAAAAGGCAGTTAACAATAGAAGGTAGACAGACCATCATAACACTTTAAAATGTAGAGCTTTCCTACAGAGAAACTGTGAAGAAAGTCAAGGTGTCAGAGTAGTTTTCTTCACCATCAAAAGGCACTCAGGAATTGGGCTGAACTCTGAAAGGAAGAGGTCTGGAAGACCCAAAGCCACAACAGAATCAGAAGACAAGTTTCTGAGAGTGAACAGCTTGGTGATAGGAGCTCACAGGACAACAGCTTCAATCAGCTTCATCGTGGTTGTAGGAAGAAGTCTCTGCTTCAACTGTGAAGAGAAGACTTCGAGTTGAAGGTTTGACAGGTAGAGTTGCAGCAAGAAAGTCATTGCTGAGACGTCAGAATTAAAAGAAGCAGCTTGCCAGGGCAATGAAACACTGGCAATGGACTACTGAACACTGGAAGAAGGTGTTATGGAACGATGAGTCAAAATTTGAAAACTCCGTTTCAGCACGCAGAATTTTTGTACGCTGTTGAGTAGGCAAATGGATGGTTCCTCAGTGTGTGACATCAACTGTCAAACATGGAGGAAGAAGTGTGACGTACTGGGGCTGTTTTGCTGGATCCAGGGTCAGTGACTTGTACAGAGTGAGAGGAACCCGCGAGTCACGAGTGTGTTCAGCTGTTACATCTGCCAAAGGTGGCTACTTTGAGTCAGAAGTTTATAATACATTTTGGTTTGTAAATTGATTCCATGATTTCTTTTTAAATTTCAGTTTATTTATTCAGTACATTCATTTCAGAGTACAACGAGACATTAAACTGCTTAATTTTCAATAAAACAAAATAAAAAACTGGGATGTTCCAAACTTTTGACCGGCCGTGTATACAAATATAAGGTGCATGTCTTCTTGTTTTAATATTTTTTTATTTTTTCCATGTGGTCAATGCCGATAGTACCGACAGCTACTACAAAACAAACCCTGTTAGGGAGGGAGCCTTTTTATTTATAAGACTGTGGGCGGAACAAAACATTACGTACGTGTAGACGTATGACGTTGTACCCACGTCTTACGTCAACTCAAAATCGAAGTACATTTCTCCAGGCGTACACTCCTTATTTTCTGTATTGCAATTAACATTTTTATACATAAATTCTTTAACATGGTATGCTTGAAACCACAGAGGCTTGTCGCTGTAAAGGAATATCCTTAAGGAATACAACGTATGGGATCGAAATCTACGTTTCTTTGAGCTAAGCTAGCGTTACTGCATCTTTTAGCAAAACTTGCTAGCTAAGAAGCTAGCGCTAGCACTTAGCTGTCCATAACCCACCGTCGAGCTAGCTATGCATTAGCTCATTAGCCTAGCTCGCTAACCAGTGACAACTGACAAAGGTAAACAACAAACCTTTTGAGTCCGTTTACTGTAAACCGCCACTCACGTAACTTTATCCTGTTGTCCAGCTACAACCTGTTGTCGATTAAAATTGGGTTTTAACGTTCCTGTTTGCACCGCTAAGACTGAAGTACCAAGCGGAGAAAAGGGGCAGCAACAGCGTCAACGAAAAACAATACAAATCCTGAATCCCTCATCACAGACTAGGCCGACCAAGCTAACTGTGGCTAACCGCTATCTAATGCTTAGCTGCCGGGTGTAATGTTCGCTTGTATTAATTTATTAGATCTTGCAGATATAATAACAACCCAACAACAGTTTCCCGACCAGAACGTGTAGTAAGACACTCATCTTTGCTGTTTAAACAGTATTATAGTGTATATTGTTACAGGTGCTACCGTTCGCAGTGTTGAGAGTTAGCAGTTTTGACATGTAACTAATGCTAACGTTACCCTTGCTGGTTAGTGATTATGTCTGTGCGACTTTTCCTCAGTAGCGGATAAACTGCATTCTAATTAGCTGTTGTAAATACTAGGCACCGATGACCCTTATTCTTTGGATAGCAGCCTGTTTTCGTGTTATGTGTTAAGCTTTACACTCGGCGGTATTGACCTGGTCTCTTATCTTCTTGATAACGACTTTGGCACACCTTCTGTGAATGACTTGCGCCTTTATCTTGATGACATGACTCAAGCAGGGTGAGCAAGATTGGCCGCAGTCTTTATGAAGTGATGTTTATAAGCAAAAAGAGTACCTCAAACAACACCAATGGATTCATTTGATGTTTTATATATCGCTCTTTTTTTATTTAATTTGAACTTGTAAGGTAAATTATGCACTATTTCGGAGCAGTTCTCTAACTCAACTTTGATGCTGCATTCTTTATCACTGCCATTCTTTGCATATCATAAGAGACTGTTGTTCTATATTGAGTGTTTGTGCCACAACCTTTAATTGATGTGTTATTTGTGTGACTTAATGATAAAAGGTCTGTTTCCCAGTGTCAGTTCAGTATTTCATTCACTGAGAATGATGATCTGTCAAATTTATCTATGAAAATTATGACTCCCCTGTTTGCAAATTTTGAGTAGCGAACTATGTTCTCAAATATTAACAAAACTACCCTAAGATCACTGGAAGAAAATGAATAAATTTAATCTCCCAAACCAATCATCTATTGATAAAAGCGATTTGTGATTTATTTATACTGAGTGAATATTGCTTTCAATAGAATTTTAAAATTGAAGCAGACCTTGGATGATTGTCGAAGAATTTTCACTTTGTATGTTTGTTGATTTAATACAGACGATGTGATCCTGAACATGCCAGAGTGAAAAAAAGCTGTTTCTGTTTGTGTCTTTACCTGCTACAGTTGACACACACTTTCAGCGTCAAGACATCTTCCCAGAAATCCACACGGCATCCCTGTCTGCAGTTCCTCGTGCACCTGAACCATGTGAGGGCCCCTCGGTCCAGTCTGAGGGGATCCCAGGACTGTTGAAAATTCAACCCCGCTGTGCGGGGCTGGACTCATCCTGTCTGTATCTAAGAGAGCAGCCTTTCCAGTTTCCCCCACCCCTTCCACACATTCCTGTTCTCCTTATTGAGGAGACACGCCATGATGTTCAGAGACCAAGTAGGTATCCTCACAGATTGGTTCAAAGGCTGGAATGAGTGTGAACAGACGGTGGCACTGTTGTCCCTCCTGAAGAGGGTGTCCCGCACCCAAGCTCGCTTCCTACACATCTGCCTTGAACACTGGCTGGCAGACTGCACCGAGATCCACATCCTTGAAGCTGAGGCCAACAATGCAGGTAGCTGAGAGTCTGAGTGTCATTATATATTATTCATTATTTATGAGTATGAGACAGTGTTATTTCAATTTCTAAAATTGAGGAAGGCTTGTTTTGAACAAGTGATAAAACATTAATCAGTTGTAAAATTCTCTGTCCTTTGTCATTAGCAATTGTCAGCCAGTGGCATCAGGAACCAAAAGAGAAAGTGGTGTCCTTGCTGTTGTCCCATCTGCCACTGCTGCAGCCACGTAACAGTGAGGCCAAATGTGAGTACATGAAACTGCTGCAGAAGGTGTTGAGTCACACGATTGAGAGTAGCCTGTTTGTGGAAGAAAGCAGACAGCTGCTGTCTTACGCACTCATCCACCCTGCCACCACACTGGATGACCGCACCTCTCTGGCCATGTGGCTAAACCACCTGGAGGAGCACCTTTCCAGTGGCTATACACCTCGGCCCCCATCCAGCCCATACCATCCACGCCAGGGCTCAGATGAATGGCCCAGCTCTGCTGAGGCTCTGGACCCTGGCCATGCTTGGCACGACAAGTCCCCTTCATCCAGCACGTCTCCAGCAGGCCAGAATGGACACATGCCTTTCCCAGGTGGGATGTCCTCACCTATTAACAGCAATAATACAGGTAAAGTTTCTCATTCATTGCTTATTTTCATTTGAGGAGAATACATGGGCTAGAAAATAATTTGGAAGGAACATGTGAGATATGTCCATTGCGGATAAACAGTGTGCATTCAGTTAAAATTCGTAGTGCTTTTAATGTTTTGTTTCCTGGGCATACAGTTGTTTCTGCTGTTGCTCATATGTGTTGCATTTTCCTGCCAGGTCTGAGTGGGCAGATGCAGCCCAGCCCTCTGAAGAAGTCCATGTCCATTATTCCTTCCAATCCTCAGGCTTGTGGCTCTGAGTGGGTCAGCCAAGATGACGCAGGGGGCAGACAAAATTTCATTCCAACAGACCACGCACCCCTTTCGCCCCAGAGCAGTGTAGCCTCTTCAGGCAGTGAGCAGACAGAAGACCAGGGCTCTGCTCGTAACACCTTCCAGGAGGATGGCAGTGGCATGAAAGGTCAGAGTTCATTACTGTACCGAGCCTTGGCAACTCCCAGCATTTGGCTCTGGTTAAAGCCGTGTACAGCCAACAGCTGTGGTGAGATTTTCCAAAATATCTCATAACTTTTTTACCTTTTTTCTCCCCTTTATCTTAGATGTTCCTGCATGGTTGAAGAGTCTCCGCCTTCATAAATATGCATCACTTTTCTCCCAGATGACCTACGAGGAGATGATGATTCTCACAGAGCAGCACCTGGAGTCGCAGGTTTTTAAGCCTCCCTTTTACATACAGTAGGGCCGGGCTTTGATTATTCTACACTCCTTATCAATTGTGAACATTACTGTCCTCAGACCTGATACATCAACTCTCAATGAGGCATGAAATTAAACAACGCACCCTACAGTTATATTGAGCCAGTCACACATACAAATGTTGCGGTTTTGCATCTGCCCCTTGGCTTTAATGAAACAGATGGTGATTAGGGTTGTTATTTAGTAACTGTATAAATTGCCCAGTGTCCCCACGAGAAATGACTTGCCTGCTTCTCATGCCATCTTGTTATTTTCTATCTCTCCTTTTTAGAACGTCACTAAAGGAGCGCGGCATAAGATTGCCTTGAGTATCCAGAAACTGCGAGAGAGGCAAAGTGTACTCAAGTCGTTAGAAAAGGTAATTCAAATGGGAGGATAATGTTCTTCTAATGCTAAAAAAGAGGTAACTGTGGTTATTCCTGATGAATTTTCACTCCTGCTGATCAGAAATGCACTTGAATATGTTCTTGGCAATGATCATGTGACACTTGATGTAGGTCCATCAGGAAATTCCCATTCTGCTTGTTGGCATAGAAACAGAGCTGGCGGGGACTGAGTGTCTTCCTCTAAGACTTTTCATTGGAGCAAATGTTTGCTCTACTAAAGCTTAAATCCAGATTTACAGAGTAGATAATGTTCTCTCTACTCACAACATCTCATCTTTTTCCAATTTTGTTATACACTGTATAATGACAATAAAGCATATTTTAATTCTAATCTCCCTTATACTCAGAGTTTATTTTTCTGAATAGCTTAGACACCATATAATGCTCATGTTGCCATCTCTTATAAGGATATTTTGGAAGGGGGAAATCTGCGTAACGCCCTCCAGGAGCTGCAGCAGATCATCATAACACCCATTAAGGCCTACAGTCCTCCCAGTGCAGTACATCCTGCCTCAGACACCAACGCCTCCCCTTCGGAAGCCACAAAAACTGGAGCAGACAAAGAGCCGGCCTCAGAGGGCTTCCAGTCCCACAACCCACCTCCCTGTGATGGAGACTCCTCAGTCACACCCATCTCAGATGGCGACATTGCTGGACAGTTCACCCGTGTTATGGGTAAAGGTAAGAATATGATGGGGGTTTTTTTATCCCTCAAGTTGGATGTAGATTGTATACAAAATTGATGGTTATCTCATTTGTCTTGATAAGAAATGATTTTATAACTTTCACATATACAGTCAACAGTATAAGAAAGTACTGTAATAAAAAACATTTAGTTTCATGTCAATATTTAACAAAAACACTTGACAAATGATTCATTTTCCCCTACACTGATTAATTCAGATGTGCAGATATACTTGACTTTTATCTTTTTTTTAGTGAACATTAATATATAAGTATTTTCTTTTTGTTTCAGTGTGCACCCAGCTGCTGGTGTCAAGGCCAGATGAGGAAAATATCAGCTGTTACCTTCAGCTGATTGAGAAGTGTCTGATACACGAGGTGAGAAGCTGCTGAATCATTAAATTTGCTTAACATATGCAGTTAATTTGTGCAGTAATGCCTTTTTAGAAAAAAAAAATCTGTCAAAGACCATCAATATCTTTTTTCTCAACATAGAACTCACCTTTTCCTTGAAAAATCGCAAATTCAAAAAGCATCTCCAGAACGTATGCTAATGCACTTTGAAAATCTGATGCCTTTTTTCTTCTGCTGTCTTGCACTGCCTTTCAGGCATTCACAGAAACTCACAAGAAAAGGCTGGTGTCCTGGAAGCAGCAGGTCCTCAAACTGCTCCGCCTGTTTCCTCGGAAAGCTATGCTGGACATGCCTGTGTACCGACAGAAAGGGTGAGATTGCTGGCCTTCTTTTTACCTTTGATCTCCTTCTTTAGCAGGGGAGATGTCACACCAGCTGAATGTAACACTCTCCCTGCACTCATTCTTCATCTAACCGTTACTGTGATTCTCTTTTCTTTCCCTTCTCTCTTTCTGTTTCTCATTAAAGTCATTATTATAATTTTATGTGAGATAGCTTCAGCAGTCGAACGTGCAGTTCCCTCAACTCTCATTGATTTGTAATATAAGTTTCTTTTCTGTTTGTTTTGTTACTCCAGCTGGACCTATGGGTCTAACTCCCTCCCCACAGCAGGTTCTGTGAGTGGAGGTGTAGGGCGGCGGGGCCAAAGGCAGTTCCAAATGACCCCTCGTGGACTCCCAGCCGGGCGCATGTGTCTTCCGGGTGGGATCGGCGGAGCGTCTCCACGCCACACTCTTACTAATCCTGCGTTGCCAGGCCAGGGTAGACAGGTCAGTATTCCTGTCAATGGCTGGATTTTTCAACATCACTTTGCTACATATGTTGCTTTAACTTGCTGACAGATATGTCATGTACATTGTATCAAGAAGGTCAAATATTTAAACAATTGTTGATTATTTATCTCTTTGGTATGTTTTGATGAATTTTTATAAGTTGTAGGAGTTGTTTTTGTGACCTGACAGCTTAAAGTTATTAAAAATAATTAAAACTGCATGTGTACTTGTAGGCCTGAGTATTTTTAAGAGTTTTTCTCTTTCTTCCACTCTGTCTAAAGGTATTAACCCACATCATGGCATGCTTAAGTGGTTTCTTATGCACCGTAGTCAATACTTGTTCTGAAAGTGAAAAAACAGGAATTTAATTAGTATACACCTCACAGTGAAAGGAATTTGGCATCATTGTTTAATATAGTATGATTTTTTTTTTTAATGACTTAGCTGAATGATAAGCAATTTGTGCTAACCTCCCTGAATAATTGATCGTTTGTGTGATTGAGAACTTGTGTTTTCCTCTGCAGAACCTGTGGTTTGCCAACCCTGGAGGCAGTAACAGCATGCCAAGCCAGAGTCGCAGCTCTGTGCAGCGAACCCACTCGCTTCCTGTCCACACTTCCCCACAAACCATGCTCATGTTCCAGCAGCAAGGTAAAGTACAAGTCAAGCCTCTGTTATTTTTCATTGACGTGCATATGTGCACTCATGCACCCTATCCCTGTCCTTGTTCACCTGTGAAGAGAACATACTCTGTGCTAACATGTTACTGCAACCATCTTTCCTGTTCAGCTTTTACAATATTTAGTGTTACTTACATGTTGCTTATCTAGAAATCACTTCATTTTGAAAGTAAAATGATCAGTTTTAGCTAATCTGGAAATAGTTAATGGAACTGAGATTCATTGGTTGTGGTGGATTTGACAGTGAGCAACACAAGCTACACAACTTTGTAAATACATTACAAAATTTTTAAAAAGACCCCGCTATGGATTGGTCAGATGCCAGAATACACAGAATAGAGGACTACTCTCCCTCTGTGCCAAGGACAAAATAACAAGACAGCTTAGCAGCATGTTGCAGTAAACAATCTGTCGCCTCGTACAATATACATAACCTCTTGGTTGCCTTGTCTTGTGTGCCAGATGCCACACACGAGCATTGCAAATTTACCTGTAATAGCTCCATCATGTTTTAACAGAGACAATGTAGGACATTTCCATAACAGAGCAGTCTGTGTGCATGCCAAAAATCCACAACTTTATAGACATATGAACTCAGCAGAGTTACTGTTTCCATGCTCACCGATACAGGCCTTATCCTCTTCATGCAGTTATGTTCTGAATTATATGGAAAACCAGAAATATGAATAATTAAATGTGGCATATATAGTAGAACATTTTTATTTCACACTAACCCCTAAAGACTGCCACAAGGTCATAGACCTCGTTTCCTTATTCACTGTGTTTAAGATGGCTGCAGCTAGTGCTTTACTGTTTAAAGCTTCCCTTTTAATGTCGTGACTTTTCAAAACTGGCACATTCTCCACAAAGAACTGTCCCCGATACCATGTTGGTTTGTTTATTGCACTATTTTCTGGAAACAGCACTTCAGTTACTAGTAGTGACATGTCTAGCACTCACAAATCATGCAGTGTTCACCTTGTTATTTTCAAGGTTCACTGTAGTAAATCATAGTAAAATAAGGATTTAGAACAGAAAGTATGAAAATAGGCCAAAATAGCCAAGATACTGGAAGGACTTGCCTTGAATGAATGCTAGTAAATTCCTGGTTCTCTATTTTGTTAAAAAATGTATTCTCCAGTGAAAGGGCACAGCAGTATTATGACATTGTTTTCTCTGGGTGCTCCAAAGGCTGCTGGTTTAAAGCTGTCTAGGTATCACTGTTTTGTGGCTGAGTTTAAAGATCAGCCAAGGGTCAAATGAACACCCAAATGGTCACTGCTGTCTGGTACACTGAGGTTTCACTTTCCAAGCTCACTCTTACTCTGCCCTTTCTCTGATCAGTGTTATGTATCATGTCTGCATTTACTTGAGACAGATTGAATTTTACACCTGACACCAGAATACATTGAGTGCATCCTAAGTGACAACTTGAGATCACAGTTTGGTTTGTAAACAAGTGAAATACTGTAAACTCTGTTCTCAGTCTCTAACAAGCCATAACACCAGGAAAGAGGGTCTCACCAGCTTAGGTGTACTGACAGATCACGCTGTGTGCATAAATATTAGGTAAGGGAATATTCTCACCTTATCATTATTTCTAGCCACGTTTTCCAAGTCGAAACCATATCACCTTGAATACTTATTATTATATATTATTATAGGATTTAATAGTTTTCGGATGTTATGTATTTGTTGAATGACGGGGGTGTGGCCTGTAGGGATTAACACCTTATGTCAAGGTAGCCATGATAATTAGGCAGCTTCATTTCCTCTAGTAGAATGGGCCAGAAAGATGTGTTTAACACTGAATAGTTAAAAAATTGTAAAATGCCTTTTAGACAAATTCCCTAATCTTGAAGTGACAACCGGATAATCAAACATTCTGTTGCAAATAGTCGTTAGAGACGCAAAATCACATGGAGGAAAAAAGCCAAAAATTAACTGCGAAAGACGTCAGGAAAATGAAACTCAAAGCTGCCAGAGACTAGTATCCTCCATTGCCACTAAATACCAGAACTGGGACCTACCTGGAGTGTCGAGAAGTATTAAATGTGTGCCAAATGTTCAGAGACGAAGCCAAGGTGAAGAAGACTGAAACACGACTAGCACTGAAGAGACTCACAAGTTCAAGCATCAAGATTGGGCAAAAAAGTACCTGCAGAGAGATTTTTCAAGGGTTTGATCGGCAGAAGAAATGAGAGTGTCTCTTGATGGAGCAGATGGATGGACTCGTGGCTGGATCGTTAATGAACACAGGGCATCACTTCAAGTCAGGCACTGGCAATGTGGAGGAGGGTTGGTATGTGCTGTGATCATTAAGGAAGAGTTACTTGGACCTTGGCAGGGTGAAGATGGACTCAAAGTCAACTCTGAAACCTACTGCCAGCTTCCGGAAAATGCTTTCTTCAAGCAGTGATACTGGAAGAAGTCCACAGCATTCAAGATGGCCATGATCTTTATGCAGTACAGTGCATCAAAGTATTTCACTGCTTGGCTGGCCAGCAAAAGCTTCAAAGATGCCTGAATAATACCTCGGCATCCCCTTTCACGCCTGACTTAAATCCTACTGAGAACTTGTGGGCCCTTGTTAAATGTGAGATATACAGTCAAAGAAGACAGTGCACATCTTAGAACAGTGAAAGCTGATCATGAACTGTTGAAAAAAAACTACAGACTCCATGGATGGAAGGATCATTGCAATAACTGAAAAGAGGGCCGGTTGTATTGGTCACTGAATACTTTTCAAAAAAAAGTACTTAATTGGCATTTTTTATTATTTAAATTATGTCTTAGTCTAACAATTATGAACAAAAAAGTGAGATGGGAAAAATTGTTTGTGTCTTATCCGCTAATGATTCTGTGCCCTACTAATTGTATTTTTGTAACATTAACATATCCCATAAAAAAAGACAAAACTCACTTTTCCTTTCCTAACGATTTGCGTTCGAGGTTCAGTAACATTCGGGATCAACTGAGAGCACTGTATTTGTTGAACAATAACCTTATCCTGAGTTTACCTGATACTTTGACACACCTTGTACATTTAAATCAAATGGCTTCATGTCACATATTTGAAATTACTTAGATATAGGGTTGGATAGTATGATTATACTGTAACCGCATGAAATACTTGCAAACATTGTCTGTAAACTATGCTATGTTTTGTTTGTTTTGCCAGCAGAACTACTCCTTCCATTTAGTATCAATCACCTCTTTGTCAAATTGTTATCGGGCCAACAGAATAGCTGAATATCACATTAACATAATGATAGTTCTTGCACACATTAGCCACATAATGCCTACTTGTGTCCTGATAATGGAAGTAGTTATTTCTAAATTAAATTTGCATGCTGCTCTTCTTAAAATATTATCTGTTCAGAGAAAAAAAATACAGTTTCTTTTGTACACTTTCTGTGGGTTAAAAGAAAGGCGATCATAATGACAGCAAAATGTAATTCATGATGTTCGTGTGGACTGACACTGTTTTTACTCATTTCCTCAGATTGCCAAGTTCCAGGTGCTGACCTGGAGATCAACCCCACGCTGGAGTCACTGTGCCTCAGTATGACGGAGCATGCCTTAGGGGGTAAGTGTCCTCTATGGCTCGGTACTAAGTATGCCACTGACTGACAAACATCACACAGCTACCAACTAGACAACACCACTGTATTGAATAGTGTATCTAGGTGAGGAGAGAAAGGATTCAGTGATCAGTCACTGCCCATCAGGGAAAGCAACACATACGAATTTGTTCACAACCAATTTCCTCTATGCAAACAGGGATAATGACTTTTCTAATTTATATTTCACTAGGTATATTTGTGTCTTAATATTTACATTAGTTTAAGGCTCAGTGCCTCTTTGTTATTTTACTGTTTAAAGTGTTTGTGGGATGAAATTTGGGGAAATTAAATTGTTTCCCTTTATTTGCCAGAGACATGTAAAGTTATCGATATCTTTTTAATGCTTGTTCAGTCTTAAAGTATATTTACCAGCCTACTTTGGCTCACTTTCTGGATGTCTAGTGTATCTCCCACACACTTATTTGTGTATTGATGTGAACCTACCTAAATCAAAGTTGAGACTTGGCACTTCAACCTAGTATCCATTATATTATTTCAAATTGAATGTCGTAAAGGATTCATAGAACAAAAGATGTGTAGCTGTCCAAATAATTATAGTCTGGATTGCAGATTGTTTTATTCACCAGTAAAGTGTATTTATGTGTATAGTGCACTGCTTTTTATGTTTGTAAATGTCTTGAAACATACTTATTTTTAATTTTCTTGTCAGATGGAACAGACCGGACATCAACAATATGAGAAGAAAAAGAAGAAAGGAAAAAATACACTTCAGTTGAGGCCTGTTCAGTTCCTCATCCCCAGCACAAAGATATACGTATGCTTCAGAAAACCAGGCAAAGCAGTCACTACAAAATGACAAAAAAACTGTGTATATGTTCTCTAATATTTTTGTACTTTATTATATACAACTAAGTTTATTAAAAATGGAATACAGATGATTATTATATTGCAAGGACAGAGAAAAAGATTAACTGTGCAAACTGCTCCATGTCACCTGCAGGACTGTGGCATGATGTGCAGAGGCTAAGTTTGCCATGGTGAGAGAAAAACAGTGGATTGGTGCTGTCTTAAAGGGGTTCTGCCCTATGAATTACTCTTCTTTTCCTTCTGCCTAGGAACAAGGCTTTCTATCCAAAACACACTGACGACCACAGCCCCACCACCACTTAATGTGTAGGTTCCAAAAATTTGCTGCCAGAAGTAAGGCACTTTTATGAAATTTTCCTTGATATTAGCACTAAACTGTATTTTGGCCAAGGATACACTCACTGAGGTTCCACTTGTAAACAGGTGTTGATATACAGACACCAATACTCTTCTTATTCAACCTAATTGTTCTTTAATCAGTGCTAGTCAGGGATTGTGTTGGTTGAAACTTAGACAGCTTTCCTTGGCTCTTCTTGTCGTCTCTAGAGAACATGTTTCTGTGGTAAAGGCAAGAGAGGGAGGACAAAAAGGGTTTAGGAAAAGCTTGTAGTTCAACCGTAGGCATACCTTTTGTCTTGGTGGTTTTCCCTGAACAGATAGTCAAAGTAGAAGTGACTGTCCTCCTCTAAACTTCTACAAAGCCAAAGAGAAGGGTTGTGCGATTGTTAATTTGAAAAAGATATTTGTAGTGAAATGCAACAGAATGATATAATTTTCTTTTTAAAAGAACAGCGGTTTGAAGAATTTATGCCAGCTGCAATTTGTCTGTTATTTTATGCCCTACTACATAAATGATGATGAATCTCATTTTGTGCCGAGGAATCCCTTGAGGTGTAAGGGCTGGGGAGGTTTGTACTGTGAGAGCTGATTTGATATTGCATTGATAAAAAGCGAGGAGGGCAGAGTGTTTTCAATTTACACTCTAATGCCGGGTGAAAAAACTAAATGAAACTCATCTCAACCCTCTGGCCCCCTTATGATTGGCTTTGGAAAATGAAGCCTGATCTTGCAGTAAAATGCTCTGGAGCGCAGCGCCTCACCCTCGCAGTGCCCTCTTCCTCAAATGGCCAATGTGATGATTTGATGAATCATACTTTTCAAGGTGCTTGACGATGTCCATATTTTTCTGTTTTTGTCTCGGTGTGTTTCAGTCTCAGAACCCTAACATTATCATGTGGTATCAGTGTTGAATCAAAAACTGTCTTATACAGCCTCTGTCTGTGAATGTGGCAGAGCCGGAGGTGCATGTATGTGTAATATGGTCTTAACTTTTTGATCACTTTTGGTTGCATCATAAGGCAGGGATAACCATTCACATATTATTTCAGCAGAGCCATAGGAGGTCTGTCCTAGAAAAGATGGTTATTTACAGATATCTTTTTCATTTGTATTTTTTACTCTCCCTTGATATTGATAACTTATGCTTATTTTCTATAATCGCATGTTTTTCCACACTAATACAGCACTGTTGTAGATAGAGGACATGGTGGTTGATGGTGCCCAGTGTCACCAACAGCTAGAGAGCAGAAATCTTGCAACTAATGTTGTATGTTTATATCGCCTAAATGTCACTGTTTACATCTCTCTGGAATAATGCCCAATTCATGTTATGTGATGTCATGAATAATCCATTGTCTCACTATGTAACACATTAAAGAACTGAAGCCTTCTCACACATGAGCTGGCTGGGTAGAGCCTGAAAACAAAAAGTCTGCCCCCACCCCCAATTCGTGGACTCCATATGAGTCTCAGTAGATTTTTTTTTTTCCAAGTGATACCAGTATGAGGCATGTAACACCTGCTTTTTTGGGTTATGTGGTGACAAGAAAGAATAGCTCCTCTGGCCTTGTGATTAAACTGTTAGCTGTCATGTCCTGATAAACTGTTCAAGCGGTGCCTGAAAATGCTCAGCTCCAGCATCCTCAATATGCTTGTTTTAATAATGATCTCAAGAAGTATTCTAGTCATGGTTTTCTTCAGAGCAGGCTCTTGGATAGATCTGACTTAGTAAAAGCATCACACTCATGCCTGCAAAAAGGACTTCAGCGAGTTACCGATGCTGGCTTTAAGACTCAGCCCTCTTATTTTTGAACTATTCACAATACTGTATATCAACTGTGTTATGTTACAAATGGCTCAGATTATCCTTTTCATGGCCTCTGTTGCTTTGGAAAGCCTGCTTATTACAGTCACAGAGGTACAATGTGGCAGATTTCGACAAGTGTGTGTTGATGATTTTCCAGCAGGGGATGACAATGCTTATCTGAGCCACAAATGATGTGATTATGAGTAAACGGAACACTAATAACAGGCCAAGGAATATGTTTACTCCATGTTTACATTCCAATGATGCGTGAAATGAGTTGGGAAATGCACTTCATAACTTCAGCCTGGTGTATTTGAACATACCAAGCATCCACTAGGAGGTACAGAGCCTGTGTCATATGGAGACGTCTACCAAGTGGTCCTGAGATCATGTTAATGTCCCTGCCAGGCTTAGTTATTGAATTAATGCAGCCAGCTGTAGGCTACACTGCACATATATGTCCTGTACAATTTATATTTAATTCTAATAACTCCCCCCCTCCAGACATTTTCTAATATTTTATGAACCTTTTTACATCACATGCTTACACTCTACTTTTTTACTGTCACTCATATGTGTGAATGGTCTGAAGTGCAACATCCGTCGGATCATTGACAGTCCAAATAAAGAGGTTCAGTTCTTTTTGCAAATTCACTTGTGATGTTTGTTTGTGTCCATTCACTTTGTTGCACGTTAGCAGCTGGGAAAAACTCGGCCGTCGTTTATGTTGCTTTTATTCGTGATATTAT
Source organism: Amphiprion ocellaris (assembly GCF_022539595.1). Classification (NCBI taxonomy): domain Eukaryota; kingdom Metazoa; phylum Chordata; class Actinopteri; family Pomacentridae; genus Amphiprion; species Amphiprion ocellaris. The sequence goes on from NC_072772.1 coordinate 1,626,032, forward strand.
AGATGTCCTTTATGATCCTGTGCGACTTTGTACTTCCGGGTCGCACGGCTCAGCTCATCAAGCTAATGTGAGCTAGCCACCTTGCTGTTAACGTCATTAGTTTATCTACGAAAGAACAAAGGCTGCCTTGTCGGGAAACTGGAGTACAACTGCTTAGGTATGTTCACAGTTTGTGTTAAAGATGTTAAAGCGAGATGCGAGTACCTAGACACACGGCTAAACCTTTCCTTCCACTGTAAAGAGTGTCCAAGTTAGCCGACAGCTAGCTGCCCTGCTAACTTAGCTCACAAAAACCGGAAACAGCTGCGTGCTACCGATGGTAGCATGCTAGTTAATATCTCCTGGTGAGTTTGGCCGAAAAGAGATGGTAGAGTCAGAGATTTGCCTCTATAATCGGAGAGCTTTTAGTATTTTACACCTGCTAATGTTAGCTTAAGTTTTACAGGAAAAGTTGGTTGATTTTAGTTTTAATCGACAGTCCCAATCTCTCGATAATAGCTGGGGGATGCGAAACTCATCCCTGACACTGAGCTTTTCTATTGTTGTTTTTCAAGACAAACAGACATTGTTTGCTGGCATAACAACTTAGCTACAATAATTAAGTACTTAAGCTGATCAGCTGTAGTTCTCTGAGAGCGTTTAAGAAAAAACAAACTGTAACAAACTACAATTGTTTGGCAGGACTTTAAGTGTTTGACTCTTAACGTTTCAGTAATTGTAGTTTTAGCTTTACTTACTTTAATGTTAGAGTGTGCTTGAGACTAAATAGATGGTTTTCCGTTTGTCATCCCCTGCAACGTGGCAAGATACGCTATTAAGTCAGGGAATATACTCCAGTAACAATTCTGCTGAAAGTAAACATTAGCTGACATGTAGTCCTGATGGAACAACTTTGCAGCAAGGTCAGCTGTATCCTGGAACTAAACACCACATTAACACAGTGGTAGGGTGTTGGTCCTGTACTGGTGCGCTGCAGGTTTGTTTTAGTTTAACATTTTCCCTAATACGCCTTGTGTTCACTGTTTGCCTCATGCGCAGGAACTCCTCTGAACTTGTTGTGGGGCTGGATGATTTGGAGAAAATATCTAGTTTTGGTTCTTTTGATACATTAAGATCTACTTTATGAGATATTTAAGTTAAGATGCAGTTTACTATTTACTGTGTAATAGAATTAAAACGTGATGGAGCTTTACAACAGGAGGGACGGGGTTGCAACCAATGATCGTTTTCATTGTCGATTAGTCTGTTGCTTATTTTCTTGATTTCATCTCTGAAATGTCAAAAAATTGTGAAATGTCCACTTTTTTTTTTTTTGCCAGAGTCCAAGATGACATCCTTAAATGTCTCTGTTTGCCCAGAACCCAAAGATATTACATGCTATCGATGATTAAATTAACCAGGAAATATTCATTTTTAAGAAGTTGGGATCAGAAGTCTTTGACTTTTTCTTGAGAGTTACTCAATTTCAATCCAATTTATTGATTGTTGAAATAGTTGCCAAATAACTTAATAGTTGACAGCGAATCGATTAATTGTTGCAGCTCTACTAAGATACCATCAAAGGCATGGCTGCCACACAAGGAGCGTGGTGAGAATTTGTAAAACCGTTGACAATTTAAACCCTGGGTCAGACGCATTGCAAAATGTACGAGATGTGGCTGCTTAATCTTGAGACTAGGTTTAAGTTTGCACGTATTAACCTTAGCATTGACAACCCGTGAAAGTTTCAGATTTGCTTGAGCTAAATAAAACTGAACCAAAGCATTAGTCTCATAGCCACAGCTTATGAATCCTAAATTGGAGTCTTTGTGATTTGTTCAAATTGTGATCACGATTTCAAATTGATTAACTGTGTAGCCAATTTTGTAGACTCTCAATTTCAAAACATTAGAAACTCCTCTCTTGTTCAATTCAGCAACATCATAAACTGCCAAAATTAAATTATGTGAGACACTATTCTCTGGACATCTAGTTTCAAGTATTGATTGAATCAACACCTCCTATAAAACCATTAAACAACAATGAAAAATATGGCCAACTGGACTGTTGTGTTATATTGCATCAAAGAAGAGTATATACAATAAAATGGCAACTGAGTGTGTTTCAGTAAAAGTATGACAAAGTGTTATTCAGAATCATGTCAGTACATTAAATTCTTGCCTTAAGCGAAGCCTTTATTTTGTTTTGCAGGTTGTTTAAAGTCTCTGTGGCCACTATGCATGGACAATGATAATGACATCTCAAACAGGGAATGTGGATGGGAAACCTTTGCTAAAAGATAACTGCACTTACAAGTCATTCCTCGACAACTCCCTGGAGTGGTGAAGCTGTTGCTGTTTCCCCACACTATCCATCATGTCATTACCAAAGGAATCAGGAAACCGAGGGAAAGATCGAGAGAGGGGAGCCCGTCCCAAGGTGAGACAGAGTAGGTCAGAGGAGAGACGAGATGCAGGTTGTGGACGGAAAGGTGGAAAGGGGAAGAAAAAAGGTCTTGCCTCCCATGAACCAGCCGCTGAGAGGCCTGTCAGTGATGGCTTTGAGTATGGCGAGTTGTTGAGTGAACTGGAGACCAAAGACCAATCTTCCTCCTCTCCTCTGAGGGAGAGTTGGAGATGGCAGGGATTGGAAGTTGCTGCCTCGTTGCTAGGACAAGAACGAGTAACAGCCAGGCCCGGTCTGGGAACAGTTAGCTCTTCTGCAGAGTTACCAGCAGCTGGTGAAGGTGAGGGCAGAGGGTCAAGCAGCAGTCGCACTCTCAGGCAAAAAATCCAAGATGCAATGGGGCAGTGTTTCCCAATAAAGACACACAGTGCAACGGCACCAGCTCCACCTCCACAGGCTCTTTCATCATCAACTGCCTGTGCCTCCTCGAGGCGTAAGATCCATCTCAGTGAATTGATGTTGGATGACTGCCCTTTCCCTGTAGGATCAGAGCTGGCTCAGAAATGGTATCTCATTAAGCAACACACGGCCCCCATTACCCAGCCTCCCCTGCTGGATTCTGCAGTAGTGTGCAGTGCCCCAACTTCAGCAATGGCTACTGTGGTGGAGGACGTGGATGACAGGCTACGAGAGCGCAGGCGCATCAGCATTGAACAAGGCGTTGAGCCGCCACCCAATGCAGAGATCCACACATTCGAGGTGACAGCCCAAATTAATCCTCTCTACAAGCATGGCCCTAAGCTAGCGCATGGTATGAATGAATTATCCGGGCCTGACAGAGCCTCTGTTCATCAGCAACAGCAGCTTCTTCTCCAAAGCCAGCAGCAACACCAACTCCTACTTCAGAACTGCTTGGACACTCTGGATGAGGTGGTGGCTTCAGCGTCAGCCTCTGTCCACTCCTGTGACACTGTCTCCGACCCTTTGGTTGATCCGGAGGTGACAGCGACCAACGTGACCTCTAGAGCCATACTTCCTCAGACAGAGCATCACAAATCTCACGATGGCTACCGCATTCACACTCAGATTGATTACATTCACTGTTTAGTTCCAGACCTGCTGCAGATCACCAACCTCCCGTGTTACTGGGGGGTTATGGACCGCTACGAGGCAGAGACGCTGCTGGAGGGAAAGCCCGAAGGAACCTTCCTCCTGCGCGACTCTGCTCAGGAAGACTACCTCTTCTCTGTTAGCTTCCGCCGCTATGGCCGCTCGCTACATGCACGCATTGAACAGTGGAACCACAATTTTAGCTTTGATGTCCACGACCCCAGTGTTTTTCATGCTCCCACAGTTACAGGGTTGCTCGAGCACTATAAGGACCCCAACTCCTGCATGTTCTTCGAGCCTCTTCTGTCCAACCCCATCCATCGCACACAACCCTTCAGCCTACAGCACATCTGCCGAGCGGTCATAAGCAGCTGCACCACCTATGATGGCATTAACATGCTTCCCATTCCAAATGCTTTAAAAAAGCACCTAAAAGAATACCACTATAAGCAGAGAGTACGTGTACGGCGAATGGATACCTGGTGGGAATGAAGGACAACACAAAATGACTACAAGAAACTACCAAATACATTTTTAATGCAAGTCTCTGACTGGACAGAACAATGGGTCTTGTTCTTAACTCTATTGGCTGTATTAACCTACACTACACTGTATGTATTTATTTTATTCCTGCTGTACATGTCTTAACAATTTTACTAAACTACACTGACAAGGCAATATGTAATCTCACTGATCTTGCACAGAATTCTTTATGCTCAAATAAACAAAGTTATTTAAATCTGTGGTGTTCAGAGAAGTATCCTCACGTATCATCTGTGTTTTCAAGTGTGACTCAATCAACTTAATTATCTGACGATGGGGGGAAGAGTCCTAGTGTGAATGGAGATGATTATAATAGAGTTGTTCATCAGTCACGTGCTGGGAAGGTGAAACACATACTGACAAGGTTCCCTTCTCGTTACTGAGGTGTTGAAGTGTGGCACGTCTGCAGTATTAATCATTGTTCACCATATTGAGCCTAGGGCTGACCATACGGGGTGAGATTTAGGTGCATATTCTACCTGGTCTTGTTAAAAATGAAAAGGATTGTCGCACATTGAATGTCACGATTATATGCTCACATTAGTTTTTAGTTCTGTAGTTTCATTTCAGGGAAAGATGCAAATTAAAGAGTGACTGAAGACTCAGAAAACTTTCTTTGTGCTGGCATCCTCTGGTTTAACTCCTCCCTTTGCTGCAGTGTATGTAAGTGTACTGAAGGATGTGTGATACCACTACAGTAGAGTGGGTACTGGTGCAACAAAGCACACTTCTGGCCACACCCATTTGCAGCTAACGGTGATACCTGATCTGGTCGGAGGTGAAACAGACTTTAAATTTTGAACCAAAAACAGCATAGATACGCTGCCTTTCAGTTTGGAGCTCATATACATTTAAGAGTAAGAGTGATGGTCCTAAAGTAATCAAAATGTGTGTCGTATGCTCAGATTCTCCATCATACAGCTGCTTTGTTCTCAGCATACTTCGTGTGCTTGGGTTCCCTATGAGGCTAAATTGCATGCAGCCAGTGCCAATGCTCTTCATTAGTTTTGAAAGATCAAACACGGCCTGCGTGAACTTGTCAGCAATTGTTGAAGTTAGCTCTATTATCAGAATGCAAAATGATGAAGCCCAGAGGTTTATGGACCTTATTTTGCTCAAAACTGACTAGTGCTGCCTACTTTCTTTAGTGCATAGGTTTGGTCAGGCTTTTTAAAAAAATTTCTTTGCATCTACTTGTGGATGTGAAGACCCACCTCCTTAAAGAAGAAATTATCTTGTTGCTATACTTCCTGCTGCGTCTGTTTGAAAGAGGTAGGGTGTCTCCACACTAATCTTCCATTCCAGCAGTTCAATGACAAAATTATCATAATGAATTAGCTGTGGTGAATCCTAATTAACAGGAAGAATGATGGGTGTATTTCGAGTATTTTCTGGGGCTTGACACTAGATCAGTTACAAAGACAGAAATGTGCAATCTCTGAAAAGCTCTGCAAAGAACAGGACTAAACTGAAAAGCTAAAGGCACTGAGGAGAGGCAAAGCTCAAACTGTGAATAATTCAAGGGGTAAATGCTTAACGTTCAGTGTATAATAGAGGTAGTATATTAATGTAATATGTTTGGTAATACACCTGTCAAACACTTATAAACGTAATAATCTTAAAGCAGAAGCACTGTAACTCTCTTAGATGGTGATCAAGCATCTTCATTTTTGTGCAAATAAAATCAGTAAATATGGCACAAATGAACAACACAAAGGGAGTAAAGTATTCCATGCAAGACAGGCTTTTATTTACCTTATTATCTATGACTTATTTCAAGATTAATTGCAAAATTTACCTTTGCGGTGGAGTCCTTTACTGCTGTGTGTGAACAGCATTCTGTATTAATGGAAACACACCAGCAAGACCACACTGCTAACTTTTGTGTGCACTGAGTAATAATCACAAAAGACAACCGTCCCAGTGTTAATGGGAAAGCATGGAGAATGGGTCCTGGATCCTCTTCTGAACCGCTGTGATTGTGTTTTCTCCTCGAGGTCACCAATTTGATATGCAGGGTGTGAGTCATCCATGACAAGCACTCATCCAGTAATGAAGCTGCTATAATTTAGACAGGCGTGCCAGTGCACCATTAAAGCCTGCATTCAAAATGCAAAGTCAGAACCTTTGACCTTTGTATACTTAATTAAGCCACTATAAAAGTCAACTATAAAATAAAATTTACAGTGACAGAAGACATTTGACCTGGCATACACAAGTGTGGGCTACACTGAACCTCAGCAGAAGCAATTTCAGTCTCTTGACAGCTCAAGGTTTTTGCCTTGTATCTTCCACCCCAATATAATGTTCTGCAATGTGGCATTCATGGCAGAAATGATCCAATGATACACTGTTTTATTTGTTGGAACCACATTTTAAGACTTTTAACACTTTATTTTCAGATTACCTTCACCTTTCAAAAGGGAATTGATCGCTAACTGTGAGTTCATATGAAGGTTTCTGGAGAGGACTGTTAACCTTCTATTCAACAATTTACAATTCATTTTTAGTCTAATGTTGAGAGTTTTTAAAGACAAGCATAAAATTCAACATACAGTATGTGTCCCTTTTCTGTGTTTATAGTGGATTAATATTTAGCTATTGAAAAATAAAGCCACACTCTGCTTGTTTCTGTTTACTCTATCCCTAGCACTAAATTACACAGTTCTTTCTAGGAATTTTCCAAACACATTAGTAGGAAATTACAGACATACAAAATAGAGAATAACCAATTTAGTTTCCAATTAGAGAGCTCAGAAAATAACTTCAATACCACAACACACACCGATTTTTTTTGTTGTTTTTCATTTGATGTGCTTTTTTCCATTCGTGAAAAATGCTGTGTTACATCAAGCACAGCAGGTGGCTGTAAAGAGCTTCAGTGTGTTTTCCACCAGCTGCTCTGAGGCCTATATATTCTCTGTGTGTGGTGCATTGAGATGGTGGGACTGAGTTTGGTTGCTGCAGCTGGCAGTGCTGTGGCACTCTTTCATGCAGGTATTACAGGTCCTGGGGGGAAAAGCGGACTTTTCTTTTCCTGGATCAGCAGGCCCAGAGGGACAGGATGCTCAAGCAAAGCAGAAAGCTGATTGGCTACACATACTTAACGTGTTTGTGGCTGTTTGGACCTCTTTTTTCCTTCCATTCTATCGAGGGAAAAGATTTTCCTCTCAGCCTAATCTCTGCAGTTGAGAATCACGGGGGTGGAGAATAAGCTTGGGATGTTCACAACACCTGGGGACAATTACTTTCCCAAGTAATCTCCTGGTCATAATCTAATAAATGCCCTAAAAGGTCTCAACATGACACAGACTTGGCTTATTTAAGACAGAAAATGTGCACAGCAACTCAGCCTGTTTAGTAGGTCTTTGCTTTTTCATGGTGTATTTAGACCGATGTAGATTGTGAACTCAACTACCATGAGATGCAGCGTGTATCTGGGCCATTAATTCAGGGGAGGGTGTATCAAACTGATTTCCAATTCTTGAAGATGCATACGGCTAGACATGTTTCTTCTTATCCACCCAGAGAGGAGGAATATATTTCTGTGACAGAGGAAACACTGCAACTGAGAGAAAGAGAGAGAGAGTTATTTTTGGTCAGTAAATGAATCCAGCTGAATTGCAGCCTTGAACATGAATCAGAACATTCTCGCCTATTTCAAGCCACACCTTTTCAAACGAAGCACTTGTTGTGAAAACCAAGTAAGTAATTCCCGAGTTATTGAAGTTTCAGTTCTTAAAAGTCTCCCAATTCCGCCCCTAGGAGGTACATTGTCGCACAGTGACATGCATATGTTTGATGTTTGTTTCTCTGGAAGCAAGCCTTTGACAGCAAAATATTTCCTTCCCTATTCCAAATACACTCCCATTTCTCTAAGGCATGCAGGAACTCATATGAGGCCTTGGTGACAGAAAAAAACATCACTATTCTAATTTGGAGCTGTTTGTGTTCTTACTGCTCCATCTCTTGCTGACCCTGTTTTCACTCGCCTCTACACTGACAGGTTGTAGATGGAATAATGAGGGTGTTGTGGACGCGCTCAGATCGATGGGATTGCAGTGTAAATGACACACCACAGCCCATATCAGGGTTTTCGTGTATACGCAGTCATTAACCGACAGCCTGGAAATAAGATATATAAATATACAAGGAATACACTATTGACAATGTATGAAGTTTGGTTGTATATAAAGCTGTGCAAATTGACATGTAATTTGACATCAAAATATAGCTGTAATGTGTGCCATAATGTCTCTGTACAAACAGACTGTAATGGAGTCACAGATAACACAGATATAATTATAGATAAGCAATGTTTGTTTTGAGAAGAATGGTTAATTGTAATAAGCCCCCACAATCACTGGGAGAAAAAAGGGACCACGCATCCTCGATAATAGGTAGGGGAAAATGTTACAATGGCATAAATGATAAATCAAATTGCATAACCCCTGCTCTCTGTGACTAATTATGCTGTTGCAAAACAGTTGCAGTGACCAGCATGTCACCACAGAAAAAAGTAGAAATGATAAAGGAATGCGCAGACCTTGACTTCTTGTTATTATAAGAGTCATTCCTCACGGCGGACACCTTTAGGGCCCGGTGATATTTTCAGGTATTCATTTTCGATCCTTTCAACATATTGTCAGTGGGTGGACAAGTTTAATTAGTGGGAAAACGAGTTGGTGGAGGCCAGATGCTGAAATGATCTGAACTATTAAGAAAATCACAGAAATTAACACGGACTTTTGCTCTGTTGTGTTCAAGTATACAGCTGTCTTACTTGACTGTGGCATTCTAGAAGATAATATTTTTTTTTTTAAATATCCCTTGTTGGTTCAGTAAAGTAGCAACTTCTATTGCATTCCATTGGTTTTATGTGCATCTTAATACTTGACTTTTTTGCTTTTATTTTCACATTCCACTCATTTCATGCTTTTCATCTCATTGAGACTTTCTGGTTCTGGCATTATCAGTATACTGTATATCAGAATAAAAACTAGTAATAGGGCTAATGGAACACAAGCAATAAAATTTACATTTACATTCTTCTCTGATGGAAATGTTACTTATTATTTGAGCAAGCTGTCCATTGAAAAGATAAAAAATTCCAGTTTTTTTCCAGACAATGGCTTCATTATGTGTAAGCCATGACAGTGAGCCCCCACAGTTAAACTGAATTTAGTTTTTCTTAATTATGCCTGGGCCATTTTTTATTCAACAGGTAAATCATGTTCTGACAGATTTGTTTTTTCTTTTTTGTAAATAAAGCAAGTAATTATTTTGTTTATTTTTCCAGCTCAATTTGCATTCCAGTATAAATGACCCATTCTTCTTTCATGTTTATCTACAATATTGCCGCATTTCTGACAATTTATTTTATTTTTTATATAACAAACTGTCAGTCATTACACCTCATCTGTAAGTGCAACATTAGATTGGTTTGGTTTGGTCTAGAAACAACATAACTGCAGAAATACACATCATAAAGAGCACGGTTGTTTACTCAGCCGTGACACCAATTCTCTGCAATAATAAAACTGTCTCACAGGTAGATGTTTTACACAAATAAGGATTTACAGCACCTGACTTAAAGGTCTGGTGTATGTAACCATGCAATCATGAGATGCACATGACATTTTGCAGTGATGATTACATTAGAAGCAATTTTTTCACACCTCAAAATTATTAAAGCTGATTTTGAAACCAAGGAAACAAAAATGACCTTACTGCTGTCTTGGTGGTTTCTCTAGTAGCCAGAAGTAAGAGACTATCTAGCTCAAATATAAAGCAAACTGGGGTAAGGTGCCCCCCCTTGAGATTTTTTTTAAAATATCCATATTTTGAATACCAGTATAATGTGTATACAAGCAGGATGCTTAAGTGAACAGATTTAGAAAATAATTAAAACATAACGGAGTACAACTTTGTTATAAATAAATCTAAATGCAAATCTTATAAACTCAGCCTATTTTCTAGTGTCAAAACCACTTCTTTTGATTTCCTTCCACCAGTGAAATGATTTTAATATTATTGAAAAAATGACAAAGTACCTATAATCCAAGAAAAAATCTGAAATGAAAAATGACCATATCGAATGTTCAGGAGGAGAATTACTATGGGGGACACTTTAGCCCAGTTTACCTGAAAAGATAATTACATTAGAAATAAAAATATTCTTTTGTAAAATGAAATTACTGCTGAATCAGCCTGAAAATGAGAGAGAGGTTTTGGTAGATGACACACTGGATCATGAATCCTTCAAACAATATTTCCGGCTGCCATCTTTCTTTGTTTAAAATTACAGTGCATCACAGGGAAGATTTTGTAGCAACACAACGGGGAAGCCTTTGAGGTTCCTGGAAATGTCTTCAAAACAGCGGTAACCTAAGTGTTGTCAAACGTCCTGCTGGGGTTTAGAAATTCTGAATTATAGTTGGGTAATTATCTTAGTGAATAACAGGAGCTTCGCTCATGAACTACATCAAGTGCCAGACGTATCAAATATGAAAAGGAGGAGAGGCACAGCACAAGCAGCAGGGGACAGACATGACACAGCAACAAAATACGTGTTTTTACAGTTTTCTGTTCTGATATTGTCTTTTCTTTTCTTTTCTCTTCTTTCTTCTTTTTTATAGGACACTAAAGAGAAACAGCCCAACACCTGTTGCTAGTCAAAAACAGGACAATCACATGAGCATGGAAAGGACGGCTGATGTGCCGGTGCCTCTGTCCCATGCTTTGGACCAGAGCAGTGGACTATGAAGTCAGACGGGTTAGCAAGATAAATTACCACTTAAAAGTTTGGGGTCACCCAGACAATTCCATGTTTTCCATGAAAATTCACACTTTTATTCATGTGCTAACATAACTGCACAAGGGTTTTCTAATCATCAATGAGCCTTTCAACACCATTAGCTAACACAATGTAGCATTAGAACACAGGAGTGATGGTTGCTGGAAATGTTCCTCTGTACCTCTATGGAGATATTCCATTAAAAATCAGCTGTTTCCATTTAGAATAGTCATTTACCACATTAACAATGTCTAAGGTTGTATTTCTGATTAATTTCATGTAATCTTCATTGAAAAAGAAAACTGCTTTTCTTTCAAAAATAAGTACATTTCTAAGTGACCCTAAACTTTTGAACAGGAATGTATGCTGAGCCTAAAGTCATAGTTTTCAATTAACAACAGAGCTAGCAATGTCAATGTAAAGATGACTGTCCTTTACCTGGCTAGATCACCACACTATAAGGTTATTCCAAATGTCAATGTCAAATCATCAGGGCCCTTCTGCTTTGCCATCTCTAATTTCCATGAAATGTTTTTATCTTAAACTATGAATAAATGTTATCTGTAAAGTTTTAGCTTGATTTATCAAGTACAATCCAAGATAAAACAATCTTCTTTTTGCAAATTTCCCATCAATCCACTTTAATTTTTTTTTCACACATTGAAGATCTAAGGGAAATTTTCACTGTTGCTTCTCATGCCATTGATTCTGAAATCTGCAATGTTGGGCAAATAGATCAACTAGTCTCTGATTATGAGTTGAAATATGAAATGCACCCCACCAGTCATGCCATGTATGTCACAGTAATACAAAACATATAGAATACATGCAGAATTTACTGTGAATGTGAAATACTTAAAAATTAAAACTTTGTTGAACTTTGATACCTGGCAAGTTGTACCACAAAAACTAAAGTACTGGTAGATAGCCATATGCAAGTAAGAACTGAGTTCTAGAGTTTAGGATATGAAAATATGTAGCTTTTTAAATGTGGGCATATGTTTTATTTTCAAACCCCACTTTGTAGGAATAAACCGTCTTTGTCATGTAGTTTTGCTTTGTGTCATTTCTTTGGGAATTATCACTGCATTAGATCGTTGGGAAGACATCAGCATAATATAACCGTGATCAAATACATAGATCTGTTGAGATAATGGGATTTTTCCACCAGGAAACTTGAATGCCTTGACATGTATTTGATGGTAATCTGATGTACTTCTGTGAGCAAGACTTTAGTGGTAAATTTATTCTCATGATCATTGTAGAAACCGTCTGATAGGATCAAAATAGATTCTCTTGCTTCGTGTTCCAGTGGAAATCAACTTAGCCTTCAAGACCAATATCACTGTCAATGTGTGAATACATGGATATTTATAGGAACCACTGAAGAGTTTACCTTCAAGCTTTTTTTTTGGTATGTATATGAATTCAATAAATAAATTAGGTAGCAGTTTACTTTTGTTTCTCCAACTAATAAACTGGGATGACTGTGTGGAGTATGAACCTTACGGATGCCTTGTTTTGACATCCGAAGCAAACATAGACTTTGTGTTGCTGACCATGGTAATGCTCCTTTTCCTTGTTCAGTAGTGAATGACTGCTCATTCTTAGTTTCAGGTGACAACGTTTGACTGTGTCTGAAAACCTTGGGGGTTGAAAACAGCCGACTGTCTACTACTGTCTAAAGGTGTTTTAAAATTTCGCTCTTAACTAAGGAAAATAAATATTCTTAGTTATATTTTTTTGGGGAAAAGGGATTTCCAAAACTCTGTTGTACTTGGATTAAGCTTTCTGGCAATATTTTTGTCTTTGTGGTGTAACTGGTATTATCTGCTCATTCACGTATGAAAGCTTCAGGAAAATAACTATTTTCCCCGTTTTTGGGATGGCATGTGTCATATTAAAAAGTGTTCTAAATGCTTGGTTTATATTATTGTGACATTAAACTACATATGGTTCAGCAAATATCACTGAATGAATTCCTACATGATCTTTTTTATTATTATTCTGTGCTGAAAGATGATAATGGTTTCTTTATTCTTCTTCAATTTCAACTTATCCCATAACAAAGATTATTTGACTGTTCTACTTGTTCAATATTGGAGATTCTGAATCAATGATATGAGAAAAAGTATTGAAAATTTGAGGCTTTTTTTGAATAGTTCCTCAGATATTGTCATTCAGACATTTGAAAATTCTAAGTTTTTATTATATCAGGCTAAAATTTCACAAATATCTAGAAATATCAGTTATGTGGGTGTATCTGCAAACCTGTAGAGCCATATGATGCGCAAATGACGCGCAATTACACTTGCGCAAATTGTATGCGTCTTGTTGCCGTAGAGAAACGTACATGCAGTCAGTTTGTAATGAAAAAAAGCATAAAGCTATTTTTTTTTTTTTAAAGTTTCGTCATGATTTTACACTGCATGTTTTGCAGCTAATGGAACACAGATGAGAAGAAGTAGACTATCGTTGAGAATATTCAGTCAAGAACACTAATTTAACTTTTATTCGGGCATGAACGTAAATATCCTTCCTTTTGAAGCAAACCTTATTTTGCTTGAATTTTTTTCCCACATTCCCCCTCGTGCATCATTTGCAATAATAGCGCTTTTCCACCTTAATACATTTTTATATTCTTCACAGCTCTTCATTATGAAACCTGTTCCTGCTGAATGAAGTAGGCGGAGCCCGTCGGTCCATTATATGCGGAAGAGGAGTCAAATGACACATCAGACGCCCCCTTTTGTACAGAAAATAATGGTTAACAAAAAAATATAACCACCAACGTGATTCCCATTTTGTCTGATTGGAGTTTTAGATTTACTATCCGGTGACACAATGAAATGCCCGGTGTCCAAGTGGCTTCTCATAAGCTGACCACGTGGCAGAGAACAGCAGAGATCTGCTGCAAAGTTGGTTCATCCCTGAGATGTAATGGACTGGGCTGTCAGATAAATGCCACATTCATGGGTGCTGGAGACAATAAAGAGATTCAGAGGGGAATATTCAGCACAAACAGGTGCTCACAAAGCTGCACAGCATTTAAAAACAGGATTCTCTGCAGAAGCCGTGCTGTATGATGGGATGAACACCAGGCCACAAGGATCATCCAGGCCTTCTGTGGTAATATCTGGGCAGGACTCCTCAGTAAGTCATCCTTTATTTATTTATTTTTTGTTGAAATGAATGCCTTTATGTGCTGCATGTGGCACTATGCTGTTTGTATCTGCTAGTGTGTGAGGATTTTGTTGATCAGCATGCTGGTTGTGGTTATTGATTGTTGAAGCGCGCTCATGCTTTGGCTTATGCTCACTTTGTCTAATTATTGTTTGGAATTAGTTTTAGTTGGTGGAGCATCTGCCTTATGCTTAGCAGTGCCTGTCCGCTCATTGTTTCAGCTTGCAATGTTTGTGCAAGTAGCTGACTAAAATGTGTAACATTCATCTCCCCAGCTCGTGGTTTATTTGTTCCATTTGCACTGTAAGAAGGTTTTACCAATGTTTTTACCTTGTTATATTTTAGTTCCCGGAATGAGGTAGAATAAGACAACAAGAGATGTTCTAAAAATGTTTGGTGATGACATTGTTAGGCCATTATGTCCTAATGTTCTCAAAACTAAATGTTGCACTGAGAATGTTCTTCTTTTGGTTATCACACACCATTATTGAAACATTTTTTTCGATTCTAAATTGTGTTCCCTCAACATCCTCAGAGCATTGCAGATGTTGTAGAAGTTATTGTATTATCATGCCTTGAAAACATCTGGAAAACATTTTTTTGAAGGTTGGTTTGAAACATTGTCCAACATTGTCTTCAAAACGTCCTCAGAACGTTGCAAGTAGAATGTTCCACCTTTGTGAATATTTCACAGTACAGGAACATCTGATAAATAATGTTCTGTCATCTGGATATCAACATCTTGAAAAATTTTTACAGTGAAAACATCTCATAGAACAATAATCTACAATGCGTTTTCTCAACAAAAAGGTAGCGATTTTATTTTTACTGTATTACATTACAGAAAGTGTTCTGTAGAAGAAACATTTTGTCATCTGAGGCTTTGACAACATCTAGAAAAAGTATTTTGAATGTTGGTTTGAGTGTGTTCTTCCCTTGTTATCATGCGACTTTGGGAGAATGTTTTATAGAAGAACGTTCTATAATGTGTTTGCTTAACAACGTCCCCTATATCTCAGTGCAGAAAAGTCTCATAAAGAATGTTTTGTCATCTTAAGTCTTAATAACATCTTGAAAATGTTGTTTTGACTGTTGTATTGAGAACATTCTTCATTTGTTGTTGTTGTGGAACCGTCTTAACGGAGAACGTTCGACAATGTGTTCCCTTAACAAAAAGTTTAACCTTTAATGCATCACATTACCAGAACGTTATAAAATGTTCTGTATAAAGAATGTTCTGTCTTCTGAGGCTTTGAGAACATCAGGAAAACATTCTGTGAATGTTAATTTAAAAACATTTGTCCTTTTGTTATCATGGAACACTGTGAGAATGTTTTATAGAGGAACGTTCAAGATTGTGTTCCCTCAAGAACAGAACATGGTAGCCAGAATGTTCCACCGTTGTGAATATATCACGTTACAAAAGCGTTTTATAGAAGTCATCTGAGGCCTTGCGAACATCTTGAAAACATTTTTTGAATGTTGGTTTAAAAATGTTCTTCCTTTTGTCGTCATGGAACACTGTGAGAATGTTTTATAGAAGAATGTTCTATACTGGGCTCCTCAAGAACATCCCCAAAACATACTCAGAACATTGCAGCCAGAACGTTCCAACCATTGTGAATATAGCACCTTACTAGAATGGTTTAGAAAAATCATGAGGCCACGAGAACATCTGGAAAACATTTTTTAAAATGTTGGTTTGAGAGCATTCTTTAATTGCAGCCAGAGTGATCCACCGTTGTGAATATATCACGTTACAAGAACGTTTTATGAAAATCGTTCAGTACTCAAGAATATCAGGAAAACATATTTAGAATTTTAGATTAAAAACGTTCTTCCCTTATTATCATGGAACATAATCTGTGTTCTGGACAACATCGTCTGAAGCATGACTCTCTAGAAAAGTTACTGGAAATGTAACTTTTCTTGAAACATTCTTTGAACGTTTGATTAAAATATTTTCTTTAAGAAATGATTAGAGCTTGTGGGTAATTTTATGATCCAGTGTTGTGGGAATGTTCCCTGCCAGATGGGCTTTATCCTAGGCAAAGCTGCATATGGTACCTTCTTACAATGGCTGCACCTCTGTTAATGGCAGCTGTGGTGACATACAGCAGACGTGTGCGACTCGAAAATTGCAGCGATTTTTAAAATTAAGCCTCTATTAACTGTCTGCTTCTTCAGTGCCCACCGAGGCTTTAGGTAAAGTTATTTCCTCAAAGTAGAATCCATTCTGTTCAAGGTTTCTTGTCAGAATGAGTGACACATGTTGACGAATGACCGACTGCAGGGGAGCAGTTAGAGAAAAGTTGCATCATGTTGAAGCTTTAACCACATTGGATCCTAATAGCCTAACATGTCAAGTTGTTTTCCTTCCCGGTGATTGATGTGTTTTTGTATCGCATGTGTCACTCAGTAGCTGGGAGACTTTTTTGTTTGTTTGTTTGTTTTTGTTTCTTTACACGTCTATGTTCTAGTTAATATATTTCTCAAGCTCACTTAATCAAACCTGAAGAAAAAAAAAAACACCCCAGCTTGCTGAGTAAACTGATTTAAAAGACAAATTTGCTGCTATTTTCGGTTTAAAGTGGAAAAAGCCTGCGGATGCACTGACACCGTGTGGCTCCGTAAACTTTGTATGGACAGCAGATGGTTCTACCAAATATAGACACTTTCCTCTTTTTTTCATCTAAATTGGAGCAACATAACTGCAAAAAACAGACAGATTTTGTCTAAATATGCTGACATGAATATGTTCCAGTTAATTCTACTCACTGTTCATTGCAGATCTCAAATTGTGGCTACAATGTAAACCAGCAGGATCTGGCATTGAGTCTGAAATGACTCATTCACTGTTAGCTACATGCAAAACGTTCAGTAATGAGGAGTAAATTGAGATTGAGACACTGATGAATCATCATCATTTTTGCATGATGGTGTTCTGTTGCGCAACTGATTCCCACGTCTATCAAAGGTGAAGTTTCAGTTTTTGCTTTGGACTTGGTGGATGCCACGGACCCATTTTGTTTTATTGCTGAAATTTGGAGGGAGGAGGGGGAGGGCTATGTAGTGCTTCAACTTCCCCCACAGAGAATTTGCATTTTCAAATCAAATGTCAGAAAGTGCACTGAAAAAAAAATTAAAAGGCAGCATGCAAATGGACTGTTTTGTTGTGAGTTGGAGATGAAGTTAAAAATCTGATTTCTATTGGAAATTCAACTAAAAAAAAATTAACCAGTGACAGGTTCTTAACTACTAAATTAGTCCACAGCTTAGTCAGGTGTGGCTTTAAAGGACGATGATCAGATGGAGTCACCAGACTTTTTTTTTGACCAACGATTTTTAAAGAACACCTTAAAGTCCAACTAAATTCAGTTGACATGATGCCACAAATCACAATAGAAAGACAAAAATGGGTCATTTGTTATGCTGGATGCTGTCATGTTATTCAGGACCGTAGCCAGGTATTTCAATGTCTACAACTTCAGTGTTTGTCGTCTAAGAAATTATTGATAGACATGTCCGATCACATGATCCTGTTTGCCGAAATGTCCTTTAGTGTCATCAAGCCCGTTGAGAAGATGTGACTAGTTCCTGAATTGTGAAATCTGGTCGATGACCCCACTCTTTATCTGCCTTTTCTTGTTTTCAATGTAGTACGTACTTGTTGTAGAGATTCTGTGTGTTGGAACAACAAATACCAATTCCTTTATTGTTTGCCCAGCATAAATGTAGTAAAGGACATGGATGAGAAATCCTTCAGCTACGTGGCTTGGGCACAAATCTTGATGAGACTACTGATGTTTAAAGGCACAGAGGCAAAGGCAGACTCAAGACCTACTTTTGTAGCCACACTTTTGATTGATTTGATTGGGTTCTACTTATTTATTTGCAATTTTAGAACTAATTTTATTTTTTACCTCTGTTTATTCACTTATTTACACTTTTCAATTTATTTTGTGTTGCATTTATCAGTTAATTTTTTATTCTGTTTTCATGAATTTGGACTATTTTGTCTTCCTTCCTTCCTTCCTTCCTTCCTTCCTTCCTTCCTTCCTTCCTTCCTTCCTTCCTTCCTTTCTATGATAGCTTTTCTTCAGTTCCTCAGTCCCTGTGTTTTGAAATCTTTCATTTATATCATGATGTTTTTTTATTGCACTTTTATTTCTTTCATCCTTAAAGCTCTTCATTTCATTTGTATAAAAACTGCTATATAAATAAAATGTAATTGATTAATTTACTGATTGAGAGCAAAGATCACACCCTAATTCTGACTTAATTTGTGTTCTTCTAGCCTCTATATGCTTCTGCATTTAAGTTTTCTACTGCTGTTTTCATGGAAACCTCTTTGACACGTGACACTATATGGAAAGTATAGGTGAAAATAAGAACTGTTAGTGCTGGCTGAGCACCATCTAACTGCTGTCACACTTTCACGGCAGACTGGAGCACATCGCTGTTATTAATTAACACCTGCTTTTTCTTAACTATAATTTAGAATGTCTGCTTTGAAGTAAAAAAAGCTTACTGCAAGTATAAAATGCAGATCCTACCAGAAAGTACAATTGGAACAGCGTATCACTTGGAGGTCACACATACACGACGTTTCCTGGTGTTTTTAGTAACCCGGCTGGTTAGACCTGTAGTCAGGTGGAAATTCGGGGAGCGATGCTGTCAGATGACAATGGTGGAATTTCTTCCTTCTGCTTTGACAGGTGCAACACATTCAACACAATCGTGATGGAGATATCAATCAAATGCTGTGTGTGGACACCCATACAGTCTTGGGAAGAAGCCTAATCACTCAGCGTAAGCGAAAACAACCACGTGGATGGAATGTGGGTGTGTTGGGACAGTGACAGAATGCAGATACTCTCAGAATAATCTTCAAAATATTGAGTAATATCATGAGGAGATCAAATTTCAGAGATATATTATGATTAAATAAAAAGTCTGTGAATAGAGCACTTTAAAACACCAAGTTATACTGTGTATGACAAAATATAGTCAGATCAAAACACAACGCAGCGAATAAAAACCAACACAGTGTTGGAAAATAAATAAGACGGCTCAAAGGAAATTAAAACTCAAGCAAAGTCTGAAAAGGTTCTTGAATAAGAGTGTGTTTTTAAAAAAGGGACTTAAAGGAGGTCACTGTCTCAGCCGACCTGATTTTCTTGGACAGATCCCTCCAGAGCCTCGGGGCCCCAGTTGAAGCACTTTGTCCCCTTTAGTTTTCAGCTGAGCCCCTGCACAGACAAAAGACTTCTGTCCAAAGATTTCAAAGTACAAACGGTGCATACAGTACTAAGAGGGCTTTAAAAGGAACCAGTAACATCTTAAAAATCCTAAAACCTGCTGGGAGCCAGAGTAAAGAGGTTGAAACTGGACTGACGTGATCATGTCTCTTGGTTCTGTGTAAAAGCCTAGCATCTCAGTTCTGTACAGTCCAGAGTGGATCAATAGATTTTTTTTTTTTGGTTTGAGCAGGATAAAAATGGCTGCTGCAGCATTCTAGGGGGGGGGATGAGATGAAAGCGTGTAAACTGGTTTCTGTAGCTTCAAAAATGAAGATGAATCACATTTTTTTTGAAAGATTTCTGCGATGATAAAAAAAAAGAAACATGATTGCACAGGCTTTGTGGTGCGCTGCTCAAAAATGAGATTACTGTCAAAGCAGATGCCAAGATTCTTGATATGATTCAAAAGGGAGCCAGATGATGAGAGTTTGTTTTGCCGAGTGCTGGGAGTGAGTGACGAGGATCTCTATTTTGTGCTCAAATTTACCTACAAAGTTCAGTAATAGATGTTGTTTGCTATTTACTATAAGCAGACAAAATACCTCAGATTCAGAGAACAATTGATGAAATAAACCCACCCACACGGCAAAACTATAAACTACAGCTGTATGTATTGCAAAGTGCAAAATACAAACAGGATCTTAAATGGAGCAAAGACCATCAAAAACAGCTGTTTCACAAATTTCAGTGGAAAATAGAGTAAATGAAAATCTGCACAGAACAACAGTAATTTTGCAAATGGTTGTGTGTGGAAAGTATTGTGGCAGGAAGACTGAAAATATAATATTCAGTAAGATAAATATTTAAAGGCTGTTACAAGTTCAAATAGATCAGCAATACAACACCTGAGAGTACATTCAGCCTTGTAGGAATATTGTCAGACATTTACATTATCTTTTGCCTCGGCAAAGCCATGCTGTGATCTATATGTTCTGAAGATTTGCATCCTGTGCAATATTTAATTGGAAGCTGGCGTGGGCTCCGCAGGATTCGGTTAATTTAATCAGTTTGATAGTTTCTACTCGGAGTCTGTCAGGCATGTTTTAACCAAATTGCACAGTTTTGATGATTCACTGACACCAGCGAATATGGCAATAAAATATAAATGAGGTTCAGAATCGTGCAATTTAGAGGAAGTCCTGAGGTTGCTGTATAAGTTTTTCTTCTTCTAAATTCATCCAAGATGTGTAGTGAAGGGTCAAGCACATAATTTAGGGAAACGCCTGGATATCTTCATGTTTTTTTAACTTCTTGTTTCTGTAGTAAGGCCTAATAATTCTCAGCTAATTTAAAGTTGTAGAGCAGAGTTTTTTTTTTTTTTACTACATTGCAGAAGACCAAAATAAGCTGTTGGCTTATAGATAGAGCAAATGTTTTAGACTTATTTTCCTGCCTCTTCTGCTTTGCTTTTATTGCCATCTCGTATCTTCAATTCAAAGCAATAAGGTTCAGTGCCGACTTGACCACAGCTGCATAATGCCTCCTTTAAATTCAGTTTGGGGAGAAAATGACTACAATCAGTTTCGTTCATATCAAGCCCTCTCTTGAATGGTAACTACAGTGAATTCTGATTGTATGGAGAAGACCATGCTGTTAAATTTGACAGAGCAAATTGAAAGGGAAAAGAGCCGGAAGAGTGCAAGGTTGTGTTGAAATACAATATGCTTTTATAATTGGCGGCAACAAGGAAATGACACAAAATCTGATTCTAATATATTATTTATATAACAACAACAGACAGCACGATGTAGTCACAGTATACACTCACTGGCCACTTTATTAGGTACACCTCGCTAGTAAAAGGTTGGACCCCCTTTTGCCTTCAGAACTGCGTTAATTCTTCATGACATACTTTACTACTAACAAGGTATTGGAAACATTCCTCAGAGATTTTGGCCCATATTGACATGATAGCATCACGCAGCTGCTGCAGACTTGTTGGCTGCACATTCATGATGTGAATCTCCCCTTGCACCACATCCCAAAGGTGCTCTATTGGATTGAGATATGCTGACTGCGTAGGCTGTTGGAGTACAGTGAACTCATTGTCATGTTCAAGAAACCAGTTTGAGATGATTTGAGCTTTGTGACATAGAACATTATCCTGCTGGAAGTAGCCATCAGCAGATGGGTACACTGTGGTCATAAAGGGATGGACATGGTCAGCAACAATATTCAGGTAGGCTGAGACATTTAAATGATACTCATTTGGTACTAAGGGGCCCAAAGTGTGGCAAGAAAATCTCCCCCACACCATTACACCACCAGCAGCAGCCTGAACTGTTGATACAAGGCAGGATGGATCCATGCTTTCATGTTGTTTATGCTAAGTTCAGACCATCTGAATGTTGCAGCTGAAATGGAGACATCAGACCAGGCAACGTTCCTCCAATCTTCTATTGTTCAGTTTTGGTAAACGTTTGTGAATTGTAGCCTCAGTTTCCTGTTCTTAGCTGACAGGAGTGGAACTCTGTGTGGTCTTCTGCTGCTGTAGAACATCTTCTTCAAGGTTCGACATGTTGTGGTTCAGAGATGGTATTCTGCATTCCTTGGTTTTAATAAGTGGTTATTTGAGTTACCGTTGCCTTTCTGTCATCTCCGATCAGTCTGCCCATTCTCATCGGACCTCCGACATCAGCAAAGCATATTCGTCCATACAACTGCCGCTCACTGGATGGTTTCTCTTTTTCGGACCATTGTCTGTAAACCCTAGAGATGGTTGTGTGTGAAGATCCTTGTAGATCAGCAGTTTCTGAAATACTCAGGCAGCCCATCTGGCAACAACAACCATGCCATGTTCAAAGTCACTTCAATCCCCTTTCTTCCCCATTCTGATGCTCAGTCAGTGAGTGTAGATTGTAGCTTAAAAAGTTGATGAAACTGATCCAATTATCACATTATTGTGCATCCTCCAATCTAATGTGCCGATTCCCCTTTGGATTAGGTCACAGGTCCCTAAAGCTTTTAGTATTTCCTCTTTAATTTGGCAGAAAAAAATGCTTCCCCAGGAGGGAAGACCTTCACAGTTGTCCTGCATTGTGTTGTTTCCTAATTTAAGGTGTCATTTCTTTTTGCCTGTGAGCTCCCCCATTAGGCAAAAGGGATCCTCTCCTGCTTTTAGTCAGCAGTAAACCCATTCATGCACGAGCCTAATGTGACATATCCAATTATAGTTTATTAAATTTGGGAATTCTACCCCACCTCCTGTATTTGGGCAGCTGTAAGGTTTTCATACTCAATTGAATTTTTTTTGTTTTTACTCATTTTACTCTAAAGTTTGAGTAATCTTCCTCATTCTTCTTTGCTGTATTTTTTGGATTCAGAGGCAACACCGGCATAAAATGGAGCAGTTAAGGTAATACATCCATTTATCTTTGAAATGGACAGGTCTGACTATCTATTGGGATCATTCTTGGCAGCTTTAAGTATCAGAATTTTGTCTCAAAAGGCTTCTATTATGTGGTGTTGTGATAATCCATCCATTCGGTATGAGAATCCTGACCAAGAGAAAGAGACCTGAGGCACAGTAAATACACCCTCACTGTGTCCACTTGGCAGAACCATCCATTTATCAAAATACATTATATATACTGAGAGAAAACCAAAATCTTCTCTCCTCTGTGGATTCCTCAAATTTGGATTATGATCATCATCTGCATAAATGTAGCATTTTATTTGAGCCCCTAATGCACTACTGGGATTCCTAATGGCCTCAGCAGGGGGTTAAAATGGCTCCAGGATCTCCTCAGAGGCCTCCAGATTTAACATAGCCAAGATATCTTTTCATTGTAGGGTTTCACTTAGCCTACCAACCGCTGTTTGTTGTCTCTGAACCTGCTATGAGTGTGTTCACCTGAAAGAGGTAGAGTTGGCAAAGATGACTAATTGCAAACATGGACAGGTCGAGTTGCACATTTTACAAACTGTAACATTAGATAAATATGAAGATTTGAAACACATAATATTAAAGGACTAAAGGAAACACAACTGCAGCAGCCAAAATGGAGGAGAAGCTGAAAACAACTGCAGATTGTATGAATGTTAACAGGCTTATCAATATCACTACCAAATTATTATGGCCCAAGTAGATCTGACTGTAATTACATCTTTACATTCTGCTACTGTATCCATATGTATCTACTTTGTATGTATCATCTTGCTTATCATACATATATCCAACTGTGTGCTGTATGTTCCTTGTTCCCCACCCTCCTCTTCTCCCATCCCTCCCCCTCTACCTCTTCTGTCCCTCTCAACCCACCAGCCAGCAGGCAGATGGGTCGCCCCACATAAAGAGTTCTCAAGGTTTCCTCCCGTTAAAAGGAAATTTTTCTTGCCACTGTTGCCTTAGAGCTGCTCTCGGGGTTCAGGCATATGGGTTCTGTAAAGCTTCTTGAGACAATTTGACCTGTAATTGGCGCTATATAAATAAAATTGAATAAAATTGAATTAAATTGAATATATCTATATATTCATATATTGGTGTGTTCATAGTGTTCTGTCCATTTTTTTCTGTTTATACTGTAACATACTGGATATACCATACTGTAAATTATGCACTATACTGCTGCTTTTGCACTTCTGGTTAGATGCTAAATCTGCATTTTGTTGCCTTAGTACTTGTACTCTGTGCAATGACAATAAAGCTGAATTAATGTGCCACTTAGGTGTATTCTTCTGCTGTGAAAGACCATTTTAACCTTATTCCTTCAGCTGCAACCCTGCAGTGTTAAATGCTCTTGGAAGAAAGTAAAAAATGTGCGTACAACTTTACATATTTCTCACAAGAAGAACAAACTATAATCCTAAACAAATTTGAGGAGTTTACAATATAATACAGGCTAAAAACGGCACAGCTGCTGTAGCCAAAGTCAGAAAGAAAAGCTGCAAAAAACTTCAGATTGTGTGAATGCGTAATACTCTGCTTATCAGTATCACTCTCCATTGTGTATAAGTTGCACAGAGAGAAATTCAAGCTTCACTTTGATTATATTATGCATCACAAGATTGTATAATGAAGGTACAGATGTGGTCCCTTAATGCTGCTCACAAAAAAGCCACAAATTATTTGACGAATAAATAATCAGTTATTAAAAATAAAACTATTTTCATGGAGATGTGGAGGAAGAATTCAGTAATCTCACATTGAGTCTCATTTTTATGGTGTGTTAGACAGTTTAAGTCTCATTCTTACAGCTGCAGCCCTGCTGGTGTTAAACAGTCATGAGAGCAGGTACAGAACAAATATAAAAGCATCATTCAAACTGTTTATTAGACTTACTGCAAATCTTGTGACGTCAACAAGCAGGCTGTAAGGCTTTAGTGTTTTAATCAGTTTCTGTTTTAGGATTATATCACTCTACAAAGGCACACAGAACACTGAAATGACTCTGAAATCACTCAAAACTCTTGTTTTCCCCCCCTCATTATCTGCACTGGAGCTCCCAGAGTTCTTCCAGGAATCCTGCTGCTGTTTCCAAGAGAACTGATTGGTCAGTAGGCGGTGGTTTCATCTGTATTGATCTGTTATCTGGAGCATAACCTGCTCTGGAGTAGCATCAGTTACCACGGTGATGGACCTCACTAACAAGTAAACCACCATTGTAGTTGTAAAAAACCCAGAGTTAAACCTGAAATTACCTCGTTAACTTCAAAGCTTCAAAGATCTTCTTCATGTGTTCATTTTACATGTATCCATCACCTCTTTAATCATTAATAATTTCCATATTTTGCATACATTCATTATTTAACATAAATAATACAAGTAATAATAGTCATAGTCATGGTAGATAATGGTAGTGGTCTTAATCTGCGATGTTGGTGTCTCCTTGTTATGTATCAATTTCAACTCTCACCTGAATGTTTAAAAATAAACCCATGTTATGACACTATTTCCAGAAAATAACGCCTCCCTCCTTTTTGCTGTCCTTGTCATCAGGCTATGCTGACCTGGGGACATATCATATTTTGCAGTCGTAAACAACATTTGGTATGTAGCAGAAACCCTCTAAACACAGATAGTATTAGATACTTCATCATGTATTGGACAGAAAAACCAGAGACTGCACAAACACGAAACACAAGCCGTTGCCACAATCCAGGAAATTGAGGCTAAGGCTATAGTAAGGCTACTGGTTAAGTTTGAAGGCAGCCACAGATAAACCTGAAGCAGATTCTGGAAGACAATAATTAATACTTCTTGAAGTTACAGATCTTAGTGGAGAGAAGAACAGCAGACATACCTGCAGGAGACAGACTGTTCAATCTCAGTTAATCTCACATATACAGAGGAGGGTGTCTTAATTTAATCACATTTAATCACAAATTCAGTTATAGTCACCTTTAGTATTGAAGAAGCCCACTTATGAATTACTGCTGTTTCCGTGCTGTTAAAACATTGTTTTTAACGTATACTGATTCCAGATATCTGATATTGGCCTTTCTTGATTACCGGTAACTGGTATTGACCCCGAAAAATCTGTATTGGTCGATCCCTAGTCTTATTAATGTCACTTCTGAGTAATTTTTGAGACTTCAGTAAGATGCCCCATATGCCATTAACAAATCCACTGACCCTTGGTGAATAGTATTAGTAATGTGGGTTACTAGCTTAACACAGTTACCACAGCTCTTCAAGGGACTGAACTTCTGCTCCAAGCCAAATGATAACCCCTGTTTTGATGGATACATTTGTCCTGAATAATACTGAGTTTTTGGATATTTATGCAGTATATTGAGCTTGAGAGCCAAAAAACTTTCCAGAGGTGTAAAGAGTGTTCAGGTGTGAAGCTAATAGGAGCCACAGGACCTCAGGTGGTGTACCTTTTTTAAGAATTAAAGATACAGTGGCTGAATGCAGGGAAGAGGGCAGGAAGCTTTTCTCCACTCAATGCAAGTACATATTAGCAAGAGTAGTTGCTCTATTACTAAGACTTTTACTATAAATGTTTAATAAAACTCTGGGCTATAAAAAGGCTTTGGAACGTTTCCACTCTGCAGGGACTTTATTGTACTTCTGACCTCAGGATCACAGGTTACCAGCCTCCCCGGAGCTTTCTGGTCTGCCTCAGAAAGTGCTGGAGGGCGAAGGTTTTTCAGAATACTATGTATAGAGTGCATGTCTGAGGCAGTTTTTCATAAAAATCATTCTTTCTGCTCGAGTTTTTTCTCCTGGTGGTTTCTGCCCAACTCATCCTTCAGAGAAGAAATAGCACTGGATACACGCCTGCCCACTGCCAAGTGTGCAAGCCGTCATCTTGGGGTTGTCCCACATTTCAAATAATCTGTGCTTGGCATAGATGAAACTGGCTCGAGATCCTTGAGCAGAGTTGCCGGGGGATTGTCTTTTTACATGCCTTTCAAGATCTACTGGTTGTTTTTCCAAACAAAGTTGTTCTTTAAGTGCCTCTTTTATCCTGGCTGTTCAATAGGAAATAATGCCTCCCCTCAAATTTGCCCCGAGTGCATTCCAGGCGCTGTATCTTTGTTTTTTAATAGTAGTTCTCCATACTAGACTGTGTTCTGCCGTGCAAAGAATTAGAAAATCACTAATGATTTGTTTGCAGGGAGGAGGCAAAGCTGCAGCGTAACATCTTGTGAACACTTGGCGTTAAAAAAAAGGGGAACTGCTCTCGGTAATTGCCGGACAGATTGTACAGTGTCTTTGTGGAGTAGGTGTGGCAAAGCAAAGAAAGGCAGATCTGATCACATTATTTCCTGGCATGATGGCAACTCTCTGGCACACCGAGTCCAATCCAGCTGCCAATTTCTTGCTCCTGTGGTCGGGCAGGACCGTTGGGAACAAATGTTCCTGGCACAAAGCTTGCATTGTGTTTTATCTATTAGGTGCACAAAGAAGAGACTTGTGTAATGATGCAGCATATTGTGGATTTCATGCTGTAGGTGTGGTGTAGCGGGGCTGCTGTGGTGCTGCCTTTCATCTCCACCTGTTCAGAAATGGATTCTACAGCAGCAAAGTCATGGCCACTTTTTAAAATTAATTAATTTTTTTGAAAGGGACTAGCAAACATCTTATTTTGTTCTTTATATTACCACAAATATTTCCTACAGATTTTTTCCGTAGCATGACGAAGCATCACAATGTGCTTGATGTTTTGTGCGTGCTTTGAGTTTGTGCCTGAAGGTAGCTGTTGTTGGGTGGAGGCCGTCTCAAGCATGTAGAAAATATCAAATCCATGTCATGGCAGCGGCTTTAGTGTGAGTCACACTATCATCTGGATCATGAGGAAGCTGCTATTTCCCCTACAGCTTTAAAACTCTACATTCAAGCTCTGCAAGCTCACATCAAGGATAACAACAACAAAAAAAAAGATGGTTCATGTGTCTTTTAAGGTAGCTGTTCAGTGATGAGCTGAAATTCACATTTTATCCTGTATGATGAATTTTGGCTATTTGTAGAAGATGTTTTGTTGTATTTAATCTGTTGTTCCTTTGAACAATGGTGAAGGTTTGTCCCAGAGTGAACGTGTGCTGTAGTCTGCACTGTATAACAATATTTGTAGCTGTAATACTTTGAATAATTTATTGTAATTCTACAGATTTCCACAGTTTTGCTAATTTACTGATAATACCAAATTAAGTAACAGGAAAAAAAGTACTAATTTACAGTTAATTTTAGAAAATTGGGCCAAAATTGAAGTAAACCTGTATTTTCTGCTATGATAATTTGATATTTTACAGCATTTGACAATAAAATTACTTTATTTAAATTAGGGAAACATATTTTATAGATGTCTGCCATTATGTGAGGGGAATAATTCTCTAATCTAAGGACTGAAAAAAATGATTAATAATTTAAAAAAAAAAGATTGCAGTGTAATTGTTTAGTGTTTTTGTTACTGTGCATTATTATGTTGACTGTAAAAAAAATGAAAGCAACACCAATAACAAAAAAAAAACAGGCCAAAACTATGCATAATATCCAAATCTGTATTTTTACAACATTTGAAAATTGCACAATTTTTTTTCTGTATTTGATTCTGCAAAGAATATTATGATTTTACAAATGTTTGCCATTATTTGAAATAAAAATTAGGTATATTAAATTTTTTAATTAAATTAAATTTTAAATTTTTACAGTTTTTCAATGTTACAGTGTTAACATATTTGTTTTTCTGGCCCCCTTGCTGCTTGTTTTTCAAAATTTTTTAAAAAGTGTGTATATAGTGTCAGACATTCTGTGTCTGCTGAATTAAGAAGCTGTCTAAACTGAATACTCCTACGAAATGTTTGCACTAATAACTCACCCCTTGTTTCTCTTATGGCTGACTAAGAGGTTTTGCTGTTCAGTGGAGACTGAGCTCCCACAAGTGGCATCCATTTAGGATGTTTAAAACTGTCCCCTGTAACATCTCACAGTAATGAAGTCTGAGGTAATCAGTCCTTATATCCGGTAAACATATTTATGAGAATACAATATTCCTGTATGAACTGCTTCTACAGATTCCTCCGTCAGGCTGCCATTTGCTCAGTTATTAGCCAGCAGTGCTTATCAGTCATAGCTTGCATTGACCTGACACCATGCAGCTGAAGGGGAGCCACTGACTGACAGTCCCATGTTTTATCAATGAGGGAGCAGAGACTGTTTGCGACTGTGTCCATCTAATCTCTAATGATACGTCCCTTTGAGATGTACAAGCGAAATAGAGGGCCACGTTCATTTCACCAGTGCTGATTGATTGTTTGTGATAAATGGAATATGCAGCAGGCTCAGTGGTTAGCACTGCTGCCTTACAGCTAGACGAGCCCCAGTTCACATCCCGGCCTGGGCATGGAGTCTGCATGTTCTTCCTGTGCACGCGTGGGGTTTCTCTGGCTTCCTCACACAGTCCAAAAACATGCTGAGGTTAATAGGTAATTCTAAACGGTCTCTAGGTGTGAATGTGAGTGTGATTGTTTGTCTCTATGTTTAGACCTGTGATTGTCTGGCGAGGGTGTCCCCTGCCTTCGCCCAAAGTCAGCTAGGATAGACTCCAGCCACCTGCGACCTTAATGAAGATTAAGAGGTGTGTAGATACTGCATGGATGGAATATGCAGCTGTGTGGCTCGCAGGACTTTATTGTCTGTGTTGAACAGCCTCTCTAATAAAAGCAACACAACTGCATCCAAAGATTTGTACCTTACGGCGATCAGATGTAGGACAGCGTTCTTAACAGTTTTTATTTTAGGCTGTAGGAGTGAGAAATATAACAAAGATCTGATGAATAACTGTGAAAGTGGTTTCATTTACACACTGGGAATTAAAATGGATGAGCAGGTGGAGGGGAAGGAATGAAGAAGGTGTTGTCTAGTCAGTCAGTGGCCTGCTGTGAAAATGTGCCAATAGTCTACTTATGAAAATCCATATAGAAAGATGATTTTAAACACAAGCCAGTCTGAGAAGTGGTTTACCTGCTGAGAGTGCTGTAAATTCATTTGCATGCTCTGCTCAACCATAACCAGACTCCATCCTGAAAGGCTGAATCACAGTCTGCTGCACATACAACGCATCCTGCCCCCGAGGCAGGATTTAGAGCAAAGTCAGCACGTTATGCATCTCACTATCTACATGGTACCACCAAGAAACCTGACAATGAACCTGTTTTTGAAAAATTTATTTAATTATTTGTTTTTATGCTTGACAACCAAAAAAATCTGTGTTTTGGAGCGTTAGGTGAGAGCAGATATGAAGCTCTAGTGGGATTTTTGAGCTTGAAATGAGCTGACAGTGCAGGTTCCTGGTGAGTAACCTCAGATTGACGGGTAAAAACAACCATCCTCATAATATCGACAGTACGACAGATTTTCTGTCTGACTGTCGATATCTGTTCCGCCTTGAACTTGAAGTGGGAACGACTCTGCCATGAGGTGTAAAATTACAAGTTCAAGAAGATGACAGCACAGTTTATGAAGCACGGAGCAAAATTATATAGTATGAGCACGATTACTGACAAATGAGCACGTGTGGAGCTAAATCACATATTTGTGCTATGTTATTTTCTTAACACAATGTAATAAATTAAATGCAAGGAAGCTGTAATTTTATAATCAATCATTTTGACACAACAAAAGACAAATAAACTTATGTATAAAGATTACATTAAGGTGTTCCTGAGACTGACAAGAATGGAACCAAAGAATAGGATTTGTGTGTCTGTGACTTTACTGTGTAATGTTTTTGTGCAGCTATTGACAGAGACAGACTTTGTGTATGAATGAATGTGATATGTAGACACGTCTGAAAGAAAACAACAGAGAGAAATTTTTTTTCGCCAGCGTAATGCATTACGGTGGAACACGGTTCATTGCATTGAACATCAATCAACGTTTGGTTTGAAGATACACATTTACTGTATCGTGGCGTGACAAGAAAAAATATTCTCACGGATATTTTGAAATCGATTTCAGCTTCATTACTCAGTCCTGCTTACCTTCTCCGTCAGCACCGAGAAAAACAAACAGTTGGGCTGATGGACACCTCCTTCAGTCTCTCAGCTTCTTGACCTTTTGTTTGTGAGAGACGGAATGAGGGAATAAGAAAGAGGGAGTTTTTGTTCACTTCGGCATGTCAAAGCTGAAATTAAATAAGTTGTGCAGAAATTTGCTAGATATTGGAGCCAGAGTTTATTTTTTGATACGATTCATGACATAAGAGTGACCAATAATGTGGTTGTGTAATACAATACGAGTAGTTGACATTACTTCATTAGTGGCCTGAGCAAAATATTGTTGTTTTTTGCAGAACTCTTTATATTTTTTGCACCAAAAAAATTTTAGAATTAAAATTTTCTGCAATACAAAGCTAGGATACATGTGGGCAGACTAAAATAACAGCAAAAAACAGTGAAATTAGCATTTTGGTACATGAGATGTCTTCATGCTCACAGTCTTGATATTTTTCTGGTTAAATGTTGGACTCTTGGGCTGTGTTTTTTTTTTTTTGGCTCGATGACATTTTGCACAGGACAAGATATCACACAGTTTTTATTTTATCTCCCGCTCGAGGCTGCTGTTCATTTTATTTACGGTGGCATAATTTTAGCTTCATCTCTCCATTAACAACATGCTCAAAGAGGCCAAAATCCGCCGATTTTATTCTGGAAAATAGTTCTTGGTGCATCTTTAACTTATCATTTAAACAGCAAAATATGCCAAAAGCAACTCTGTGACTGTCCAAATGAGTTTTGTTTGCCAACACTCGATGCTGTTGTTTCAGTTTGAGCTCCGAACTGCAGATGGTTATGGGGGTTGCAGAGTGTTTTCAGATAAAAGGTAACATTTGATGCGATAGTGGCAGTGTGACTCTGTGTTTAGCTGACTTGAGGCAGGTTTGCTGCTTATCTCTGACCTCTTGTGTGGAATTTGCATGTTGCATTGTCGCAGGAAACACTGTTCTCCAACAACCTGGATGAAAAGTGTTCAGTAGAGATACGTGTCTGTATGATTATATGTTGTGTTGACTTATTGTGTCTTGCAAAGGTGTCTACCTCTTAAAATCAAAACAGAGTTGTTTTTATTGAGGATATAATTAAGGCTCAAGGGAAAATTACTGTTAAAGGACACTTCAAGCTTGATTGGAGTTTGTGCTGATTTCTTGCAAACCTTAACAGTCATCTTTAGTGAGCATTTTTGTGCTGTTGTTGTTGGTTGACACTTTGTCAGTTTTAGGCTGACAGAAAGTGGGCCTATAATTGTAATATATAGAAATCCCTGTGATATTGCCATCTTGAATGTGCTGCATACATATTTATACTGTTGCAACTGCAGGTTTAAATGAAAATAGGAGTGAAACAGAAGAACAGGATAATCTTGGTTCATATTTCAAGGAACAATTTATTGAAAAAGTTCCAACCACTGCTTCAAACTAAACTGAATCTGTGTTATTTTTGTGTGCATGTGTCGTGCTGCGATGCCCCAAAATGCCCTCATGCGTTTAGAATTCAGAAAGTTACAAACTGATTGCATCTATTGAAAAACTTTACGTATCAGTTTATCCGATAAAGTTTAAATTTTAATGCAGCAGTTTAATTTCTGTGTCTGCAAGCTTTTTGATTAGAACTGCCTTTGAAATCCATCCTTTTAATTAGAAAGTTGCGTTGTTCAGGACTGGGAAATTTATGAAAAATCTGTGTTAAGATGTTCTGCTGTGATGCTGTGAAAATGCAGTGTATTATGTGTGAAATATACTGTGTGAAGACATTTCAAAAGTACATATTTCTCATATGTCACCACAAACTGCGATACAATCACTGGAAGGCTGTGTTACGAGGTGTGAAAATTGGTGGTGTATGTTCAACTAACCACCAATTTCTCAATTTGTCTCCCACCTGTGTTATGACAAACCAGAAATATTACATTTCAGTGGTCACTGCTTTCCACTGATAATGGTGTTTAACTATTATGCAGTACATCATTGTGTAGGTTGTTAGCCAGGAGACAGTGACAGTCTCATTAAACTGGACCTTTAATTAATAATCTCGTCTGTTTATTACAAGTGTTGTGATGTGCAACCGCTGCACATTCAGACATCGTCAGCACGACAATGCATCCCAGATTGCTATCTTTGACTGCGATCTGAAAAAAAAATCGTTTTCTTAATTCGTCAAGAAGGCTAGGTTAAACTTAGCACGTAGGTCAGAGAGGCCTATTTTCCCCTTTCAGGAATCCTGACAGAGTGCCAGAGGGTCTGGTCACTTTCATTATAATAGACAGCTGAGAAGATTTAGTTTCTGCTGCAGTCACCAGGCAGCTGCAATCAGGAGCGCGACTCTCTCACGTTCTTGCTCAGTAATTAGAAACAAGGAGAATGGAAGGAAGAGCTCGCATTTAACCTTCACATCCCTTTGTTTTCTAAGATGTGAATTTCCCTGTCCAATCCTGCTACACAACTTATGTCTTTCTTTATGCAGTTTCCCTCATGTGGTCAAGGTCCTGCTTGTTATAGAGATTAAAATGCATTTGCTATAATAGGCTTTTATTTATTTCTGGTGTTCTGACATTAATTACATTTCTAATATTGTGCAATTTTGGATTTGTTTCAAAATAAGCATTAAATACACTGATCTGAAGGACTAGACCTCGTAAATGGAGTTCAGGATGATGAGTTGTGAGGCGTTTGCTTGTCATCCACACCACAACTAATTTCGTATGCCCACTGGGACTCTTGGCTCGCCGCCCTTCACCGTGTGCACCGAGGGAATCCCAAATTCCTGTCGTAAAAAAGCACAGGAAGCTGTGACCTCTTTTGAAAGACTATGAATCATCCTGTTATCTCCATCTCCTCAGCACCATCTCCATCTCGCTGTCGAGTCCGAGGCTCAGCAAAATGAAGCGGGGAAGGCAGTGGTAATGACATTGCAAAGGCATTCTCTAGGATTCAGTTGGGGAATCAAATTTGCATGGCTTCGGCAAACGGCATTATGCAGCGAAACTCAAGAGAACGATGCAGGTGGGAACTTAAGTCATACAAACGGTGGGAGTGATAGAAAGATCTGTTCAGTAATGCCTCTTTTCAACAGTGTGGTCCCAGGCTGGGGTAATGAAGCACAGACAGTCATTAGTATGCCCTGCGTGTCTAGTCAAATTAACTCTTGGCCTTGCTGCTGTGACTCAAAACAAGCAGCTCTACAAGTCAGCTGATTAAATGTAGTAAATCCCTGCGTTGGCTGATTTTTCCCTTAATTGGTGGTGAAACCTAAAACCAAGTTCCCACTCAGAAATATCATTCTTTGGATTCTCATTCAATATGTTCAGCCTCACCGGGGATCTAATTTGTCTAGAAACTCTTACTGTTAAATGGGAAATTCGAAAGATGCCTGCAAATATAAAAGGTAAACTGTTTATGGGTCAGCATAACCTCTCAGTTATATTCTTCTGAGTTATCATATGCACACTGCAGCCTCATGCTGGATGTTTGACTTTGGTCGGTTTTATTCCTTCTGGCATTCACATTAGTTCTGTATTGTCCTGCACAATCCTCCAGACAGAATGTGATTTAAACCTGTGTGTATCTATGAATTACCGAACAGTCACTGGTAAAATGAGCTTATTCGAGGCTGACTTTACTTAAACGTTTGTGTTTTAACAACATTAATCTCTGTTGCTTAATTATTCAAGTAAGGTTTAGAGATCTCGCAAACACGGAGGGCATTTGATTGATGAAAGGAGGAATTTGTGCTCCCCTCCTAATCTGTGTGCAGCAACAGAATGAGTTTCAAAGGTCACTTCCTTGCCTCAGACAGACATAATGGATATGTCACTTCTGTCTGTTTGTCGTGGCTACGACCGGAATATATACAAGTGTCACACTCCGCATTAGGCTTGTATCCTCAAGCATGAAATTATATCCCAACCTGTATGAGTAAAGGCACTGTAACAATTTATTTTTTATAGTTTTGGATTGCTACCTCTATTGAAATCCTAGACAAAGAATGGTAGTTGGCCTCTTTATGTTTTGTCTTGCTCCCCTAATAAAACTGCAGAATTAGACAACAGCATCATTGCAGAAATTCCTATCAGAAACATGTCTCCATCCATCTATTTGCAGGTACAAATGATTGCATTCATACATGCACCCAAGGGAGCAACAGGCAGCGTTCACATGTGGCATAATGCCAAATTGAATTCTTCAGCAAAAATAGGTTTAAGCTGGCCCTCTGCCAAAATACTAAGTAAATCTTGTACGTGCCAAATTACAGTGTTATCTAAGCTAGATTTGATATGGCTTATGCTGTGTAAAGATGGCTAATAAAGGCTGTTATAGATGAATTAGAAGATGCTGGATTAAGAGTTTATTGCGTAATGTACTGTTAAATCTACAATATCACTTCATGTGAGCTAGCCTCCCCCTTTATTTCTCCCCCACCCTTGGAAGAAGACAGGTTAGGTTGGATTTTCTCCTGTTAATGACTGTGACATTTTCTAAATGTCTTGTAAAATAGACCACATTGCCTGCCTTTGAAAGGGAAGTTGGGACACCTGGTGGTCCAGAGCTGGCCAGGGGCCCGAGAGATGGAGAAAAGGCTAACCTTTTAAAATAAAATGAGATTAGGTCATTCATCCTTGTCTCAGCATTTCCATTGTACAGTTTTGTGTGAGGGGGGAAAAGATTAAATCACAGCAATCTCAAGGCCTCTCACACAGAACCTAAACACTAAGATTAGGTTTTGCGCTTCCCATCTGCGACATATTGCACAATACATATAGAGTAGCACAATATGGGAAAGACTTACAGTTTCCCACAGTGTGCTGCGCTTTCCTGGCATAACTTTGACCCAGTCATCCCCTGCAGTGCAAGGTTAACCCTTATCTCACTTAGCATATTGATTCTGTGAAGTGAGTGTGGAAAAACGCTATCTTTTAGGCATTTCAGACTTCCCTTTAGGTCCTCTGACAGGATTAGGGGTATGTACAATATGTTGCATATCACATTGTTGTGCTGCTGGGGTGATAACTGCGTGTTGAAGTCACAGCATTAATGTTTATAGCTGGAGTTGCTCCAAACTTTTGGAGGATTTCTCCAAAAGGATCGTCCCCATTCCAGAACCACCAGAACAATTTTGTTTCCCCCCTTTGACTTAATATTCATGTGTCTTTACTTTGATCAGTTTGCTGTCAGAGTGAAATAATTCATGATGAGCTGTTGCTAATCCCGCAGAATCAGTGTTTCCAGCGATTAGTATTCAGCAGAAGTTTAATATTCACAGTAT
Organism: Amphiprion ocellaris; assembly: GCF_022539595.1. Classification (NCBI taxonomy): domain Eukaryota; kingdom Metazoa; phylum Chordata; class Actinopteri; family Pomacentridae; genus Amphiprion; species Amphiprion ocellaris. Next base: position 1,662,059 of record NC_072772.1, read on the forward strand.
TTTAATTCATAACTGCACTGCTCAAATAAAGAACCTGACATAAGCACAGAACTCGACTACAAATTTATGATATTTTTTTTCGTAGCTGTGGCTTGCTTTTAATTCCCACACATGTCACTTGGTGGCTGCTGGAATAATTATCACCTGACTAAATATCTCCCAGCAACGAGCTAATTCTGTGTTAGGCTTAAAATATTACCTGAACAATACTGTCACCGTGTCACGCAGAATAATTTTCATCCTTTATTTCAGTGAAATTTTGTAGGAAATCACCATACTTGCTTCGAAATCACACTGAGGTTTCAGATTCTGTTGTACTGTATCAATTTCTGCTAGACTGACTTGCAGTTTTGTTTCCCATCATTACTTATTGCCGACTTTTGTGACTGTGAAGCTGCTGCTTGCCCAAAGAATGGCAATGATGGCAAATTGCTATATGAGGAAGAACCAAATATAGTAAGGATGTTATTCATAATTTAGGAGATAAACTATATTAAAACTTTCTACATTTTAAACATGCAACACTGCATTTGTTTACATTATAGGCTACTGAAAAAGTCAAAGCTGCTGTTTCAGTTCATTTAAGATACAAAATGTAAACCTGAAGAGGAAAAAAACCGTGCTTGATTCCCAAACTTTGAACCCAAAACAGCTGCAGGGAGCGAGAGCCCTGGTCTACGTTGGTGATTCAGAGGCATCTGAGCCTGCAGTCTCATGTCATTCCCATTTAATATTTTCATTAAAGAGATTACACACTGAAGCCTTTATAAAACTCGTGTCATTGTAGTAACAAATTTAACTCTCTGCCCCCAGGAAATTAATCGGACGATGTTAACCTTTGGTGTGATAAAGATAAATCCCCCAACTTGGGAAATACTCCTTTTCATGAGGACACCACCGTCCTAAAATAGAATAAACCGTTTTATCATGCTCCAGCGGTGCTTAAACAGTAAAACAGTACTGCAGTTAGTGCTCTGCGGTGCACATCCACCACCTTTTCCTCCTGCCGCTCTTCTGTTTTTATTTTACAACCCTCTCCTAATGCCCACAGCATGTCTTCTGCTGGAAGATCAAATGCAGTTTTCTGATTTGGGAGCAGTCAAGTATGGAAGTAAGTTCTGAGACACTGTGAAGCCCTGCACTGTGATCTTTATAAGGACCACATATTTTTTAGGGGGCTATAATCACAGTGGTTTCAGCCTCAGTCTCCTCTTTGTCTTGTGTGATGTGTGTGTGTGTGTGTGTGTGTGTGTGTGTGTGTGTGTGTGTGTGGTTTTTCCTTTGCAGAGGAATTAACGTACCATTCTGTTGTGCTGCTTCCTTTGGTATTATTTAGATTTTTTTTTTAGAAAACACTTAGCAATAATGGATTCGCTTTACACATTTTTTAAATTAGTAAGTACTAAAATAGACTGCAGTTGTTCACACATTAGCATTATAGCAACCAAATTTATTCTCCAATATTTACACACAGTTGTTTATAAGCAGCTGCTACGTAGAATCAAAGGAATAAAAATGCCACTAAAAATGTCAGTAAAGTATACCTGTGGGAGCCACTTTTCTTCAGACGCTTACGGCTTTTTATCGTTAAGAAGTCTGCATGCTGGGCTGCTTTGCTTTGTTGACAATCTCTTCAAACAAGAGATAACAAGCTACCACCTAATCTAACCTGTAAATAGCACATGTGGTGTCATAACATGATATTGTGTCCCTCTCTGTGTGGAGTCACAGTAAAATAAATGAAAGACAAAATTACAGGATCTATTGAGGATCCACCACATGATGGCCAAACAACAACAAAGCAGAGTTGGAGTGGACACTAATGGGCTGCAAGTAATTCCATGCTAAAGAATGATCTGTAGGCCACTGCGTTTAGAGAAATAATTCAAAGCAGCAGGTTTATTATTTGAATTATGTTTCTCCATAATCATTTAAAATGTCTTTGTACCTTTGCCACTGGACATTGTGCAACAGCTATTGTCAATTCTTCTGCATAAATGCAGAGGCTCATTACTGTGTGTCAACACATTTTTTTTAAAACACGTGAATCTGTTTCATAATAATTGCTGTTGAATTATTAGCAGTGTAGGCATTTGCAAATGAAATTGGGAATATCCATTAACTATCTACACAGTCTAAATGCTGTGCATAAAGTCAGCTGACACGCTGATTTTGATAAATGCACACATGCATTAGGAATTCAACTTTTAATTGTGCATTTTAGCTGCATCACACAGAGTTAATTGAATAGTTATCTTTACTATGCACTGTACTGTTGCACACAATACGTCATTTAAAATCAAATTCAGTAGCAAATCATCGAGGTTGGCCAGGTCATGCTGATTTTTACCCATCTGGAAGGGTAACCTGCACTCTAAAATAAATGCTTCCTGTCTAGTTTGCCATTACTACATCAGCCTTTAAAACCCGCTAAGGATACCAAAGAAAGAATGATAGCTTTTTGTAGCAGCATCTGCAGGGTCTGATAAGCCATGTCTAGCTGGTGTTAGTGAATCAAGACCCTTGACTATCTCCATAAGCCCTATTGCAGTGGCCAATTCCTAGATATGGGTCTAGATAAGCCTTGGCCTGCACATCATTGACAGCTTTCAGGCAAAAGGATAACCAGAAGGATGAAGAAAGAAAATCAGTTGTGATACATGTTCTTTGGGTCACCACACAGACGCCCCCTTCGTTGAGCTGCTTTGTATCCAGCTCTAAAATGAGGCGTGCAGTCTCTCAGCTCTGTGGCTGCAACGTGCCCTCTAGCAGGTGTGATGACAGGACAGTGTAATACAGGATTTTCAGAGACCTCAAACACTAGCTTGTTGACTATGTTGACTACATGACACAAGGTTGTGTGTGAGTGATCGGGGGTGGGGGGGTCCAGCACAGAAAGCCTTGGGCTCAAATATGAATAACCAGCTTCTGTTTGTGGCTGTGGCAGGAACATGACAACTATGCAGGTGCAAAAGCCAGAAATGAGTTCTAGCGAGCGTTTTCCTCACATTGCAAAGGGCTGAAGAAGTACTTGATGATGCAGTAAAAGTGAAACTCTGGTTTTTGTCACATTGTTCTCTTGTCAGTTTTTTTCCCTCAGTTACAGCATCCATTAAAATTCACAATCTAAAAATATAAAAAAAAAATAAATAAAAAAAAATAAAATATATATATATATATATATATATATATATATATATATATATATATATATATATATATATATATATATATATATATATATATATATATATATAAAAAAAAAATTGTTATGTGTTTTTGTTTTTTTTTCTAGTATTTAGTTCAGGAAGTGTTCGTATTGTAGGAAGGAGGAGGATGGGTAGATGGACAAAGCAAAGAGTTTTAACAGAGGGCACTTTTGTTTGCAGCTTGCCTCCCTCTTGTAGCTTAGCTTGTTAAAACACACTGATTAAAGTGTGGAGAAAAGGGCAGGTTAGAGAAACAGAGTGACTTGATTAAGATTGCAGGCAAGGGTTGCGATTTGGCATCAAGTGACAAGTGTATCCTCAAATGGCTTAATATCGTGGAGGAACTAAAGGCCTCCTGATATGAAAATCTAGTTTATCAGGTAGCAGACATATCCATCTGGTGTTCTTTTATATGTTAGAAAACATATCGTGAGTGCACATTAAGTATTCAAACCATGACTGAGCATTTCTGCCTTGAAGCTTCGTTGTGCTGATGACAGTCTCAAAAACACTGATTCAGACTTCCTGATTTTCATACATCACAAACCTAAGCAACCAATCACATCAACTTGCAGGGTGAGGCTTTCAGTATTATTATTCTTCTTCAGAATCACTTTGCAGTTTGAAAATGTGTGACTGAAATGGTCCCATATTAAAACTTTATGATGATTCTGTGGCATAGAATAGTTTTACAGTGTTTGAACAGACTCTAGATGAGCTGGTGTGTTTCAGCTACAGCAAACAGAGGAGTGGTGGGTATAGAGAGTTGTAGCGCCACATATTCTAGAAGAAATAACCATGTAGAGTTGCATTTAAGCTGTTTTAATGCATAGAGGGATTTGTTTCATGGAAAAAAATGTTACAATATTTAATTGTGATACATAGAGATGAGTTTTCAGGGGTTTAATCAATGCCTAGTGAGGAACTTTAAAGAAACAAATAGAAAATCTCTGAATATGTCCTTTTTATCTGACAGTGGCTTTTTTTTCTTGCTTGCCTTGACTTCATTTTTCTGTTCATGGGCGCTAGTTAAAAATGTGCAGGAAGCTGAAAAGTGCCATCAGTATTGTTGATCAGGACAGAGTGTCCTTGTAGAAATAATCATAATAAAACTTAAAGTTTATATGCAGTTTTTATCACAATAATCCATCATTTATTAAAGATGAACCAGAAACAGAAAACAGTCATTGTGTGTGTGAAAAACAGCACCGCCACCGAATTCTTCTCTTACCGTGGCCTGCAGGATACACCTGACATTTGAAAAGGTTGAGCTGCACATGACGCCTCAGAACAAGTTAAGAGAAAGGCCTGAAAGTCAAATACAGGCTTTTCTTTATAATTTCAAACTGAAAAATGGATAAAAGTTCTTCCATTTTTCTTTTGTCTCTCCCAATCGACACAATTTAAAGCATGTTTTCTTCTGCCTTTATTCGGATGTTGTTTGAAGGTGGTGGGAGATGGAAAGATTTGTATCTAGAAAAAAAACAAATAAGGCAGTGGAGATTGGAAAACAACAGAGCGTCTCTGCTCTGTATTGCAACTATATCAGCTATAACCTCATAGGTAATGTTTACTGTTAATATTGCTGGTATGAATCCTGTCTCCTCTTAGATTTCTTTATAGAAACTATGGATTTTTGATCAAGTTGGTCCAGTTAATGTTGGCAGAGGCTCATATATAGCAGTCTTATAATGTGCCATAAGCAGCCACATTAACAGAAATCAAAAAGTGCTCACTTGGTAATGTCTGCTTAGCCTGCAGTTTCTCCAACAGAGAAATGCTGAACAATGGCTTTATGTGAGAGTGTTTGCGTGCAGAGGCGTTTGCATATGTGTGCTAATGGGAAGCTAAATCGTGATGCCTTATCTTCATCTCCGCTCTGTGAATTCACCTCGATGCGTGGTAGTTTGAAGCAGCTTTCCTGCTGTCCAGTGAGACGATTTGGCTGCTCAATGTCTGCTGCAATCTCCGCTTTCTATACGGTCTCCTATTGAAATTCAGACAGAGCACATGTTTGGCATATTTTGTTTGTTTTTTTTGTCCCTTTTTCTGAGGTGTGCTTTGTTGACAAAACTATGTGAGCATCTGCTCTAAAGAAGAACAGAGCCCGACTGTAAAAGACTTCACAGATGTTATTAGTGTTTCATCACAAAGGCAATAATGAATATTCATCTGCATATTTTTACAGTTATTAATAAATTACAGCAGCAGTCCCCATAAGCATTACTTTCCGTAATTAGGCTAATGTTGAACATCCGTTTTCTGCGTCTTTGGCCTTCTGTCGTTAAAGAGAATGTGGATTTAATGATGCTACTATAAATGCTGCCATAGATGACCATTTGTTTTGTTCATCGGGTGCATAAAATAATCATAGTGGGTGCAAGAGCAGCATTGTCTTTGTTTAATTCTGGTAGAAAAGAATTACATCTCTATTTAAAGATAAGTAAAATAGCTGATGTAGCTGAACGTCAGTGTTGGATTTTGGGTGTGTACTTTTGCAACACACAGCCGGGAAGAACTGGAAAGTTAGTTGTTACCTCATGGCAACAAATCTCCGTTTGACCTGCTGGTTTTTCTTAAACCAGACTTTGTTTTTTCAGGGGATCAGGTTTGTCACAGCAAAGCTGCTTGAGCTCCTGTTCAAACAAAACAGCAGGGCTGCTGGACTCAGAGCTGCAAAATGCTCCTCTTGAGGAAAACAGATTTACAAAAATGTCTGCGTCATATATTAATCTAGCTGGCATGACTGCAGTTGCATATTTCGGCATATAGACCAGTGGCTCACAACATGATGGCTGAGAACCCCCTGTGGGTTATTAATTAAATCTAAAGGGATATTAGATGATTAACAGGATAGACAAGCTGTACAAAATGTTGATTTTTTTTCACAATATATTGAGTGAGCTTTGTTTTAAAGGATTCACAAGAGAATAAACTGTGATATTGACCATAACAAAGTGAATGATCTGCAACATACAGTGCAACACACTATATTCATTATTGCATTTTCAGTCTAAACTCCTATTCACAAAATATAATATGACTAACAAATTAGCAAAATATCACCCAAATTATTGTTACAAAAGGAATATTACCTTGCAGTAAAATAAAATGAAGTAGCACAGACATTCCAGTTGTTTGAAGCGGATCTGCAGCTGGATTTGATGACACAAAAACTGCCATAATAAATCGACTGCTAGGGATAATTTAGAACAAATTGGTTGATATTTTATACCAATTTATGCACAAAATCCATTATAGAGAGCTGTTATTCATTAAATATTATTTGTAGAAAAATTGATTTGAAAATGTTTTCTTTTTCCCTTTGGGTATTTGTAATACATAAGATGTTGACCAAACTGATATTTAAGGCCAAATAACCTTGTCTGTAGTGTCACACTGGATGCTTGTTTGTCTGTATAAAGTGATGCAATTATTCATAGAGCTCAGCAACACCTAAAAATGATAACCATCACTCAGCTTGTCCTCTTTTTTTTAATTTGGACAGGAATATAGCACGCCGCACTGTATTTTTTTCTGTTCATACAATCGAGTCCGATCAGGACAGATTGAAAACTCATTTCGCCATGCTTGATAAACATGTAAATACATGCAAATTTGTGTAGCGCTGCTGTTAAACTTAAGATTTTCAGCATGCATTTGCTCTGAAGGAATGGATTTTGACCTGAGTGATTCAGTGGGTGAATCAGGAAGCCTCTGCAAGGGGTCCTATTGCAGATCTGATGAAACCAGAGATGGGAGTGAGGGGAGGGGCAGAACAACGTGCTTTGATCTCCATCTACTTGAATGAGCACTGGCATAAATTGCCGCATCCACTATCAGCAGTGAAAATCAAATGAGATCTACAAAGCATGGGCCTAGCTTGGCTCATGTGCTCTCACCATTGGCAGGGTCCAGTGAGATATCATTAACATCACTGTAGTGGGAAGACACAGATAAGACAGGCAGATAGGCTGCAGAGAGGCGATAGCTGACTGTTTGTGCCTGTGTAATATATTGTCTTTTTATTTTGTCTTTTTCAGCTCGCTTACACTCTGTATGATGGCCGTTGGGGGTTTGTGTGTTATGAATTGGTCCGGCACCAGTAAGCTCAGGAGCATTCAGTGCTGCTGTCCGTATTCTCACATCATTCATATGTATGTTTTAGTATTCTGTCTTCATCTGCCTCCTGTTAAATTGACTGCGTCCCTCCCTGTAGTGTTGCAAGAGTGTACATCATGTTTACCTCCACTGGACTCTAGTTAAAGTGGACAGGTGGAAATGCTAAGGGAGCTAACTGTAACAAATGTAGGGGAAATCCACACAGCTAATGCTATATGAGCAGTTGTGTACAATGGAAACTAGTGATTTTCTGCACAAAATGGCTGCATGTGCGACCTATTCACCCACTCGTCAATCTGGCTGTCGAGCAACTCCACTTCCCAGATTAATGCTTCAAGCCGTTTTATGTCAATGTAACAATTGTTATGAGTTAAAAAAAATTACAAAGTTACACCACCTACTAAAATTTTAACACCAACATGACTTTAAAAGGTTACACACACATTGTGTTTTAAGCAGTGGTGGCCCAGTCGCCCTACTGTTACCGTTTAGCAGCTCTCTGTTCTGAAATATATAACTTACTTGGATCAACCACAACATTTAAAGCACTGCCTGGTGAGGTGAGTAACACTGATTATTTCGGTACAATAGCACCTGTCAGGGGGTGGAATACATTGGGCAGCAAGTGAACAATCACTTCTTCAAGTTGAGGAGTTGGAAGCAGGAAAAATGGGCAAGTGTAGGGATGTTAGTGAATCTGACAAGGGCCAAATTCTGCAGGCGAGACGAGTGAGTCAGAGCATCTCCAACACAGCAGGAGCTGTGGGTGTGGGGTGTTACTGGTAGTCAGTGGTTACCAAAAGTGGTCCAAGGTAGGACAACAAGTGAACCGATAGCAAAGTGATGGATGCCCATGGCTCACTGATGTGGAAGGGGAGTGAAGACTGGCCTGTGTGTGGTATAGTCCCACAGAGAAGCTCCTGCAACACTGTGAAAAAGAAAACTACAGTCTATTCAGCAGAGTTAGTATTCTGATTTGTTTGAACACGAAAATATAAATAGCTATACTTGACATGAAAATACACATCAGACCAATTGTGTGTACCTCATTATGTCTAAATTTGTAATTGTGAATAAGCTGAAAATGTAAAATGTTGTTGGTACAGCAAAGTTGGAAAAGAACACAGGGTTAATAGTAGTGACTAGTCACAGAACAATGTAAATATTACTGGTACAACAATGAAATATGACTTAGGACAATGAACCAAAAAATTTTACTGCAAAAGGTTGCCTTGAAATTTTAAGTTTTCTCAACTATTTTTTTTTTTTTTTTTACAGTGAACACAAATAGTTGAAAACCTTAATGCTGGCTGTGATAGAAAGATGTCAGGACAGTGCATTGCAGCTGACTGTATGTAAATTGCAGACCAGTTAGTGATCAAGCTCAACCCTGTGAACCACCAAAACCACCTACAATGGTCATGTGACCATCAGCATCAGACTTGATGCACACTGGACCGTAGGGCAATGGATTTCTTTTCATGTGAACAGCTGGATGCATGGTTGTTGTTTACCTGGGGAACAGAAATAGCCTGTGGAGGCAGTGGGAAAACCTGTGTCTGGGCATTCACATAGATGTCACTCTGACATGTACCTCCTTCCTTAACTTTGTTGCAGCCCATGTAAACCCGTTTAGTCAACAGTATTCCCTGGCTTCTTTCAGCAAGATAATAATCCCTGCCACACAGCAAAAAATACTTCAGGAATGGTTTGAGGATCTAGGAGGTGTGCATGTAAAGCAAATGGTAAGTGGTCTGCACTTACATAGCGATTTTCTACCTAATGCTACTCGCAGAGCTTTACAATGTGTTTGCTTGCCTGCCGTTGGGAGCAACTTTGGGTTCAGGACACTCCAGCATGTGGAGAGGCAGGGAACTGAACCACCAACCTTCCAAAGAGTGGACAACCTGCTGTACCACTAGAGCCACTGTCCCCCAGTCACTACAAGTCCAATCCATGGAGGTCTAAGGATCTTCTGCTAAAGTCTTTTACCTCAGGACGCTTTTAGAGGTCTGTGGAATCTGTGCTCTGACATATTAGAGCTGTTTTGGTGGCATAAATGGGCCTCCATAATATTAGGCAGGTGATTTTAATGTTGTGTATATTTCTATATAGCGCTAATCTACATTACATGTGCTGTGTTCCTTGTTTTGAAGCATCTAAACTACCCATACATATACAGTATATTGATTCACTGTGCCTAACGTATTGGCTTCTGTCTGGATGTTGTTATTCCTCTACTAACTATGTGTGAGCAGCCATTGGTTGATCTCCCACACACAAAATAAATCAGCAGCAGCCATAGATCAATCTTTAATTCTCTCACCCTCCCATTGAGCAACACCTAACAGAATAAAGGGAATACTGAGCACTAGTGCACTTAGTTGTACATTTTAATGTCATTAAATTAAGGAAGAATATTAGTAAGAGTGCTGGCATTAATACTGTTGCCATTAAAATCTTAACAATAACCATATCTCTTGCATTTTTGCGTAATGGCAGAAAACAAATAATGTTTAACAAACAGGCGGCGTGCTTTCCAGATCAGCAGTTTTGGGTTCAAGTTTAACTTCATTTCAGTACATAACACTGTCAGACTATCACCATAAAATGTCACCATATGCTTTATAGATTGTTGGCTGATGCACCCTCGCCCGGAGCAAATGTACACAACCACAGACAAATGTATTATTTTCAGAGCCAACAATGATTTCTCTATGAGAAACCCACAATGTGGGCTGCCGGGGGAACCTTTTTTTCCTTTGGTAAAAGACGCTGCAGCTATTGCCTTTCCCTGATGATGAGATCACTATCCATCTTGCTGAAATTTGGTTGGGGATTTATATATTCTGCACATCAATAAGACATGTTGCGAGCGCCAAGTACTTATTCAGTGCAGCTTTATGATTGCTGGGGAGTAATGCTCTTTTCTGTCGAAAAATGCTCCCACAGATAAGCATTCAAGAAATCCCTTTAAGATGGCGATGCAGATTTGTCCCTTAAGTTCTTTTTAGGGGAGATTTATTTCTTGAATCACAGAAATGAAAGGGGAATTTTAAGAAAAAAACAACAAGATTTAATTGCACAAAAATCTGCCCTTCTAACTAGAAAGTACATTCTTTTTGTAAACTTTTTTTTAAACTTTCTTTTCTTTTTCATCAGGGTTTCATTCCTGCCAGGTTAAACATACTAGAGCTCCATAGTTGCACATTACTCACTGCTGACCTGTTGGTCTTTAAAGATTCAGCAACATTTTACCTCATCAGTGGGATTTATCAATGTGAGCAGAGGCCCTTGATATGGCTGTCCAACATCTCAGCAACAAATGAACGACGTCTGTGTTCTGCTGGTTGTGGAAACAGTTTCACAGTGTCTGGTCCTGCATTGAAATTCCAGTCCTGTAAAAGACACAGACGTGGAGTGGAAAGATAACAAGCTCACTCCTAATCTCCCTAAATGTGTTTGAGGCAGGTGTTTCCTGTAAAATGAGGACAACACGCCAAGATCAAAGCACATTGCTACATAAATTCTGTCATCTCATTCTGCATTCAGAGTGGAATGACCTAGAAGCTATTTGCTGTTTGGAATAGTTAACAAAAACAAATGCAGATGTGCCTGCATCTTCAATTTGATAGTGGTGTCAGTGTGTGACGCTGACAAGGCCATAGGTTTCATTTTAGGTTTGAGCTGATGGGGATATCTGCTCGAGGTATTTATTACTAGATGCAGTTAATGGATATTACAGTGCAGCATCTGGAAACATTTACAGCAACTGCAGAAGTTGCTCTCAAGAACTTATCCTTGCCTTCAGAAAGGTCAATGGATAAATAAATGTGATGTTAACAGAAGTGGCTCTAAATTGTATCTATCAGAAGATACAAGGCCACCAAGGAAACAGAATTGAGTGTGTTGTTTTCAGCGAGTGACACCTTATCTACAGCAACCACAAACAACCAGCCTTCTATTTTGGGAGGAGTGGAAAGCTCGTCTTGCACTGGTTGTTATATATCCAGTCTGGACGAGGAAGACTCTCCTCACGCTGAATATAACAGCTTTGACAAAAAATCCCAACATTCCTCTGACCTATTTCAGTCCTGCATTCATCTCACTATGAGTGAAATCCACTGGCTAGAATATCTGAGAGTGAAAACAGTGAAGTCATCATGAGAAACTGATGTTTTTTCTCAAGAGACCTTTTTAAAGATTGAACTGTGGTGCTTTTGTTAAAAGAGAAGAATTCAGGTGCCCCTGTAGCTCAACAGTTTGAATGGGCGACCCATAAACAAGGATTATAGGTCTGACGTAACAGTCATGGGTTCAAGTCCAGTCCATGGCCATTTCCTGTATGTCTTTCCCCCACTGTTTTCCCCAAATTTCCTGTCTCTCTCTCCACTGTGCACCACAACAAAAAAAAAAACTTAAAGAAGAGAAGAATTCAAGGGTCATTTTGATCTCATATCTGTTGGCTACTATCATTTAACCCAATAGAACGTCTTTTCTTACATTGAGGCGGTGCGACGTGGCTTCCAAGATTGTACTCTTTAGTAGAGTTTTTTCTTTCTTGATCTTGAGTAGCAAATATCAGACTTTTATTCAAAACACTCCAGCATTGTCCCATGGATATGCAACATAGCGTCTTTCACACCCAGCCTTTGTAATGAGAAATAGATTTGATTTCACCCAGGGAAAAAAAAATAAAAAATTACCCTTGTGTCGAGAGGAAATGCACAACATAGTGCCGTTTCCCAACAAACAAAATTAAATCCGTTCCTCTTTGCATTACACAATTGGCGTCCCGAAAACAAGCAGTTGTGTTATGTTGCGTGGGGTTATTTTTTGGAGACGCCGATGGAGAGATGGTTTTAAAATTCAGGTCATATCCCAGCAGACAGCATCTGAAATGGGTGACCATATGATCCTGTCTGCACTGATTACCTGCTGCATTGTTAAGTGATTGCTTTGGTTAATAAGTTGTGTATCGAGAAGAGTGTGATTTCTGTAGCCGAATCTCCTGATGGAGATATAAACACAGCTGTTGGATTTTACAGCACGTGTTACTGGTATCAGTGCTAATTTGTGCCTTGTTTATGGAGCTGTAAAGTGATCTGACAGGAGGCAAGAGGTGTGTGTCTGTCTCTGTGTTTCTGACTCTGTGTGCCTGTGTGTGTGCGTGTGTGTGTAACCAGAACTATGTATGAGTCTTATGGTAACTGCTCATGGAATCACAGGATTAAATACCCGTTGCAGATGACAGATTTGACACCGGGTTTTTGTCAGATTATGTATTCGGTTTTTGAAATTTCTGCATCATGTGGTTTTATATTACTGAAGCATACAGGCAACAACAGGCATATAGAGGAGGTGAATAAAACATTTTATTGTCTATTTATTTCTTGAAAGAAGTCGTGCACATGAAGGTAAAACGGTGAAGGCCAGGAGTTTATAACTGTTCTGTGTACCGATTTATTTTGGCATAGAAATTATTCCCGCTTTCATAGAGACAAATTGCTGTTTGAAGTTGCATAAATAGTCCAATCACGACTGATTCTCATCTCAGTCGGGAATCAGATGCCGAATAACTTTTAATTTCATAATCATTAAAATGTAGAAAAAGATATGATGATTCTGAGGGAAAGTGGCCACGTAAATTAGGCTAAATCTAGCTGTAATGAACCTTTGACTTGCAGTATTGGTGATTATTTTTCTGTGTGTGTGAATTAATTCGCTGAGCTTCTAATTCTACCATATTTTCTCTGTTCAGAATTTTAAATATATGTTTGTAGATTATACATTGTAAATAGTGAAGAACTTGTACAGACAACAATATAAAGGGTTTTATGATTACATTATTATATAAATGCTCTTTCTGTTGAGAAAATTTTGTGATGATGCTTTAGTACAGTGATAAACATATCTGCCGCATTTTTCACCATTTTACCAAATTTATTTAGTTTGGCAAATAAGCCACTGTGGTAAAGCAGAGTTGTTTTAGGAATTTTAAAAGCTGAACTTGTCCTTGCCATTCTCAAACACATCACATTAGGATTCATCCTGAAATTCCTTACAGAGTTAATTACTCCAGAACACAATGAACTTTCTGTCACCTCTTTGTTCACAGACGAGCACCTCATGCATCAAATTAAAATCGAGCTTTTCAAAACGCAGTAAACAAGCAGCGCATAAAAGTCTGTTTGCCGAGTTTGAGCATTTGTATTATATTAGAAATTTCTATCAGGCATTCATTTCAAGTAAAATAATGTAGTTTGTTGAGGCAAGTCCTGCTACTGTAGCTCAGCTCCATAAACATGCACATATACAGTATGAGATGCATATCGGTTGCTTTTGCATGAAATTACCATGACAACTTGATGCTCTTGTACAGCACGAAGCATCTGAATCTCCTCTTCTATGGGATGTATCCAAAATGGGTGAAGTGAGGTGACAGCTTAGCCAGCTTGTTTACCAGACAGATGGAAATGCTGCTTTCTATTTATGCTGGGCATGACACACCAACCCCTGAAGCAACTGAGAGAGTGGGAGAGGGAGGGGGAAGTGGAAACGAAGTTGTCTCACAGTGATTAGAGTGTCTTAAGTAGCGGGGCGTTTTGCGTTAGAACTGTTTTCGCTGCAGCTGTTTAGACTTCGTTCTGGCGCCTCGACTGTCCTCGGTTTTGACTGGAGGTCCTGACACACAAAGAATCCCTTCTGACAAATTTAGGCCAATGGGAAATAAAATTGCAGTGGTGAGTATGTCATACTGTAGAGAAACAAGTGGCTGGATTGTTAACAGTTTGTGTGACCTCATGCTGAAGTCCACTCAAGCATCCATTCAGCGTGTCCTTGCTGCCCCCATCGTCGCCGCCCTGCTTCCCTCCAGGCTCCAGGATTAGGATCATTGTGAGCCAGCCTTCTCCAGACCTGTCAGTTTTTTTTTTTTTTCCCCCCACAAACTGACATCGGGACCCTGCCAATGAATGTGAAGTCTGGGCTGCCAACTTTTAACTGATACACGGCACTATGGTAATTGGCCCTGACAGCTCATTGAGAGTTAGGGGGAAAACTGCGTTGAAATCAGGCACATGTACGCTGATTATAAGCCGGTGCAGCCGATGTGTGACACATGTGCCTCATGGGCAGCAGCAGAGGAACACAGTGAAAAGACTGTCCTTCAGTTCTTCAGTTCTGTTTAAACCCCCGATGGTGTTACTGAGCATCTGCCTTGTTGAAGTGTCCTTGAGCAAAGAAAAAAAAAAAGTAAAATAAAAAATTTATTCTGACCCTGTAGCCAATCACTTTGGAATGAGAACTTTAAAAATAATCTCGCCATGAATAAATTATCATACTGCAATTCCCATTAATTGAAGTGCCATAGATTTACCCTCCTAGCCTAAATGAAAGTCCTGTGTAGTGTACAGCTGTGATATTTGGCTTGAAACAGGTGCTGTGACCCTGGGTGGTCCAGCAGCAAAATTTGCAGGCTAATCATGCCTCCATATAGCTGCAGAAAAATGAGTATTAGTAAACTCAGCTGGATTTGATATTCAGATTGGTCTTTTCTGTCAACACAATTACCAAGCATTAGCATTTACAGGGTGAATATTGATTATTGTATATGTTTGTGTGAGTTGGCTGCATGTCGAGTGAGCTGCAGGTCCTTTAGATTTAGGTGAAAGGTTTGGTTGTTCACAGTGATGGACTTTGGGGTCTCACAGTGTGGTGATGGGAAAAGTGCACCGCTTTCACTGCTCAGTGCCATCAGGAACTCAGAACTTCACTACAACAAACAATATGTGCTACCATGTTTGTGTTTACAGTTCTCCCAGTTCTCGCTTAATAACTTGGGTAGCGACTCATACCATTAGTCATAACAATAATAACAACAACAACAACAATAATAGACTAATTTGCAGCTGTAGAGAATATAAAATACAGCAACTTATGAATAAGGGATGCCTCAGAAACCTCATTTTGTTTCATAACCGAATGAAAATTGGTCTTATATGCTGCCTAAACAACATGCATGTGGATTTTTATTCAATTCTATTTAAGAAGATGCAGACAATCTTAAGATAAGTTTAGCTAACAGTTACCTCAGAAAGCTTGGCACGTTCAAGTTAAAACATCCACCTAGAGAGCATGGTTTGAGCAGAACGTCAGAGTCAGTGAAATTACTCAGTGGCTAGATAATGAAAGCTACACTGTTCTGATCATTTTCTTCATTCAGCCTGGAAATTTCATCTCTGCTGTTGCCTTGTTAGCTGCATTTTGGTTGATCAAATAGTTAACAATCATCTTAAGAGTTGGGAAAATGTAAATTTAGCTGAGTTAAATGAACTGAACTTGACAAAAACAAGTTCAGTAAACTTAAGATATTAATTTCAATCAACTTGTCACATAAACAGAGGCTAAAGAGTTGCTTTCCCTATACATTTTTTAAGCTTAGCTCTTCCTAATTTCATTTTGAGAACTTATAGACTCAGCTGTTGACTGATTTCAGCACTAGCTTTTGTCATGGTTACAGTTCTTCTGATATATAGGAAACAAAACATCCACAACAGAGATACACAGCAAGTTTCCACATCCATGTCTGTTTTCTCAAAGTACAAAAAAAGTCTCTGAGAAGTTTTAACTCTCTAACAATGCATCCTAGGAGGGCTCTTTGTGTATATTTCAATACAATAAAATGCAAATGAATCCCCTTTTAATGTAATTAGTAAAAAGCTGCTCCATGCATATTAATGCATTTATATGAATAATCTCCTTTTCCTTTGGGTAGCCACTATTCCAAAATATACACAGGAGACTGTACTTACAGAGCTTTAACTGTCAGGTGCTGGGTGTTTTGCATTCCACCACATAAAGAGCTGAGGGTTGTCAGCACAGGTCAGACCTTGTTACTGTTTTTGTTCAGTCTGTCAAATGATATCAATCATTGCTCTACTCTTTTTTGTCAATAGGTTGTTTTTTTTTATATGAATGTAGGCTTTTATATTTTGCTCATGTGCACAGATATGTGCACCCATGGCAACCTTGAAACCACAGAGTCCGCCTCCACATCACAAATCCCAATTTCACCCCTGGGTGCTGCCTTGAATAAAGTGAAAAGTTGTGATAGTTCATGGTGCCAACAGCTGGGTGTAAAACTCCTAAAAAAAAAAAAAAAAAAAAAAGAAAGAAAAAGAGAAAAGAGAGGTATTGATGATGAGACAGCAGAAGAAGTGGAGTGCCTTTGCAGAGGGCAGCAGAGTCTTCTTTCAGGGGATTTGACACTGTGCACCCACATCTGTTTATACAGTCAACCAACCCACTGCTGCTCAGAGAGAAACATTCATCACTTTAACAGAGGTTAAACGAAATAAGACTTATTTCCTGAAGCAACATGGGATGGAAGCAGCAACTCTGCTGTTAAATGAAAATGAATTTATCCCTTCAGACTGAACACACGAAGACCACTGTGAAATCCTCCTTTTCAAAAATGGACATTCCAGTAAATTATTATTTAATGGCGTACAGTGAGTGCTGTGTCCCTGCTCTTCCTTTATGTGCATCGTTTTGTTGTAATTCAGTGTTTTATCTGTACTGCTGGCTGTGCTGTCAGTCACACAGCTGTTGTAGGCCAGGATTATTTCATGGTGTTATGTTCTTGTGTCAAGTTGCATTTTCGGGCTGTAATATTGATTTTGTGTGGTGCATAAGATCACTGGCCGATGGCCATGTTCTCATCATGCTCTCTGGTATCGAAACAAAGCCTGAGTCAGTGAGTAGGCATCCATTATTTGTAATTTTATACAATGAGAGAGGCTGGTGACGTGATCAAGTCTAAGCAGAAAATCAAGGCTAAATGTGGTCATGAGCAGGGCTGCAACTAAGGATTTCTTTCATTTTTGATGACAATTTTTTCTTCAACAGATTCATTGTATGGTGAAATGTTGATGAGTGTTTCCCAAATATCAAGACAACATCGTCATATGTCTTGTTTTATCTACAGCCCAAAGATATTTCATTTACTGTCATAGAGGAGTAAAGAAACCAGAAAATATTCAAATTTAAGAAGCTAGAATCAGAGATATTTGATTTTTTTTTTCATGAATTACTCAAGAAGATGACTCAGTTCGCAAAATGGTGGACAACAACTAATGCGTTAATTAAATAATGATTGCTGCTCCACTCATGGGAGGACAATTGCTAAAATTTTCATTACTTTAAAATGCACATCTGCCACCCAAGCAGTGATGGCGTCAACCTTAAGTCCGTGCAATAACACATTGGTGTATATGCAGGATTAGACAGCTTTTGCACAAAAATATGTGCAGAGGATCCTGTAGAACTTGTTATTATAGGTAATCTAAAAACAAACAAACAAACAAACAAAAAAAACAACTCATCAGCAAACTGAAGTTCATTTAATCCACTGTTGTGCTGCAGGTGTCTCTCTAGCTGGATACACTCTGCATTAGTTTGCCCAAATTCTACTTTTTTTGTATCACAATGCAGTCAGATTCATTACATGCCACTTTCCCATCCAAAATTTGGAGCTCTTTTTTGGGGGGTTTGTGTTAAACCAAATCACCTGTGCTTTCATGATTGGCAGAACATGCATTTAGTTCAATTGACTAGCAATAACATTGGTCCTGAAATACACATAATGTTAGGTACAATTATTATTTATTTTTTGATTGATTGACAGGGCTGCACAGTTGCTCGGTGGTTAGCGCCGTTGCCTTGCAGCTCGAAGATTCCCAGTTTGTGTCCCGGCCTGGGCCTGGGATCTTTCTGCATGGAGTTTGCATGTTCTCCCTGTGCATGCATGAGGTTTTCTCTGGGTACTCCGGCTTCCTCCCACAGTCCAAAAACATGCTGAGGTTAAAAGATTATTCTAAACTGCCTGTAGGTGTGAATGTGAGAGTGATTGTTTGTCTTTATATGGAGTAATAGACTGTTACCTGTCCAGGTGTCCC
Source organism: Amphiprion ocellaris (assembly GCF_022539595.1). Lineage (NCBI taxonomy): Eukaryota > Metazoa > Chordata > Actinopteri > Pomacentridae > Amphiprion > Amphiprion ocellaris. Next base: position 1,680,348 of record NC_072772.1, read on the forward strand.
CTGCCTTCACCCTCAGTCAGCTGGGATAGACTCCAGCCCGTCGTGACCCTTATGAGGATTAAATGGTGTAAAGATGATGGATGGATGATTAATGACAAGGTACAAAATAACTACAACGCACAATCCTTTGTGCTGGAAGAAACACTAATAATAATCATAATTTATCACAACCACACATGCACAGATACATACTTGCTCTGATTTTCAGCTGCCCAGTGATCTAGAACAATGCTATCAGAGAGCTGCAGGCTTTGTAAGACTTTTGTTTTTCAGGATTAAAAAAAAAAGAAGAGAAACCACATCATTATATTAGTTAGCGTGAGGTACGTTATCCTTCCAGCTGTTCAATGGAAAAATGGACTTGTTCGCGAAAATTACAGTCCCCTGTGAGCTGCATTAGTCACCTGTCGATATTGTTTTTATTTGTAACAAATAACAGTGAACCACACATCTGTCCCTTTAAAAAAAATACAAATTTTTAAAAAGCGGCAGTTGTAACCCAGTTTGCAGAATAAAGCAGCAGGACTCCTGACTTTTAAGTAACTAAAAAACATCAATTTACTATGTGCAATTTTTTGATGGCACATTGCATAATTTCTGCCTACTAAAATTGTTACATCACATCACTGCACTACCAGTGTGTTAATTCACAACCTGAACCTTTTTTTTCTGTCAAACTGTAGCACGTTGCTCAGAATCTTGCTTTGCTTGGGCAGTGAACTGAACATAACTATGAAGAGAGATTTGCTCTCTTGACAAACAGACAAGTGATGTGGATTACCTACAGCAAGATGAGCTCAGATGTATTGAAATTCAAGTCATGGCTGAAAAATATTAGACGAAATCAGAGCTTCGCCTTCTAGGTATTTTCATATTGTCATTTTCTCATCCAGCGAAATAAAAAAAATAAAAAAATCTAAATATATTTAATTCACAAAAGTTACAGAGAAAGGAGGAAAGTACTCTGGCATATTTACTTCATATGTGATTTTAAAACTGGGTTTTAAACTGGGTCCTTTGACTTTAGCCGTAGGTGACTGAGGAAATTCAGGTGTTTCCCAGATAAAAAGAAAAAGAAAAAATACCCCACAGACAGTGACATTTTGCTCAGTTAATACTGCCAACATTTGAGTTAGTGAAGTTAAAACGGCAGCGGGTGAAGCAGGACTTGAGAGTAAGCAGCATTCTCACAGGACATCCTTATCACCTATTCTTTCATTTGTCCAAGGCAAGTTTTGAGACCCTGAAATTCAGGGGATTAATGTCTGCTGTGATAAACGACAGGATGTGCCGTCGGACTCGGAGCTGCAATCCGCGGGACTGTTGAACCATGACGCCCTTGCAAAGCATTTCATTTATATTTTAGGGATGAAATAAAAGGAAATGACTAAATCAACTGAATGATAAATGAAAGGGCAAGGATAATAATCATAATTAAAAAAAAACATCCAGAAAGATAGGTGCATTTTCAAATGCTGACCGTGTAGGTGAAGTGAAAATTGAGAGTGGAGGCACAAGGAATGCTAACTTTATCCTCTCTGCTTGAGCTGAGGCACTTGATTCATCAAAGAGGGGGTCAGGCAGTCCTCATCACTGCCAGGTGGGTTTCATTAAGTTGTCATCCTCAGCAGGGGAGAGTTGCTCTGTCTGTCGGTAGCTTTCCAGAGGGCTGAAGTTCTTTTATGCTGGCTGACTGAGTTCAGTGAAGAGTGAAAATGTACACATATGCAGCATGTTTCTCATCACATGCTAGTTAAGATTGATTTATTCAAGAGATATCATTGAGATAGTTAGTTTTTGCAACAGAGATCGCTTATTAAGTAACGTATATACACTTGCACGCGTAGAGACATGCAGTTGTGCAGTTTGTTCTTGCTTAATTTAACACTACGATATTCAGAGACCTTTATATTGTCATGCCATATATTTTTTTGAAATTCAGCGTAGAATTTGCATTTTCATTTCTATATGTCCATTGATTTTCCTTTGGGTGGCATCAGGCTAAGTAGGGCACTTCAGCCATCCCTCCTCCTAGCATTACTTTCCAGCTCCTCCCGGGGGATCCCATTCATTCCCAGGCCAGATGAGATATGTAATCCCTCCAGTGAGTTTTGAGTCTACCCTGGGGTCTCCTCCCAGTTGGACGTGCCCGGAAAACCTCCAAAGTAAAGCACTCAGGAGACCTCCTAATCAGATGCCTGTACCACCTCAACTGGCTTCTTTTAATGCAAAAGGAGCAGCGATTCTACTCCAAGCTCCCTCCGGATGTCCGAGCTCCTCATCCTATCTGTAAGGCTGAGCCTAGTCACTCTCTCTATGGAAGAAACTCACTCTGTCTGCTAGTGTCCACAGCCTCATTCTTTCACTCATCACACAGAGCTCATGACCATAGTTGAGGGTTGGAACACAGATCAACTGGTAAATTGAAAGCTTTCCCCTCTGGCTCTACTTCCTTTTTTCACAACAGCTGCCAGGTACAACACCCATCATACTGCTGATGCTGCACCAATCTTTGTCCATCTCACGGTTCATTTTCCCGATCCCGAGATACTTAAATACCTTCGCTTGAGGCAGCGACTCACCTCCAACCCACTGGTTTCCCACAGAGAACCATGTAACACTTGGAGGTGCTGACTCTCAACTTGCTTCACGCTCGACTGCAAACCGCCCCAGTGCGCGTTGAAGGTCACGGCCTAATGAGGCCAACAGAACCACATCATCTGCAAAAAACGAGCTTATTGTACACATTTGTATATATCTTGCCTGACTTTATTTGTATATGTGTCTTTAGACATAAATGTGTCCAAAAAAATGGTGAAAATATAAGCAAATATCTGTAAAATAATGATGTTCTTATCTGATTTCAACACAGTAAAATAGTCATTTTATGGCCAACATAGATACAGTCCTACCTGAATAACTTGGTTTTAACATTAAGTTTAGCTTAATTATTGTCTTTTTAGTTAAAATAAGTTTAACTTTATTTATTTGCAATCTTGATTTGTCATTTTACTAAACATTTTGAGCTCAGTATCAGAAGTGTCTTTAATATATCTAGAAAGTAACAGAAATCACCTCTGTTTCACCTGTGATAGGAAAAACTGTTCCAGCAATGAGATGTGGGTGAAATGTGGATAAAAACTGCACTTATGGTTTACAGCAATACCCATGATGGTTGTATACAGCACTCTGACCTTAAGGACATTAAATATCACTGCAACGTATGTGATAATTTAAAGTGAAGTAAAAATACATGCACACGATGGCTCCTGGATGTCAATGATGACGAGGTGACCTTTTCATATAATTCGCCTCAGTGAGTATGATAGCCACAAATCAAATAGGACTACGGTAAAAGGTGTCTAATGGTTTAAGGGTAGAGGCAGTAAAGTGAGTGTACATAATATCTCCATCTGCTGCAGATAGCAGATTTCCTGCAATGTTTCACACAGATGTGTGCCACATCGACTGAAACCAGGAACATTCATCAACAAATGAATCTTCTGTTATAAAGTACACCATTAACCACCACAGGAAAAAAAACTCTGCTTGATATTTGACATAATTAATGAGTTTGGCTGCTGTTGAGGATGTCATCTGCTGATAACAGTAGGGTGGCACAAGCAATCGAATATTAATCAAGATTTTGGCTTCCCACAATTAGCTGAACATGATTGACTGCGATATTGATGTTTTACATGTGTGCTGTTGTCATAGAAAACTCAAATAAAATCTCTTGGTTTCACCTTGGATAAATTTGACATTACAGCACCATATTTTATGTTTTCCAAAGTAATTTTGTGGTCTGCCTGCAGTGGAGACTAGAGGCTTCTCTGTGCACAGTCGCCTCTAGCATCTACTTCAGGGGACATCTGTAATTTGTAGTGCCTGTTGATAAGCCGATGTTCAGCAAGCGAGAAGTTTAGAGTGCAGTTTAATTGCTTTTTTGCCTCTAGGAGATTCACTGAACTCAGGTGAAGAAGAATCTTTTGAGTGAATTTTGATGCAAAGATTTGTATATCAGCAGGAATGTAACACAACATGAGTCAAATGAGTTTTCTGTTTAAATTTAAGGTGCAATTAAATGATTTTTTCCCCCCAAAACCAGTGAATAGTTGTGATGAATAGTCCTGAGCTGAGTAATGAACAAAGCAATCGTGATCCTAATTTTTGCTGGAGTCATGCAGCAGAACTTTACCAGAATGATGCTACAGGATCTGGTGGAAACCCTGGCTAGTGGTCTGCATAATGAGATTGCTAATAATCAATAATTTGAAATAAATAGTGAAAGTGCATGCTTGTAAACTTTTTGTTGATGCATTATTTAATCCTTGCAGGGATACTAACCTCATATTTGGCAGACAGGGGAGAGCAGCGAAAATTTCACTGAAAGAAAAGCAAACAGTCAGCATTAAAAATACAGATTTTGTGGCTCAGAGACACTGCTAATGGAAATTTTATGCTGCTGTTGGACCCTTAACACAAGATGAATAAATTCATGGCTATGGTGTGGTGTTAAAAATGAATAGTGAAATGATGATTGAAGCAATTAGTGCCATTTAATTTAATTGTCCAGATATTCCTATTTAATTGCCTTGCTCATGCATATCAATCTATTGGGTCTAAGAAAAGAAATCTGTTTACAGAGTGTGAATGTCACTTGATCCTTGTGTAAATTGATGGTGGAGGCACCGCAGTGTATTTTCATAATAGGGAATGAACTCCCCAACTTTTATGCATGACAAATTTAGAGTATGGAGGGTTGTCTGCATATAAACAGTGTAGGTAATTGTCTGCCATAAAGTAACCTAACTGTGTAAGGTTCTCATCAGATATATTTTACAGTGGGTTCCTGCAGAAATTGTTCTATTTACTATAGCTGTAGCGGACAGAAATACTGTTTTCCCGAGAAGCAAAAGAACACCCTGTCCTCTCTTCCATGACATAAACACACACCTCCTATCTTAATAATACCTTATTCCCCCACATTCATATTTTGTAATTGTATCCTTGTTTGCATAGTGCAAAGAGTAGTCATTAAAAACTTCTCGTGTGCAGGGTTTTCATACCCGACTGTGCGATTGCTCTCGACTGCACAGGAAATACAGTATGGTTCATTATGAAGCATTTGGCAAAGGGGCACTGGCTTCTTTGCAGAACCCTCAGAGGCCATAACAGTGATAATGCCACACTGACATTATTTGATAAACCAAACTGCATCATTATAACCACTTTGTGCAAAAACTCGTTTTGTTTATGGGATCTCCTCTGCGGTGCAGATACAATGAAGGCTGCGTTGCACCAAAGCATTGAGGTTTGTCTCCACTAATCATGCTGCCAAGTCTGCTGATTACATCCACAATAATCAATGTGACGTCTTCAATAGAAAAAAGGGAGAATGAAAAATGGAAATTCGCACCATCTATGAGGGATCCTCGCCCATAACACACTCACAGACCCAATGATAGGATGAGAGATTTTATTTGTCATTCTTATAATTACATTTTTAAGCGGCAGTAAATCAGGTGTGTCCATGTTTGTGGTTGTGGCTACCTATTGGAAAGAGATCAGGATGAAATATTGGAATTGCTGCTCTGGGCTGGGAAGATGCTTGTTTCAGCATGTTGTGCATGTCACCCTTCCCACCACAGCCCCAATCAATGCTGCCTTGACAAATCTCCCCCAGAGTGGGAATCATATTTTCAAGCGTTTGAAGGGCATTTGCTCACACTGGCCCTCACTGTGACCCAGCTCTGGTTCACATTCACAACCATTTCACAGTGCATGACACATACAATCCACTCTATATTCAGAGACTGACTCCAGGATGTCATATATCCCCATGCTGTGCTCCATATATATGATTAGCATATATACAGTGGATGATTAGTAAAACATATGACAGATGGAGTACAATGTGGAGATATATAGCTATATATAGCCTGGTTCTGTTCTCTATCACAGTTACTGAAGCCAGATTGTGCCCACACGACCGGCGCCACTGTACCAAGTCTTCCTCGTCTGCACCCTTGGCTGCTTCTGTTTCTCTAATGCTCGACTGATTTTAGCCTCCTTCTTGCCCCTGATTGTTGAGTTACATTCTCTGCTGGCTGTGAGCTAGGTAATAGTGTATATATGTTAATAATTTATTAATTTTAAATATGCTTTTTATTTCAAAGCATCCTCACATATATAAACAACATTTATCTTACAGCAATAGTTGATTAATTCTGGTGAGAAAAGAGAGAGTTTTTTTCTTTTTAGAGAAACAGCATCCAAATTGGCTGTGTTGTTGTTAAAGAAAATACAGTCATTAGAACAGGTTGTAATGAGGATGCAGTTGATTTTAGGGATGAGTTACTTGCAACCCAGTGAACAAAGCATTGATATTCTACCCTGTTGTTGTTCAATATTTTTATTTTTACAAATGAACATAAACATCTCACTTTGGCCTGAACAGTTTCAGAAGCCCACAGTATGGCTGAGAGTCTCTTCACATTTGCTGTATTTTGGCAGCGACTGCACACTTTTCACTGCTCCCCCTTTGCACATGAATGCACCTGAAGTGCAGGCGTATCAGCGAACATTACAGAGCCTTTGACTCATGGTGATCAGCCGGCCATGTGAACCAGTATGATGTTCAAATCTTCTCTCTCTGCTGGTGAGTTTCTCACCCTCTATAATATTTGACTCATGCTCACCTTTGACACGACAAGGACTGAGGTGCCAGATCAAAGTATACATGAAGAGAGTTTGAGGTGAGAAGGGCAAAACCAACCATTCATGCTCGCTTGTTCTTCAACTGCTGACTAAAGCAAACCAGTACACTGTAAAAATAAGTCCTGTATGAAAAAAAGCTGTGAAAATCTGGCAGCAGCAGCGTCAGGAAAAGAATGTGTTAAAAGATGGTTGAATGCTTAAACTTCAAAAATTGCATCAAAAACTGTGAAAATAACAGCAAATATCTGGAAAATAGTAAATAGTATGTATATATATATATATATATATATATATATATATATATATATATATATTTTACCTCATTAAATACAGTCAATCAGTGTTATTTTACAGTGGTGTACTGTTAAAACTCAAATTGCTATTTGTAAACATACAGATTTTGATATGGACATTATGTGCACTTCTGGCCTGTCTGTTTGTTTTAAAGTCAACATATAAATGACATCTTTCCTCATTGGATTTAATAGCTATCTGCGATTTAACAACACTGGGAAAATCTATAAAAAAAGATATTTCTCAATTTTTAATCCTCAATGTATATATTATTATAATATTCAATAAGAACAAGTTACCACTTATATATGTGTGTGTGCGTATATATATATATATATATATATATATATATATATATATGTATGTATAAAATATGGATGCCATTTACAGTTTTGTCAGTTGTTTTATTTTGTTTGTTTGTTTAGGAATAGCATTTAAAATAATACACTTCACTGTGGTTTTACTAGTTATTATCTATAATTCAAGAAAACTTGAAAAATCTGTAAAATAACAACATAAACTACAGTTAAATATATATACACATATTTTTTTACAATGCTTGTTATTTAGCTTATCATTTAAAAATATTTTTAGTGTATTGAAATATATGCAGCTGTGACAACCAGGGACATGGGAGTTGATAAACAAAGCAAATTGGTCCAAAACAAGAGCCTGATAGAGTGAAACTGATAGTGTATGGATCATGGTGCGTGTGCAGTTTGTGTAAATGTCAGATTGAAGGTAACAGAGAATGGAGAAAAAGAAAAAATATATATTGTTGTTTTTTCCTTATTGCTATTCCAAACAGTTATCTGGCATTTCAAACAACTGAACATTTACTTTTTTTGGTCCAACTTTTGGAACAGGAAAGTTGAAATGTTTGGACCCAAACTAGAGTTTTAATTGATTGAACTGAAGCCCACGTAACAAATGACATGTTTCATATCCTCACGTATGTGCCAGAATGACATTCAGGTGTGTGAATGATTCCTGTTATCACAGTAATGAAATATGTGCCACACAAGATTTCAAAGGGCCTTTTTTAAATGAAATCTCGTAAATCTAACTTCATAATGGTTCTAATGTTTTTTAGTCCTCTTTCTTCTTTGCTAGAAGATGTCAAATTAAATGTGCATGAGTTTGAAATAGTCGGCACATTGAGTCTTGTGAAGGCTTTCCAGGAAAACAGATGGAGCGCAATTAAAAATCCAGCTTCCCAGCACATTCAAATATATTTTTTCATGAGAAAAGGTCATATATGATTGCCAGGTAATCTTGTTGCTCTGACTGAAGATGAGTGAATTCTTTTTTTGGTCAGGCAATAACCAGCACATAATGCAAGCCTGAGAAGACACACGGTGTCCTCCAGATGAGGAGAAAATACAAATGAAATGAAATATTGCAGGAAAACAACACTATGCTGATGATGTGCTGCTCAGGTAAATCTAATGCTGCTGGGCTGATGCTGCATCGGTGTTGGTCGGGGGAGTTAATGGTGTAATTTCAGTTATGTTTGTGATCACGATCCCGCCAAAAGATCAGAGAGGACCACGGAAAAGTTACACCCAGGCTGGTTGGATACACCTAATGTCAGAGTCACCTTAGTACAGTTACATTACTGTGGTAGAATAGCTAAGAATAAATGTGATAAAGAACACACTGTAGAAGAACCTGTGGTTAGAAGCTCTGTAGCACAGCAGTGACTGATGAGAGGAGGTGAAGATGAAGATAAACGGAGGAATGTCATGACCTGAATGTAGGGCAGTGCAGGAGGGGACGGGAATAAAAGCCCTAACCTGACAACTAAACCTCGGCTTCCTCCTGAAAATGATGGCGCATCTGCGTGTAAATGAAAACACAGAGGCTGCCAACCGCACTCTTAAACTTTCAAGGTGATACCTGATTCTTTGTATCAGTGGGAAACTGTTGCCAAGGGAACAGAATTACTTGACTGTTGATAAAGAATGTCAGGCAATCAGGGAGGGAACTGGAGGCACTGAAGCACACTCTGATAGGGCAGCAGCAGCACCTCCACCTCTTCTCTGAACAAGGATGTGGGAAACCTGACAATCCATCAGCTATTCCACTGATGCTGGTCAGATTCACTGCAATGCTGTGGCCTAAACGTCTCAATCCGAGCACAGCCGCCACAATAGAAGCAATGTAAAGCAACGGCATTCATAATGACAGTCATTACCTGACAAAAATAGACCTTGGAAGGTCACCTGCATGGCGGTGCTCAGTTTTACAGAAAGGCAGCTAACAAATGTCATCGCGCTGTTCTCCGTGGACTTCAGCTGCAGAGTCAGTCAAAGCAAAAGATCTATAGCTTGACATTTTTCTCTTTCTGCAGCGTGTCGTCGGTTGTACAGTTTCAGGGGAGCCTGTCAAACCTGCGCACACAGGCCTCTTGTCTTTATGTAACAGATCTAATTTAACGCTACTTGTTTCAAGTGGAAACTCTCCCGTCCACCCAGTTCAAGCTCAAGTGAATGTAATCGGGGCTGAGGAATATTTTCTGTTTGATATAGTTTACTTCCAGGGTCCACTGCACTCCCAAGGTTATGTATATAAACAATGCAAAAGCACAAAAAATCATGCGTACACTATTTCCCACAAGTCAATCTGTATTTATAAAAGGAGATAATGCAGCGAGAATGTGCCCAGTTTCTACATGATTTTTAGTCCCTGTTGTAGGTGATGTGAGGTAGAGATGAGCTGTTGCCCTCCAATATAAGTAGTCTGTTTGATTTGTTTCCGATATTACAATATTCCTGCACTTACTCTTAAATATTTATGACTTTGGAATGTTAGATTTATTTTTATGCCCTTTCCGGCTGTCATTTTTCCTGCTAAAGATCATTTTATTTAATCTTTAGTTGTTCAGCACTTTGTTATAATTATGACGGAGACATGAATGATAATTAAAGGTCACATTTTTTAGACATTTTGTCAAAACGAAGTAATACGGTGGGATGTAGATCTGTGAATGAAAATGTGAGGGTCTCAGTGATCCCTGAATAATTCAGGTTTTACTATATAGAGTTTGACAGATCAAATATGTTCTTTTAAAATTCTGACATACACACATTATAGGGGACACAGTCCCGTCCACGTCTTTTTGTTCTTTGAAAACCTTTTTCTGTGCAGAAGTTCAATTGAATATGTAATGACAAGATACAGTTTGACACATGGACCAATGTTGGAGTGGCAAATAAATGAAGCAGTACGCATACATTTGGGGATGTCATCAATTATTCCAGGTTACAAGTAGTGATTAATTTATTATGTCTTTACAGAGAAGACTGACGATGTCAAAAGTCTAGATAAATTAGATTTACCGTCATTATTCAGTAACTGAGATGCACTGATCAGACAAAGAATTCCCCTCCCGTTTCTTTCTTGTTTTGGACTATTTTATTCTGAGGTCTGAAAAGTGATGGAAGCAGAGAGCAGAGTGAGAGCTCGGCACATACTCATCTGAATCATGCTGAGTTCATAAAACTGTAAGCTGCAAATTGGAAGTAATTATGCTCCACTTACCACAGAATCACCTCTCTGAAGACTCTTACAAGCTAAAATGTTTGAATAACAACCAAACACATTTTATTTCCATTTATGTTTATATAATTAAAATAACGAACTAAAATGATAATGTTATGTTCCGTGAATACTCCGAAACACACTCTGCTTTCCTCTGCAATGCTTCAATAACATGAAAGCAGTAGTTTAGGTGATAGTGGAAACGGCATTTTTAAAAAAAAAAAAGCGACTCCAAATAGGACTTTTGGCTTGTCTTTGCATGAAATTCATTGACAGCATGATGTGAAGCCATATTTCTTAGATTCTTGGCAGACACGATGCAGAAAAATCTGTGTTTAACAAAGGACTCTGCCAATTTAGCACCGATTCAGAATCTGCCAAATTAGTAACCTTGACTATATTACAGTTGTTCAGACTTGGATTCACACAGAGCTCAGTCAGGATCATCCAAATGAAGGTTCATAACTTTTGCAATTACACAGGAATTAAACAACTGAAACTAATGGATGTTCTTGTGCCTAATTGAGGATTCTTTGATATTTTGCATTACAATGGACAGTGTTTTTTAAAAAAACTAATTAAACAGGACTTTGCACTACATATTTTCAGCTTACAAATCCCTCTGACTGTTGAGACTTTCTGAGACTGTGTTTCCAGATCAGACTAAAAACCTACTGTTCTCAACATGCAAATCTACCTTTTGGGAATCAGTGAACAAAAAGGAAATTGTCAGAGCATACACTAATTGGCTAAAAGTACCTGCAGACCTTATTCCACACTAACATCTCTTTCCAAAACTATGAGCAATAATGTGCTGGGAATGCTTTCCACTACATTTTTGAAGCATGGCAGCAGAGATTTGTTCCCATCCAGACACAAAAGCGTCAGCGATGTCTAGCACTGATGTTTGGCGATAAGGCCTGGCTCTCAGTCGGTGTTCCGGTTGAAGGAAGAATTATCGCAGTTCATCTTGATGTTGATGCATGGGGGTGGAGGTCAGGGTCAAGTTGTGCCACGACAAACACGGGACACCAACACCTTATGAACCTTGTGTTGTGTATAGAGGAATTAAGATACTGAAATGGAAAGGGGCCTTGTAAATGCCACCATAACCAAACCATGAAAAACAGTGTCAGATCAAGGACACAGAGGTAAGGCTGTCCATATATTTTAATTAATGTTTTAACTAATGTGATTGGAATTAGAGTACAAAAAGGGAAAAATCAACTCTATGCAGTTTCTATACATGTGTGAAGTTGTGTACATGTGCCAGAAGAATATTTTTCACCTGCTTGCATTGTGCAAATTTCATTATACATTATTCTGAAATTGCATCTGAATTTAGCATTTAAATAAGAAGATATTTTTACCCACATGTTGGCATTTCTTTCAGCTTCCTTGGCTGTTGTTTGCTTCCGATCAAACCAAACGCTGTAGAAGGAGGCACATGAAGTATTCATTGTTCCATCGTCTTGCCCTGCTACAAAGCTCCAATTGTATTAATTTGGCCACATTCACTTCCAAATTGCCTTGACTCATTTGTGTGACAGCTGAATTAAATATAGTCTCTTAAATTTCACCAATTACAGGGTAGAATTAAGCAGTGTGTTATTTTTTTCCCTGTTTCAGTAAAATATTAAAGACAAACCATTTGATTTTAAAATTATTATTTCCTTTCTGGTCAGAATTAGTCATCCACTTCATCAGGAGTAGGCAGCAATAGATATCCCGTTCTTACATCAGTGAGTTACATCAACCTTTGCTATTTATTTTCACACTTAATTTTCTTTTCTTCCCTACAGGGGTCTCATATAAAATTTAGATTTTTTTTGTCTATCTCGTTTTGATTTAAAAGAGAAGCTGTCAAAGCACCTGCTTCTAGCTCTAAAGTTGAAATGGGCTCAGCTTCTAAGCAACGTCTCCAACTCAAATTCTTTTCAACTGTTCTCACACTTTTCAACCTACATTACATCTTGTTTTCAGCTTTTGTCACACCAGTATGGTGTAAGATGGAGATACATTGCGAGTTTGTGCTAAGCTAAGCAAAGCTCACTGTCTTGTAGTGGTAGTTCTTATTAAAAGGTGTGGTTGGCAAAATATTGAACTATCCCTTCTCAAAAATCTTACTTTTTTTCCATTGTGTGGATGCTATGCCACAATACTTTTGCGTGTCTATGGTGTCATATTGCACCAATTTTTGTGTAAAAATGGAAACATGATGAATACAAATTGACTGGTTATTGGTTGAATGAGATGGCAATTCGAATATTGTATTGGATCTGACATTGTTTCACTCACACTGCCCATAGCTACTAAACAAACTGCAGAATCACTTAACTGAAGAGGTTGAGGATGATGAGTAGTCTGAACTGAACAAAGACGATATATACCTCGCCTGCCTTTCCAATGACTCCAGTCTTGGCAGCTCTGCAGCAACTGATCCTAATTCACTCACTAACTCTGAAACTCTCCGACTTGTTCAGCGCAGAACATTTGAAGTCCCTCTCCTTTTCCAAGACTGTGCGCAAATTGGTTAGCAAAGGGATGAGCTGGTAATTGTTGCAGCATCACAGAAAGCATTGCCTGACTCCTCACAGAACTGAAGTGAACTCCTCAAACTGAACGAAGTGGGTCATGTTGGGTCATCTGTAGTCAGAAATTACTTTAACTCTTGTTTCACTGAAAAGCTTTGGTGTCATTTTGATGATGCAACGTCACTCACCAGCTTTAAACAATAATATAATGCCATGTTGTGTGAATTGTCAGAAAAATGAAATTAAAATTCACATGTCAAGGTGGTGCTAAGTCTTATTGCATACAAGGTCAGATAGAGCTGTTAAAATCTCTCTCTCTCGCTCCGTCGCCCACACAGACACTCGACAGGAATCTTTAATATTCTCTATCATCTGTTTTCCCTTCAGATTCTCCACATTTCAACCTGCGAGCTCTCTCTTTTGTCACTTGAAGTAAACACCTTTTTGTGCCAGCGATATTCCCTGCATGGTGAGAGTTCAGAAAGAATCCCTTAGTTCGTCAAGATAAGATGTGGTATTGATGATAGCTCTGCGTGAGTCAGACCTTGAGCCAGTAATTTTGCTGTATATGAAGCTCTCCCCTGTAGATATCTGGTCTGGGAGTAACATCAATTGGCTTGTGGCACAAAGAGAACAAAGTGCAACAGTGTGTAGTTTTACTGTGATGTAAACCTAATGTGCTTCTGATGAATTTCTCATTAAATAACTGTGCATGGCAAACTATGGATAAATGTTGGGCATTAACACTCAAAGCTCTTTAGGCAGACACAGTGATGTGAGGAGATTTTTTAAAAAATGCTTAGTTCAAAGAGTATCTTTGTATCTAGAGTAGGCAGTTTAATCCTTAAAACTCCCCTGTCCAACCTGCTCTACTAGGTTTTTTTTTTATAGTGTATTAAAGCAAATACATAATCCTAAAGACTTCAGTTCATAATTTTTTTAAAGGATGTTTTTTGTCCATGCCTTCTGGAACAGCACATGAAAACATTTCCTGCCCTGACACCCCTGCTGGCAGAGTGACATTATTTAGTTTTCAAAGCTGTCCAGATTACAGTTTCAAAAATAGAACAGTTCTAATTTGTCAGCCACAGGGTTTTCTCAGGGTTACAGACAAAAACATCTTTATTGGAGCTGTTTGTAAGATTTCTGGTGGACATGATGCATCTGTCTACGTCAAAGAAGAAACCCAAACTGTGTATAGTTGTTCTAAATGCTACTATCACTGGCCCCTCCTCTGCTGCAGATGGACATGATTCATAACTCCTAGCTATCTTTGTCATTGAACATAAATAGATGCTGTTTGGGGGGAATTTGCAGAAACAGTCGATGCTGTCATTTCTTGGGAGCACTGTGTTACTGACAAACACTTTCATGTAAAGGATCAGCTGCGTTACTACACCCACCATCCACCTATGAGCACCAAGGACACATTGTAGATCAGAAAAATGTGGCGCAGTGGTCATGTTTCCTTCGAAAGCGTAGCATTCATCGGAACGTTGAGGGCTATCAAACCATACGTAGCTTCCTTTTTTCTTAACATATTAATGCATTTCTGAACAGTGACAACATACAGCATCGTCATGGTGTGTAAAGAGATTTCACACTGTCTCAACCATCATTGCCAGAGTTAATTGCTCGAAAGAGTCCCTATGCAGTTAAAGCAAAACAGGATTAAACACCAACTGATCTTCCCCCTCATGCTTTACACTGACACCCTTTACCAGTGAATGTATACTGCAAAGACACTAACAAGCATGAGTCCTTACCGCTACTCACACTTCGTTGTACGGAGCTGCAGTTTGGCTGGTTGATTTTTTTTTTCTCTGTAAGACAATCTGTCACTGAAACTCGTTATCTATACATAGTCTTTCTTAGACTGTTTACCGTGTTTTAGTAGCACCTTATAAAAGTATAGACTTGGTTTATGCAATGATAAATACATTCATATCTGCCTGTGCTTCCTCTGGCATACGGAGCATTTTGAGGGAACATTTTGTGCATCATAAAAATGTGTCGCTGCTAAACATATGCATCGACAAAGATCAGCCCATTAAAATGTATCGCAGCCTGTCTATCTTTTAGACAGTGACACTCACGTTTTTTTTTCTCAATGTATGTTAATGCACAGCAGCTATACTTTGCATATAAGAGCGACTACAGTCAAACCAGAGGAGAATTTATTTCTTGTGTCTCACTCTGATCCTGTCATCACCTCGCAGAGATTGTTTTGAGCCTGATGATATTGGTCAGGGAGAGCAGCTTCAGTCGCTTGATCCACAGTTGGTGCTGCATAACACTAGCTATTGAATATTGAATGATCAGCCTCTGGGGAAATTAATGGGGTATCACAGCAAACAGGCTGTATCACAGATCTGGTTAAAATGACAGTGGCAGGAAAGATGGGGAGAAAAAAAAAGCAGCTTTGGGGAGGAAAACGCTGAGCGTACTTAGTGTTATCTATTGAAGTTGCAGAGCTGCAGGTGCCCAAGGCTCGACTCCACCTCACTCTCTTCCTGTGTACACACTTGACTCCTCTGTGGAAAGAGCAACAACAGCTGTTTAACCTGAAGCACTATTGTCCAACTGAGGGATTTATGGATAAAGGAGTGTCAGTGTAGAACAGAAAGAGAGTTGTCGCAGCCAACATGTTCGCTATTCCAATATAAAATGACAAGTATGGAGCCGGAACAGCTGTTCTCAAAATTACATTTTGCATAACTTGCGAGATCCCGAGCTAAAATGTGCCCTGTGAGGAAAAAGGCTGAGCTTGAACCAATAATATTAAACACAGTTTCCTGTGTCGAGGGCTATTTTTAAATGGGGGGCGGGTGGGAGGACCTAAACTGGCTGCCTCCCTGTTGGACAGATGTACTAATGGAATTCTGCATAGTCTCAATTATAAACAATACCCAGATCTACTGTGAGATGCAAACAAGGCATTGTGTATTTACAATTTTTACTTCTCTGCTGAGAAAACACAAAAAAAGAGACGAGCAAAGAGCCTAAAGGCAAATATTGTGGCTTAGAAGACCATATCATTAGAGAAATATACTAGAGTTGAGTAACAAAAATCCCACACTATAGTTTTTAGGCTGTCAACCAAGAACTGACCAGTTTATTTACGAAGATACAAAATCTGCATCATTGCACGCACTGTTTAATGTGCATCAAAATACAGGCACTTATTGCTTCCTATGTACCGTTAAGGACACAAATCATTTCTATTGGAGTGACTCTCCTCTCTATGCAGTGAAGGGCAGCAGGTAATCTGAGATTTTAACCACCTCTGCAGGAATTTCCTTATAAAACATCAAACAAAAAATGCTGTGAAAGTTAGACACAACACTGTAGAGTGAATAGTTACACATTATTTGCTAACAAGAGCTACTCGGTACCCTGCAAACATTCACAAGTCCACGGAGACGAGCTAAGAAAGTAGTAAAGGTGATACTGTTTGCCTCCGGTGGGTAACCCTGCTGTAAACCTGCACACCGGTGGCCTCTTGACTTGTCAAAATGCACTACTGTCCTGTGTCAGATATTTGCTCTCCTGGCACTCTCTCACTATTTAGCTGGACAGCCTCTTCTGTCAGTGTGGTGTGATGCGAGTCAAGTGCTATAGCCTTCACCTTTCCAGCACTGAATGATGTGATGCACTGTGCTGTGGCCGGTGTAGGCAGCACATAACTAAACCCAACTGAATTAAACATCAGACCTCTGCTTGCACCACTTTGACTACATTCCCGGCAGCAAAATCATAAGGAAACCCGATGGTGTCTGCAGGTGACATATTGCTCATCAATGAACTGCTCAGTTTAATACAGTGTTGCACCATTGAACACAAGTAATGCATAAATCAACGCCTTACCTGGGGGTTGGCTCACCCTCTGCCCTGGTGTGTTCCCCCTGTGATTCAGGCAGCTTTGACATTCACCTGCCTGCCATCATGGGCAAAGTAACAGACCAGTAGCCTGCCTGTCTGTGCTGATAACGCACTCTATCAGAGTCAGCCGGGGAAGAGGAGATGAGGGTTGTTCTGTGGCGCTGCTGTGCTCAGGTGGGGCCTTTAGTCACTGCCACCCATCCTGTGTGTGTTAGCCAGCATCCTCCTTTTATCTCAACCTTGGTAGCCTCTATTCCATACACCCACTGAACCCTAACACTCATCTATTCAACAGCACAAAACCGTGGTGTGGAGCCTTGAAACTCACCTACATGCACTCGCACAATGGCAGCCTCCAGATCCATCTCGTCAGATGTCCTTTTACTGACTCTTGAGCTTAATTGTCAGTCGTCAGGGCGGTTGGCAGCTGGTATTTTGATGAGACCACTGCTTGATTTAAAGCAGAAAGTGCTCGAATACTCCAGACTTATATTATACTTTACATTCATAGCGGCTCTAACTCCAGCAAGAATGGCACAATGATAGGCTGCATGACTAATTTCTTTAGGAAGACCTTGATGTACTCTGCAACTTGTTAGCAGCAATTACAGTGCCAGCTGAGCTTGTGATAGTATCTTAGGAAAGATAATTAAGGTGTCAGACATTATTAAAGTTCTGAGACAAGATGCATAATTTCTGAAATACCAACAAATGTCACTTGGACGTTCGTTTTGTCAAAGAAGACACATTAACTTAACTAGAGACATCTTGTGTGGCCATGAAACTTCAGACTAGAAGGATTCTCAGTTAACAGTCCAAACTTAACTGACGTTAAATCTTAATCCATATTTTTGTGTAAAACATCACACATAAATATTCATTCAACTCATATGGCATCAATGATTCTCTTTGTCACTTGGAAAATTCAACGTTCAAGTGCGTTTGCATGTTTTCTGTCAAACTTTCCGATGAAAGGCACTTTTGCAGAACGATCATCACCTATTATGTGGCTGAGAGTTGTGTACTCAGCACAAAAAAAAAGGTGTCCAGCTGAGTTTTTTTCCAGATTATTTTCCACTGACAGATGCTCTCTGAATCTGTGCTGTGAGTGATTATGTTTGTCAGGACGGCGGTCTGTTTGCCGAGCACTAGAGAGTGAGATTGGGGAAGTGAGAATAGCCACCCAAGATAGACAGCTGCAGCGCTGTGTTGATTGCCACTTCCTCTTGTGTGATTTGAAATTGAGTTTTTTTAGGTTAAAAAAAAGTGTCCGCCTACGGAGCTCTAGAGTGAGCCCTTCATCTCCATGCCAAGGCGCTACAGCCGCTCTCACTCATCCTCTGACTGAAGGGCCATGATAGAACTGAATTTTTTTTTTTTTTTGCACCAGTGTCCAGATGAAGACTACAACACAATGCTTATGTGTGTGCAATCAGACTCTGTTGCTCTTGCAATTGGAGTAACAAATTGTCTCCCTTGTAATCAGCCTCTCTTTGCCTGCTGTTCTCATCAAAATTCTTTGAATGTTCTGTTGCCATGGTACCTTGAAAAATCTGCAGCTGAGATTTTTTTTCTCCTCCCTTCCTGAGATAGCAATTCTCATTTTTCTGTCTGCTTCCCTCACAGACAAAATCACTTTGGATCAATTTGAAATAAAATTAGCACATAATGTAAAAATAGATGTTTTGGAAAAAAGAAAAATCAGACCGAGTAACTAAAATGAGTAATGTTCTGCTGTGTAGCTTTTTGCTGGATTTTGGTTGAATTCATTTAGTTGAATGCATACACAAACACACTAAGAAATATGGAGCTTGAAATTGCTCTGGGCAGGACTGTGGAGACTCCATCAGGGGCAGCGGTTGAAATCATGGTCACCTCAACCACAGCATGCACAAAGATCTATATACACAACAAATATTACAGGTTTTAGATAGAAATGCTCAGTTGAACAGTGTAATCTTTCTCTCAAAATACTTTCCTCAGAGGTGCAGGCAGGATCAGATACATTGGGTATGTATACTGAATTCCTGAACCCTCAAGGATCCATCAAAATTTCTGTGAATTAAATTTTAAAAATATTGTTCTCATTTGTTTTGAAAATTGGTCTGTAAGGCTGCATTAACCATTTTTTAAAATGTTACGGTAGATCAAATGACCATGTGTAATGTAAAACTGAAAGAGAACTTTCATTCCAAGCTAAAGTTTCCCTCAGCTCAGTAAGCATTTTTCATTTTTTTCAACTCATTTTTCTGATTTTACATCTGTAATGTTTTGGTTCGCTGTCATCACTCTCATTAGCCACAACATGCTTTGGTCAAAAAACCTTCAATAACCCCAGTGTAGAATTTCTGCACAGCACCCGGCAGCTAGCCTGTGAACACAGCGGGGCATTTCCTTAAAGCCTTTGTGGAAACCAAAGGCACCAAAAAAGAACATAATTTGTCAGGTGTCCATAATGAACCTTATATGTCAGCAGGTTGTGTAAATAAGCAACTGTTTGCCACAAACCACAACATGTAATAATACATCAATGTTTCCCCTAATAGACAAAAAAATGCAAAAAGCAAACAAATAAATAAACAAGCAAATGCAGCTTTAACCCTCCAATTTTGACTGAAATATAAAGTCCTGCATCTGTGGCTGGAAGCAGAGACAATTTGTTTGATTATATATTTTACAAAAATGGAAAAATCCTTGGATCAACATGTGCAACATTTTTCCTAGTGCCCACAGACGTTACCAATACTTAAAAAATGGTGGCTCTTGTATACTCTTTTTTTTGTTTATAGGATCTGTTCAGTGGTGGAAAAGAGCATGAAATAAAGTGATTTAGATAAGCACAGATTTAGATAATTTTCCAGTAGAGCACAATTTCACACATGATTAGTTCAAGGACTGTGAAAGAGTTGAAAATCCAATGATTCTTTCTGCTTTTACAGTTTTTGGCTATAATAAATTGTGTAATTTTGGCCTTTTTTTCCCCCTTTTTTTTAAAACATAGAAATGAAAGCACAGTGTTGACATTACTATGTAAAATGAATATAAGTTACCAGTTAGTTGAATCCTAACATTTACACATCAAAAATAAACACCTAGTGCCATTTTAGTGCCAGACCTGGCTCACCAGGTGTGGATTACAGGTAAAAGTCTCCCAATGGCCCCACATTTCACGTGGCTTTCTCCTCCCCTTATGCTATCTATATATTACCATTTTCCGAATTCCCTTCACTGCATGAAATCACAACAACCTCTGGCCTAGCAGATGCTAAATGTCAGTATTCGCCTCTCTGCATGCAAATGTTTCACAAAAACAATTTCTGTCATTCTTTTTAGGGGACGGATTAAATGAAATACAAACAAGTCAAAACATTTCCCCTCCTATGGCAGAATGATAATGAGGTGCAGTCAGACCATTCTACACAGCGCTGTGCCAGCACTAGAGAATGATCTGCCTACAGATCGATATACAAAGTCTTCATATTTTTGTGAATCGAAGTGAAATGTGGATTTTCTATTCTTTATTTTAATATATAACTTTCAAAAGTTCTTTCTTGTTCTCAACAGTCCCTAACAACTGACATGTATCTTTTGTTCAAAGGGTAAAATAAAACGCCTGTCACAACCTTGCATTCCCTCCTAAGCTGAAGATCAAAACATGCCAAGCAAAAAAAATTTCCAACTCCTGCTGAAGAACAACAGATAAAGCTTTAATGTCAAAAATTCTCACTACAAGCCTTCATCGGGGTTCTGTGGTAATTTGCAGTCAACCATAAACATATTCAGCTTTTTCCAAAGTAGCCCTAATTGACCATATACAGGAAATACAGAAAACATTTGTACGGCTGCAGGCACGCAGAGATTCATTAACTGTAAAACAACAGATATGATGGATGATTTCATGCCCTCATGCAAAGTGAAACACAGTGCTCTTTGAAATACTGAATTACTGAGTGCAGCTGCTCCATTAAGAGAGATGGTGTCAAAAATCATGTTGAAAAGAGGCCAGACATCCAGTGTCTTCTTCTTTTTTTTAATTGTCATTGAGAAGGTGTCTCTTGGTCCAGGAGGAAGTGATTTAAATTTCATTAGAAAAGAAAGAGAATGACCTATTGGAGCCTTCCTTTTTAAAAGCCATAACCCAAGATGAATAAATGGGGGACCTGATTTTTAAACATTTCGTTTTGCTGTTTTAATATGGTGCTATGACTATTCAGTGTCAGAAAGACACTTGGTGATAGAAGTCTTAAAATACTAGGCTGTTTTCCATATACAGCACATTATCTTCCACTGATGAGAGCTTTTGTAGCTGAAACTCATCTTTTTCTCTTAAATGTGTTCCTAAAGAGTAGCAGCATTCTTTTAAATTTTTCAGTCATTAAGATGAACCCAGAGGACTGCTTGTGAGTGAGACATACCTCACACCTCCCATACAGATGGCCGATGTCTGTCTTTAAGATTTCCCATACAAGGCCACATTGAGGAGGCCTTAAAGCTGCTAAGTAGCATTTATTCTGTTTAGAGAAAAACAGGCCAAAGCTGACATACAGTATGTCTGAAACATGAAAGCATGATTGCAGTTGCTACGCGTAAGCGATGGGAGTGGAATAATGTATAAGATCATTCACGCTGATCAGCAGCAGTTGCAAAGGATCCCTGGTGTTTGTTCAATGCATGTTCTATATATGCATTTTAATTGTAACACAAAGAAGCACTGTTTCTGTCACCCACTATTCATGCTAAGCAACAGCAATTGCAGTACTGTTTACCATTTGTATTCTATATGATATACAGTATTGTGATATTTTTTGTAACCCCTAAAGAACAGATTTTTTTTTTAGTTTGAAATAGTTTTCCTTTTCTTTCTACATAGATCTGAGAACATGGCGATATCATAGAAGTCCTGAGAGCTCCACATATGTACACAGTATATGCATACCATCTGTACCTCATACAGGCCGACCTCTGCTGAAACTGTCTGCTTACTGCTTTTACCAGTTTTTTTTCATCACGTTAAAAAAAGCACTGCTGATGAGCCAATTAGAGAGCCTTATCGTGGAAATCACATCTGTGATGTTCCCGCATTTGATGGTGAGACAGAGGCTTTAAAGTACATTAACAGGAACTTTTTGCTCTATGAGTGAGAGTGCTAATGTACAGGGTGATTCAATGGTATAAACAAGACTGCTCTAATCTGTTACAGAGCGCTCTGTGTACTGTAATGATGTTGCAGGCTGCTCCTGCTGACAGCTTTTTATTGTTTCCGTCACTGCACTAATTTTAATCCCAATTCAAGGTACACATACACACGAGACCATTCACTGAAGCACTGAACTGATGGAGCACCACATTATCGGTCCTTTGGGCTCAGCCAGGGAGAAGAAATTGGGAATTTTACTGTCCTTAATGGAAATTGATTTGAACAATTTGTTAAAACACCGGCAAGGGCAACTGTGTTGTGTCAAAAATGACTTTTTCAGATGGACACATACAAAGGCTGCGTGCGCCTGAACCTAGATTGAGCAACCTCCATATGTAATATGTTCCAGGTCATTAAACACACCCTCTGAAGGTATTAGTGGCTGGGTGGTAGTGATGTGTGATACCACTTATTTCCTTTCTGATCCACTGGAAGTGAATCCTGGGCTCAGAGTGTTGATACATATGCTTTTTGTGTATGAAAACTTATAAAAACACTCTATTTCTATTTTGTTTCCCAGATATCATCATGTACTATGTACTATAATACAATTACTAGGTCAAACCGATTGTTTGAGCCACATGTATGTGTGGTGAAGCTTTTTTTTTTTTAGCCTCTCACAACTGTAGAAAAGACGAATCGACAGGTTACATAGACGTGCTTTTCTTTCTATGGCGTGCCATCTTCAAATAAAAACAACACCAGTGAAATACATCATGAAATAAATAAATGCCATAATAGTGCATATAGTCAAAACAAATGAGACTTGAACATTGGCTACTCAAAGCCCAATGTTTATTAGGTTTCTTTCTGATACAGTAAATCATCAGAATCAGAATCAGAATCAGAATCAGAATGAGTTTTATTGCCATTGTTCATGAGGTTCACAAACGAGGAATTTGACTCGGTGCAATGCTGCTACATTAAACATTTAACAAATAGTAGAGATAAAAATAAAGATAAAAATAAAGATAAAGTAAATACTATAATAAAAGCTAACATCTACTATAATAAAAACTAACAACTAAGTACACTGTACAACAAAAAAGTGACTAAGCTGTGTGTTCCATTACTTGTGTGAAGTGCATTCATTTTGCAGCCATATTTCTACATAGCAATTTGTTGCATAATTTCTATTAGACGACATTCCGACATTTTAAGAAAGCAGAGAACTCCCACTGTTTGAAGAGCAGACGTGAATCACTTTCCCACGGTTGGTGATACACATCGGCATAGCTACACACTTGCTCTCTCTGTACCTGAATGGTTCCTGCCACCGTCAAAGGCCTCGGTGATAGAAATGTGTCTCGCCCTAGCAGCACCTTTCTTCCGTCAGGGGCTCACACATTTCTAGAGCTGTATTTGGAACATGGTTTTGACACGTTGAGGAGGAAGCAGCTCATATCAATCTGGATACTACATCCTGCTGGTGACATATTTGCTTTCTACTGCGTATGATAAAATACACATTTTACCCAAATTACTGACATCTTTTGATACAAGAATGAATTCCTAGAAGTGAAACGTCCAGATCAGAAGTATTGATATTTCAGCTTCGGTCTGCACATCACTAGTGGCTGGTGTGTGCTTGATCTGAGTGCCCTTCTAATGTTTTGAATTTTCGGGGAGTGTGCTGATTAGAGTGGATGGCTCACACTGACCTAATCTGCTATTATGCTTTCAAAGACTAGTGTGCAGTAATTTCATCACTTTGGTGAGCGAGGACCGTTTGGATGGACAATATCTCAATAACACACTAATCAATCACTTTTAGAGTGCATTACTGTGAGAGGGAAGCTATGCCCCATAGAGTGCAGCCTGATATAAATAGCAGATTGGCTTCCTTCGTAGCACTTTTTCAATTTTCCATCAGGATTCGTTGCATGTGTCTTAGCCGCTCACCCACCTCACGAACACACATGCTCATTCAGATCAGGCTCAAAGCAATCACGTAATGAGACTTAAATTCCACAGCGCGTTCTGCAGCACAATGATATTTTGAGAAAATGCTGTCTGTACAGGCACAAGACTAGTTTTAGGGTGCATTTGAGTCTAAAATCATGTGGTTTCAACCCTTTTAAAGATCACTTTGTTTTGAATATTTACCGAGCTATAGTTAAGTGGTTGGATTTTGATTGATATTGCCCTCTGAAAGAAGAAGCATCATTTGCAAGTGGTTATGTCTCCCAACATGAGTTTGCATCATCTCAGTAATCCATCTAAAATGCCCTGCAGGTGCCCCACCCATTTTTAACTGCCCTTTAATTACAACAGGCTCTTGTACAGGCAGTTAAGCATCAGATAACTGTGACACCTGTCATGTTGCAGTAGTGGAACAAAGCTGATGTTAAACCTAAAAGGTTGCATTTATTGCAAAACTGAGAAAAAGAAATACTCCTGTGAGGATTTACTGTTCTTATGATGTTCATTTTAAGGACATAAAGGTTGCCGGTGGTACTCGATTAGATATAGCCTTGTTATTTATGGTACTTTTATTTCTTATATATCTTTTCACATTATTACAGTCCTACATTTGGGACCTGTTATGTGCGATCCTTTCAGTGTATCTTAAATTTTCTAATGTGATGAGCTACTTTTTATGGTCTATTAATTCAGCTCGCAGAAGACGTTTAAATCAACTGTACTTTAAAGGTAAGTCTGTAATTTCCCCTTATGAGTTCCTGCATATTTCAGGTCTCTAATATCCACCGGTTCACGCAGTGCCAGTCTGTGCGCCGTATTGTGTGATGCTCCTGCAAGCCAAATCAATCGGATTTGACAGGATTTGTCAAGTCCACCAGAATTCCTTTTCTTGCCACATATCCTGTGGCCTCTAAGCAAGCAGGACAATGCAGTTGGGGACGAATATGCACAACAACAACAAAAAACGAGATTCAAAACATGTTGCGCATGTTGTAACGGAGGGTGGGCTATCACTGGTTTTCTTGTGCAACTGTGAGAGGATTAACTATTGTGTTTTTTCTTGTTTTTACTCGTGGGAGGATATCCATTTTATAGGCTGGATATCGCATTTCTGTAAGATCTTGGCTGAGAGGAGTGCATGTCCCAGAGTAACACGAATAAGAGGTGCTATCTGAGGTACTATATGTGGGTGGTCAAAGTATTTGTGCTTCTTCTTTTTTATTGAAGATTGAGAAGGATAAGAAGTATTCACTGGAGCCTGAACACAAATCAGGGAACACATCTTCCACCTATAGGGGGGTGAATGGGATTTTTTTTTTTAAGTGCAGCAATGACCCAACACCCCCTCCATCCTCTCCATCCTCTCCATCCCTCCATCCCCTCCCTTCCTGTCCACTGTTGCAGTATCCTGTTGTGCTGGACCATCCTGGAGTACCACAAACACCCCTCCTCTCCATATGAACTCACATGTCCAAACCCTCTTTCTTCTCCTCCTCTTTACCACAAAGAAAGGAAAAAAAAACAGCCCTCAGTGTATTTTCTTTAAATGCAGCCCAAATGACATCACATTGCTGCAGTGCTGCACTGTCCATGAAAGGTGTCAGTCGTTTCCTCTGATACCAAGATTTTTTTTTTTTGGTCCACTGGCCCCTTGGCTCTGCTCTGCTCCAGACATCATGGCGTGACAACATGTTTGTCTTTTACACCGGGCTGGATTTACGCAGGTGGACGCCTGCATGAGGGAGCAGAGGCGCATATCCAGAGAAAGGTATTGTTTTTGTGGTTGCCTGTTCTCTGGGACACAGCAAGATTCTCCTGCCTCATCCCGGACGGAGAAATCGACCGCATTGCTTTGTTGAAGGAGCGCACAGACGGACAGAAGTGGGGGGGAAACTCACAAGCCCGCATGGGTAGAATTAAAGAACAGAAAAACCACGATATCAGCGCATGGGTGGGATTCCTTCATTGCGCTTCAGACGAGGAGGAAGTTATGACAACAAATGGCTACACTGATGGCAGGAGAACGGGCTCGGTGACTGCGCCGCGATGCTGTAATTAACGGAAAAAACCGGAGAGTTTTCGTGATTTTGGACTTGAAGCTGGTGATTTAACGCCAACCTTCAACCGTCTTTTATTTCCCGAGGAGCGCAACCTATCGCTTCACACCGAACCCCTGACTGCAGTTCTCCATCCTGACACCATCTGTACTGCAATTCATAACAGGCGTGAGATTTATTGGAAATTTAATCCACCGTATTCCTGCGTTACACCCCGGTACGCAGAGGAGAGGGGGGGACTTGATACGACCACGTACTGACGCTTTAACCCATTTGGAGACGACTCGGACGCATCACTCGGACCCTCCTGAACTGCTCTATGGATTTTTGGGAGATCTCAGCTTTACATTTGCTGCCTTCAAGCCTCAATCGGATCGTACTGGGAATTTAGGTGGGGTTTTTATTCTATCCCGACGCAGGTAAGATACCGCACTGTGTCTTGTTAGTGACACTTCAGCAGCAGATTGCCCCTCATCACGTCCACTTGGAATTTTTCAGCACAGCCCCGACCGGCGTAATAAGACGGTTTCTCGTTTTTTCCCCCCCCGATTTTGCGCGTGAATTTGGAATAAATGAACTGTCGTCAGCATCCGAGGCTCGGGGTGAATTTATCCAGAGAGACAAGTGTGTGGACAGCTAAATCATGTGCACTGGGATCAACCCTTCGGCATCTGCTTTATTAGTCCCACTTTTGGTAAGTCCGTTAGACTTGGAGAGAAATGCGAAATGGACTTTGGCAGCTGACGGTGTGGATGAAATGTATGCAAATGGTTTCCAAATCTGTGATGTGCAAACTAAATATAGAAAAACAGGCCTGCAATACTATCTATCTATCTATCTATTTTTCTATCTATCTATCTATCTATCTATCTATCTATCTATCTATCTATCTATCTATCTATCTATCTATCTATCTATCTATCTATCTATCTATCTATCTATCATCTACAAGTCTTTCATTCTAGTCTGCTGGATAATATGATGCCTGTCTAGCTGAGATGTGTTCAGACTACTTGAGATCTTCAGTCCTCACGTGGTGGACCAGTTATTGTCAGTATTAGTGCTGTTTTACAGTCTGTTAGATTCCAGTCTGATGGGCCCCAGACAGCCCTGTCACACTGTACTGCTGTGCTGTGGCTCCTGACCGTGCAATGAAGATGCTCTAACAGTGACACGAGTTGAATTCCCACAGACACAAGCACATGTGGAAATGGCCCGGGTGTGTCTTGCATCAGCACCATGCAGAGACCAAGACTTTTCTCATAAATTAGCAGCAGCAGCTGCTGTAATCCTCCTATCAGGGCAAACTGCTCTGATTCTTCAGAGAGTGGACGGTTTTACAGTAGAGCCCAAATGATGAGGGGGAAACTTGTTAGTGTTAACTTTTAAGTTTAAAAAAGCCACACACGGCAAGGTGATTATCTGGTTTTATCGTGAGGCCTCAGCAGGATGTGGGCTGCACAACACCTTTTGGTTTTGGCCAATCAGCTAAGAAGTTTTGGAGATGATACAGAAGCACTGATGCAGCATGATAATGATCTCATGGGCACTGCTGTGAGTGAATGCTGGCGATTATGTTTGCAACTGGATTTTTTTTTAGCCTCTCTCATCATTTTCTCCCCAATAAGCTATTCTTCCTTAGTTTCAACTCAGCATTTGTGGTTAAGGTTGTGGCTGCACACAGCTTTCTCAATTTTGGCACACAGGGCTGGAGAGGTCAGTGTCTGGCCTCACTGTAAATATCTCTTCATCACCCAGAGGACATCAGCAACAACAGATAGGAGAAGTGAGGGTGCAGGATGCCTGTGTGGAGTCATGGAGGTTGTAAATCTGTTATATTGAGGTGAGGTTAGATGTCAATATCTTAGAGTAATGTCAAGCGAGCATCCTTCATATAGCTCTGCTTTATTTGCACAATACATTCTGAGGTATCTCCAGGGGAAGATGTAGGCATTGACCAGCTGTGTGGCTCCATCAGGGCAGGCATTGAGTGTTACTGCAGCTTGCAGTGCTGATAGAAAACACCGACTAGCAGCTGCATCTACTGTATACACCCTTCTTTACCATCAGTGATGCATGTATGTTCCTACATGACAGCGTACCCCACCTCTTCACCGCTGCCTGCTAATGTCTACAGCAGAATGAAAAATGACTGTTGTCATAAAGTCTTGACACTGTTTCATATTCTGACAGATGTCTGAGGGCAATAAAATCTCATACTGTATTTGTCATGTAAAGCATATGTAGTTTTAAAAAAGCAGCAAGTCTTTGGCACACTGTACATGTATATGTTTTAAGTAAAGGTTTAATCCTGTGCTTTTGAGTGAATACTGCAAATTGAAATTATGTTTGGTTAAAACTGTGCATCATGCAGGTTTTAACACAAGGGACTTGAAACATCTCCTAAAAACAGAGGTTAATGAGGTTTCTTCTTAGGGAGGGTTGATACCCTTGAGCCTTATTGGATTTGTAATTTGAATTAGCAATGCATGCAGCAGGGCTCTTATGTATTTAGAGGTCTTTACATATATATATATATATATATATATATATATATATATATATATATATATATATATATATATATATATATATATATATATATATATATATATATATATATATATATATATATATACATATTTGTACTAGCTGTGTGTTTTGCTGTGAGTGGTGATGATCACGTCTTCGGCTTGTCAGTGTGTTGCAGGATGTTACAGCAGAAGCTCAGAGCACTCGCTGTCATGTGTTTGCCTAATGAAATCAGACAGGATGGTCATTATCATTATCATGCATTATTGCCAACACTTCCATGTTCAGCAATGCTAATGCAGGCAGGAAACGACTGCACAACAAATTCATATCTCAGCAGGTAATGCATAAAAAGAAAGTTACGATGGCGTGTTTGCAGAGATGCTTTTTTTCCGTCTTTTATGCGTGCCATGGGGTGAGATTGATGGGGTCTGTCTGCCTTGCCATTCTGTTGCATTGTGTTACAGCAGCTGCTCATGGTGCCTGTGTCATGTGTTAGCATTATGAAATCTGGAACAGTGGAGGGTTGTCAGCGACTGCAGGAATGAGGGAATAACAGGCAACACAAGCTATTGATCCGTATTGGGGAGTAAAAAAGATTTTAGAAAACAGTATGTGGACTTTCTTTTTTTCTTATTTCATTTACAGTGAGTCATGTTCACAACTTGACATTTTCAGAATGTAGATATGTCCTGCAAAATTACTTCACTCAAGATATTCTAAGCTATAATCCTCAGAGGTAAAATGGTAGTATATTTAACCACTTTATTCTTTATACTTAGCCACACGTCTCCACAATTATGTGCCGGATCATAGTGCCTAATAATATTGTGTGGTTAGTTCAAAGTGCAGAGATAAGAGGTTGATTTCAGCATTATGGAAAAGTAGTTTGTTTTGACTTAGTACAGTTGCTGGTCTTAAATTGTGAAGGATTTTTCATATCCACTTTGAAAACTCAGGCTGTCTTTGCAGTCATGTCTTTTTTGCAGATAAACAGGAACGGATCTGAGGATGGTATGATACCACCCATGACAGACTTAAGATAAATGGTCTCAGTGAACAGAAAACTCTAGCCTCATGTTAATTTTGTGAAATTTGGATCCTGAACATAGCCAAGAACCAGTAAAGAAAGCAGAAAATAAGTGCCAATTAAGTTGTTATCAGTCGACAGAATGAGATAGATGTTTCTCCCAAGGCAAGGCAAGTTATTTAGTGCTTGAAATGCATGGGAAAAAAAGTCGAAGAAGTGGCGTAATTACAACTAGCCAAAAAGATCAAAGGAGTAGCCACCAAAGCACTGAAGCAATTAAACTGGAGCTTTTTTTGCAATTTATTTTTTAGGGTTAGCGAGTAACAAAGAAACAGGAAAAAAAACAATGGTTCACTCAAAGCGCTGAACACAGGAGGCAACACAGGTAAATAACATACACGCCTCAGGAGGCATGGAACACTCCACTTTTCAACTTTGCTGCATCATGAATTTCAGTGGGAACAAACGTAAGAGCAATAAAATGTTACACTAAATGGCTACTGCAGTGTACTGTTAAAGTGGTAAATAGAGCTATTTATTACCCACGTGAGATGATGCGGTTCATATAGATTGCTTCTTCTTACTCTTCAGTAAACAGTGAATTATCTGGTAATGTGTTGAAGATAGAAAATGTATTTTTCCTGCTGCAGTAAAGTAAACCCATGCGCAGTCCGTAGATGTGCACCTGAGGTGGATAGAAAACATTATTTTACCTGTTTGAAGATGAATGTGACTTTGTTAGCTCTGATTTCTGACCTGTCCAGAGAGTGCTTTGCAGATAAGCTGCTGTCCCCTACAAGTGACAGTGCAAGCAATGTTGGAGATGGAAGAATAAACTCCATTGTTAGCTGTAAGTGTTTTTTCTGTTGCTTATGTCACAGCAAATATGTTAAGGCAATTAAATGTCAATAAATTCATATTAAACAAACTGAACAGTGGAAAACCCTTCTAAACTCAAAATCCAGTTTAAAGATGCGTCACCCAGAGTAGATAGCCTTTTGCACTTGGCCATGTTTTTCTGTGTCTTGAAAACATTTGTATTCTGACTGGGTAACCTTTAGAAATAATGATTGCTGCATGGTTCCTCCTATCTTGGAGGCTTTTAGCCTCTCACATCTGAGCAGTATATCTGAATAAAGAAAACTGTCATTTATTGTCGGAGAGCATGCATGTGTGCCTGGAGTCTGCCTGTTAATGGCGTGGCTAACTTGCTGTCATTTGTTTCTGACAACGACTGATACAAAAGAAAAAGACTAAAGGCTGACCTGCTTGGTGCTACACGATGACTGTCACATGTAAAATGGAGTATTAGGGTGTGACCAGAATGTGCAATGGACTCTGGTGTAGAGGGCCATTGAGGGAAGCGGTGGAGAGTCATTTTGAGAGAGGCTAGCTGTCTGATGGAGGGATACAGATGCAGATAAAAATCCATATGGAGGTTAGAGAGCTAATTCTTTCAGGAATACTGTGCAGGATGTGGTACGATTCAGAGCGGAGCCCAGTGGTAAGCAGCGGTTATAAATCAAACATACCATATTCAGCCTGTCTACAGCAGCCAGAGTCCTGACACATATTCAGCTGGGAAAAGCATGTAGCCGGCTGCAGAGCACATGGCATTTAAACTGCAGAGGAGCATGACTTTTCATACCCATGAGAGTCAATGCATGGTACCAGCCAGGCGCCCATTGCTTCTCCTGACTGGGGTAGGAAAATTATTGGTGGCATCTGTCTCCCTAAAGAAACACTGTTGTGCAGTCATCCTGCCACTGTGTCAGCCTCAAACTGTTGCTCCCGACACTGCGTTGCAGAGCCTTTATATGGACATTTAAATGAAGTGACATGATACCATTACGTAAACAAGAAACAACGGATGCATGTGGCGTAATAGCAAACTTCTAGATGTCTTAAATTGCAGCTTGTTGTCTTGTACTGTTTACCTGAAGGTGACATTGATCTAGATCCTGCTTTCAGTAGCTGCATCTGGTCAAACCGATCAATATCTGATACTAGAACTGCATTTCCCCTTTAGCTCTCTTGAGCAAGCCAATTAAGAGTACTGCATGCTCTCATACGGAATTTGAAATGTGCACAAACACTATCTTCCCCACAGTGCCATTAAATAATGCATAAGAACAATATATTATTGTGGACCGCTTACTACCACAGGTCTTACTAGTCCTTTTTAAGACTTTCTCCTCTGAACCGAGAAGCATTGGACAAAATGTAGTGCATTTAATGCACTATTCAATCTTGACTGAGGCATTAGGAAAAAGATAATGCACCCATGAATTACTCCTGCTGAATATGCCTCTGTGATGAGAGATCATTCCGTTCTTACTTATTGATTCGTTTGTCAGAAAGTTGTATGGCGTGCTCTTCATCAGACTGCACCAGCATCACTGGAGATGTCTAACCCTGCTGCCTATTAAAAGCGGAAAGACTACAGGAGCATTAACTATTCTAGTGTAGTGAATGGCTAAGAGCCTCAACCTTCACATTCTGTTTTCTCTGTTTGGTTGAATGTGTGGCTTTAATAGAGAAAACATGCATTATCTAGCACCCCAGTGCAAAAAAGCAAGAAGTCTGCAAACGGTTTCTTGTCACTGACCATATTTGTATCTAGTTGTCTCTTCAAAGTGTCTTCGCATGTTGTTTTCAGGACAGCTGTGGGCACTGGATATGCTTCACTTTATGCCCTTTGATGCTGTGCAACCACAATAAGAAACAGTATGGATCTAGTTGTTTCTTTGTGTTTTGATTTTTCCACAAAGCCCGTCTATTTTAATACTTAATCAAAAGCCGTGTTCAGTTCTGAGCGTCTTGGATTCTTGTTTTTAAAGCTGACAAACAAAATAACAAACATTCAAATCACGTTGACTGAATCTCTCCATGGTTTTAATGTATTTAAGGAGAATTTCACAGGACTACTGGTGCATTGATATAAGTCCAGCCAGGATATATCATCGCAAAATTGCACAGCTACAGTAAGATGAAAAAAGATATTACCTCAAAGGAACACAGCGGCAGAATATCCATGCATTTGGCCCGAATCTGTGAAGTAAGTTTTACATTAGTGCAATCTGTTGAATGTGCTATTTGATATTTATCTAACAGGATTCACACCTTGATGATTTACTGCCGTGGGCTTTTTTGGAAACAATAACAACTTTGCAGGTTTATCTCATGGTATGGTGCACTATGTTTGTGTAAAACTACAGATTATTGCTGTTTAAATCTGTTAGACCTTTGAAAGCTTTATTACCCTGAAATACTGAGTACATTGCACAGAATAGATTTAAGGTGCAGCTGGGCAGAAATGTGGTGCAAATAATTATTGATTAGTGTTTTTGGAGAGTAATGGATGTAGAATATATCCAGTATGTTCACTGTAGATGAAATGTCTGTTATAAATCATATTTGATATTGGTTGTTTTCCCAAATGTTAATGTAGAATTAAGAAAAAATGTGAAAACTGTTTAAAGGAAAGATTTTTATGAGGTGTACTTATTTGGTTGCACTTGCCGTTAAGTAAGCAGTATAACACCTTGATCAGCACATTATTACACATACATGAGCACAAGGACACCTAAGTAGGAAGGATTTCTTGCTGATGCAGAGCTTGAACTCTGGCTCAGGAAATCTATCCCTCAGATCAGCATCTATTGAATGTTTCTATACTTGTTTTCAAATAGTTCACTGAAGTTCAGCCATTAATTACAAGAGCTGTTGCTACTGTACCGTTTCCAGCAGCGAGTTAATTTCAGTAGAATACGTAATTTTGGCAGCGCTTGTGGGCGCTTCATTCTTCAGACTGAATTTTGTACCTCTGGAATGTACCCAGTCTGTCCCATGTGTCCGCAGGCCGACTGACTGTTTAGTAGGCTGTGTGAAGCCCGCAGAGCATTAAATTTTCATGTGTTGCATGCATTCAGTGAGTGACCGTGCCAAATGTAGCATAGATTAGCACAATATAGCTTACATGGCATACTGTAGCAATAGGTTTGCCCAGGGGGAAATGAATCAGTGCCCATTTACAGTGTTTTGGCTGTCTAGCCATCTATCTGTCCATACTTAATCACCTATAGCGTTTGTTTGGTAAATCTCACAAACTTTTTAAAACTAATGCAGTCCAATACAGTCATCCAATTAGTCCAACCAATGCTAAATAAGCATATATAATATATATCTCTATAATGAGTCAGAGATTTAGCCATTGCTGTAGCCCCCGATGTCAATCATTTTCCCAATTAATTGATTAGGTTGACCGATAGAATCAAATGCCAAAAGATGGTGAAAATTGACAGTCTCACAAAATCCAAGGTAACGTCCTCAAATGTGTAATTTTGGCCACAGCTCAAAGACATTCAGTTTGCTGCCAAAGAGGAGCCAATAATTTAGAAAATGTTCAAAATTAAGAAGCTGGAATCCGAGAATTTAGACTTTTAATCTGTAAAATTGTTGGTGGTTAATTTAGTAGTTGACAAGTGAATGATCAATCCATGGAGGTGTGTGTGTGTGTGTGCGTGTGTGTGTGTGTGTGTGTGTGTGTGTGTGTGTATATGTATGTGTGTATATATATATATATATATATATATATATATATATATATATATATATATATATATATAGACACACCACCAGTCCAAAGTTTGAACACATCTTCTCATTCAATGGTTTTTATTTATTTAATTTGTACATTGTAGATTAATACTGAAGACCGCAAAACTATACAAGAATACACATGAAATTATGTTGTACACAAAAAGTGTTACTCTTCAGCATTATTCTACAGTGTACAAAATGATGCAAATAAATAAAAAACATTGAATGAGAAGGTGATTCCAATCTTTTGACTGATAGTGTACACACACACACACACACACACACACACACACACACACACACACACACACACACACACACAACCAGTCAACAGTTTGGACACACGTTCGATTTCATGATTTGTCTTTATTTTCATGACTATTTACATTGTATATTCTCACTGAAGGCATCAAAACTATGAATGAACACATGTGGAACTAGAAAAACCCTCAGAGAGCACAGTACTCCACCAAGGCTGCATGGCTGAATTTAACATGTCTGGCTGGGGTTTGCTACATACGTGATCTAAATATGTAGTGGACGGCAGGAATTGATGGGACTCAGAAACAGCCCACAGTTTAATCATTAGTTCCTTGTATGATTTCCAACTGATAAATCACAGTCAGTCTGTAGTAGGATGCAATCATGTGATCGTCAGCAGGTAACTGACACAGTGTTCACATCATGGTTACAGTGATGCCGTGCCGGCTGCTGTATCTGGCAATGGGAAGTCCTTAACAAAGCCGTGCAGTGTTTCCTCTAGGATTTTTTCCGGCAGCAGGCTCCCGCTCCGCTCCCCCCAAAATGTGTGCATAAAAGTATATATCTGTTTGTCTAGCTGTGTCACTGTGTCTCAGACCTACTCTGTGTGTTTGCTTATTTTCTGGACTATTTAGTTAATCTATACATATTAGCACAGTCTGCTTTAGCCAGTGATGGGGCAAGTCAAGGAGAAACTTGAAACTCAAAGATTGTTAAGTTGGTGCTTAATGCTGCCATGTGATGTGATTAAAACTGAGTCATTTTCCAGGCAATGAACAGTGACATTGTTGCCAAAAACAATTAGACGCATTCAAGTCGAGACCTTTAGTGGGGCACTGGTGACATCCCAAAAAACGATCTGCAGTCCTTTTGGAACAGAGCCTCATGCGAAGTGGATCAAGTGCATGCTATGCTTTGTGCAGCTGCTGCCAAGTCACAATGCAGCTTTAGCCAAATATAGCCTATAAAAAAACTGTAATACTACAATCCCTCTACTTTACTTGTGCTTAAAGCTTGTGGAGGGTCTTACTGGAAGGCAACAATGCAACAAAAGGTCCTACTTTACTATTCATTGCAAATAAAGTGCCATTCTGATGAGCATTTTCCACAATATACACAGTATCTTATATTCCAGTAAGTAAAGTGTTACTTTCTGTTGTGCCCTCCTTGAATGGAAATCTGTTCAAGGGAATCAGCTGAATCTAGTTTCTCCAGCACACCAGTTTGTTCTCTGCAGGATGGTCGGCTGAAGGCTGGGATTATCGGGCTGCTGCCAATTGTCTTCATCTGGTCCGATGCCGTTGTCTTAATTATGAAGTGCTCTGGACATGCCTGTCTGCCAGATGCCATTAGTATAAATACTAGTGTGAGGTTTGGGAATTTCATTTTATTTATTTATTTTTTTTTAAAGAAATTAGGATTTTTTTTCCACCATTAAAAGTGCAGGGACCAGCCATACCGTGGTAACATTCCACTCAGTATACTGCTATCTTAAAACTGAAATCTCTCTCTGGAGTCCTACTAACCCACAGACTGCCAGTGGACTTTTAAGTGTTTTTTTCTTTACTCTCTCTCTCTGAACTGCCCGATTTCTAAGCCGGCATGCTTTACATAGGACGAATCGGCTCAAGGATGGGTAGTTTGTATCCCATTTTCTGTATCTGTGCCGGGCCAGCACTCAGGGCAGGTGGATGACTTTGACTTGCAAGAGATGTGAACTGGCAACACAAAAGCTATACCGACTCAAACATGTCCATGGGAAGAAAAACCGCAGTGGCATGGCAGTCTCAACCCTCAGCGTACCTGTCTGTCAAGATGCATTGAGACATGCCAACCAAAGTCGTGTCAGAGGAAACAGTGCCCGGGAGAAGGTCAGCTGTATATCATGTTTGTATGAGTGGCATCAAGACGTGAGCCAAAATGAAAGCTTTATGGGCTGATACTGACATCAATAGTTGAAGTTGCAGCAAACAAACCAGCCCAGTGCAGTGCAAAGCAAAGTGATAATCTTGTTAAAGAGTGATCATCCCCTAACATGCTGCATGCTTTTGGAGCCATCCATGCTTAGAGTTATTGATGATTGCCCTTTGACGGGCTTCAGCAAGATCAGTTCATTAGATTGGACTGACAAACTACTTTCTCCATCAAGAGTCTTGATAAATGACGCCTGGATGTAGTTGTTGTGGGCTGGGTGTCTATTGACTAAATGGGCCTCATTATCGGTGGCCAAGATCAGTGATGTAGGACATTCATAAAAGGTGTCAGGCTGCTGCTGGACGTTGGGATGGATGGATGGTTGAAGACTCCAGGCGTATCCTGCAGATAACTTATATGTGTTGTAGATCTTGGTGCTTGACCTCAGGTTTGCCATTCTGCACGGCTGCACACTTAACTCCATTTCAAAGGAAAATATTGAACGGTGAGAATCCAAAAGGTTTATTCTCCAGAGCGAGTGGCTTCACATATGATACTTACTGTTTGTCTGCTTAATTTAACACAGGCAAGATTCTTTTTGATGCATTGTGTTGACGTTGCTTCCGTTCATACACAATAAGTGAAAGATGTCAACACCTTTTGTGCCACTTGTGGTTCTGTTGTGTTCATACATCCATCTGAAGATGCATTGTTGTAACAAAATCAGTAAAATATGACAACAATTAATACATTTGTTCATTTTAAAATGTCCAAATAGGTAGAAAATGTCTACATATCAAAAATATTCTGCATTAGGGTGTAACTCATCAATTTTTTAGTGTCAGTTAATCCACCTGTTTATCATTTTTATTATTTGAAAAGCTTGGTTTAGATCCTTATCCTGATAATATATATATATATATATATATATATATATATATATATATATATATATATATATATATATATATATATATATATATATATATTTTTTTTTTTTTTTTTTTTTTTTTTTAAACCCAGTTCAGCATAAATCAGGAAAACAGGAAAACACAAATATGACATGTAACAAAGAAAAACAGAGAATTCTCTTGAAAACAAAAATCTGAACCAGAGAATATTTGGCCATTTATTTTGCAATTTTATATTTACTCAAAAACAAACAAACAAACAGCAAAACTAAACTAAAACTTAATAAATACCTAACTGATGATTCAGTTATCAAAATAGTTTTTGGTTATTTTTATTTCCTCAGCTTCACTGTCTTATCTAGACAAACTGTAAAATATTACTAAATATTTTGTGTTGGAGCAAACGTGGCACATTCATATTGTTTATTCCACATCTTTATTTATTCACTGAGCCCACTGTCACAGTTTCTTATTTCACATAATATTACTTCTAACAGATGTGGCATCAGAAAGTGGAGCTTTAAAGATTAAAGAACTGCTTCTTTGGTTTTCATAGCTTCAAAAAAAAAAATTCTTACTCACATACACAAATCTTGACGAAAGCGTCGTCTGCAGAAATAAGAAGTTTGCTGTCAGTGCCTCTAATTATTAAACCTGAAGGAAACTTAGATTTTTCAGGATTTTCATGCCTGAGCTCAGCAGGTAATTTTAACAACAATTACTGACTCCTCTTGGACTGTATAACCTTAGCTTTGCAGATAAGGCGTCTGTATATCTAATTGGGGAAATGCTGCATGTTAATGTGACAAACAGGTGAATTTAAAATGCACTTTCCTCTTGTCTTGTGCTTTGTTTTGCCTCATGATTGGGTGCTGCTTTGTGCTCGGTGCATGTCTTGGAGGGAATAAAGCTCTGGTTCAGGATGAAAAGGCGATAACATCTGAGAAATCCTCTAACTGAAAGAGCGCATGGCATTAGCTCAGTAATAGCAGATGGATACTCCTTTGATCCATGGTTGGGGAGGAGAAGTCGATTGAGTGACTGTGATAAGACATTCAGCAGTTAAGTGCCTCTATTGTGTCTTGATTCGGCTGTATTTAGACTACACAGGCATTTTAATAACACTATTATTTAAATAAGGGATTGAAATTGAATTACAGCATACATATGTTACTACAAATGTGCTTTGAAATTTGAATCACATGTGTTATCAGATACAAGAGGAACATGTGTTCATCTGGATTATAGAGAGCGTACATCCTTTCAGTGTCAAATTCAATCATTAAATTCTAAAAAAAAAATTCCCCGTGAATATCTTTACAGCTGCGAAAGTCTTTGAATTTTGACATGTCAGTAATTTTGAGATTAGACAGCTAAGCAAGCAAGACGTCTGGCAGCTGGCTGTCACTGGAGTGGCTTTGGGGAAGGGACTTCATTACATTAGACGGTAAAATCCACAGTGCATTTTACAGTATTCAGTGATTTTCTCCTGTGATCATTACCCACAGAAAATTCAATCTTAAATCACATGTTTAAAGAAATTCCTGAAATTAGGAATTAAATGTAAATCCACCGAGGCTTGTGAAACATACAGCAACTCACTGGCAATGTTTAGTTGGGCCTTCTTCTTCTTAGAGGAAAAAAAAACATCTCATAAAGACATTTTGCCTGAACACTTTTTCATCCTGCTGTAACAACTACAAAAGCTCTTTTATTGGAATAATGTGGAATGAGACAGCTTTGCGTAGATTTCCTTCCCAAGACTCTCCGATCACTTTCGAGTCTGTTGACTGTGGCATTAACTTCATTTCACTCGTGTGGCATTGTGGCTCTGGCTTTTTTTTTTTTTTTTTTTGGTTTTCCTTCCCTTTTGTAGCCCTGTTGATAAGACATGTCGCTGTTATTTGCTGTGTTGCCATGGCTGCAAGCATCCCTCAGAACTGTTAGGTGCTTGTGGCATCCTGGTGGCTCAGCTGGATAAAGTGTGTGCCATGTAATCATGATATGCTGTGTTTGAATCCAGCAGAGACACTGTGCTACATATTGCTCCTTTTCTCTCTCCGTCCCTTCTGTCTCCATCTTTCCCCACTGTTTGCGCTATTATCTGACAAAAATATGTAAGAAAGGACATTTTCAACAAGGTGCTCTGATTCACTGTCCTTCATGTTAATGTAAAAGTGGATGTTTGGGCAGAAAATCGCTGCCTTGCAGAGCAGGTTCTCTACTGGCAAACGGAGACACCCTTAAATCAACTGCCCCTTTCAATTGGATATGCAGTAAAGAGGCTCGGAGATGTAAAACAAGCCTTATCCAAAACAGATGCACCCTTGTGTTTGACTTGAGGGGTAGTGTTTCTCTCAGCATGGCTCTAGTCTAATCGGTGGCCTAACATATGGCTGATGAGCCTTCAGCACATTCTGGTCCAAGCACAGTTAATAGACTCAGAATGACTTGGCCTCTAGGTGAAACACTTTGTGTGACAGAGATGGGCCTGTTACAGTGTACTTCCCTCAATACACAGACAGTACACGGAGTACTACTGCAGCGATTCTGTATGAGTTTTAGAATCCTTGTCAGTATTAGAGAATGTAACTGAAGATGTTGAATCTTTACCTAAATAAACACACCTGTAATTAATCAAGGAGTAGGTCAGGATTTGTATATTGCTGTTCACTGATGTTTAATAAAGGTTTTTTTTTACCTCATAACATGACATTTACAGCAAATCTCTTCTGAGATTGCAAGTAGAAACTAAAGACTGAAAAGATTTTAGTTGATGTTAAATGCAATACTGGAAAAATAGCATTGTATTATCAGGCTGCAACTAACAATTATGTCCATTGTTGATTATTTTCTTGAGTGTTCAGACTTTTTAAA
Source organism: Amphiprion ocellaris (assembly GCF_022539595.1). Lineage (NCBI taxonomy): Eukaryota > Metazoa > Chordata > Actinopteri > Pomacentridae > Amphiprion > Amphiprion ocellaris. The sequence goes on from NC_072772.1 coordinate 1,720,625, forward strand.
TTAAATATGTAACTATAGACTATAAAATGGCAACCAAAAGGTTGATTTGTGTTTCCCACAGCACAAGATGACCTCCTCAAATGTCTTGTTTTATCCACAACCTATACATACTCAACTGACTGTCATAGAGGTCTAAAGAAACAGAGAATATTCCAATTTAAGAAGTTGGAAGCAGAGAGTTTTGCAGTTTTGTTGCTTTTAATGCTTCTCAAACCGATTAATTGACTGTCAAAATAGTCGCAGATCAGTTTCATAGTTGTCAATTAATGGTTGCAGCTCTACTGGGTTATTTTTTGCCCATATTGTGAATTTAAATAGTTGAGTTTGATGGCTTCACCAGAAATGCAAATGCTCCATTGTGCTAAGTTTCTAGGCATTAAAAGCAAAGTGAGGATGCGTTCAGTAACTCCAGAAGTAGCAGTTAAGTTTAACAGCACCAATTCTCCTCAGCAGGTTTGCACACAGTTTTCATGGTACTTGACAGGTAGGTTGCTGCAGACATTTTGGAGAGCTTGTCACAGTTCTCTGGATTTAGGTTGTCTTGGTGTCTGCTGCCTCTTCATGTAATCCCACACTGACTCCATGATGTTGAGATCAGGGCTGTGACAGGCTCATACCATCTGCTGCAGGACCCTTTGCTCATCTTATTGCTGAATCTTTATGATTCTGGCTGCATATTTGGTGTCCTGCATGAATTTGAGACCAATCAGACTGTCTAAATCCATGGAATGTGTCTGTCTTGGCATTATCTGAGTGCAGGTGTACAGAATCTGTAAACTGCATAACCCCAAAGCAATGTTGAGCCACATAGTTTAGGTCTAATTTGAAGATGTCTTGGAAATGATATAAAGTTTGTATTTGAAATGTGTTTTTCTATTTTGCTCATAAGTGAAGTCGGCTCATACATTATCACCTTCATTTGCTTTCAGGAGCAAACAGAGGCTTTTCACATAATGTATGCTCTGTTCTGACTCACAGCCGTGCTATATAGAAAAGGCGATGTTGATTTTTCTCTTTAGTATTTTGCATACCATTTACATTTAATTTGGCTGGTAGCATCATAATTTAGCATGGCATTTATTCATACAAACCAGTGTCTTGTTTCCACTTGATTGAGTCTATAAAAAGCTTTCCATAATGCACAGCTACTTTCACCATTTACCTTATGCCATTACAATGCAAGTAGAAGCCAAGTTCATTATGGCTCCAAAAGTCAGCCTTACTATTATTCAAATATGTAATTATTTTCACAGTAATGTGTTTGTCATAGGAAGTCCCTGTTAATCGTGATGGATCAGATTACTGTAGAATCTTACATAGACAATTATGTTTGCGCTGCGCAACAGTGATCCTCAAAGGTGCTGCAATCGTCTTTCATAAATGAGTTTTTAGGTAATATGCTAATAACTGAAATGAAGCTGTAAAGTTGTCAGTGTGGCAGATGATAAAGCGCCTTAGTGAGCAGTTTATATACATGGGAAAATCAATGTAGATGTGCCACAGAGACTGAGAATGTAAATGTAATGAGATATGTTTGCTGAAAATAAGTGATTGTAACACCTCTGCTAGTTTGGGGATAAAGATGATGCTCGGATGGAAATGTATTTCAGCAGATGCACACAATTTCTGTCAACTATTACTTATTTTTTCCAGGTGCACGAACATACTCCTGGTCTCCTTATTAGGTACATATGTAATGTCTCACGCAATCCACTTCAACAACTCTGCCGTAAATAATACTTTGATGAAACATTTCAGTGTTTTCATGTGTCACTAAGATGACAATTCTACTTTACATGCATTATTAAGATTATAGTAGATGCTGGTATTGATGGTGCACTGAAATAAACTACATTTAGAAGTGTTGATGGGGTGGACATTTTTAAATATAATACAGACCCTTACACAACCACCCATTCTGACCTAAATAAGATAGTAGAATTGTCACCTTTAAGACAACAAACTGAAAATGTAAAAGCTTCATGAAAGCAGAATATATCTAATAAAGTGTCTGATCAGTGTAAACTAAAATATCTTTAACAATGTTTGTTTTTAATACACCACCGATTTACATAAGTAGTACTTACTGTGGCCCAGTAATTTAATACTATTAGTCAGAAAAATTGGAAAATAGTTTTAAACCTTTACAAAGTCGAGAGCCTTCAAATCTGATTTGCACAATGTTCCCATTTCTGGTGGCAGTGAGCCTCATAACCGGTAAAGCACAATGAAAGAGACTTTTTTGACTTTGAAGTAGCTAAATTAGAATGACAAAGGCACATGGGAAAGCCAAATTAAGATGAATAACAATTAACAGTATGAGTCAGCTTCTGAATCTTTGGGGAGGAAAAAGCTTGCTTTGAATTAGAAAACATAAAAGAAATTACAGCCACAGCTGACTGAAATATCAAGATATCATAGCTACAACAGAGTTTAAGCTTTACAGAGCCGAGCCAGGAGCAAAAGACTGTAGCTGACAAAGGCCTGGTGTATAACTGTCTGAATAATAAGGACAGGAGAGAGCAGTGTTGCTTTTATGTAGAACAAAGGAGGGATATATGTTCTTGTATGTTTTTGAAGCAGATAATTAAACAGTTTCCATATGTTACAGTGAAAAATTCATGATTTTAGATACTCATCCCTGGCTGTGTTCCCTGAGACGGAGGTTGTCTGTGAATAATTAGCTCAGTTTGAGCTTACTCGTTAAGAAGCTTAGAAGTGCTATGAGCTAAAGTATAAGCCGGCTTAGTGAGGTAAGTCTTGTACACCAAGTATTGACCACATGTTCTTGTGGAGCACAGATATATTTTCAGAATCTTTAATAGGAGGTTTGCTGGAGCCCTATCACATATCGGATTAAGGTGTTTTCTGAAAATCATAAAGACGTTCCAGGTACCGGTGGAAGTGTTAAAGCACATGAAGGGCTGAGCTGTCACCCACTTCTCCTGGGAAGACTGCAATTCCACATCCTGGAAATGCTTCAAATGATTATGGTGGATGTAGTAGTTGGGATTGACATTGTATCGGCTTGTTATGTGCAGGTTACACTGGCAACCATCGCTAAATGAAGTCTTTATGATGGTGTTTCCTTTCGTTTGGATGGCGCCGCTTATGAGAAAGTAATAAGCCAGTGACCCTGTATGTCAGTCTGTCTAAGCTGTGATGGCAATGTCAGCAGGATAAGAAATGTATAATGGCCTTGTAGTCCCTGTTGCCTTTTAAAGACGTCCAGATTTTCCAAGCCATTACCTCTGAGAGATGAGCACCAGTAAAGAGTGAATTATCCTGTTTGAGTGGTGTGTTCCACACCAGCATTGACTCACTCAGAAGGGGACCTTGTTTTTGTCAGTAAATCAACATGGCCCGTGAGTCTTGTAGTTGCACACGAGGGGGAATCATTGGCAGGGCCCATCCTTCAGGTTCGCCCTCCTACAGAAGATGATTTCCAATAGTTACTGAGACCGTCACGCACCTCCAAGGGCTTAGTTTCTCTCTATAAAAACACCATCTGCAGTAGTATGTCACATTTGGAATTTCTAGTGTGATTGCAAAGCTAATTTGTCCACAACAACCTATTAAACAGGACAAGAATAGTAAACCTTTCTATTTCCAGGAGATGGAGAATTAAGACTTTAGCACCATTAGAGCAAATGGTGCATGTCACTACAGTGTACTTCATATAGCAACCGACTAAGTGCCAATAAATGTACCCTTTTGTAATTCCGCCGGAGATTTCTTCATCCACCATTTCCCCTTTAGATCTTTTTTAAAATTTTTTTAGGAATAAAATAAAGCTCCATCTGTCCGTCCATTTTGAAAGTAGCTCACACAGTGCAAAAAAACAACAGCAAAAAAAATAAAAAATACTCGAGCCTTAATTTAATGACAGGAGTAGATGAGATTTGAAGGAAGTAGAGAGGGTTGAGCTTCAGTTACCAGACAGTGCATCACAGAAGAATCTCTGGGTCATTTCACAAGCGTGGACTGAACAACTCGTATTCATTTAATGCACTGGATTTATTAAAACTTCTAACAGTTTAATGTGCAGTGTGTCTTCAACAGCACCAAAACATTATTTAACAAGAGTGCTCTGGTGTCCTTTTTGGCCCCAATGTATTATACTCTTTGCTAGAGTTTTTAAAAAGTGCTTGAGTTTTGTTCAGTAATGGATGTTGTGGCTTCCTGTTTGTTAGTCAACATAGAAATAGCCCCTAGTAAATGAGTAAATGGGTGTACAGCTGGTTAATGTATTTGTTATACATGCACTGCTCATTGTATTCAATATTTAGATGTCAGCTAAAACTGTTCTGAGGCTTGACTTCTCTTAGATCACACTCAAGCAAAAATAAAATGTCATGCTTTCAGCTCAGTCTCACCCACCAATGAAGACGCTTCTAAAAGAGGAATGACGCAGATGTTACTGTCTGCAGGCGTTTTTTTTTTCTGCATGTATCTAAATTGGGAGCAGAGCCATGTAATATCATTTTAGAGACATGTGCTATAGATAATCACTGAGAGGCAAAATAATAGGGTTTTGGACTGAAGTTCACGTTGTAGATGCTAATTTGACAGCTGCTTCATTTCATAAATGTTATTGAAGTAGGATGACAGTAATGTGAGAAATCCTTTGTGTTGAGCTTTGACACTCTTAAAATCTATTGTGTGTTAATCCACTGTATGTCTGCAGACAGTTTGCCACAGTAATACCCCAAAGAATCAGGATGATGCCAGTTTTTTGGAAGATATTTTTGCCCATACTTTTATAAACATCTTATACGGATGTCATGCATATTCTTCAGGTGGAAATGCTTTCTGCCAAGAGTTATGAAACAGGAATATACCTATATATCAGGCTCTGACTACCTGATCGGATTTCGCAGATTTCCTGTATCCTGTTGCGGCACAAACCACAAGAGCGGATCAATTTAACGTGGGCCAAAATTTAACTCTTAATCGTCGGTTAATTTAAACGCAACACATCTGCGATGCAGAGATGGAAGGAGGCACATTTTCAAACCCAGTGTTGCAGTTCACCGCTTTGGAGCATGCCCCAGCCATTGGCATGTAGTCACACTGTTTCCATTATTAATCACATGGTTCTCAAGGACGACATCTGTGCAAATTAGTATGCAGAGAGCTCAAAGATCACTTACCAGCACTGACTTCAGAATTAAGTGTTAAAAACAGAATTCTGGCCTTTTTTTCTCTTCGTGCCGAGGCCATATCTTTTCTCCTGCACAGAATGGCCATGGGGATTTTGCTGAACATCTCAGGCTTTACAGTGTTTTCACTGAAATTCTTTGTGCATGACAGATAAAGACATTGCTGTAACATTAATACTTTTACCTCCATCTTGTCTTGTTGTGTGAAAAGGGCTCAGTGAAGGAGAAAGCAGACTCACTGAATCCCTTGTTGAACTCTTTTCTTTTCAATATATCATCAGTTCTACTATAACACCGTTAACAGACTGAATATATTCAAGGGTTTGGTTTTATTTAAAGTTTATACTGATATGACAAAAGACAGCCGTGGTAATACATCGATTGGTCTCAGCATTAAAAGTAACAACAGGTGAAGTGAATAACTTGGACAGTCTCCTTACAATGCAGCGTTCTGCAGGGAAACCTGAGGTCCTGGAATTCGTATGGATATTACTTTGGCATGCACCACCCACCTAAACACCACTGCAGATCAAGCACACCTCCCAATGACTGTGGCACTCCCTGATGGCAGCAGTCTTCCCCAGCAGGACAATGCTCATGAACAGCCTCCAGACTCTCCAGATTCCAATCTGATGGAGCATCCGTGAGATTCGCTGGAAAAAGCCAGAAACATGGAGGCCTACCACTGCAAAAGCCACAGTACCCAAAGGATCTACTGCCAGTGTTGTAGTGTCAGACACCTCAGAACACCGCTAGAGGTCTCACATCCATGCACGCTCCAATTATGGGACCTACATAACATAAAACAGGTGGATTTAATGTTGTGGCCGATAGAAGTAAGCAATGAGTTTTTGTGGCTTTCGTAGATTTGTAGATCTTCAGATTTCCTTCATTTATTTTATCGACCCATCAAGCTATTTTTTTTTAACTTTCTACCTGGAAAAAAAAATTTCCAAATTCAGTCAGTGGCAGCCACATAACTATCAGGCTAAAATGAACAATCTTGGTCTCAATGGATAAGAGACACTTGGGAGAATTTTGAAATACAGCAAAGTCTCTTAGTCCCTCATCACCGGGCCAGAGTAAGATTTGAAAAACTCCAGCAGAAATTTGACTTTTTTTCTCTTTGCTCTGGTGCAGAGACCTCTGGGGTGGGAAGGGTTAACTCTTTTAATCTAATATTAAAGCAAAGTAATTAGTGTGGCTCAAAGAAAAAAAATTTTTAACTTGTACAATTGCATGACCACTGTTCAAACTCCATCTGCTAGTGATGATCAGGAGCCAGTTGTACCAGCTGTTAGGAAGTTCAAACTTAGCTTAATTATAACACAAGTGCTTATTATGTGAAGATTTTACACATGAATTGAATTTGAGTTTCACCACTTACAGTGTTTGTTATGTCGAGATTGGTTCTCAATAATATCAAACCCAGTGATGTCTGTTGGGATGCTGCTTTGCTACCTGAAAAACAAAAATTAACTTGGTAAATGTTTCACATTGAAGAGTAAAAGAGGTTCATCTGACCTGACAACTACTGCATTACTTCAAAAAACAAAACAAAACACAGTAAATACAAAGTAATATGTTAAATATTGTGCCAGCAATAAAATAAATGAGCAAATATAGTCAATTATCTTGCATAAATATTTCTAGCAAATGTTGAACGGCAATAATTCTGCAAACTGCCAAATGTGAAATAATCATATTTCCTGATGCATAAGTAAAAGTTATTTGCAAATTGCTATGAATGAACTAATTATATACATTTGCTAGTGACCAATTTACACAATGTTGAAGTTTCACAATTTACCTTAAGTTTAACTCTGGCTTTTTTGGTACAGTAATTAATACTACTATTAACCACTACAGTTTTCACCCCTGGGATCCCAGTTTCTGAGTGTTTTTGTTATTATTATTTTTTGTTTTTATCACTGTGGGTTAATTTGTCACTGCATTATAAAGTCCTGTACCTCTATGGAAACAGTACACCTATAGCTATAAATAGAGAGAACTTAAAGTGTATTTTGTGCAGCTTGGCAAAGCTATATTGCCATAAATCACAAAAAATGAAAACAAATAAGAAAGTTGAATTTCTTGATAAATTTTTTTTCCTCCAAGTTTTCTAAAACTTGGAAAATCTGGAATCAACATGTACAACATTTTTTTTTTCTATGTCAAAGTGTTACCAGTACTGGTGAAAAAAAAGATTGACTGTGTATACTATAGATGTTTTACTTACACATTTAACTTGTTTACATATTTGTCTCCTATCTGCTCTGTGAAAGCACAGCCTGCAGTTCAACTAAGTAATCCCATCATGGTTGCACTAAGGAGTGCTGAATTTATTGTTTTTTACAGAGTCTGGCTAGATTAAATGCTTTGTTTTTGGTGAATCTTCAAATGAGACATATAGAATATATTGAATTTGATTAAATGTCTTTTTTAAACATTAGATTTGGAACGTTTAGGTGGATTTTTCTGATGGAATGACACTTCTTACACGAATAGTTCAAAAACTGTCAAAAACCTGGTTATTCTCTCTGTTTTTACTGTTTCTGGCTCAGATAAATGGTGTAATTTTGCCACTTTTAAAGATAACATTTCTTTCAAACTGCTGGTGGGTTTTGAAGTTCAGAAGGCTCAACATTAACTTCTACTAAATTGAATTTGAGGTTTTTACGGTGCAGTTATATTCAGTAGTTTTTTTTTGTTATATAGTATATGATTTTTTTGTTTTCTGTGCTGTTTTGCATAAAACACTTTCTCCTGGTGGTAGTCCATGTTAAACTGGCAGTGGTCTTTGTGCATTTGTGCTGTCTGTGGATTCTTGGAACTGCTAATATGAGAAGTGCTCACTTACATTTAGATTAGAAAATGAAAAGCTTCTATCGCAGTAAAAAAAATCACTTTATAGAGGGCAAAGGTTCACAGATGAAGTTTCAGTGAAAATCCCATATCAAAATACAGAGAGCTGTTATGTTAAGTTATTAAGTTATCTTGCAGATGACTCGAGTCTAACTAAAGGTCCTCTTTCATGTAGTGAACTGTGGTTGAAAGGCAAGGCCCTGTCAATGCACACTTAGTGGCTGACATTCAGCTAATGAATCGTCATGCTGTAATATATTCATCCCCCTGCTGTTTCTGAGAACAGGTTGGATTTTGATACTGAAGGATTCATCACTGCCGTCTACACACTTCCAGTGTTTCAGTGGAGGCGAATGGGGAGTGCAGGTTCAGTCGCTCAGAGGCAACAGATTTAAAACTGTGGCACTTTTCCATCAACAGCCGCCCATAGCCACCTCTCTCAGTGAAAACAAGGAGTGAGTTGACCGGCAGGCAGAAAGGGATTTGTTTAGCTCAAGGAAGTGAAAGTAGTCGCCTGCTATTCACTTTTCAGTGGAACTTCTCAAAAACCTAGTGTGGCACTTAGAGGTAGCAATGGACCCTGGAGGAATTGCCCAAGAACAGCACCATCTAATGGTGAAAGCATCCTCCTCTCTGCCCAGAATTACTTTGCCAAACTGTTACTCTGCCTCAGAGAATGAGAAGGGACTCGAGCAGCACTGTGACCTCTCACCCGTAAACGAATGCACTCGCTGGACTTTTAGGATCTCACTGTGCAAGAGGCATACATCCCTTTTTTTAGCGTTTGTGAACATACATCGCGTCATGCCTTATTCCAAAGATAATCTAATAGACACTGTGTGGTAACACAAGGAAGCTACCATCTGTCACCTGATGGGTGTTTAGTGTTTCAAAGACTCATAAGGAAGAATGTGCAGTGCAAATAGAGAAATCCCCAGTGCCAACTCACTTAGACTCCCACTCATCCACCCACTGAGATGTCTTTGAACTTGAGATTCACAATTGATTTTCTTTAAGTTGCTTTAATGGGTTGGGCCCGCCACCCGATTACCACCGCCCTAATCTCGCTCTGAGGTTTTTTCCCCCCAACACATGCTCATTAAATTTGAATGTGAGCTGGGTGTGTTTCAATCCAATCCCAGCTCCCCTCAGTCGCTGTGTTGTGACACTTTTCCCTCATCTTACTTCCCCCCCGGTGGCGTTGGCTCGTGTCCTCATTGTTTCTCATGTTCACTCATGTAACCACAAAGCAGTGTCACCCAATATGTGATTTTGGAGATAACGTAATGTAGCGTTCAGGCGACTTGATCCCAAGAGGCGGATAGTTTCGTTAGGGCCTCTAGTGCAAGACGCTTAACCTGGCCAGTTAATCACCCATGCTAATGATGTCTGCTGCGAGCCCATATGCTGTCCGTAAGCAGCCAACAAAGAACAGCTTTCATCTAAACCACAGATTAATGTGTGCTGTATAATCGCAGTATGTGTGTTGTCGGTTCAGGTAGGAGTTGATGAAAAGATATCCAAAAAATTAGACATGGATCAGTTTCTGTCAGCTGCTGTTTCTAAAGTACACAAGTTAAGCTCTGTTATATTCTTTTACTCTTTCGGGATTGGGTCGTAGAAAAGTTTTGGATTTAACGTTTTCTTAAGATAATGGATTATATTGTGTTTTCATCTTCATTTTTTGCTAGTGACAGAAGAGATTCTGGTACAGCGGTTAGCACTATCGCCTCACAGCAAGAGGTTTCGAACCTGCTGGTTGTTTGGGGGTCCTTCTGTGTGGATTTTGTATGTTTTTCACTGTGCCTGTGTGGCGTTTTTTGCGGGTTAACCGGTGATTCTGAGCATGCATGGTTGTCCGTGTCTTTGTTTTATGCCTGTGATGGACTGGCGGCCTGTACAGTGTGTACCTCACCCCTCACATAGTGTCAGCAGGGAAAGACTCCACAGAATAAAAGGGGATCTAGCTAATAGATGGATGGAACATTCGAGAAGAGAGAGTATAGTAAACATTGACCGAGAACATTACAGCTAAATGACACGGTGTCTTTTATTGATAAAAAACTTTTTTCTAAAAAAAAAAAATCTTTTGAGAGAAGGATAACATTTTGAAACCGTCACACTCATTCTTACATCCAGAAATTAGTAAATTTGATGTTACTTTCCAGTGTATGAAGAAATGACATCCTAGATCAGACATGAAAGCTTTCTATCATTTCTTCTAAAACCACTATTTTTCTTAGACACTCAACTTTCTTGCTGAATCTGAGTTTGTGTCATCAGATTGTATTGATTCCACATAATAATGAAGATTTTACACCATGTACAGCTGAGGGATCCTTTACTTTCTATTGGATTTCTGCAAAGTCATTTTGAAGGGATTCATCAGCATGTCTCCATAAAATATAACTGAATTGTTCGGCTTGTCGATTTCAAGTCTCATTTGAATTCCTTTTAACTATCTGATCGAGTCATACAATTACCATTAATCATCTCTCAAGTCCTGCTGTTACAGAGGTTATATCAACTCTAATTTAATCTTCTTCCCATCTGCTCTCTTACTTTGTGATCAGCAGAGGATTTCAGCTCAATCAAGACATGAGATCAGAGGATACTTACGACACTATACTGACATGCAATCAGATCTAATTTTAATGCTGATGGTGTCCTGTAGAGCAAAATACTGTCTGGTGTATTTTTTTTTTTGTTTTGTACATATATACAGTTTTCCTGAAACCCAACTCTGTTTCAAAGAACTGCACATTTCTTCCCAGTTGAAATACTATCGAGTTCCTGGGTTGTGCTCGGGTTTCCTCTAGTGTTTAGTTGGCAGGTGGTGATTTTTAAAAAATGGTTCATGACGGGTCACCCATTGCGTCGGTATGCTTGTCTGAAATAATTTTGATTGTACGCCCCTCCCTCTCCGTGGCCACCTTTTAGTAGAACGTCTCTATGACTCGTGTTCTTTCTCTTTCTTTACAATGCTGACAAAGAACCGCTTCAAAAGACCGCAGTTGTCTTGTGCTATAGTACTCACACTTAATAGAAGATTTCCAGCAGTGTAACATGATGCCATCAGGCCCGAACTGCAGAGGACCGGCTCAGCCCCATCCAGCAGAGTGCACTTACATGCCAGCGCCAGTCAGATTATCATTAAAGACAAAAGCAGGAGTGTTCAACCCTGAGCTTACCCAGTGTCACACAGTCATTATGGAACACCGCTGCTCAATGCAAAAAATACAATAAGAAAATTAGTCCAATTTGCCAGTGCATTTGCTCAATCATTAGCTTGTTTGGCCTGTCTTTTAATGCTGCTGAATGTCTGATTGGCTATTACAATAATCGAGGAGCAGACCATTTAAAAGTGAAATGGACTCCCAGCACAGCAACCTATGAGGGATGCAGGTATTTGTGTAAAGTTATTTCCCTCCTTTTGCAGAGAAGCGATAATAAGTAACCAAGGAAGTAAAGCTGTATTTTCTTCACACACATGCAAAACAAATAATAAAAAAATATCCCAAACAAATACAGTAAGAATAAATTACAATACTAAACAGTGAGAGAGAAACTGAAATATACGAAAGGATGGAGGTCTGTACAAAGGCTTTCTTTTAAAGGTAGGTTTAAGAGGCCATTTAAAACAGTCCAAAGATGGGGGAAGATGATTGCAGATGGTGATGGGAAACTAAAGGTTAGAGCTCTAGAGGATCAAGCCACTGCATTGACTGTGAACACGTGGGTGAATAAGAAGTCCTCTCCTCTCCCTTTGCAGCGACTAAAGGTGCTGTTGAGCAAGAATGGCAGCAGGGCAGCTGAGAGACCACTGAATATGTATCAGTTACAAGGGTGCTTTTGAATAGCTGCCCTTTGTTCTGCCCTTCCTAAACAAGGAAGCAAGAGAGAGAAATAAGATCTCAATAGAGCTGTGAAGACATTAAATGATTTATTAGTCACTCAAAGTAAAATATTGTCTGGCAGCCATTATGATAATGATTAATCATTTAAAGCATTCCAGCAAAAAGTGACAAACATAACCTAGTTTCTGCCTGTGGATGGGTCTTTTTCACAATATTCTGACATTTTATAAAACAAGCAATCAATCAAGTGAGAAATAATCACAGTCACAGCCTTAAAGCTATGACATTATTAGTACTACAATTATATCATTTTGCATTAAATTTGTGACATTCTTCGTCAAGAGCCTAATGGCTCAGAAATTACTGCTGCCTGTGGAGAGTTTTTTTGCAATATCTGCTCAATTATTGTATGTAGTCAATGCTGTGGGATTTTTAGTGTGTATTTTGTACTCTCTGAACCCCAAGCAGTTTTCTTTTTCATCACATTTTTGTTCACTGCTGGCTTATTTTCGCTCCAGTATAAATTTCTTCACCTCTGTGGAAAGAACAAACTCATCGCTGGAAGTAGATGTAAATATTTTCCGCCTTACATTTTTGTTGTTTTCTATTTCTGTTTCTTTTTGTCTCTCGTTCCCTGTCTGCTCTGTGTAAACAGTGTCTGCAGTTCAGCCCAGTTAAGCTAAAAAGTTGTTGGATTTTTGTGACGCAGCAGTCAGTTGCAGCTGTGTCACTAATTACTTTCTGGAAGCATTGAGTAACACAGAATTTTTAATTTTTTACAGAATCTGTTTCGTGCAAACAGTTTTAGTATTTAGCTAAATTAGCTGACTGAACCACATATCAGATAGTACAAGAACCATCAGAAAGTTGAAAATCCAAGGATTCTCACTGTTTTTACATTTTCCAGCTCTGATAAATGATGTAATGGTGGTAATTTCTGAGTAGACAACCTGATCATGTGCTTTGGGATTCTGAGGGTTTAACCTGCCCATCTTATCCTACTATTAGTATTAGTGTTAAAAATTTGAGCGGAAACGGGAGTGCTTCATCAGTGTAGAGAAAAGTCCCAAAACTACCAATAATTTTTTTTAAATGTCTATTCAGTCCAGTTCATTTTTATTTATATAGCACCAATTACAGTCAAATTGTCTCGAGACGCTTTACAGAACTCATATGCCTGAATCCCAGAGCAGCCCTAAGGAGACAGTGGCAGGAAAACACCCTTTTAACAGGGAAAAAAACCTCGAGCAGAACCCGGCTCTTTATGTGGGGGATCCATCTGCAGCTGGCCGGACGGGTTGAGAGGGACAGAAGAGGTAGAAAGGTAGAGATAGAGGGGTAGAGGGTTAGAGGTAAAGCGGGAGGGATGGGAGAAGAGGGGGGTGGGGAACAAGAAACATATAACATACAGTTGGATACATGTATGATAAGCTAGATGATACATACAAAGTTCAAGCTAGCATTGAAATTGATTAATTTATGATCTTTGGAGCTTTTTTCCTCACTCTGTTTTATTGGAAAATAAAAATACAGTCTTGTGCAGAGCATGGCATTGCAGAAAAAGACCATATCCTGAAAGCGTCCCTGGAAGAATAAATGTGGAAAAGACATTGAAAAGACACAGCACCACACACACTTATTACAGTATGTATATAAAATGGAGCCTTTACCAGCATGCTGTATTATAAAATGTAGCCATTGTTCTTGTCACTTTTAAAGATTTATCACGGAAAATGTATTCAGTAGTCACCTATTTGTCTTCTCTGATGGCCTCATTGAAATTTTGTTTTTATTTTATGTGCTGACTGCAAAAGTTCTTTTGGTACAGAGCCCTTCGCTGATAACATTCCTCTATATATGCAGAATACAGTCCAACCACAAGCCACGAAATTGGATTGTAGCAGCAGTAATTCCTTTGAAGTGTAAGGACTTTAAAGATCAGTTGTGACTTGCTGCCTTGGTAGCCGTGGGAGTCTCTGCATGTTTTTAGGGGCCCAGAATGCAGTTGTCCTTCTGTGCTTGCGTCATGCATTTCAGTTCTTATAAAAACCTCAGATCTCATGTTACAGCTTCTCTAAGTGCTCCTTTATTATAATGTTGCTGAGTGCGAATGGGAAATCGCGCATGTGTGATGTATATATAAAAGACACTTGTGGGTATTGTTAAAAAGGCTGGTAATGATATAGAAGCTTTATCATGCTCAGTAGAATAACGCCTGGCTGCGGTATAATGGGCTGCTGCTGACCTATTTGGACACTATAATAATGTCCCAGTGGAACAGAGCACAGTATAAACGACTAAACTTGGTGAGATGCTTGGCCATTGTAAGGACCTATAGAACTGGGAAATGTAATAAAAAGTTTATAAAAGATACCAGAGTGGAGCTTTCTCAGAGTGGACAATTCTTTTCTAAGATGCCCTAATTTTATAGACACTAGGATGATTGCATTTGATGTAATCTGTCTGAATTTTTAAGAGTGATGTTCAATTCGGTCTTTAAAACAATGTTGTTTGATGCAGTGCAGCACCTGGCATTATATAACTTTAAGAACAGCACTGCTACACTATTCCTTAAAAAAAAAAAAAAAAAAATCTGTGTCGCATCGTCCTTTATCTTCGCGAAGGTGCCAGCACAAGTAGGACTTGATATATTTCAAATGTGATCATATGCTGTCCAGTTCAGTTAAGCTATGGCCAGCCTTGCGGCGGTACTCGATTTTGTTGTCACTGTAAATTCACTCTCCCCGAAGCGTCTTTGGCACCATCACTTGTGTGCACGTGTCTGCCTCTATCCTTTTCACACCCCTGCATCTTCCCCTTCTGTCTCCTTTAGGGAGCGTTTTGCCTTTTTTTTTTTTCTTTTTTTTGCTTTTTCCTCATTGATGGTGCATCTCTTTGTTCTTTCCCTGTTATATCACCTATACACTGGAAATTTTTGACTAGGAGGAAACTAAACATCAACCTCCCAGTGTTTTTCTGGGTCAAGTGCAAAATGAAATACAGTAGGACTAGTCAGGGATGCACCAGTGCTGGTTTCTATGGTAACTGCAGGGCTGTATTTAGTGCAGTTGTTTCACTGCGCCTGGCTCTGTGTTTTCAACCAGGCGAGGAGGGAAGAGTGAGGACCGTTCCCAAGGGGGCTAAGCAGAAAGTGGGGCAACATCTCCCGTCACCGTCAAACAAAATCTTTCAGCTTTAGATGGGATCATGTCATGAATTCCTTACCTTTTTTTTTTCAGAGACAGATGAGGCACGAAGGAGGTACGCGCAATCAAACAGTCGCAGTCACAGATATTAACAGACATCACTTATCTGTTGACACAAACTTCTGACCTTTCAAGTCGGTGTCTTTCTACTGTGTACTGTTGGGAATAAATGACTGAAAACTTTAATGTTGTCAGCATTTGCACTAGTAAACAAAGCCTGCTGCTATTACGGTTAAAGCAAATATTCAGAATCAGAATGATGATGAATAAAATCATGTTGAGCACAGGTTGTCTCCTACAAAAGGCTCAAAGTGAAAGAAAGCGACCAACTGACACTGAGTTTCTGTGAAATCACAGACCACCATTGAAGTGACTGGTTAAATCACACAAGGAAGTCATTTAACAGTAAACAGGCAGATATGAAGGTTAAATCATTTAGGGTGCTGTTTGTCTGGTGTGAATCCAGTTTCTGTAGAAACTCTCTCAAAGGTATTTCATGAAGTTTCTGACCTCTGGTAGATCTGCACAGTATTTTTTTTGTGGGGGGTTATGTGTGTTTGGCACAAGATTTAGTTCTTGCAGGAGTTTCACATTTTTATGAATCAACAGGTCAACAATACGAGCAGTTTTTGTATGAAAGCAAGAAAAACACTGATCATCCCAACATTTAACCCACTGAACTGAAACATGTTTCTTTTTTTTTTGCTCCTGTCTCACTGTGGACTCATTTTAACTGCAGGTCCTGCACCCCAATGGAAACAGCACCACCATGACTAGAGTCAGAGAACTCAGAAATGCCTTTTGTGCAGTATAGCACAGTTATGTGAAAGGGCTGAAAAGATTTTTTACAAAAATTGGAAAAACCTGGAAGCAGCATGTACCACGTTTTCAGGTGCCCACAGGTGTCACAAATGCTTGAAAAATAATGATTCTACATATACAGATATTTCACTACTTACATTTTTAATTTGTTTCCATACTTGTTTCCTCTTTACTCCATGTACACATACCCTGCAGTTCAACCCAGCGGAAAAATTGTAAAACTAGTCAAGACGAAATATTTTTAAAGTTTATTTTTGATGAATTGTATAAAATAAGAATAAAGTGTTTTAATGGTTTGAATATGTTTTCCAATAGAACATGTCCCAGGTGAGTGGTTGAATGATTTTATTTTCATAGTTTCTGGGCTTTGGTAAATTTTATAATTTTTGCAAATTTTTTTGAAAGATAAGATGTCATTCAAACCCACCGGCAGATTTTGGAGTTCAGAGGGTTAAACAACAACATAATAACCTCCCAAAGATGAAATAAAACTAGTTATGCCAGCTTTTTTTGTAACTATTTCCACCACTAGAGAGGCTTGCTGTTGTTCTTGTGATGTTTGGGCTTTGAAAGATGAGTAGAAACTAGATGTAATGGCTGTGAGAGGACAAACTGTAGTTCATGTGCTCAGTAGAGGTTGTCTTCTTTCCCGCCAATGTCTTCTAACACATAATTTTCAGTAAACATGACATGGATGTTAGTATACCTACCATCTCATTAAGCCTGCATTTGTTTGATAGCTTTTTCTAAGGAAATCAATAAAAACATTTACTGTGAACATGTTTCTCTTTGTGAATAATTACACCGTGTTGTTTATAAAGAACAGGCTATTAGATACTTAACTATGAAGTGTTTTCAGACATTTTCAGGATCATTGCATTAAGCCCAATAAAAAACTTGCACACTCAAGTAATTAGGTCACTGTTTTCCAGTGATTTAGCTCTACATAAATGAATGATTTACATGACATCTGGCCAAATGCATCAAGTTTTCCCAACTCCAAACCTTTGGCATAAAGGCAGCACTTCCCCCTTTATATCAATTATATATGATATAAATCTGCTGCTGACGAGGAACATGCGACTTGTCAAAACACAAAGGCCCATTTTATAGCCAGGTGACTGCAAGATGCAAGAAGGAAAGAAAGTTCAAAGCTGGAGCACTTTGGGACATAGTATTTAAATTAGGCTGGGGTGAAAGAGCGACCAGAGAAAGTCTACAGCTGTTTGAAGTGTGACAGTATTTCATTTCTTCCACACTTTGCATCTAATTTCAAGTTCACGAACGCCGCGCTCACGTGTCATAGAAACCAGTTTTAACTCTTTGAACACATGCTCATTAATTAGGCATCGCATCAACAAAACACTCGCAGCAGGGCCTCTGGTTGATTTTATACTTGACATGAGTTAACTCTCGCGATTACCTTGTGAAATACTGGTGTTATCAAGCAGTTTTATTTGGAAGACTTTCTCCATAAGCTTTTATAAACATTTTAGCCCGCAGTTTCTCACACCGAGGTTTGTTCTGGTCCTTAATTAGAGCCGCAAATTAATTATCTGAATTAGTGGTTGTATTAAGGGTTCTGCCTCCATAAATGCACAAAACAAACATGACAACGAAATGAAATGGTTTATGAATAATGTAAAACGAAGGTGTGAAGAGGGAAATGAAGCAAAAAGAAAAAAATCTGACGCATGTACGTGTGGAAGTGTTAATGGAGAGGAAATGTGTACAGATAGATCGTTGTGCTTCAGTAAAAACGACCATTGACAGTTTAAAAAACAAAAAAATTCTTGCTTACTTAACTCTAAGCTGAAATATTTATGACTGTAGATAAGTAAGAAGGACTGTTGGTGGAACTGAGATTTTGTCGAAAGCAGCATATGCGCATAAAAATATACACTGCCCCTTTTTTTTTGGTATTTTGTGCTTAAGTTAATTTTCCAGATGCAGTCAATCAGGACTTTTTCCGAATAAAACATCAAGGAGAATAATCCTAAAATCAAAACAAGGAAGTGTTGAATACTCTGCGTATGCAATACATGTTAATGCCATAGTAAATTGTATAGAATTGTGCTTTCCTTTCAAAATTGTTGCTCTGCGCTGATGTAATGGTGTCAGTGGAGTTTCTCTGCTACATTCATTGACTCGCGGCGGTTCAACTTTCAGTCCTCTCTGCGTAAAATCATTCTGTCACACAAACAGTATTGTCTTTGGCATTGTTTCCTGGTTTCTGCCCTCTACAGTAAGCTAATCTTCATTCATAAAGCTACCACTGACACCACCGACATATCTGCAAGTGATTCGCCCTAATTTGTTAGAAGACAGTGGGAAGCCTTTATTGTGACGCCACCTCGTAACAATGCCAGGGAGCTACGCTGAAGTTGAGCTGAGAATTCCTCATATCTTTTCAAAAGCACGAGTTGAATAGAAGACAGTGAGATGTTCTCTGAAGGGCAGTGACGACGTTTTAGCAACTGGGTGTAGAAATAAATAAAAATATGCAGGAGTTTGGTTCTGGTTTGCGAGCAAAACATAAGAAAACAGAGGCAAGCACAGGTGAAATGGTGGGATGAAACACTACAGTAGGTTTGCATAAAGCTCAAACCACCATGTAATATGCACCTGTGGACATACAGTGGGCAGCTTGCCATTTCTCTGCAGTGCTGCTCACAGCTCAGCACTGTTTCTATGATCTATATCTGCACGATACCAATAATCCAACACAAGGAGCTGTGTGAAATATAAAAATGTATGTAATTTTCAGTCAAAACTACTTGAAACGAGACATTATTGATTCCAGTGATCCGCTCTGTGCGCAGTGTTTTTGTATATTCTGCACATTTCTCAGTGTGAAAGACAGTTTTATAGGAAATACTGCCCAGACATTAGTCAGGTAAATTTATATATTTTAATAATATTGTGAGGTCTTACCCTCAACATATGAATTTGCAACATTAATCCTATTCCTCTATTGGAAAGCACTTTGCCTTAATGTCTTTATATTTATATATATATATATATATATATATATATATATATATATATATATATATATATATATATATATATATATATATATATATATATATATATATATATATAAAAATAAAAAATAACGGTAACTTGACTTGACGTGTGAACCACAGCCAAAGGACGAAAGTGTGAAATATGCCAATACCTGTTATCTTTGGCAAAAGCGGTGTTTGCTGGAAAAAATTATCCAAGTGCATGAATACATTTACAAATTCTGTATTTATTTTCTTTTCTTTTAGAGTGTCACAACCAAATTTGCCCTTTCGAATCAAACACTAGCATCAGCATAGACAGCTGCAGCTTCTGTCTCACATACCACCTCGTATGCATGTCGCTTAGAGTGGGGTCATTTAGCAGTTTTTACAATTTCACCACTGGAATGACATTAATATAATATTACAGACAACAGTTCCAAGATTAAATATTTACCTTTTTGTCCGAGATTCTGTCACGACAAACCTTTTCCATCATGTGTAATTTATTGTCTCTGGATGTGTAGACGTTGGTTGAGACATTGATGAATGCTCATTTATGCATTTTGTACATTCTGCCTCTTGTGTTACTGCTTTTTCTGTACATAATTCCTTTTCCATCACCATTAATCTAGGCTTTTCTGTTTTTCATGCAAGTAGACTTTAACAAACTACTTTGCAAATTCTCTGTTTTTATAGTAAATATTGTACTTTTCACTACACTGCATTCACTTGACACCTATAATTACTATTTTCTTTGAATTTTAAGATCATACATATAAAACAGATGGTGCATTTGAATAATAATGATTAATTGTTGCATATTGAGCTCACCGACAAAATTGAAATTAGCAGGTATGACATTAAAATGCTCATTACATGTAATTGTATTTAAAGTTATAATGCCTTAATAAGACAGTAATTAGGATATGACCCAGAGGCTATTTTTCCATATGAGTGTCTTTCATTTTTTTGCATCTAATTAGTCTATACTTACCTGTGATGCTCGCTGCAGGACAGAAGAACACAGTGTTTTTACATCAAGGCATTGCTTAGTAAAGGGCCATACTTCTTTTTTGGAGTTGTAGACAAACAGAGGATATTCCTGGAGATAATGTCTCCTGTTTGATTTATAATGAGTGAATCTGTAGAGGAGTAATCTACTTGTGAGACGCTCGGGGGCCGAGCAGAGAGCTGTACGACTGCGAATAAAACCACCCCCGGACTACAGAGCTGTCATTAATCAGGCCCTTAGCTGACAGTCCAATGCCTGCTGCTACGTTCCCTTCAGACCCCGTAGTAGGTTATATATGTTGATTGTCTGTACTCGCTCTTCCCCCGTCCTCTCCCAACCACTTCCTCCTTGTCATTAATTAAAAGCATGTAGCGAGTTTGCACGTGCCACTCTTTTAAAAATATGCGGGCTGATTTTCCCATCAGGCTGTTTTCGGCTCGTCTCTTTTTGTTCGGGAAACTGTCTCTCTCTGTCAGTGATGAGGGCCAACATGCCACAACACACTCCAGCTCTTTCAGTCCGACTCTGGACAGCACGACTATTCTTCGGGATACAAAACGGGTCTGTTTAGTGATGGTGAAGGGACTAATTTTCCTTTGTTGTGATCCTTGCTTAAGCTGCATTCAGCACATATAGTCATCACTGCATTTGCAGCCACTAAGCTTATGGGAAGTGTGACTTACTATGCTGAGATGAGCAGTATCTGACTGTGACAGTGTGTGGTGTTAGACAAGGGATGGCAAAGTGTCGTTTTCAAAATAACACTGTGGCCACTGCTGAAGTATTTAGATTACTCCAACATGTGGCTGTTTTGTCCTGGACGAAAAATATAAAATGCAGCAGAGACCAGACACACTGCACTATGTAGGAACCCCGTAAAACAAACAGGAGTGATTCTTGGATTGAAGAGTCTTGAGTCTTTTTTTATGTTTGTGCAAACACGCCACTTTACTCACCTCTGCCAAAGATGCAGGTTGCTTTCATAAGACAACTGAAAGAGCTCCCTGTCAGAAGAGTGCTCCATTAGTGCTACACCCACACTGCTCTTTTCTCAGACGTTCAAGGTGTATCATTTATGGATTCTGCCATTGTGTGCATATGCAGCAACTCCTCTGGAATGTGCCGAAGAAATTGTCAAAGACGGGGAGCTTTTCATTCCTCGTTGTACAGCACTTCTTTCCTGTTTTTTAATGCTGCTGTTGGAGTGCGGCAGAGAATCTTGATTCCATGGCAGACAGATGCCAACTTTCATCCCTTTTGAATTTCCTTCGCAGTGGCACCATGTTGACTGAGAACATGAATTCAAAGTGAGCCTGAAAGTCAATTTCATGAGAGTTTGACAGGCAGAATATCTAAGCTCTATATGCACCTTTTGATCAATTCTCTGGGTGTATATTAAGATTGACATTTTCTTAAACCTAATGAGCTTTCAGTTAGAATTTCATGAAAAGTGAACTGTCTGGGTTTTCTTAAGTGTTTTAATTTGGTTTAATAAGCATGAGGATTTCTTATATCTTCAGCTACGTTTCACACAGGAGACGCATTGGGAGATGGAGGTGTTGCCTATGTAGGTGCTTCACTGCTGTGGATGGGGATGTGCAGCCTCAGGGCGAGCATTAAAATCAGCAAACAAAACACACAATATACCCAAAGCTGGCCGTTCTCCAGACGTTTGGAGGGCATTGTGCAGAAAATATGTTTATGGTCTTGTGAAAACACTCAGATTTCAAGGAAATGGTTAAGATTTATTAAGTATTGAGTCCATTCAAACCGCATGGTCATTTATCAGGCATGAAAACTTACTGTGGCAGCAGTAGCAGCCTGACTGTGGATTAATAAAACAACAAAATTCACTCAGTATGCTGCTCAGGTCATCTCATGGGTCAGACAACAGTATGGTTTCAGAGCTTTGCCTCACAAGCTCCTCAGACTCGACTCTCTCTCCCTTTAAAAATGATGTAGGTTTTCCCATTTTAGATACTACAGAGACAGATAGTTAGGAATAATTTCTATGATTTCCTCAGCACGCTTGCTGTAATCACTCACAACGGATTTTAAGTCTGGTTGTTTTTTTATTTCATTTATTTGTGTTGTTTTGTGGTCTGAGGATTTGAGTCACTAAAGCAGATTTAGGCAATTAAACAAACATGTATAACACAGTAATTTAAACTCTTGTTATGAAATTCTGAATTCTTACACAGACCAATAATATGCAAAACACTACCACTTAATATTGTGAAAATCAAATACTTGCAACTCAATTAGAACAGTTTATTAGTATACTGTGATAGTACCCATGCATGTAGGTGATTTGTGCATTAAAGTAAACTTTTGCATACAATTTGTTGCAGTCACTTACATCAGTGAGATATTTTCTGATACCAGACTCTTTGATGTTAAGTGCAGAATGCTGCATGACTTTGAAGTCTCTCAAGATGAAAAGTATTACTATGCATACTGTGCATTTACAGTGCCAGTGTTTCAATTTGTTCCAGTATTTCCCAGCACACACTTGTTTGTATGTATATGGGTGACTGAGGACTCGATATGGTTGGTACTGATTTGACACAAGCTTTTCATTTACTTGAAGCTTTCTTGAAACACTTCTGCAGCTGCTGTCACAGCAACATGCAGGCTTTTTTAAAGTTCCCCCCTAGATCTGCAAACTTATTTTCACACTTGGCTTTATTTAAGAACAGAACATATCGCAATAAAAGAAGGTATTCATGAGAAAATCTGTATTGACATTGCCTCAATCCTTTGGTGTGTGACATTAAATAAGTTCTACAGTGTTAATAATAGATTAGCAACACACAGCCAGCATACCATTTCAGAGGCCTTGCCTGTTTTCCCTGTCTTTTTTAGATGAGATACCCTACTTGTTAGCTGTAAATTAATTCCCCCTCAACCACATTAAAGTTTGAGGTTTCTTTTGAGCATGCAACAGCCTCCGTATGAGCTGTATGTTTGTAGTTTGCCTCCTCACAGACAACAAAGGCTATGCTTTCCTTACAGTTGTTTCACAGTGGGGAAAAATTAAGGAAATGTTCTTAGATATTTTTCTACTTCGATCCACTCCTGCAGCAGAATACACTTCGCTGTTATATCTCTGGATATTTGTAGCTGATACTTTCACCAATTCTGTCTCAGTTCTCACATGTTGTCCTGCGTGTTTGCAAACAAGCACTGGAGTTTACTTTATCTCGTTAGTATCTCATTGTTAAGCGCTTTCCTCCAATTCTTTTGCTAATCAGGGAAACAGTTGTGTTCTGTCTGATTTCAACTTGATGTTGTAGAAGGGGTGTGATTCTCAATTTTTAATAAGGCCAAACTTTCCATTTTCCAACATATTGACTGAGGATGGAGCCATAACTTCATATTTCTTTAGTATTGTGCTGTGTGCAGAGTGTGTAGTAATGTGTGATTATTTTGCACTTTGCTTCCTATAACTACTTCTGTTGACACCTACTGTGACTGAAATGTAAAATTACTTTTTTAGCTTTCATATGAAGTAGTCATTGGAGCATTGTTCTTGCACAACTTCAGAAAACACTAGCCATTGTGTGATTCCAATATATCAGTATTTTGAGTAGACCAGCATTCAAAATACCCCACTGCTGCTTTCTGTAGACTTGCCTAAACATAAATAAGCTTCTTTCCAGCAGCATTACAAGCATTTATAAGATTTTTCAGGCTTTTATGTTAACGTTGACAGTAGATGTTATGCTCCAGAAATCAGCTAATGTATACAGAGATACATAGTTTAACTCCCATGCTCAGGTTATGCAGCTAAATGCCTGCTCTGACACCTTTTACCAGCTCGCACATACTGTTGCATGAATTGACTAATTGAGCATTTAAAAGGCCAGAGTGCTGTTTCTGCATGTTTTAGTGAGTTTACTATAAAATCACATCTACTCTGATTTGCTGTCGAGCAAGACGCCTGCTTTTTTAACCTTTCTTTTAGCATCTGCTTTTCTTATCTCTCTCAGTGTGAAACCAACTTACACTGACGTTTAAATTTGCTTGCGAACAATGAATATTATAATCATCTTTTAATTTTTCTCAGTCACGCTATGGTTGCGTTGCTAATGCAATTAAAACGGTGGCTTGGTCCGAACAATCTGCTCATACGGTGCGTTAATGTACATGTGGGATGCACATCCATGCTATCAGCGTTTCCCTTCTTCCAAAAATCTGCTTCTGCTTATTGTTCGTCTTAGATTTTATGATATCTTGTTAAAGGAGCACTGTGTCAAGTCACTGGATCTTGGATGTTTCGCCAGTGCAGCGCCAAGATAATGAGGATCTCAGCTCTATTTGTGAAACGGCAGAAATGTATGCAAAATGTTCAGTCTCTTAGAAATTTTGCAGTGCATTACCTCCTGTCAATCTTAATGCAATATTCAAGCATATTAAATATATATGGATATAAACATTTACTTACAGAGAGTTTCTTCTTTGTTGTGAGAAACCTGAAAATGTAAAGATGTAAAGGTTTTTACCTGACTACTATTCCCATGAGCAGTGTGCAGCCTCTGTCTGAGCTGACTGAAAGCAGTGAAGCGTTCTTTTACTTGTCTACGAATGCATGGTGTCTCTGGAGGAGTAAGTCAATGAAGAGAGGAGCTTGCTCTTTCTCCTCCATTGAGAGTGAAACAGCTGAGAACACTGACCAGAGCAAAATCACTTGCAAATATGTGACATTTTAAAATATTCAATTTTTTTCCTCAGGTGGCATTGCATGGTACACTTTTAGGGCTCAAAACTTACTCATTTACCTATTCTTACCTCAAGCCTTTCATGAAGCAGGTGTTGCTAAAAGAAAAAAAAGCAGAGAACATAAAACAAACCCAAAAAAACCCTCTTCTGACACCAATGCAAATGTGTCGTGAAGGATAAGATTGACAGATTAGATGAGGCCTCCTGATGCTCGCTAATTAGCGTCACTGGTTATAGTAGGATGAATAACTGTTAGCACTCAAACTCAACTCTTCCAAAACACCGTCCATCTGTGTGCTGCTATATTTTACATCATAAATACTAAATTCAAACTGAAAATAAGGTATAATCACTCAGCAATGATTTATTCATGCAGATAGTGGACTGGAGAGCTCACAAACTAAACACTGTGCTGTACATTTAAATTTAGAGGAGAAGAGGTTGTAGCCATCCTTCTACAGGACAGGAGTTGTTTTCAGATATTGATCAGAACTGACAGTTGCACCTTGTCAAAAGAACAATCTTTCATGTGTCTAGATATCATTTTAGTGCTAAATGAGCACAAACAAACCCGGTGTCATACTCCAGAGAGCTTTTAAAATAGCCATGTGTCGAGGGCCTTGCTGCACGGCGGTTAAGGCCCAGCGTCGGGGGTCGTAGTAAACTCCTGCTGTCTGGGTTATCAGTCTCTGACAGCCCAGCGCTCTCTGATGGCTGCTGCCGTCACAGGAGCATGCATCACACACTTGTCAAAGCGCCTCTCCTCCACCCACCCCCTTTCCGCCAAAAGTCAACACCACAGTTTCACTACACATATACTTATGTGCTCGTAGACACCCTCACAAGACGCGAGCACATGCGCACACTATGCAGCACACATATACAGACACGTTCCCATTATGGTGACAAATCCTGCCTGAGCTGGCTCCCATCTGTGACTCATGGCGTGGTATGTTGTACGAGTCAAACTCCCCCGTCATCTGCCTTTCACAGATGGATCTGTGGGGTGTCCAAGGGTCTTGTCTGGTGGCTATGACTGCAGGATGGTTTAGATTCAAACCTCCTCCCCATCTTTCAATGATTCGAACTGAGAACTGACGGTATTTCTCAAGCTATGAGGTGTGCAGGAGGGCAGCTCTCCAACGTCGGGGTCAGGTTAATCATCATGGCTCGACTGGGTTTAATCCATTAAACCATGAGTTCACCCCTACATAGCTTGGCTGACTGAATCTGTGCACTGATCCCATTTTCTCTGTATACATATCCCTTCTTTCACCATGGCTCCTATTTGCCCCTGTAATGGGATTAACTCCAGTGACACCAATCTGAAATCTAGCTTTAAACTCTGCAGGGTGAGTCTTATTCCACTGGTTATTCCCGTAAGGGATAAAATATCGCTTGGGTTAACTAATTAGATTCCTCTCCCTCTCCCTCTCCCTCTCTCTCTCTCTCTCTCTCTCTCTCTAACGTAAATGTAAATGATGACAAATTAATGATAAATAGCTGGGTGTATGCACTTCTTGTTTTCTGCCCGCCCGGTCAAGATGCCTCCAGTAGCATAAAACACAGCTGACAAACCATGTTAATTAATGTGTCTGTAAGAATATGCAGTAGAATGTCATAAATAATGGATGCTGTCAAGCACAGCTCAAATTCATTGCAACCTAACGCTCCCCTGAATGACTTTGGGTCTGTGCTGCAAATGGCGCTTTGTCCGGCTATTACTTATTCTTGCAATAAAGAGAAAATAGGCTCAGTCCATGCCTACGCTTAAAATCCAATGTGGTCTCCGTTATTATTGTTGTACCCACCAGTAACTTTTGAAACACAGCTATTAAGCTAGCTTATTATCAAGCTCTTTTCCACTACATAATAAAATCAACGTGGAACAATTGACCTTGGCGGAACAAAAACCCTTTCACTCCTCTTTCTCATTCTCATGGTGCAACAAGACATTAGTAAGCCGATTCATTGCTCCAGTCTCTTATTGCTCCCAGAGCCATTAACAATCAACAATAATGTTTTTTTTTCATCCTCAACACCCTCATCTCTTGTTCTCTGTGGTCAAAGGCGACACAATACAAGGGCATCTAGTTTGGATTTTATGCAGGGGAAATGTGCACAAAAGCATATGTTTGTTGGTCATCACTTGTGGGGATGCAGTGAACTGTTACTAACCACATTTGACCCCATTAATATGAATGTGCCAGAAGCTTTGTCATGAGGCTTTAAGATGTTTTTTTTCCTTGGAAGAAGCTACCGTTTGTAGAAGGTGAACTGCAGGTCAAAGTCAAAGTGAACTTAATTGTCATTCACTGGCAAATGACATTGCATTTCTGTGTGTTCACTGTGCAGCTCATTGTAATGTCTTTTTAATTGTGATTTAAATCGATTCGCACGCTGCGTTCCATGTGCATAGTGGTTAAGGAAATCTGCATCTTTGCTTCAGAGCTTAAAATATTTTAGCATGTATTTTGCCGGCTGCGGTAAATTGCACAAACTTTTAATGTGTGAATGGAGTTAATTTGGCTGCTAAAATATATTCGTACTGTATTTTAAACACCATTCCCTTACGTTAAACATGAAATTTGCGTAAAAATACAAAAATGATGCAAGAACCAGCACTACAGATGTCAAGAATGTAGCTAAATTGAGAGATAATCCACTGCGAGGTTATGTCAGTCTTATCTGAAATTGTTGCACGGTAGAAAACCAGGGAGATTTCACAAGAGCCTGTGAAAGGGCAGAGTGTACGTACAATGGGGTATATGGTAAGGCCACATATGCATTACCTGCTAAATTAGATTCAAAGTAGAGTACTCTATAGAAAGGCATTGTTAAAATGCCTCTATTATATGAAATGCTGCTGGGAGTGTGTTTTGGTTAAGAATCGAGATCACATAGATGAATTGCCACACGTCCTTCATCACATATGGAATATATTGTCTAGATGTACTTCTCATTACACATAATACTGATGTGTGTGGTTCACGTGCATCATTTAGGACATTCTCAAATTACGTCAGATTTTCAGCCTCTTTAATCTTTTAAACCTGATTTTTACCTGATATATGAAGCAGTAAATGATAGTTGGCGAGCCTGTGTTTCAGACTGACCGGTAAATTAAAAGAAAACTGGATATTAATAGTGCCGAGGTGTGGGATAAGGATGGGAAAAATTACTTTCTTTTTCTGGGCAAGAGTTTCTTTGACTCATTTCACTGTAAATAAATATTTTGCATCCTGCATATGTAGGCTATAGTACACTAATAGATGTTGTATTTAAGGCACAACCAATTTGAGTGTCTCATTTCATCATGGCCAAGAAGAAACCAATCGCCACCAACTCATCTGCTTCTTCCTTCGGTCACTGTGTTTCAACTCCCAGTCTTATTTCGTTGTATGCATAAATGTTGAATTTCAGGATCCAGGGGCAGTGGTGGCTGAATGTTTTAAGGCTCTGGGCTACTGATCAGAAGGTTGTGGATTCAAACTCCAGGACTGCTGTTGTTGGGCCCTTGAACAAGGCCCTTAACCTGACCTGCTCCAGGGGCACATTATCATGGTTGACCCCGACTGGGATATGCAAAAAGACAGTTTCATGGTGCTGTAATGTATTTTGTGACCAGTAAAGGCTTCTTCTTCTAGTTTCCAGCCAATCATGTGCTTGCTCATGGCACTCCTTACATTCTTCACTGACTCTTCCTGGTCAGAGTCACAGAGGGAAGCAGGTTTCAAGTCACAGGTATGAAGTGGAAAAACAAAATTCAGCAGCTGAGGGAAAATATCACTTTTTTTTTTTGTCTGACATTGCAACAGCACTATTCACATTGTAATATTCACGTTGTAATAGATTTAAAAGATGTGATGGAGCATTAGCACATGAGATACATTTAAAAACTCAACTGGCATTAGTTTGTAAAGCCATTGACACAACTGTTTAAATTCTGGGTCAGACCTGCTGCATCACAGATTAAATGTCAACATTTTCTAATACTGCTCAGACATAAATGAAATCAAAGTGACCATGAGTAAGGGACCTGCTCAGCGCACCTCCAGTGGTGACGACCAAATATAGTTGGAAGAACCACTTTAAAACAAACAGTGTGATATTTTCAGGATTAATGTTTTTATGCTTTCATGCAGAGTGAGATGAGACAATGCATCATGAAGTCATAACCAGGAGACCATCAGATTAGCAGAGCAGGAATTCTTTTACCTTTAAACAGAGCTAATTGGTTCTCTTTGTTTCCAGTCTTTATTCCATGCTGGCCTGGGATAACGGCCACCTGATTGTGGCTTACAATGAATGTAGAAGCATAAGAGTGGTATCAATCTGCTCATCTTACTTTCAATAAGAAAACAAATGGGCATATTTATATTAAACACCTAACTATTTCTTTATGAAAGACTTAAAAGGGACAATGAATCATTTTCAGAGACAGATAAAACCATCTCTCCTACTGCTGCTGGTTTTCTTGAATGAGTTTCTTTGCTCTGGCATTTACTAGTTCACTACTTTTACTGTTTTAATCATAAAAATGTCATCTGGTGTGCTAAAATCTCCTAAAACTGGTGCCACCGTATTATAAATGCCTTTTATGAAGGCTTTCTTGTACTTGATAGATCATTCAAAAATAATTGATAACAGCAACATTTTGCTGTGTTCATGAATGTAAATCATTAACAAAAGAAAATAAATCATTGGCTCTGCAGCAAAGGGTGCAAAGAGAGGAATGGATTTCTCACTTTCTAATAAGCAAAACATTGATGAAGGTTTATTTTTCACAAAGTTGGTTCTCAATATTGGTTTAAAACTGATCTATAAAGCATCAGTAAAAGTTCTGTTATCCTTTAATAAACCTGCTAGTAACCACTTTGTAAAAGGTGACATGTATTTTGGACTTCCTCCTCTTTCTTTCAGTCAGCTCTCCGTGCAGGCGAGCCGACTCCACCTGCACTCGAGTGCATTTTGATTGACATTTCTGAGCAAACAATCTGTTCGACTGCAGTCCTATTTCATCATGGCCTTGCTGCCTTTCACTGCCTCTCCTCACAATCTGCTGGACGGTGTTGAGAGTGTTTGGCCGGTAATGTCATTTACTCATGCAGACACATGCCCATATTTCCTTCCCTTTCCTTCTTTCATTTTTGTCAGGCACAGATGTCCTAAACTGGACCCCCCTTTACATTTTATGGAGGACTTAAAATATAAAGCAGGACGTGAGTTTACCCTTAACAGTATCATTAAGTAATATCAAAGAGTCAGATTAGGATACAATCTATATTGATCACAAATTCACAAATCCACTCAGGATAAATGTAGGTGGTGGGTTCTTTAAGCATGTAGTAACAAAGAACAGGATTACTGTCGACAAAATAATAGGTTATTGTCTTTTCGTAAAGCCCTGCAGTAAACAGCCAGTTTTTGTGGCCTTTCTGCCACAGCGTTGTCCAATTTATCTTAATGGAAATCTGCAGCTTTTTTCAGTTAAGGCCAAGAGAGGCCTGAGCTGCATCTATATTGAATCCAACATATGATGAATAGCAAAGAAATTAGATTTTATAACACATCAATACTGAATTTCAGATGAATTAATTTGATAACTGCAACAAACAGGGCCTCTGTGTACCCATCATACCGCCATATTCCTTATCAGTGATGTCTTTTTATCCCAATCACTTTGAACCTCATTCATGTTCATGGCACATCTTTAGTGGCATGTGGAAAAGCGTCCACGGTAAAGCGCAAAATGGATTGGGCGTCCATGGTGGCTAATTCTGATTCAGGGAATTGAGAGAGCTGTGTTAAGGATGTTAGGCATTAAAGAGTTGTCTTTTTCATGGGATTATCTGCGAAGGAGGAAGTCAGTAGTCAGACAGAGCTGACTGGCACGGCAAGATCAGCTTCCATCCAAGTAGAACACTTCTTCAGGCATGCAAAACATGCAGACTTAAGTCACATAATCCTTTTCAATATCAGCAAGGATGTCAATACACTGACATAAATGGATAGGATACGACAGTTTTTAGGGCTTACTGGTTTTTTTTTTTGATCACAGGGTTTGCAGTGGCGGTTGTCAGTTTGCTGTTATTAGCTATTGTGGATCTGCTAACATTATAATGACAAAACATATTTAAACCGATGGCAAAATGCTTTAGCAGGGTGCAGCCCAATGTTGTGGCATTTATGAGGCTTGTAGATATTGAAGTAAATAACTGGACACACAAAGCTAGCACTGAAGCACGTCTCAGGGGCTAAACAAACAATGGCACTCTCTGCACATTTAGTGCCCGAGTTCAAATGAGACTGTAACTGTGGATCATAGCAGGGCTTTTCTGGTGTTTTGTGGAAGCGTTGTTCTGTCAGCGTGACTAAGCAAGGCTGTCCAAGTCCAGCTAACCATGACTGTCTGAGAGGGCTATGAAAACAATCGCTTTTCAAAACAAGTGGGTTCAGGCAAATTGTTGACGTTCCACATTGAGATGTTGCTAAATGTTGAAAATGGCATTGTTTTTGCATCTTTATTACACTGCCAAGCATTTGAAATCCTGCACTTAACATATTGGAAAAGGCACTCGGTATTGAAAGCAACATATTTCAGGATGTTCTTATTATATCCTATCAATATTTACTGCTGCAGCCGCCCAGTTTCTCCATGGAACTCATTAAAGTTTCATTGTGTCTCATCTCATCTTACCTTGCCTTATCGTGGACTTTGTCTTCTGCTGTAGAAGCTGGACATTTATAAGGGCTTCAGTGATCAGCTGAAGGTTTTAAATGTTGAATGTGAGATGTGGAATGTTTGAAAGCAGAAATTAAGTACACATATCCATTTATCCATCCATTTTGTGCACTCTCTTATTCCTGAAGCACAGTCTGTGCAGGCATTCATTTGGTGAAAGCCAGAAAAACACACAGTGATCAGTGGGGTTAAGGAACTCATCAGTTCCAGTTAAATTGAGTTTTAAATAAGTTTAAGCTGAAGTAGTAAACAGAAAAGTCACTGTAATTACAATTGGAAAATGAATTATCTCATGAGCCAAAATTAAAATGCTTTTCACCATTATGTGCGTGAACTGTTCCACTATATTTGAACACATAAACAGTAATGAAAAAAGAAAGTTAAAATCAAGCTTTATTGCAAGAAAACTGCCTTGTGCATCTTCATTTTTTAATATAAAGTGATCTGTCATAGTTATATTCTACTCATTTTAGTAATAACTTGCTATTTAGACATAGTTTGCTGTGGATATTTTGAAAATCAGAGCACTAGATTATCTCTTGCATCATTAGAGGGATGGTTGTAAGCTGTGGGCCCATAAATGACACGTTTGGGTTCAAAATGATCCTCAAAATGTCTTTAACTTTGTCTCTCCAGCATGCTTTAAAGAAAATCTCTTCAGTTTCCATTCCCAGTCCTGACGGAGTGCTGTAAGCTACGTCTCGTCGGACTTTCCATCTTGTGTTGAGTCTTTTTTTTTCACTGAATGAGTACATCTGTCATGTAATGGCTAGTTTGATTGGTGAAATGACTCTAGATTTTACAGCTCAAGTTTTTTATTACAACTCCCTGGTAGCAGCACGGCAAACCAGCTGCTTGGGGGAGTCATAGCCTTGGCTTCTCTTTTTGCTTCTGTATGAGTTGAAACTTGTCTGTAACAAAAGTTGTCTGTTTTGTTTAAACGTGGGTGTAAATGCAGATGATGCAACACTGGCGTCTGCATGTGTCTTCTGCGATAGTATTTGTGGCTCCAGTCAAACTTGACTGCAAGATTTTCAGATGGACAGTGGTTTCCACAAACACCTGTTTTGAAATATTGTTTAAAAATCCAATTTGGCATTAAAATGTGTTTGTGTTTCCTCCAATCACCTCTGAATTGGAAGCAAGTGCCGGTTAATTTTTGCAAGTCGGTGAAGACACACATGCAGTTATCTCCAAAGTCACAATACAAACATACAAAAGAAAACCGCTTTCTTGAATATTTGCTTTCCTCCTCTAGATTTGTTAGGCAGTTTTCCTCTCCTACATTGAAATTAAAACCCGGCGTTTATTTAAGATGTTCCCGTGAATCTGTATAATTGTCATGGACCTAAAGTAGCGGGTGACTCTTGCGTTTAAGTGTCTTTCTTTTTAGTTGATTAAAAAAGTGCCGCTTTCATGTGATACATGTGTTTCTGCTATAATTTAAAGGATGCAAATTCACACAATTGCTCAAATCAAAGTCTTGATGAGCTAATTATATCATCAGACATGACAGCAGCCTCTCCAAAGAAAACAAAAAACCCACCAATTGTAGTGTTTTACTGAGCACCTGTCACCATGACGCATACAGCAGGTTCCTACAAATAACCTGTCACTGTTTAGTCAGTGTATGTAGCTTACACAGACATCAAACCAAACATATATGCAGCTTGCCACTGTCCGCTGTGGGTGGTCTGATAAGGAGCAGATTACATCCAAGGCGAGAGGTGTCACCGTAAAGTAAAACTCTGTTTGTAATGCTTGTCTGCCAGTTACACAGTTATGGTATTATTTTTGCAGCCTACTCAGTGTCTGTAACTTGTCACACAAAGGCACATTTACAGTCTTATTTTTAAGTCATTAGTGAGTCATTCAAATTTAGTCATTCTTTTGATTTGGATTTGACCAACTACTTATTTCCCTTTTGTTAAGACTCCCTATTTAAGCCTTTTTAGCAAGTTAATGTAAGTCTCACATGTCCCTAGAATGAGTAATTGCAGCTCAAAATACCACACACATTGTTCATTCAGCCATGCTTTTATAAAATACGGTTTTATCCCTGCTCCAAATGGGCTGTTTCAGCGTCTGTGGCTTTAAATGCAACTGAGCCACTGCTGCTGCTGTCTGTGGCCCTTTCAGGAAGAAGACTGTGTCTGGATCTGCTCTGTTCAGCAACTGACAGAGGAGCAAGACAACTGACAGTGACATGAACGAATGTGTGAGACTAGGACATGCTGTCGCTTCTAACTTTCCTTCCGAGTGATCATCTGACATGGAAATATCGGCGAATTTACAACACAGTTGTTGTCTTTAACATATATGTGTGGTGAGTTTGTCAGACGATGTTATAAAATCAGCAATTTATTGGTGCAGAGCAGCAGCAGCTAAGAGTTGACCATAAATTGACTGAAAGCTAACATGTAGTGTTAATAGGCTGCCTTTCAGTCAATATCTCATACTTGTCGTGTTGTCTCACAGCAAAAATAGAAAAATATGTAAATGAGAAGAGTTTCATTGGGAATTCACGTGCATTAAAATACAGTACATGTGAGCATAGGAGACAAACAACAAATGTATGAGTTTTGGTTGTGATGAGGAAGAAAAGGATGCGAAAAGACAATAATCAACACCCAATCTTTGGATATTAGCTTCAAGTCTGTCAATAGGTTTCCATATTTAAAGCTAGGAGGCTGTCAAGTCGTCGCAGGGTGAGAGGAATGACAGAAGTGAACAACTTGTTATTTTTATGAGTTCGATTATGCACCTCTGAGTTTAGAAAACACACAAAACAGTCGAAATGCAGTTTTGTCTTTTCTTCACTTTGCTAAGTTTCCTTCATTATGAGCTCTGTAAATTAACCCCTGATCACCCCGCTGACCTTTAATAATGCTGAGTGTAATACCACAGCACTGAAGTTTTACCGGTACATGTGATGTATGAGTGGTTCAGTGCTATTATTATCCACACGGCCATATGCAAAACCAGCAGCTGCTCTCGTTTTGTTAGAGAATCTAACGTTCAAAATGGAAATGAGGCTTGTTAAATGTCCTACATGTACGACCGTGCATGCAGATTTATAAATCAGACAAAAAGAAGGCAAAATGCATATTTCTGTCATCATGCAACACAGATTTTTAGTCATGAATTTGCACCCCTGGTTGGTAAACTTGCACACAGACACCAAGTATGTGTTTGAGTAAGTATGCCTCATGACAGAACATTTTCTTAGCTGCAAAACTGTGCTCATTTAAATGTCCTTATGTATTGTCTGTTTAATTGCATACCATTTTGGATAAAACAACAGGCAAAAATAATTAACACACATTGTATTGTCATGCTAGTTACTGTATTTATAACCCAAAGACACAGGATAATTGCTTGGTGAAATACTGCATGCATGCATATGGAAGAAAATCTGCATGTTAGTGTCTCCCACAAATTTAAACAGGGACATGATGTACCCTTAGAGGAATATTTGGAGTGCTGTGTAATCGTATTTGGGGTGCAGTATATTTGTGCTTTGGGTCTTGGCAGTTCTTGCATAGGAGCAGTTTACTCACAGGAGAAGCCAGACTGGATTCTCCATGCAGCTCATTACGAAACAATCTGCTGCTTTTAAACGGGGATGAATACAGCAGACAGGATCTGCCATTACAGAAGCTTATGCCAAGTCAACCTGCTGACGATACAGTATATTTCTCCTTCTATCTTTGTACAAACACAACTATAAAAAAAAGTTAACTAGGGGTGTGATCAGGCAGTTTCAGCAACCAGATGGTCCGTCTCAGCAGTCTAACAAGAGACTGTACTCTAGAATGTGAAATTTCACTTGGGGTGCCAGGATTGCATGAATTTCGTGAGACACGCCCCTTGAGTGTTGACATCATTAGTCCTTTGCAGTTCTGTTCAAATTTGCACCCTTATCTACAGAAATACAGCTCAACAGTGTGTGTAAGGGGGAAAATGTCAAAGATACCAATGCAGAGTATGAATTTGAGTATCAGTACCAGTATCAGTAGGATGTATAACAAAAAGATGCGGGCTTTGACTGCAGTCAGGTTGTACCTGAACACTGTTTGACAGAACATGCCTTTGAAAAATGACTATGCATGAAAGTAAGCATGATCAGTCCACATACAGTAAAAGCAATGAGTTGGTGTTCCCTTGTTTGGCAGAAATATATGTATTTTTCTGTTATTGCTGACAATTTTATAAATCCATGTCTATTATGGTTGTGTAAATGATACCTCAATTAGCAAAACTGATTAAAAAGTATCTATTTATATTATTTCTCAGTTCTTGCGCTGACTAAAACCTCTTTGTCAGATGCCAAAAATGTCTCTATGCTGGAGAAACCCTGGACAAATCTCACACAGTTTTCTGTGTTTTTGTTATTTTGCACTAAAAGCCTGCATTGCAAGTGAAATCAGCAGAGACACGCAAAAAGAGGCATGCTGTTCATTTGGCAGTTTGGTGTGTTAATTATTAGCTTATCAATAATGCATTCACCTATTAAATAACAAGTGACTCATCTCCACCTGATGGTACACTAGTTGCTTTTATTATTAAAAAATACCAGTAATTGGGGCCGAAGTCGTGCTCTCATACATCTCTAGTAAGCAGAGTACTGTGGCTCAATACCATTAGTGAGAAATTTGAAATGCTGCTGACATGAGTTTTATGCCCTCTGAGACCTTATCGATACTGGTGAGTCCAATCTATATGAGCTTTAAAGATTTTGCAGCAAAAATCCCCATTACCGCAGTCAGTCACATGTTTATGTCTGCATTAATAAGTAAAAGCCATGGTTCGGTGTCTAGATGAGCAAGTCAGCACGGAGTGAAACAACAATAGAGAAGTGTGCTGTTGCAAACATGGTACATTGCTCTTTGAAAGTAGGGAGCCAGAAGTTGCTGTGTTAAAGAAAACCCATCCTTCTTGCACACTGTCTCTCATACCTCCCTGATTATTTATGTGGTGTTGCTAAATGTGCTGAGCATGCTTAAGTGTATAAATAGCAGTATGGACATCATCAGAGGCTTGGGCTCGTGAGAGGGGGAAAGGGGAGGGGAAAGAGCTTACTACCAGAGCATCAGATCATGAGCAACAGAGACGAGCCGCCCTGACTCATCAAGAACGAAGGGAAACTCTGATCCTTCACATGCACGTGCAGTCTGCGTGTTCAAGGCTTATGGGTAACCCCACTGACCTCTATGGCCACTGGTGCATGAGTTTGTGTTGTGCTTATTGCATAATTATTCATATCAGATGACTAAATGCATTATTCAATTACCACGTTCCCCTTGGTTCACTGACTTATATATGTGGGACGTGGTTTAGGATAACACACACTTGCAAATGTAACTGTCTTTTTTATTTTTTTTCATTAAAAATAGCTGCATATCCAGAGCAATTATTAGAGCGTATCTTATTTGATGTGATTCTCTCAGGCAACTTGTATTATTGCTCAGCATCACCGCGGTCACTGTCTGCACTACGGAGCGATTCATGCCCAGCAGAAGAGTCACAACATCCAAGTCACTGTAAATATTATAGTAAAAACCTTAGCACATATTCTCCTCATCGCTTTAACACCCCCGCCATTATCTCTGTGTACTCGTGCTCCAGCTCTCTGCAGTGCAGCCCACAGTACAGGCCTCTACTTTGCCTTAGGTTGTTGCCTTTGTCTGGAGCTCTCTCTCCTCTCTGGAGGTCACTTTGGCTGCCCTGGAGGTACAGGTAATGGTCAGCGTGCCAACTGTGGGCATGCTAAGAGAACCATATGCTGTCTGTTACA
The DNA here is from genome assembly GCF_022539595.1 of Amphiprion ocellaris. Lineage (NCBI taxonomy): Eukaryota > Metazoa > Chordata > Actinopteri > Pomacentridae > Amphiprion > Amphiprion ocellaris. Next base: position 1,757,824 of record NC_072772.1, read on the forward strand.
TCTCACTCAGCAGAGGCAACATGCTTGTTGGGTATGTGAACATGCTTAACATTCGCAACAAAGGCACTGCGGTCCAGCCGTCAGTTCAGCGTGTCTCGGTGCATCACAGCAGGTATTTCTTGCATCTTTTCCCTCCTCGCTGTGTCACTTCTTGTTTTGTATTCCAGACTAACCAGGCCTCCATAGGTCAAAGCATCTCGCTGCTATTTGCAACGGATTCGACTGGTTAAGTTCACTATGGCTGCAGTTTAAATATGTGTTTATTTGTTTTTATAGGTGTTTTTTATAATAGCCATGCGGGTCCTGGCCTCAAAATGTTTATTTTAACCTTGTGGCAAGTCAGGCAGAGTAATAGAGAAGTGGATGTGCTATGTGCCTAGCATTTTCACACATGGTTTAGACACTGCTATAGAGAGGGCCTGTAGCAGGTTCTTTTTCACTCTTCATTAGGAATTCTAGAGGGTGTTTGGACTGAGAGGCGATAATGTTTCTATGGACATCACTAGCCTCTAGTCACACAGCAGAAGAGCAGCAGATACTGAAAAATACGAGCAATAATACGATGCAGTTTTCAGTATGGAGCTGCTTTAGTTTGTGTGGAGGGCTCACCTGAAAGGAAAACATAGTGAGAGTGCAAAAATGTCAAATACATCATCAGGTTTGTTCATATGCGGACACAAAATCCAAGCTTACAGTTATCTGAGCGGCTGCCTCGCCCTGCGTACTGAAGCTCTGAGGTCCTGAAACACTGAACAAATAGCTGTTTGTCCTTGAGGGTGGCTGCAAATGAGAATCCCGAGTTGCTATGCTGGGTTTATAAAAGCAGGGAGAGGCTCACCACCACCCTGACAGCTGCAGTGTCTAATGAATCATCAATCATATAGAAATCAGCCTAATATATATATCTTCTAATTAGCATTATTTATGTACAGATGAGTATGAATCTAAAGCTGTGTTATTGTTGTAGAACTGATAGTATTACTAATTGTCTTACTCATTTCTCCCCTAAGCCAAGTGTCAAATATTTTCTCATTGCATCTTTGAAAATGTGAGGATTTGATGTTTTTATTTGTCAGGTTTGATAGTTAACAGTTGACTGATGGATAGTTCTTTCCTTTTAAGGTAGGGTTGTATGAGGCAGTTAGTCATTACCTGTAGTAAATGCAGTCTGGCGAAGCAGACAGGAGTGTAAGCAGCATACTGCTACAGACAGAACAATGTATTTTAGCCGACTAAAAATGGTCCACCTAAAAGAATCAATATCAGTTAGAGTGTAGGCTATATTTAGAATATTTTTGCTGGTTTACCTCACCGTCAGACGGCCCTTTTGGATGAGGAACTAAAGCCGGTATATCCATCTGTGCTCTCTTCAAAGCCACAATTTTACCTCACAGAACATCAGAGTTTCTGGTCTGCTGCTGCTTCGATTGATTTGTGTGTTTGTGTGACTTGGGGTTTTGAAGGGTGAGCTCAGATGGAATGAACATGTTAAAACACCAAAGTCATATTCTACATGTAGCGTGTGCTTAAACTGATATAGATTTTTTTGAAGCGGCTAAAATTCATTTTGCTGCTATTTATTGTTAAGCTTTAGTACCGATCCTACTGTAAGCTGCTTTAATTTGGGCATGATCGGCTGTACGTCAGGGATCTTTAAACTTTTCAACCCGCAAATGTTCGGGTCAGAGATTCATGACACCCACTATCACCGGAGGTGGCAGAAGCATTCAGATGCAGATAATACACATTACTGCTGCTATCCAAACACAGGCATAATGCAAATGCAAGAGAACACAACAGCCTAACAAGCATAGTAATACATTATTATATATCCTAGTAGCAGAATATATCAGTCAAAGTAATCTCCATGCATAAACTGCAACTGCTCTTTGTTTTTCATCTTTGGCTAAAATGTGCTATTTCCTATTAAAGTCAGTTTGATTTATGGAAACAAACAACAGTTGTAGGTAATGCATTGACTATACATGAGATCCTCATATAACCTCACTTTAAAATGTCCAGACTAACCCTTTAATATCTCAGAATTTGAGGCAGATGTTCGACTAAAACAAGTAATTTATACAGTTCATCCGAGGCTGTGGGAAATCATAATCAGCACTTAGCAATTACAAATATAGCAAGCAAATTAACTGATAAGGAAAATAACAAATAATGAGCAGTATATGTATTTTGAACCGCAGCAGTTAAGCTTTTAAACGCGGCACATCATCACTTTTAGCAGAAATGAAGTGCTGGCTGGAGGCAGCATATGATTCTAATGACATCTGATCTTTGAAAGATGTTTTTGAAGCAGAACTGCTTTTGTTTTGCAACCTTTTCCTCTTCTCCGCTTCCAAGTCGCACTTCCCACCACGGTGTGCTTTTTTGATGAGAAAAATAACGACAATCGTCCGAATCCGGAGTAGAAAATCCTCTCGCGAACCCAATCACTGTGTCACTGGACTGCGACGCATGTGTTTGATGTGTCTGCGTGGGAGTTTGATGAGTAGATGGAGGGGCAGTTAGCATGCAGTCACAATATGTACGATGACAGCTAAGGCAGCATGAATAGTGCTGGTGATATTTGCAGTGTGAAAGTGTGTGCAATGTGTATTAATCAATTCCTCAGTGTTGGCTGCTTCAGGGGATGTGAACATAGGATGGATGTCTCAGGGAAGTGCAGCATGCGTGAAATTGTACTTCTCACATCACTGTCTTAGGTCAGTCGGAAAGCCGGCCGTCGGACGTTATGTAATGGCGTTTTGAAAATAAAGTATTTAGGTTGTGTTGAGTTTTATTGCGAGACTTCAGATTTCGCTACATGCTTGGAATTCTGCAAATAGTACATGTTAAGGGGAGCTCTTGTAGGCAGGATGCATGACACTAAGGAGGAGGAGGAGGCAGATATGTTTTGGATGTAACTGATGGCTATACTGAACAACCTCTGAAGGTTGCTCTCAATGTCAGGATCTTTACCAGAGGCTTACCTTCTTTACACTCAGTAGAAGGGAGAGTTTGGGTTTGGTAAATATGTGTTGTTAGGACAAACATTCTGTCCGCCGTTGACTGGAATTGGTGAAAAAAAAGAAAAAGAAAAGAGGGACTGTTAAGATCCTAATCAAGATTGCTGTTTTGGCAATTAAATTTGACAGAAGAAAATCAGAGCTGTTCTTCTGTTGTCATTATTCTTGGAAAAAAAAGAAGAGAAGAAAGTGCAAAGTGGTCCCTTTTTCCTTCATCTCCAAAAGCTTCAATTAACTGTGATAGCTCCGTGTGCACCTTTTAGTTGTGCACTGGGGAGGAAGACAAGAAACAGTGGCTCCCTTGAACAGTTTTGGCCTATATGCAGCACTGTAGCAGGTAAATGAGTTTTAAGAAGGTTGTTTTTTCACTTCAAAAAGCTATTTACACCAAAAGTCTGTTTTGCTGGTTCATCCCATTCCTGCAGTTTGCTTTTGTGCCTGTGAGATTGATGTTGCTCAAATGCAGGTGTGCAGGAACCCACTTAGCTAGAAATGCTAAGTGCAGCTGCATTGACGTTCATAGTCATGTTGAATCTTTATGTATTTCAGGTGGTAAATCATCAGAGAGACAGTCTATAAATACATCAGTCACTGGAATAAAGTTGAACTAGTGTTACTCTGCATTTAAAGAGATGGATGGTGTGTTTTTATGCCTGTGCAAAACCAAATATACAAAAGCAAAACTATCAAATGGTTTACTCAGTGTGTTTATCTGCACAGAAGCATGTCCAGCTTACTAACTGCAGCGTTAATCCAGTATTTTAAGTCCAATTCACCCTCATCCTAACCAGTTGAGGCAGATAATCCACCCTCCCTGAACATGGTTCTGCCAGAGGTTTTTCCTGCCCACAGTGCTGCTCATAGAGAATCATTGGATTTGTTGGGTTTTTCTCTATAATTTGATATTTTAATGCCTCGACCATAACTATGTGAAGTGCCCTGAGGTGACTTCTGTTGTTAACTGGTGCTGTATTATTTATAACAGAATTATACTGAATTAAAGACATCATAAGCTAACCGACATATATAGTCATGGAACAGGTGTTCATGAGTTGTGCATTTAGTTTGTATACTTGTATCATTCCTCATACATATAATTCACTAGCTAATTATGCACTCCAGTGTAAGGACAATGCTGTTTGTTTACTTTTAGGATATGTATCAGTAGTATCAGTAACGAGGTTCTCTAACCTTAGCGTAAGTGGCTTGCTGAATACAGCTGGCAAACTGTGGCAAACGACTAGCTGTTGTTGGTTATCCCTGCCTTTGGCTACCTTTGTTTGAAATCAAAGACCTAGTGTTTGTGTGAATCATATAACTTTTTCGTCATCACAGTAAACAGCATCTGTGCTGTGCTAAAACAAAAGGCTAAAAGTAGGCATGAGGAGTAAAAATTTCTGTGGTACTTGTGAAATCACAGTAATTCAGAGCTGTAGAGGATCTAGTGCCATCATGCACACCTTTGTCACAAATAAATAAATTTGATTGTGCCCATTATCTTTTGGATAGTTTTTTCTCAGGCGTCCAGCCATGGGCTCCACAGAATTAGTTTCTATACAACTAAACTTACATTCTCAATTTTGAGGTAAACATATTTTCTGCTGAAGTATGTTTATTGGTGATGCATCACGAAAATACATTTCACATCAACAGTTGTTTGCCATTTATCATTTTTGCTTCACTGTCACTCCGTTTCCACCAACCAATCATTTATCTGATACGGTAGGATTCATGACCCCGGTAATCCAGTAAATGGATGAGAAGCTTCAAAATGTTGTGAAAGGGCTGTATTTTGACCCAAACCAAGATATTTTCCAATTCTTAGCCATGTGGTATAATGTCTCTCTCTACTAGCTCTTATGGTTCATGACCTTTGGGTCTCATCCAAAAATGTCAGAGGAAAGAGAGACATATAAAGTGATGTACAACATATACCCTCAAAACTTGTGTTTGACCTTTTTTTGCATGACAAAACCATGAAAATTCACATGGAGGATGTATACACTGAACATATGAACTCCACACAGAATAAAACGGTGTATGTTCTTGCAATGATGTGGACCAGTGACAACAAATTAGACTGTTAGTGCCACTTATACTAAGATTCTATTTTGGCTTTTTAAGTTGAGGGAGGTAAACGATAATGGTCAGTGGCATTGCCAAAGGTTAATTCACAGGTCAAACACAAAGCGGCAGAACCCATTCATTTGTCAGTAATTAATGAATTAATTAGCTAATTAATTAATTAAATGTACTAATAATGAATGGCCTTAGGTGGGGCTAATTAAAGGTAATGAGCTGTGGTGGGTTTGCTTCAACATTGTTGTAGTATTTGACTGCATTTAACTGAAATGTATTTCATTATTTCATTACAGTCGTTTGTGGTGATTTGTATTAAATTCATGAGCTTTATTGAACTTTATGGAAAATAGGATTTTTATGGGTGACAAACTAATAATACAGTATATAATGATACAGCAGCCTGCACAGCACAGAGGAAGAGTGCAAAACCTCCCCAAAGTGCATGTTTAATATTCAGCAGTCAGTATTCATTGAATCCATTCATTGAATTTAATAGCTGTAATGAAAAATTACATATGTGAAGGGAAAACCTACCTCAAGCTAATGCAAGTGTATGATCTGAGGTTAATTATTATACAGGCTAATCAACAATATTAGCTATGCATAAAAAGCAAGAAAATCATTATTACAGAAGACGCCACATAAAACCATATTTCTCCTTGAAAATTTCATCTGGCAGACAGGCTCTGAACAGAAAGCAATTGTTCCAGCACTACTTTGATAGAAATATCAAATCATTTGTATTAAGTCTGGGGTGGAATCAAAAATTGAACTGTAAATTGAACCTTTTCATGATTCTGACACTATTAAAAGTGGTGCCGTACGGCCCCCGATGTTATTTGTGCTTGCACATTAAGGTGTGACCGTTTATTTCTCTCTGCAGACTGCTTTGAAGTGAACCCTGTGAGGAGCATCCAAACCGACACGATATTCTGGTGAGTTACGAAACTGAAATTAAAACCCTCTTCACATTTCCATAGCACGCTGCCACACATCCAGACTGTAAATGTGAGCAGAAAAGTGATGGGCCAATTAGACGGAAGAGAGAAGCTGCGATAACAATATGCTGAAAGAATGTTGTCACCCTTTGACTGGATCGATCACTCTGGCTCAGTGTGTTTGATTCATCACACCAGCATTCTCTGCACAAAAGACAAACCCCACAGTTTTACCCCATCTTTTTCTCCCACATATATTATCTCAAATGGAGACGGAGAGGAAGTTAAAAGCACAGCATCTCATTCTTTTCCTCCCCTCGGTCACATGCAGCTTTAACCACATGTTCACGTACAGGGAGAGAGAAAAGGGAGAGAGAGTGACACTGTTAGTTATCCTCTCACATAGGCAGGTCTGGGCTGGCGCCACGACTGTTTGCCTCATAGCCTGCGCAATGGGAGTCGGCTCCATTATCAGAGCTGCTGCTTCGCCACCCTGCAGCAATCCCAGCATCCTCTGCTCCTGCAGATTTAATTTCTTATCTCAATAGGGAAAACAGCCTCTCTGATGAACAGCAGAAAACACCCTGGGCTGCTGTGAACACGGATTGAGAATATATACAATAGATGATTTGATAAACTTTTGAATGTGCATAGCACTGATATCCCTCATAGGAATTTGTGGTTGGTCACAGATATTCAAGGGAATTTGCTCTATACTGTAAATAATGATTCAAGGACTGAAGGCCTTTTTTCACAGTTATACATTGAAGCGCTTATTTACGGCTGTCAAGCATGTCAGCATTTCCTGGTAGATGAATGTCTCTCATGTGCTGCTGTTATTCTAAGATATACCAAGTCGTCCTCGTGTCTCTGTTTGCAGATAAATAAAGGCCATTCTCCAACTGCTCCACTCTCACTTGACATAAACTCAGCATGAACCGTTGCCTCATGTGTACTCCTTTTGTTAAAAGTCTTACGAGAGCACATTATCACCTCTCAGAAAATAGAGCAGCTGGATATTCTTAATGACAAGTTTGCACAAATGTCTTTGTGCGATAGAAAAAAAACGTATCCAAGCTTCTTACTGTGACGCTACCATGGATATTTTTTTTCTCTTATTGTTTTGTCATTTGCTTTCTTTCTGACAACCTGCAAAATCTCTTTCTTGCTCCATTCGGTAAGAAGTCAGAGTCTGTAATGGAATGGAAAGATTTGACTTGTTGTGGCTTTTCCAGCCCTTTACTAACAGCTTCATCAATGTCATGAAAAGCCACTAGAGTGGTAATTGTGTGTCAACTTTCCCGGACCCTGAAACAAAAGTTATTATGTGAACACAAAGAAGTTTTGTAACGTGATCTAGCCTCTGCTAAATTAGTTTTCTTACAGTGATCACTTGGCACGTCTGTAGTTAATGATAGTAGTGCTATCTTATCTATGGTCTAACCTATCAAGAGCAATTTATTATGATCATTAAAGTTTCATTAAAGTTTCATTTAAAGTTTCTTGTCTGCTTGGGAGTTTTAAACAGTGGTGGAGAAAGTTTCCAGACTGTGTAGTGAAAGCAGCAACACTGTAAAAAATACCTCAAATAAAAATAAAAGCCCTAAAATCTACTCAAAGCATCAAAAGTAAAGATTCTCCATATGTAGACTAACCCTCATTTTTTATATTATTGTATTAATACTAATCATTCAGACATCATTTATGTCATAGTTGGTCTAAAGGAAGGTCTGTTAAACTGTTTTTAATTTATGTGAAGTCTTAAAATGCTAAGAAATTAGTAGCTTTAAACTACAGTATTTCCCTCTGACGGTTATATAGAAATGTATTTTCACATTCCATAAATTGAAGTGAGGGAGCACAGTACAAGGACACGAAATCAGTACTTAAATAAGTAAGACATTGGGTGCCTTCCAATACCCATACTTCTTTACTGTATAATACACCAGAAAAAGATTTAATATGTCCCAAGACATAGTAAGTCAAATGCAATAGGCCAAAAAAAAAGTACCGGGCTGTCCTACTACATTTAGCTGATTTGCAGTATACAAGCTTTTCTAGCTACTTTGACCCACAGTCCTCTGTGCAGTGGACAATACGTCGCATTCGTCACAGTGTCTTGCTAGAGTATAAACAAGCCAGGGGACAGCTCATTTCGCACTACAGACTGCGACAGATACTCTGTATGAGCCAGAAGGTCAAAGCTTAAGGTGCAATGTTGTGATGAAGTAGAATGTCCCAGTCATATGTACGTTGAAGTACGTAGTGAAAGTAACGCAGCTTTACATTAGAATTTAGATTTAAAGGTTCCTGAATACGCAACTGGAACATAACAGGAAGAGAAAAAAAATGTCTAAAAATTCCCAGTACAGCATCATGTCATAGTACTAAAGAGAGACGTCAACACACACAGCTACTAAACAGTGCAGATATTGACTCTGATCATTGTCAGGTAGCGGGGGTTTATATAATGTGCCACTGTGAAAGGACATTGCTTTTTCTTGCTTTGAGCCAAGAGTCCTGCAGGATGCATTTCTGCACAAGGTCAGCGTCTAGTTTTTAGCTTCACTCGGGGAAGCACCCATCAACTAATTTGGCAGCTGGGTGGAAATACAAAGTTAACAGTTCATAGTATGAGCGATAACAAAGCCGGTTAATTCACCTAGAAATACACGAGAGAAGAAATGTTTTAACGAAACCAGCAGCATACGACCGAGCTTCTTTGAATTAGTTTTGCAAAGTGAATCTCACAGAAGATTTTGGTGTTAAACTGAAAAACAAGCTGATGACGTGGTAGAAAGATTATTAATTATGTGATTATGTTCCTTTTTGGTGGCAAACTGAATCCAGGAAATGAATTTGACATCTATGACACCTCCTTTTACATGTGAGAGCCAGGTCAGTACTTTGATTAGTTTTTCCTTCTAGAAGCTGTTTTATCGAGACACTGCAGAGAACTGAGCTCAACACAGGGCTAATACCAATTCATTACTGGTGAGACTCTGGTTCGTGTATTTGTTCCCGACCTCATGTGTCCTTGTTAGCACAAATGCATTTGCTTTATGGAGTTGTTTTTAATGAGAGAAGCCATTTGCAAACATCATGACACTTTGCTACTGCGGATCTTTGAGTGCTTTATGTGTTAAGTTCAAAAGGGGCAATAATGCAAAGGGAGCTATGGAGGATAATGATAGTGTAAGAACGCTTAATTCTGAAAATGTGATAGTTCATAATGTTTTCTTTGTTTATTTAGTGAAAAAAAATAGAAAGGAATAAAAACTGTGACTCTTTCCACTGTGATAATTGTATTGCATCCTATTTCTTCATGCTCTTTGTTTTTTTGATAGAATCAAAAATGTCAGAGTTGTCAATCTAAACAGTGATTCAGGAGCACAGAAAAGATAAAATGCATTTTATGTCACATAAAGTTGAAGCGACAATATAAAGCAAATAAATAAATATCACACAATTAAATTAGTGCTGATCCGTAAAAAAGATGCTTTTAAAATGCTTATTTAACAGTTCTCCTTCCCTGAAGTTTGACAAAGGATTCAGAAGCAACACCTCCGGTTATGAAAATACCCAGTGTTTTCTACAAAGAATAAAATCATTATCATAATGTGCCATATAATTAACCAGCCCTAAGCGGTGCATTTTATAAATGATTGATTATAACCAGTAATGCAGATTTATCACAACATTTCTTACTCTTTATTAACCTGTGCAATATTTTGCAGCTAACTTACATGTTTATCTCATGATACCATGCAACAGAAAATGGCAAAACTAACTGATATTAGATTAACAGTTTTCCTCCACTGGAGCACATTCAGCACGGCAGAAATATCAGTGCACCAAAATACAAACTTTTGACTCATTTTGAAATTAGACTCTCTTCATGCAAATAGCTGTTTTGATGTCTTTTGTTGGCATCTGCTGCTTTTCTCAAGGCGCTATAATTAAACAGGAGGAGGCCGCAACCCTTCTTTATTCTGTGTCACTTTGAGAAATGGCTGCTGCAAAGCACGCTGTGTCAAAGCAATACAACTTGAGCATCACCTAGATTGCACACGGAATTGAATCCAGTTTGAAGCGTGTGTGTATTTGTGAATTTATCTTCATTTACCACGGCGGCATAGAAGACAGGAAATGCACCAAAACTGAGTTTGTGGTAAATTTTCTCAACAGCATCACGCCTTATTTTCGATTTATCACAAACAAGTGCACAGCTACCTGTGAAGCAGAGGTTATGAAGCCACATTACTCGCGACTCTACAGCTGATATCTTATTGAACTGCTTTGATCCCTTCCTCTGCTAATTACTTAAGTCGTGACACTGTCAATTATAGATAAACACATTAGAAAATGGGGGTTAATAGTCAAGATCGAGTTAACAGTTAAACCACTTCAAGGTTATTTCACTTGTTTCCCAACACTTATGAGAGCAGTAGTCCATCACAAAATAGCCTCCCTCTTCCTTTTTTTTTTAAAAATCTACCTTCCATGTGCAACCCCCTTCAGGTTTACACCCACAGCTCATCCCCCTGAACTGACAACATCCTCAGGATAACTCTCATACATCATCATTAAAGAGCACGGACTCAGGCACTTTGTCAGAGTTTGCAGTCCAGTGAAAAGGTACAAAGGGGGCAGAAAATAGATCCCTTTGATGAACAACAGATTATGATGGAGAGGTGAGCAAACATTCCTCTCATTCTCTGCCCACATGTGCAGGTGCAGCCTCCTCACACAGTAGCAAATTGATGTCTGATCCCATAGACAAGCCGCAAATGGAATGTAATCCTCTTGGATCTTTGTTAAAAACTACAGTGAAATGTGAATCTTTCTTTTCATATTTAAATATATAATACAATAGGACCTGCACTTCTATAAAAACTGATTTAATATACTTGCACATATGTATTTTTTAGGTCCTATTCAGTATTTATAGGCCTTTCACATATATTTACACTCCAAAAACAAGCTTTCTTTCATAGTTTTGTGTGCCTGTATTATCAGAGGATCTGCAGCCTCTTTCAGCCTGACTCCAATTGTTGTAATGTGACAAGTGAATATTTGACATATAAATTCTCACTGAGTTGTGTGAGTTGAAAGCTCAACCCGACTGGTTCTTCAGCTACAGTCTGTGTTTCCTCTGTTTTGGTTGGCTCACCTCTCAGGGAGGTGTCTCCAAATTTAGAAACCTTTCTGACAACGTGTTAGCTCTCAAGCACAACAGCGTGCAGCAGTTTACAGACGGGGCTTTATTGTAGTATGCATGAGCTTAATGATAAAAAGAAAGTGTTAGAATGGAATATTTAGAGCTGAAATTTAAATCAGTGATCTTTGTCATATTGAGTGCAAAATTTTGTTAGCAAGCAGTGCTTCTTGTAATGCAGAATTACCTGCTATTTGCGTGTTTATCTTACAAAGATGTCTGCTTTTGTGCAATACTGTGCAAAAGTTTTGGGGCATTTTACATTATTAGATTTCTACCATCATGAAATGCCTTCAGGAGGCATCAGATCAATGCAGATTCATTGTGCAACATCACGACAACGAGCTGAGTCATGAAAAACTATCTTCAGCAACAATGAGAACAAAGAGTCCTGCAACAGATGGCGTGGCCTCCACAGAGCCCTGTTCTCAACATCGTAGAGTCATTCTGGGATTATGTGAAGAGACGGAAGACACTCAGACAATGTGAAACCTCAGAAGATCCTTGGAATGACCTACCTGCAAAGTGCAGTGAAAATCAGTTTTAAAGTGCAGGAATGGGCACACCGAAGATTAGTTTAATTAGTTCTTTTTTGCTGTTTGCTTTCCAGGAAGTTAATTGATCAATTACAACTGTATGCACACCTTTTAGCGCCTTAATCCTTTGCACAGTAAACAAGGTGTTTATTTATGTATTGGGATTTGGCCTGAACTAGGGAACTGCCCTCTTCACATATGTATGAGTTTAGCTGCCAGCAAAATAAAATTATATACCTAAATTTATCGCACAATACGTTTAACCAACTATATTTGAACTCCCTGTTCATAAAACTAACAAAAATAACAAACATTGTGTATTATTGTACACAGAAAAATGACTGGGTCAAGTGGAAACTGAGGAACGTCAATATTGTTTATACTGATATTATAGGTTTGTATTACATCCTTAGTAGTAGCAAATACAGTGTCTAGTAATGCTTTGCTGATTTATACTCCTGGTGGCATTACTTGTTTCTGTTATGTCTCTTGTGTTATGCTGCTGGTGTACATGTGTTACAATAGCTTCGACGTTTCAGTTAAATGAAACATGATTTTCTGTCATTTATATACTTTTAGGATGTCAGAATTCTTTGCCATATTGTGTCCAAGTTTCAGGCTGGACTCATGTCAGCTATCAGCTGCATGTCAGCGCTAGCCATCGAACTAGCGTGAGTTTGAACATGCTTGCAAACAGCTGATGATCGTGTTTAATAGCTTTGTTAACTAGATTGTCCAGTGCGTTGCTTGTGTCCTATATTCTAGCTCAAGTGTATTTCAGAAGTTAACATTTTGAGTTAAAAAAAAAAAAAAAAAAGATTTAATAAACGAAAAAGGTAAATTTCAGCTACTACTGTCAGTCTTCATAGCCGGCTTTTTCATGCCAGGCAGTCAGAACAAAATTGGCTCATTGTAAGGGAAGCTTTGAAGAGACTGAACCTTAAACTGTCTATTTCAGACAGAGGCTGACCTGCATAAAGGGACCACCATGGGAAGTTTATGGACTGTAAATCATTCAAAGATATGCCAGGAGAGTGCCAGAATAAAAATGATAGACCTGGACATGTACTTGATATGTCCTCTTTAAAAAACAGGCTCTATAGACACAGCCGGTGCCAACAGGAATAATAGTGCGGATGCTGAGTAAGTATTTCTTTTAACATTTGCTCGCGTGTGTTGGTACATAATTGAGAATGTGGTCACTTGAATGACAACTAATTAGTGAATCAATTACGCAGATGTTTGTTACTTCTGCTGACCTTTGCTATTTTGTGCAACAGTAGTTATATTTTAGCTGTTGTGGGAAGTTGTTTTATTGTGGTATTTGTCACGAAGAGAAAAGGAGAAACCAAGAACACAGAACTGGAGTCACATTGAGCGCGCTGGCAAGAGAAATGTACTGTAACGCTGCAGCCTCATGACACGCAAGGGGTGAGATGTCAGGGACGTAGCGTTTGCAGTGAAGCTTGGATTTTGAAGGAGGAAGAAGAGAAAAGGCACAACTTGTCTGCTAAAGGAGAGACCAAGTCAGCACGGCATGTAAAATTTATTTTACGTTACACATTCATTTTTCAGGGACAACACTCATTAATTATCATCAACGCGATGCATGTTTTATCAGTGTAATCCATTTTGTTACTTATTTATTGACCATTTACTATATTCATTATATATTGAGACGTTTTATCTTTGGCTCGTTTTTTTGCACATTTTAGGTTTTGAATCAAGGAAAAATGCTATTTAGTGTAATGTATGAAAATACACAAAAATGACAGTACAGCGAATCTGAATCTAAATCTAAATGTGCACGACTTAACCAACAAGCTAATCATCACATGCAGTCAAGGCAGGTGATTGTCACCCATTTGAAGAAACACACAAGGCGTACAAAAAGCAGATAAAACGATGTTAGAGCACAAACAGAAAGACAAAGCTTAAAGCTAAGTCGAAAAATGATAAAGAACAGGCACACATAGTGAGGACTTCACGGCAAAACTTGAAATACATCCACAATAAGAGTTTCATTTTAAAGTGTCCATACTAAATACCTGAAATATACATCACATGATTATTAAGGTGGTAACACCTCTGGACACGAGTCACTCAAATAATAGTGTGCCTCCTGTGCAGTTTGGTGATAGTAACATGATACAATGCAGAATTCAATTGCACAGTAGCTGCTAGCACTGACAGCAAGGACACCAACGCGTGCAATTTTGTATCCATTAGTCCTGAACAATTGATCAATCTCAAAATCAAAATTGGAATTTGAAACAATGCAATTAGGAGCATGTCTGACTTATTTTGCACCATTTGTGCTTTCATTAACCTGATTGCAGACACTTATACAGCACTTAGATGTTGCTGCCGAGTCATGAATTGCCAATCAGTTTTGAAGATTTTTCACAACAGAAGTCATTTTTTAAAGATAGATAGATAGATAGATAGATAGATAGATAGATAGATAGATAGATAGATAGATAGATAGATAGATAGATAGATAGATAGATAGATAGATAGATAGATAATTTACTTTACCCTAACATAGTCACAGCTTTTGGTATATTTTTTCTATGACCTTTGCCATTTAGAAAAGTGCAATAAATACATAGTTTAAGTTTTTTTTTTTTTTTTTTTATCTTTAGGTTCTTATCTTGCATTGCATTAGAATATAGTGCAGTTGATTTTTTGATGTTATCTCACTTGGTAAACATCCATGCCTTATTTTATTACCCAATAAATACTTAAAAAAATGTATTGCATATGGCATTATCTGTTAGAGACATCGCAGTTGAATTGTATTCCCAAATTTATGAGCCTTACTACCTATGTAGTAACCTCTGGTAGTCATGATAGGGACGTGGCAAAGCAGAAATAAACAAATACTGACTTATAAGACCCCATTTAGCCAGAAAACCTGGTTGTCTACGTTTCTGTGTTTATGTCGTTTCAGAAAGTCTCCAAACTGACACTGGTTCAGCAGTACTTCAAGAAGTCTTTGTTTTAGGTGTCTTAAAATGACAGAGTAATGTGGACATTAGGCGTAAACATTGCAAAAGTTGTTCTTTTCAAAAGTAGTTTTGTAGTGGTATAGGCACGTACGTAGCCTTAACATCACAAATACTTCACAAATGTAGTCTTTTGTGACTGACATGACACAAAAGAACATAAAATGATGCAGGTTGTTTGTGTAATGTTGTTAAAAGCCCCTTGATTTTGCTGCTATAAACCAGGGATTTATAGTTGAAGTTATAAGAACTGCAGAGAACTATAATATGTTGGTATACACAGTGAATAGTGCGACAACAGCCCTGCATAAAAAAAATACTGTTATTTTTTGTTTCGTTGCTTATATATTGGAGAACACTTCAAAATTCTATATCTTTTGTAGTGTGTTCCAGCAACTGCAGAGGAGGTAATAACTGTGCTGGTGGAGTTTTGGTACGAAAAGGCAAACAGCCTCTCAGTATGATTTCTTACGAAAGTGCCATGTTTAACGGTTCATGCTGTGAGTTTCTCTGGAGAATTGAGTTAGTGAGACCTGGCACATGAAATGCAGCGTTTTTGCTCTCCCCTCCATACACCCACAGCCGCTTTTATTATTTTTTATTAAATAGCTCAGGAGGCACGTACAGCTGCATCTATTACAAGTGCATGTCAGTGGTTTGATAGATCAAATAAAATAAATCTAATGCGGATCAAAATGTGGAGTACAGACATGACAGGGTGAGACAAAGCATGACAGAAATTCATAAGCGACATCATGTTCCCTTTGTTTGAAATAAACCTTCTCCCCTGATTGTGCGGCACAACAAGAGGAGCTATAAATTATTCAGGTGCTCCCCAATGGCCGCCCATTTGAAGCCGCTCACTTGCGTGTGACTGGACGTATTCTTCTGCCGCATTCTTCGCCGATCTGCCTTGTTTTAAAATGGCAGCGAAATACATGTGACCTCTGAGTAGGACTGTGCCTTCGCTCTAATGCTTAATTTATTCATTACCCCTCTGCTTGCACCGGCTGCAAAGCTCCTAATCGTAAATACTGTAGAAATATCAGAATGAATGCGAAGGGGAAGGAACACAGAGGATTATTAGAGCTACTTGTAAATAACAGGTGAAATACAGCTGTTTGTTCGTCACGGTGCAAGCACAAGGAAGGAGGTGAGGGAGGAATAACAGAATGCAGTGGTCATAGATAATAAGACCATTTGCTGTATTGTAGTCCATGAAGGACATCTCCCTCCAGACAGCACAGTATGTCATTTCTCTTCACTGCTGTTCCTTTATTCATGCTGATGTGAGGTTTGCTGTAGTGACTGCCAGGAAAAGGGAAGATGGTTGAATGCTCACTCTGTGAAGCATTTCTTTGGGTTTTAACGCTCACATCTCCATGACTGGCTGTCTATATTGTTTGAGAGCTCTCTCAGTTTTTGCAGATTTATGTTCATGACATTGGAAAATGCTGTGCAACAATACATTTGTGCAGACCGTGATGCTTCCAGCATATTTGAAGACTACTTAAGTTTTAGTCCTTAAGATTTTTTATGAAATCAGAACCCATTTTGGTGCTAATTATTGTAAGAATTTTCTACAGATATACCCATTAATGTGCAGTCATTTTCTCCCTCTCCATTAGTTTTTTTTATTATTGGTGGAGTCCAGCAATCCTGTGCTGAATACAGATTGTCTTCACACACACAGATGATTCACAGGAAAACAATGCATGCATGTAATCCTGCCAGACTGTCCTCTTTAGAAGAAAGATGGCATCAGTCATTTCTTAAAGTGACTCAAAAAGACATATGTTTCAGTTCAAGCTACAAATCTCTCTGGAGGCTGTAGTAATTGTAATGAGAGCAAAGGGAGAAATGAGGTGACTGTTGTAGAGCAACAAAGTCTGCATAGAGAGAAAGTAGTGGATGGATGAATACATCAACAAACAGCCGTCGAAGACAGAAGACAGCAATTGATTCTCAACCAGGAGATAATGTTGTTTTTTTTAACGAGTACAAGCATTTCATAATCTTAAAAACATGTTGTTTATTTAAATGAATATAGTAGCCTGAATACTGTTCTTATTTAACCCATGTCATATGCTTTCTGAAACCCTAATCATGTCGCTTTTGTACCCAAATCTAGTAGAACATGCAAAACCATTTTCCAAGGTTTGCTGTTGTATTGAACTGTGTTCTCTCTTACTGCTAAGTTTAGGGAATAACAGGGTACATTGAATAGCATTACATAATCAGGATACAGAAAAAGACCATAAACCATTAAGTTACTGAAAAAAAGACATATGAGAGTACTGCGTAAAAGTTCTCAGCCTCACCTGGAAACAAGGGGCGGACCTCCTATTTTGGAGCACAGCTGTGTACTATAAAGCGCTGTATCACTGATAGAAAAAACTCAAATGTTTGAGGCAATCAAAGAAAAAAGGCGAGGAAAGCTTTGAGCTGGTGGGCTGTTGCTCCAGGACAATGCAGCCGTCCACACATAGTAGTTGGCAGAAGCAGCTAAATGTGACTTTCAACTCTCTCACCTGACCTCACTTTCTGATTTATATCTGTTTCCAAAACTGAGATCCCACTTGTGTGGTCGCCATTTTCAGAGTGATGATGAAGTCAAGCATGCTGTTAAAGAGTATTTGGATACTCAAGAGGTGACGTCTTCCATGAAGGGATAGTGAAGCTTGAACATCAGTGAACCAAGGGCATTAAAGTTAAAGGAGACTATGTTGAACAATAGTCAAGAGCAATCTTTCTCCTGTGACGTTTTCTGGTGAGGCTGAGAACTTTTTGAAGTACGCTCGTAATCATTACTGATAAATGTAGTAAAAATTATGATTTTTAGCAGAATTACTGCTTCAAATACATTTTAAAATAGGTTAAAGAATGATATATTACAGTGACAAAGTTAATACCTCTTAAGCTTTCGGAACAACAGACCAGCTTTTCCAGCCAAACAAACAACACTGGCATTGTTCCTCAACCGTCACATAGAGCAGAAAAGCCACTGTTTGCATTTAGTTAATGGAGGTTTTCATTGTTTTGAGTTTTGCCTCATTTACCATGCTCTACAACTGCACATCTATTTTATGTGTCTAAATATATTCATACCTGCAGCAACAGACAGCAGCAATTCCATTTGAGTGCATCCAAAATGAAAGAGTTCACATTTAAATGTGCGGTACAACAGCAATAACTTGATTATTTACACTTACAGTCATAAATTAGCCCTAACGTGGACACAGGATTGATGTAGAGGTATCAGTAAGTGATGTTATGTACTTTTCTTCACCTCGGACAGGGCAGCTGTCACACAGGCAGACAGATTATAAGCTGCAGCCTAAGCATTAGTTACATCACCGGCATCATGAGGTTGAATCCTGAGCTCCATCACAGCTGTTGGCATATTTTTATTTTACTGTCAGCAAAAGTCTGGTTTGTTTATTGAAATTGGAAATATTTTTCTGTCATGTCAAGTGTTTTACCACAGAGATTCAAAGTTGTATTTGCAGGAGCAACATCGGTGTGTGTATTGACACATAACTACAGTACAGAAACACAACCTCCCTAATCGTTACAGTAACCACCAGTATATAGAACGGGTGCTTGGCAAGAATGAAAACACATCTGCAAGAGGCTATAGTTAGATAAATTGCATTACATTAACTACACAAAATAAACAAATAAAGAGATGTTGTCAGCAGATATGGGCTGATTATAGCTAATTAGTTATTGTGGGTGTTATGGGACTTCAAACACACTGTGGTATCCCTTCTGAAGGCCTATTCAAAAAGTCAGTTCACTCAAATTCCTATTTAATTACTATTAGAAATGAACAAAAATAAGAACATTAGATAACCCGCATACTGTGTATCCATTCAATAAGCCTGCACTTAAAAAAAGTCATTGTCTTCATTTGAATATTTGAAATTGTGTTAATCCAGAAGTAACAGACCGTAATCAAGTTATATTACTTTAATTTTGTGATACTTGAATGATCTAAATCATTAAACGTTTTAGAAGCCCCCCCCCAGCCCTGATTACTACAGTGCACAGAGGTAGCAAAAACCAACCAGCAGTGAAATCACAGGGATTCCTGCTTTAGTTTAAACTTGCAACATTAATTAAAACTTTGACAACTTGCAAGGCTTCAAATTGCTGCACAGTGTACGGCATAAATGGCAACGAACCACACTGAAATGCCACGCTTGTGACAAATCTCTTTTTGAGCACGCCATTCTCTTTGTTTAAATTTATTCATTTTAATCAGAACTGCAACATCACAGCAACTCAGACTCAACAATATCATCTCTGGTGAAACCAGCACAAAATGTCCCTCCGACTATAGACATAATGTGTCGCGTCGTTTGTCATGTAGTCACTCACATCCACACTTGACAGTTCCTGCCTCTGAGTGTGTGCACTGATCAAAAGGCAGACTGCGGGGCCTGGGAATAGTTCCTTAATGTTGGTTGTCGATTTAATAGTTCTCTGAGTGCGTGCAGCCATCAGGGGACTTACAGACACAAACTGAGGTGAAGTCCAATCTCTTTTAACGGACACGTTTTCCCAAATAAATGGATCAATAACTCAACTCCTCTAATCCTTTTCTCACTTTGATTCTGTCTGGCTGCTGATATTCTTTCTCTTGGATCCAAAATGAAGAACAGGCACCGTTTTTTTAAAACCGAGATGACCTCAATCAACACTGTCTTTCATAACTAAATGTTTGTCAACAGAACTCGTTTCTGTGTTATGATTGCAGTTTAAGTCATTGATAATTAGTCATGCACTGTTGCCCATATTCAGATGTGCGTGTCACCGTGAAGCAGGGCTGCTTACGGAGCACAACCAGGTTTCAGCGTCAGGGTGGCACTCTTATTAAATTCCCAGTCTCTGCTTGTTCCCACGTGTCCTCTCCTTTTGGCAAATAAATTGGAGTGAGCTGACCTTTCATTAGATATGCACCGGAAAAAAACTGGGTGTTTAAGCTTGAAGAACGAGACATGTTAACTTCAATTAATCGTGAATATCGTTACAGCAGGTGACGTGTGCAGGATGCTTCGCTGCACCGTGCACATATTTTACTCATCATCACTCTGAGGCATTACTTTCTGATGTTGTCCCAGTGGATGAGGATGATCGCTGGCCTCGGTCTCACACTCTCACACCGCTCTGCGATACATATATAGTAGAAAACAATGAATAAATGAGGGTTTTAGTACTCTGTCAGTTATGTAACTTCGCTCAGACAGTACTGACTCGCAAAGTACCACCGATTTATACAAACCTGATCCGTGTTCCAAGAATGAATCCCCAAAATATGAAGCCCAGTGCAAGTCATTTCCAGAATCTGATTTTCAAATGTTCACTGTCGACATCACTCAAAAAGACATTTACCATATAATGCAAGAAAAATGATGGTAAATATTATGTGAATAGTCCATCTTGCTGCCTTTTTCCAGACTTTGGAGGCAACTATTCCAATTTTTAACCTTCTGTCAGGGTTTGGTCGAGGATTTCATGGAAATTTGACATTATTAAATCACCACAATATGTACAGTACAAAAGAAAATGGGACACGCTTCACTTCTCCCAAATCTCATTGCACAGCACACACAGTTTTCCCCCTGAATATTTTGGAATCTGCCAGCTAAAGGAAGAATAATAGGTCTTAGCTGTTCCACAAAAAATGTTTGGCTTACAGATAACTGAGATGTTACTCTATAATTTTTGGTTTTAACACATTTTAAGCGTAAAAATGGAGGTTTTAGAATCATATTCAGGGACTGAAAGAGCAGGATGGAGGCAAATGTATGAAGACCAAGTTGTTGCAGAGCCGTAATTCCTTTTAGGACGTTATACACACAACAGCAAGGTTATGCTTAAGGGTATAATACACGTCTGCTGATACAGGAAGTCTAGAGATGAGGTAGTTTGCTGACAGAAAATTACCTGACAGCAGTTTTGATGATCACTAAATCATTTGGCAAGAAAAGAGACCAAACATTACCTTCTTTTAGAGTTTTAAATGTGAGAATTTAAAGCTTCTCCCCATTTTAGGTCACTGTAATTTGAGGTTTTTTTTTTTTTCAAAGTGATTGTAGATCCTAACAGTATGCATTCTGATACCTTTCAATTTGCATTTTTTGTCAATTTTTTGGATCCTGTCAAATAATCATTTGAACAAATAATGAACATATTAACTGATAAGGGAAATAATTTGCATCGTGATAATGAACAAATAACTATGCCACAAGGATATATTTGGTTAGATTTTTTTTAAAAGTGTCACTACTTTGTGTGTCTGTTTTGCACCATAAGTTAAAATACAACCCTATTACAGTATAATCAACAATAAAAATCATTTAGAGAATGACTGCAAATCAATAAAGTTAATTCATGAATTTATTCGACCTTTATTTAAACTCAGAGTTGCTTAAAATCGAGGCCTCATTCACAATAAAGGCGAGCAAAGATACAAATAACCAGAGGAAGTGCTGCGGGCATACAAACAAGAAACATAGTTAAAAATGGTGATTAAAAATATTAAAAATAATAAAACCACTGAGAATAAATAGAGCAAAGACAAAATGAATTGGCTTGAACAAGAACAGCTGGAAGTGAGATAAGATGAAATTGAAAAACCTAAGTTGCCTTCAGGATGAAACTGAGTCAAGCCTCAGGTTGTTCTGCATGTTATATCAGGTTGCAGATGCACATTGAGTATAACATTTTCCCAAATTCGGTAGAAGCAGCCGGGCACCTGCAATGTAATCCAATCATTTGAACGTGTTTGATAAGAACTTGCATCAAAAGACAGCAGGAAAACTACGTATATAAGTGAATAAAGCCTGGTGTCTATCAGGCCTTACAGGGAGGAAGCACCACTCAACCTCAGCATGAATATTATATTTATAACTGCTAATAAATCTTAATGCAGAGTGATAAACAGCATCCAAGAGGTTTAACATTTACAACTGAGGCATTATATAGAAAATGTTGCCAAAGTCCAATACTGATTAAAGAAAAATCTAAGGAAAATGTGATATATTCCTATAAAAAAAACAATATTTTGTCTTTATTTGTTGTCAAAAAACAGTTACAAAAAGTTAAAAGACAAAGATTTAAAAGGCAGCAATTATTAATAAAGAAGGTCAAAACAGGTGAAGTTAAAGCTAATTATTTACAGAGTGCATCTTAAAAAAAATTTTTTTTTCTCCTTTGGCACATGTAAAGTTGCTCAGATTCGCATTAAAGTTTCATAGTCAAAGAACCTTTAATGGAAAAGTCACAAATCAGTATCAGTAGCAAAACTACGAAAGCTTTACTGTAAAATCACTAAATTCGAGGTAATACGATTCCATCTCTTAGTTGGCCAGACTGCAGATTCCAAGGCTTTCGGGTGTTAGGAGTTGTGGAGGCGAAAATGGGATGAAATAAAAGCCGGGATAACTTTGTCAAGGCGGGAAAAGACTGTATTTTATCACTACTTTCACTGGTGGAAGCAAGACAGCACATTTCTAACGTCTTCGTCTTCGAGAAAAAAGGCTCGAGTTGGGAGAAAAAACCTCCTGATGCACAGAACTGACAGGAATTTCCAGGTTACAGATCTTTTTGTTGAATGAGATTAATAGAGGTGAGTGGGTGGAACTGAGCAATCTCGGGTTTATTATCATTGACTTGCCAAAAGTTTGGCAAGCTGGTCATTAGGGTGAGTCTGCTGGTATAATTTCACAGAGAATTTAGCCCTAATAATTCCATGACAGCCTGGATGTGAATGTCTTTTTTTCATTTTTAAACTCATTATCAGTGGAGTTTTGGAGGCTGGAAGTAGTGGGTGTTTCCACTGGGGAAATGGATATCCTGTTTGCAAATGATGTGACTAAGTTGTTTCATCCAGTATTATTACCACACAGAGGTAAGTGTGCCTGAAAATGTACATTTTACAGTGGAAATCTGATCAACAGAAGACATTATGAGGGTTGGATGCAATTCACTTTCTTTCATTTATAGTAGTTTAATAGATTAATCCCGTTCCAAACAATATTGAACATTCAGTATTGGCTTGCATTATGTATTGATGGAATATTTCCTCTAAGTAATTCAATTACAGGCAGGGGCATATTGTAAACATATTTGAATACTGATTAATGGCACCTTAGGGACTCATAAAAGGGCTAAATTCAATCCATGGGAAACACCAAACATGAAATACACTTGAGATGATGCACTACCACCAGCAGCAGGAAATGATCTATCAGCAAGTTATGATTCGAAGCGTTTGAAGGGCAGTAACTGTGACATAAACTCTTTTTGGAGGCTTTCAAGCAGGATGACCTGGTGTGTGGTGTCAACTGCCTCACTGAGATCAAAAAGGATTCAAACAGAGCAATCACAAGCACAAACAGCAACAAGGGCAGCTCAAGGAAAACCATCTAGGCGTCGTGGTATGACTTAAAACCCAATTTTAACTTCTCAGCTTATTATTTTTCATAAAAAGCAGCAGTTTGGGGAGACAGCTTTTTTCCCGTCGCTTAAGAGAAACACACTATTGTATAATATATATATATATATATATGTATTGTAATCAATGGTCTACTGCACATGTTGAAGTTTTGAAGATTTTGTTCAGGTTCTTAACCCTTGTGTCGTCCTGCGGGTCAAAACTGACCCGGTTTAAAGTTTGAAAATGTGGAGAAAAAAAAAATTTCACAGTGAAACTTTTGATGTCCACATTTTCGACATTTTTGGAAAATCTCTGAACATTTTTTGGTGGAAAAAAAGAAATGTGAAAAATGTTTCTTAAGAACATTAACAAAAAAATAAATTTTTATGTGAATGTTCTTAAAGAAAATTTTATAAATGTTTGAAGTATTACTGATATATATGGAATCACTTTAGATATTTTTAGGATTGTTTTGGAAGATTTTTACTCATTTTTTGAAAATATTTACAAGAATTTTCTTGCCAAATTTGGGGATTTTTTTTTTTTTTTTTTTTAAATAAAACTTTTAAGGGAAACTTTTAAGGAATTATTGGCATTTTCTTCGTAAAGGTTTTGCAAATTTTCAGAAATTGGGGCAATTTTTTGCTGAATTTTTGGATTTTTTTTCAGATAAGGAAACAATATTTTTTGGTGCCTGTAAATGAGGACAACAGGAGGGTTAAATACTGACTGCAGCTCACCAAGGTGGAGAAGATCTTCAAACTGACATGCATTTAGGGAAGATATATTTTCTCATTGCACTGTAAAATCTCTGAAAGCCAGGCAGAGAGCAATTGACATTTTCAGATTTGAACCTCTGGATATTATTCATGAAAATGCAGAGCATATTTGGAGAGGCCCGTTTTAACATTTTATAGAGTCTCAGAATCTCACTAGAGGTGACTTGTTCCACCCCACATGATTCTGTATCCATTATAGATGGCCAGCTCAGCCATGCCAGCAGTATACATATGTTTACAACTGTCAAATGCACCAGGAGGAGTCACTGCAAGTCCTAAAAAAACAGCCATCCGTCTGAGCTGGATGGATCCCGAAGACCTTGTTGTAACATTATCTCTCAAGTATATCAATAATACATACAGAGATAAATGCGCCCAAGTGCATGGAATGAAAAACATTGCAACCGGTGGAGCGCCTGGAATATTATGCAGTATGTTGAAGGGGCTGGTGGATATTCACATTTATTTTTTGAATATGCACATTTTCTATTAAAATGTGGTACTTGAGGGTTGGAACACACCGAACACTGAGCTTTATTTGTCGGTTATTAAGAGTAATTAAATACTGCAATGTTTGACCACTAGGCATCAATTTAAAAAAGTTACACAGAGGTTATTAATGACAAAAATATATGTGTCAAACACAATGCCAAAAAATGTCATATATTATTATGTTCCAGTTTTAATGACAGTTATAAAAAAATAATATTTTTTTAGGATTTTCACACTTTAATTTCAGTTTGCTTATATCATGCCATTGTTGTTTTTTCGTTATGAGGGAAAAAAAGAAAATACATTATTTTCCATAAAATTAGTGCTAACTGTAAAATTCTTCTTTTTGATTATCACAGTCTAGAATGTGTTAATGATTGACACTGACACTGAGTCTGGTGCATTATTATTTTATTTTTATTTTTAAAAAAAGAAAAAAAATGTTTTTGTAAAAAAAATGCCCTAAAAATGTTATATATTATATTTTCAACTTTTAATAAGTAATGTCTTAATTTAGTCAGTAAATTTATAATTTATTTCATATGTAATTTAAACCATCAGTACTGATCATCAACACTAAATATTCTTTTTTTTAGTGTTTTAAACCTTTAAATACCAGTTTATTTACATGATGCTGTTGTGTTTTTTGTATGGAAAAAAACGCTTATTTTCTATATAATTTCTTACTTATTTTCTATATAATGAGTGCTAAATGATATCTTTTTTCCTTGAATATCACAGTCAGGGATGTGTCACTGTTGATGCATTTCTTTTTAATTTTTTTTTTATTTGCAGTATTAGATTTTTAATTAAAACTTGCACTTTGGGCCTTAAAGACAATAATGTTCTTGTCAAAAAAGAAAAAAAAATTCAATATAAATGTTATATATTAAAGATGTCGAAACTTGGACTGAGGAAAGCCACATAAATGGATTAACAACACAACGTTAACGGTAATATGAAGGTTCCCATTTTATCAGCAGTGAAGGATGGGAAATGTTCATCACTCCGTCTGCTTGGGAGCTTCAATGAACAGTATTTAAAAGGCTGTTTAGCTCAAAATGCATTTTTTCCCAGTGAAAAAATACTCCAGATGAACAGTGTGACAGAGTTTAGGATTACATTGAAATACATCAAAGTTGTCCCCCAGTTAAACTCTGTTTTGGAGCGCCGGCTCCCTTTGATTGTGTAGTTGAAGACCACGGACGGCAGTGAGGTGTTATTGGGTTTCACTTTAAAGTTACATGACTTCTGATGTGTTTAATAGTTGATGCTTTGAGGCTGGTGGTGTCAAGGCTCAATGTTGCCGTTTTCCACTTCCCAAACATTCAGTGAGACTTTGTAGAACCCCCAAAGAGTATTTTATCCTAAGTTCTGTCTCATTCATTGAACAACTCAAGAGTATGTGCTCATGTGTTTGAAAGGGACCAAGAAAGTAAAGCTGGATTTTATTCATACCCAAAATTTAGTTTTCTTGAGGAATAAGCCACTAAACTAAAATATGAACCCAGTTTACATGGTAAAATGTTGACGCTCTTTCTAGCCTTCTATGAAATGAGGTTCATGTTACAAATTGAGGTCCAGACATCATGTAACATTTTATTAATTGATGTTTAATGCTTTTCTTCAATTAATGAACATGAGAGAGAGAGAGAGTTCAAATATTTGGCACTTATTTTATGAATTTTAGATATGTTTGTTGACACTTCATGTTCATATAAAATGTTATTCATATGTTTTATTCAATAACTCAGTGATAAGGATAAAAACAATTTGATAAAGTTGTAGTTTGTGTCTCCGTTTAAGCCATACTACGACATTAAAGCCATTTTAGTATCTCTGTGCTTTAAACCTAATGCTCATACCAATAGTGCTAAAGATAAGAGGGAGGTAATGGTAATACTTGTCATTTTAAACATATTAGTTAGGCATGTTAGCATTCACTATTTAGTAAAAACCATAAAGTCAAGGTAAAGCTGATGGGAATGTCATTGCTTTATCTGGTATTTAAACATAAATCAAAGTATTGTTACCATTCATCCAGTAAAAGACATAGAAAAACACATGGCAATCCATAAGCCAGTACTTATGATTCAGCCTGCACCAAAGTGATGGACCAACACAACCTTGCCATGAGTAATTCTGCTAGCATGACTATAAACATAATTTATATTTAATAACACACCTGAAGTTTTGGCTCAAGTTTTGAGCTTCAACATGTAACTGCATGAGTTTGTTCTGACCAGACACATTGATAAGTCAGTTTCTGTTTTGCTTGAGTAAAATCAGATAGAACAGGAAGATCTAATGCTGCAACTAATTATAAATGAAGTCAGAATTTTAAAATCAAAGCATCTGTCACAGTTTAGGTCGTATGTGACTACTAAGAACATTGTCTAATGACAAAACAGAGGTAGAATAAAATGTTTTGCAGAAGCTCACGTCAGCCTCTGCTCTTAATGAGCCTGATGCTGACTTAATTTAATTAGTGTTATGAAGAAACCAATAAGACAAATGAAATAACTGGATTTTTTTTGGATTCGGCTCCATCAAAATGAAAGAGCCATCTGAGGAAATCAGATAAGATTCCTGCATTCCTCCTTTGACATACTGGAAACGATCTTATCAAGTCTCTCCTCTCCTGTTTGGCCTCTTCATCCTGACTGTTGTCATGACAGACAAATGCTGTTACAGTGGCAATAAATTCAAGAATGAAACACAAATTACAGAAGCCTGAGTGTTTACCTGCCTGGAGAGAATTGGGATGTTTTCACGAGGGGAAGAAAATGAAGAGCACTTGTTTTTTTAACCTGTTTTGTTGGTGACTGCTGCACCACCACCTCCACAACCTGTCAAAGTGACAGCGTTGACAGCGCTCGGGCACAACGCTGACATTATTTGCAGATGGTAAATAAGGAAAAAATGTCTGACGAGCTAGTATGATTCATGGTTAGTCCCAGCTCTTGTTTACAGACAAGTTGTCACATTCATTTAACAAATTACGCTGGTGCTCGAGGCTCAGTGAAATGTTTTTGCCCTCCGATTTTACTGGGGGATAGAGGATAGTAATATTTAAAAAAAAACTCTTTTTCTCACCTGAGTCTTCAAATCTTTTGACTTCTTCAGATCTCTGCAAAGGGATTATGCAACAAAACTGGCAATATTATATTGCAGGGTCCCCCCCCTTCATATTCAATTAATTGCACAAATTTTCAACCAGCTAAAGGCAGCTCCATTACTTTCTCATAACCCTGCTTAGAGGCTGTATGTAACAGGATATGCTAATACTTGTCGTACTAAGCCCTTGTAATCTTCATGCTTGAATTTGCGAACAGAGGACCACGTCTCTTCCACATACTGTAAATACTGATGGCATAATATAGCGGTGTGGGGAAAGTGTCAGGAGTGAAATGCAGCAAACTGTGATCCTGCAGCATAGATATGCAGCTTCAATAAATATCACCGAAAGATTACAAAAGGAGCAGTTACGGATTAACGTGAGATCCCCCGTCCTTCATAATACATTTTCCTGGAGACTGCAGACCATATGCTTATGTAGCAGTCAGTGATCCATGAAATCACTTGGTTTTCATGAAGCCGATTTGCATTTCCAGGTGAAAGCTCAATGGGGCAGGGTAGTTGTAAAACCTTCATTTAGTATATCAAACCTGTCTTTTCTTATTACGGCTGCACAAAATGATCGCCACACCACTGTTAGTGAAATGTCGCAGCATGCTAATGGCATGTGATGTGCAGACAGTAAGACCACCTCACGCTGTTTTGGAACCACAAGGCTCGAAATTTCTAGCGTTCTTTATCATGAGCTGTTTCTGTATCCTCGCTGTTTTGCCGAGATAATTGCTAGCTTGATATTAGTCATGAATATCCACCCAAGCAAGTCTGGAACAGAGAACAGTGAGAATAGTAGATGGAAAATCTTTAAAGGAATTATTGGTTTAGCTTTTTCATAAGAGCTGCTTGTGCTGAGGGACTCTTTCATGCCATTTCTATTAATCTCAGGTCCTTATGATTTCATAGGTTTTTGTTCTCTTGGTGTAACAAACATGTGAAACTGCAAAAATGTCCATAAACTGCCAAAAAAAAAACCCTTGTGGAGTTTCCCTTTAACATTTGTCCAACAAATGCAAAAAGTACAAAGTACACCCTAAATGGTGACATCTTTACAGCAACTGAGCAAACCACACGTGACATGGTTGGAATCTGGTAATTAGATGTTAAGTTCAGTCAAGTTAAAAATTTTTCTAGGATCAAGAATTACTTTTGTGTGTCAGAATTTGTACCCTAAAGGGACCCAAAGAACAAACATTATTATTGCATGTTAAACTCTCAATGATGCCTTTTTTTTCACAACATGAATATATAACCGGCCTCAAAGTTAGAAGTGACTTTATTATTTATATCGGCTCACTGCAATCTTTGCTTTAATGATTCATCACTTGCCAGTTGCTTTGGATTAATATCATATTAGGATGTTTGATGTTTAGTAAGCTATGACCTACTACGAGGTTTTACAAGATTTTGGCTGATCACATCGCCAAACTCGTCCAATGTTTCCCCAAAGCATTTACTGGAGCCAAAATATACCTCAAAACATTTCACAACAGTGTTTGAACACAACTATAGGACCTCTTTACTGTGTGTGGCCTAAATATTTCTGTTATAGAGCTTCTGGTGCTGTAGTTTTGATCCCAGATGGCAATGATGTTTTATTACTTCCCTCTGTTGGACTGAGATCTTAAAAAAGAATCATTTCAGTAGCTAGTCAATCGGTTAATTTCAGATTTTCAGAGTCAATTAGTTGTTTTTGTTGATTTTTCAGCAAAAATCCCAACGTTGTTATAGTTGTAGCAACTCAAATGCAAGGATTTGCAGATTTTTTCCAAACATCCCATATTTAGCATTTGCAAACATTTCATAAATATGCATAAAACACCCCAACATAGCTGTAGGTAAGTATAAAGACATTAGGAGTTTGAATATGTGTGTCAACAGCTAAAACATCTCCTTCAAAGTATTTATAATCAGTTTATAAATGATTGAAAACAGCATAATCGTTGCTGACATCATAAAAAATTACGACATGATTAAAAACTTAATGTGAAATATTAAAGTTTTGATTTGTGACTCTTGAGTCTGTTCAAGTCAGTGCTGAAAACCACAAGGCCACAAGATAAATACCAGTAAGTGGCCTTGAGTTTGGAATTACTACAATTTTGTTGGAAAAATTAAACATGCTGATAAGTAGAATAATGAATATGACCGACAAAACTACTTTGTAGTGTGTTAGAAGCTCCATTTAAATGCTAAACAGGATGAGATGCAAGTCTTGCTTTTGTTATATCTCCATTCAAACAAGGGAAACTGCAGTTTTCTGACATTTTACAGACCACATGACTGATTGGTTGATCGAGAAAATAATTGGTGGATTAACTGGCTATGCAAAGAATAAGAATTCAAATCATACTGGAAGCAGAAAACTTGCATTTGCCGATCCGAGTAATGCGAGCAAAATCCGATTGCTTGGTCAGACTTGTAACTCGACCTGCACTGACATGGTAGGATGAAGTTTGCACCTGCAGCTAATGCATCACACTGGACCTCCACATATGATCCATGAGCCTCATCTGAGGCCGTCTAACCATAATACAGCCAGCCTTAGTTATCACTGAGAATGGGATTTTTTTGACCCACCAACCTGTTGCTTTAGTTCCTGGCCTCCTCTCGGTAACCTTGCTCTAAAGCATCACCAGATTCATGAGTATTGATTGGCTTTTTTTTAACCTCTAATGGCAAAGGTTTGTAGAAGCTAATAAAAAGCTAATTATTCAATCAAACTGCTCCTACAAGCAATTTTCCTTGAAACTATTTTGTCTGGTTTCGAGTGAAGAGCTCGGTTCAGTTTGAGTCAGACCAGTGGCATGGAGCATTCATTAGAGTCTGATGTTGTTTTAGATTAGCGGACACGGCTCAGACAAAAAGCAGCTGCTCGTCCTTAATAATCACCTCACTTTTGTGCTTCTGTCCCTTGTTGACTCTGAGAATTTTGCACTGAGTAAATAAACAGGATACATCTCATGTATTTAAAGGCGTTAGGTCTGCCCTTGATGACATCTTTTCAATATGTTCACAGTTTCAGGGTATCGCTGTCCATGCAGTTCTATTAGTTCGATGTAATTAGACTCAGACTGAAGCAACACAGCTGTTGAGAACCTATGAATACGTATAGTACTATGATTGATACCTTGCCATATAGCGTACAGGATCCTGTGTGTAAATCAAGCCATTAATCAAAGTGCTGACATGAGGTGTAAGTGACTGTAAAGCCGAGGGGAAAGGGAAATGGTCTGATGGCATTCAGTTTCGTGGATCTGCTGAGGATGAGTTTGACCTCACGGTTATGACAGCTATCAGGCTACTCTACACCTCCGAACAGCATCACTGTTTCCTGAACGAGTGGCTTTGTCGGTCCACTGCTGAGTCATGATGACATTGAGAATGTCCTTTAATAAGCGTGTTACAGCTGCAGCTGCTTTATCGCTCGTCTTTATCTTGGCCAGTGTGATTGCTGCAGTCAGGAGAAGCAAGACCTTGCTGAAAAATTTAAATCAAACCAAACCTTTTATTCAGTCAGGCAAATTGGAAATAATTAAAGCCTGTAATAAATACACAAAAACCTCCTCCCATGGCTTTGGTAGAATTAATTTCTCTTTCTGCTGCATTAAATACTGTTGGTCCTTGCTTACCTGCCAGAAAGCAGAAAAATTGCCATCACTTCTGTTAATACCTGGGGAATATAGCATCTCCAATATGAATGCATTCACTCAAATCTATAATTGATTGAGGCTTTAAGGCTTGTTTTTGTCTCCCTGGATGGTCAGCGGGATCTGATGTAATGAGATGCCTGGAGGTTTTTTGCAGACATTCTTCTTCTGCTTTTGCAGAGCAGATATCCAAGAAAGAGAAAAGAACCCCTTGCTTTAATCCAGCAGAGAGATAATTCTGACATTGTCTTCTAAATATGTAATTTGTAATCTTGTGTCTCTAAAAAGAGTATGAAAAGACAATTCTATTATATTCCAATCTTTAAATAAATCAGTGTCGCTCTGATCTCCTTTTCCTGATTGCTGTAGGCAGAGTTTTCCAAGGAGATCTCCAAGCAAATTTGCTATTAAGTTGAGCGCCTGTTTCGGATATCTCTCTTTTACAGTCTAATAAAACAACACACCCCCTGCCTTTGCTATCCTCTTTGCAAGCTTATAGTAATATATTGACAGATAATGCCTTCACTGCAGGTACATTTATGACTATTTACCCCCAAAATCCACTTTTAAGCCTGTAAAATACAAACACACGTATTCATGTAAGTGTTGCTCGTCTCTTGTGCTCATCATGAAGGTGAATTTCAAGGTTAAGGATGTTTTGACAGATGTTTTAAATCATGCCTAATTGGTATTTGGTTTTGTTTTCTGTCCTTGATGCCACTCACATCAGTGTGAGTGAGTGACAGAATATAAGCAAGAACGGGAAATCTTAGTCACCCCTGTTGTCACACTGAGCATATAAGTAACAAAGCTGGCAGCACAGGAGAATGACTGTCTCCCTAACAACTGTCTTTGTCTTGCACAGACAGGACGGAATCACAGTGATGGATAATGACATGACGGACTATGTCCTTTGGCCAAAGTTGCCTGGCACTGAGGATTTTTTTTTTTTTGTCTGTCTGTCTGTCTTTTTGCTTCATATACTGGCCTAGAGAGGAAACAAAGAGAAGGAGAGGTAAAATGTTGTGGCTGTGAGTGGAAAATGAAGCAGGGAAGTGGAGTGTGATACAGTGAAGGGGAGCCATGTTGGAGATAAAGTGACGCCGCCGACTCCACACTTCTCACACTGAGCCAGGTGATGAGTTGATGCTTGGAAATGAATGTTAAACTATAAAATCACTGGGGAAAGTCTTCTTTAAAAAAAAAAAAAAAAAAAAAAACTGATTTACAACTCCATGCACCTCCCAGTGACTGCTGACTGTCACATTGCAATCACACCATTGGAGGGCTGCTGAGTTTTCGCCACATGCAGGAATAGAAGGCGTTAATATGCTTGGCATGATAAACTGTGAAATTATAGACCCCAAAAATTTGCCTGCACCTACACTCTTACTTTGTTTCTCTCCATTTCAACTCTGACTTTATCCTACGATGAATTGGAATTGAAAGAGGATTGAAGTGACGTATCAAAAAGCAAAAGCTTGCGTCATGAATTCTTCATTGGCTGGATGAATAGCTGAAGGTGACAAGCCTAAAGTCCCTTTCTGCATACAAATTGATGTACAGTAGAGCTGAGTGGAGAATTCTGTTTTTTCATGCATGAAGGCTCTCTGCAGACAAATGCGAGCGATATGGTAATCTCTCTTGGATTGCGTGCCGCTGCACTGCAAGCAGAGCTGTGACATGTCATGTAGCTTGTACTGAATTTTTGGGACAAGTGAGAAACTGAAGACCTGTGACCTTGGCAGTCACTGCACCCAAGTGTGAAAAAAGGCAAGAATAAAGTAAGAATGTTGCAGGGAAAAGTACCTCTTAAGTGAGTTAGTAAACCTCGCCATCGTCCATCAAGGTCAAACACGTGCAAATAACGTGAATACTTTGTTGAAGCATGCAATAATTGTTTAGATGCATTAATCACCGTATTTTTTCCGTCACAAAATCCCATCACGAACCAAAGTTCTTTGTTTTGCACAGATAAATTCCAAAGCAGTGTCAAAATATGATAAATTTTTCATTATGTTCCCCTTTACACTTTGTTCTCCTTTAGCTACAATGATGCAGTGAAATATTAATGACAGGACACACATTCATAGTCGTGATATCTCCAGCTCTGTTTTTCTGGTGCCTCTCCTGCTGCTTATGCTTCTTTCCTGTTGTTTCATAATCAGATCAGCGTTCATATCGCACCCAAAGCTGCCAAGTGGAAAAAGGAGCAAGCTCAGTCAATGAGATTATGAATGTATGACTGCCTCTCCAGTGTGTTGAGAAATGTTGCCTCCTCCACTAGAATAATGTCTCAAAGTACACGATAAACAACCCAAAATGTGTTAAAGGAGCCACTCCTCTGGCGGGTTTTTTAGGGGGCGAAGTTTGCAGACTCACCTCAGCTGCAGCGTGGCCTAATTCTAACAAAAAGATGTTTCTTGTCCTCTAGGTGGTGTTTTCCTGAGACGCCAGTGGGAGTCGCCTGCCTCAGCTCTGACTCTGTGACCGCCAGCTGATCAGAATGCTGATGTGGAACTTGTGATGGAGACCAGGGCTTGATATCTGGTGAGTCTGTCGCGTTTTCCCCGAGTCGCTGCTTACCAGCTGTGAGCCACTGCAGCTCTAACTATGCTGAAAGTGTTGCATTAACAGTGATGCATCAGCAGACTGAAGATGCAGCGCTATGTAGATCAATGGTGGGAATTCATTACAGGAAATACAGTAAAACTACAGGTGCGGAGCAGAACTGGGTCAAGTATGACAAGAGTAAGACTCTTTCTGTTTTGTTTTTTTTTTTCCAGCATATTTTCCATATGGATGGAGCTAAATAAAATCTGGATTCTGCTTTATTTGCTAGGTGTGTTTACAAGGAACAAATCAGGATTCCTGTGGCTCTCAGTGTGCTCAGACACAGGGCAGAGAATAGCTGTACAGTGAAACACATACAAACACACGTCTAAATAATGGCTAAAACTAAGCAGAGACAAGCAAAAGTCAACATACGGCTATTACGGATAAGCATGGAGGTATGAAAATAATATATACTGTACACAACAACATACAATGTCTGCAGGGTGACAAAACTTTACAAGAGTGGGTGGGAGTGTCAAGATTGTTGAATAAACGTTGAATGGTTAATTAAAGTTAATTAGGACGGAACATTGCATAGAGTAAATGGTTTATGTAGAGTTTATAGAGCCAGTTTTGATTTACATTTGACAGGAATGGATGTTATTGCACAATCTATCTATTAAACTGTCATATATGTAATCTGTCAGGCCAGTAGGAGTTTCAGTATCACAGTGTTAAAATGTAGAGATTGTTTTCTGACAGCATGTTTCTGATTTAACTGCTCAAAAGAGAGGAGTGGGGAAAGAAGCATGTTCAAAAGTCAATAAATGCTTTAGATTCTTCAAAAAAGCATGTTCAATGTACTTGATAGAAACCTGATACTTGATTATGAATAACAGGTTACAAGAGACTGATGTTCATTTGTAGGAGAATATTTTAAAATATGCACATTAAAGGATTTTCTACAATAGTAGTGCCTCCTTTAGCCTTGACACAACAACACCCCCACAATATTTTATTGCAATATACTACATCTAACCGAAAGGCAAAATAACAATCTTTTTATCATCTTTTCTATTCTGTCATCCTGATTTTGACATTGCAGCGTATATGTGCTCTAGTGAAATGGAAAAACAGGATTTTGAAAAGTGAGGGGGGGGATTACGTTTGTCCGTATGGGCTCAAAAATACGCTCCTTTGAAATTTTCCCCACCTACCTAAACAGAATTTAAAAGGCAAACTCACAACTCGCGTTGACTTGACCAACTCTGCCAAGTATTTTGAATAATGCGACCCACGTGTGGCGCAAAAAACGTTCTATGTGGAGTCGTAATTGATTACATCTCTAACCAACCAGAAACGGTGCCGTAAAACACCCTTCAAAAACCCTGCAGCAGTAAATAAACACAGCTTCATGTTGCAATCGTGCGATATATAGCATGAGACTATTAATTAAAAGTTGTTACATGAGAGGATAGAGTTAATGATCTGTGCTGCGTCTTCAGAGGGCAGTCAGCCGAGAATAATTGTGCGCATCAGAAGTGCGGTAGGTACCTGTATCCCCATAGCATCTGTCTGCTGTGCTCAAAGTAGGTTTGCATCCTGAAAATGTCATCGCACCACATCCAGGCGCTATTTCTGATCCAGAGTGCTGCCAGTAACTGCTGAGGGCGTAGTTTTAGGTAAAGGTCTGGGTGACTCTCCAGAGGGGTGGGGTGGGGTACAGTAAGGAGGAGGGTGGGAGGGAGGTGAGGTTATTGTGCCTACCCCTGACCCTCGGTGGTCAGAACCCCTGTGGTTTTAGCGGTCAGGGGGGAATCACACAGCGCTGAGAACAAAGAAATATGATGGCTCCCACTTGTCCTCCTCTGGTTCAAAGGGAATGGCAGGGCAATGCTAATTAGCCAGCTTGTGTTACTGAATTGAACATAACTGCTGTTCCCCTCAGTGTTCCCCCCTCCCCTCCGTCATACGCCTAACAAGCAGCGTCTACAGCAGCCATGCACCCTACATAACTCTGCATATTTTTTTTATTTTTTTGCATTGAGAGACATCCTGTTCTGTTTGTGTCTTAAAAAAGAAAATAATTCCCATAGTTAAATTAATCCTTTTTGAGAGATTTCAAAATCCACCTCTCCCTGTCAAATAAAAGCAATTTGTATTGCAAAAGTATGGCAATTTTCGACTCGTATTCTTCTGACACCTTTTTCCCAGCTGCTGATTTTGAGTGCAGTTTAATCCCAGTTGTCAAGTTTAAAGGCAATAAGAGGCATAACAACAGGATCCCCCTCCGGTTCATGTGTGCTTAGGTAAAATTATGGTACTGCAAACTTAAAAAATGGCGTTCTATCAGTAGGTAGTGAATACATTTCTTCAATCAGGGATCGAGGGGGGAGTGAGGAGGAGGTCAAGTTCTTACCCTCTCATATTCAAAATTCCACTGACGGAGCTGTGCACATACACCTCCCCTCCCCTGCGTTCTGTGGTCTGCTTCTCTTGTCAGAGTAATATGAGTCTTGCTGTCAGTGTTTCCTGGAATACCAAGCATTGAAAGCAGCGGCAGGCAGCGTCGAGTCTCAGTTCGGGGTATTCTTCGGGCCTGAGGCACGTGTCGCCATGTTGGGATAACATCTGCACCTGGTTCTTGTTATTGCAGCTCTAATCATCTGCAGAAATTAAGCTATACACTCGGTGTCAGCCTCCGTCTCTCCGAATAACAAGGGCTTTGTGAATTTGAAATGGCGTCGCTGAAGCTATTTCAAATAATACTGGAGAAAAATATGGTAAAATCAAAAACACCTGCGTGCGTGTGACCACAAGTCAGAAACAATGGACGCTTAGCTCCAGGGGAGTTGTGCTCGGCATCTTGGTGCTTTCTCTCTTTCCCAAATATCTTTTTGTTAGTGCAGATGCTCTCAGGGTTGGCAAACACATTGAAGACTGACTCACTTAAACATTCTCAGCTTGGCACACTGCTGATTCATAGTCTATTGATTTCCTCATACATCAGATTCTTTTGTGCTGTTTTACTGTTATGTATGTGTACAGGAAGGAAGGCATCGCCTCTCCAAGGCACAAACGTCTGTTTCTCAGCCCCTTGTTGTTGCGGAATCGCATGATTAAAAGCTCAGAGGCATGTTTAATGACACATGGAGGTGCAACCTTATTGCATAAGCATCATCATTAGTTACAAGGAGCAAAGCTGAGTTTAAGAATCCATTTACATTAATGGGCAAGAATAGCACAATCAGTGTTTGGGAGCATAAACAAGCCTCTCTCTCCCAGAGCAGCAAAACAAGAGAACCTCTGATCTGTGTTGTCATGCAAGTGTAAACCCCGGAGCTCATTCATTCAAAAATAAAAGGTGCATTATATTTTGATGTAACTTTTACTGCAGCGCTTGAATCCAAAGAGGCAAGCTCTTAACATAAAAAGGTATCAGTAACCAAAGGAAATTTCTCTACTCGCAGGTCTCTTTCATAAATTTATCATTTTCTTTGCTGTTGCAGAAGTCATTAGGGCATTGCACATTACAGAGCAGGACAAACTCTTCTGTCTCCTCTCTGGCAACATGGTGGGTAAAAGTTCAGACAGGAACATGCTCAACTTTTAGGTTTTTTGAAGATGAATTGTTTTCCTGGAGGCAGGCTCACACAATACCTCAGCTAGGCTCAAGTTAATTATGCTTTGTTGCGTATATTGTATGAATATTGTGTGTGTGAAGTGTGTTCAGACACAGCTTTGGAAGTAGTGTTGTTCTCACTTGAATAGCATTAATGAATAATATTGTATGCCCCCCCCCCCCCCCAAAAGCTTATTAAAGCTTTTCTCTAAATTCTAAAACAAAAATGAGTGTTTGCTAAAACTGTATATGATACTTTATGCAAATAGAACAGTCTGTTTATTTATAGTGCTATTTATAAATATCTACAATAGCTCTAGGTAACGGCCTCTACCACCTCCTGAGCAGAGAAACACAGAAACAAGCCTAATGTTCTCCATTTGCCTCTCTTTCATCATGAATGTGAACATCCCTCCTCAAGTTTCTACCCTGTGCTGTGTGCTGTAAGTGCCTCCTGATATAATGTTGCTGCCAGTGTCTGTGTCCATCTGTGCCTTGGTCTGAACAAGGCCGTGACAGGGTCTCCCCTTATTTCCTTTCATATCATTTACCAAATACGGCGTATGGGAGTAGGCTGCATGATAGTGGCAGACGAATAGCTGGTTATGAGCCACAGCTCCTCCATTGTCTACCATGGTGGAGAAAGAGTGGGAGCCCCTAAAGAGGCCTGGCAGAGTCTCTGCTTCCATCTGCCCGCATGCCTCGCCATGGAGCCCAGCTCGCACCACTTGAGATTATACTCACGTCCAAGCTGTTACTGTAATTTGCATTGGCTCATAGGCAGAGAAGAGTGAGGAGGAGGAGGAGCTGCACATGAGGCAGGGATGTTATAAGTGGTCCTGGCAGCACAATGAGCTTGCCTGGGTGTAGTATTATGGACAAGTGGCATGGACAGAGCTATATTAAAGTGCAGTAATGGGATTGAGCAGGTTGCCCTGCTGTTCAAGATTATTGTCTGTGTTATTGCATGAAGTAAATTACAAAAATCTTCTGTTCAAAACTACCTCAGACACATCCAACACTGGCGCTGCATGCTTTATAGCCGCTCCCGCCTCTAGCAGCGTATGTAAACTATCAGTCACGATACATAAAGCAAATAAAATACGTCACTCCAGCTAAACCCTTTGTTATGCATTCCGCTAATTAGCAAGTGATTTCCCTGTAATTCATTCAGATGAAAGATCACACACCAGGAGAAAACCCACGCAAGCTCTGAAAAAAAAATAAGCACAAGTCTCAAGAAGAAAAGGCCGGGGCTGAGGATAAAAACTAAAAACGAAAACGCACAAGTTACTGCGCTGCCCTTTCCGTTTCAGATCATACATCAAACCTGGGAAGTGATCATAAGGTTATCCTTGAGACTTCATTAAAAAAAAATCCGAGGCAGCAGCTTTGTTTACACCATTTCCTGAACTGAACTGGTATTTGCATTGAACGTGGCAGCAGTAGCCATTTGGGAGAACGGCTGATTGAATGCACAAAAACTTCATATTGGAGGATTTAGAATGGAATTCACGTTTCTCTAAATACAAGAGAGCGCAACCAGAACAAGCACTTCCAGCTCGGTCCCATTCTTTGATGTCCTCGTTCTTCAGGCCTAATTTGTTCCTAACTTGATAACTTTTGGACCGCAATGTGGTTCAGCAGCTAATTTATCAAAATTTACTAATTAAGTAGACACAGAAAATAAAGAGCCATTCCTGATAATGCCACCTCCATCAAAGAGGTTGTGAACTAATTATATATGATGCAGCCTCGACCACAATACCCAGCAATGAACTTCTTGTAGCTGGTGGCACAGTCACTACATGTACAGTATTTAATGTTTCCTGTATTTAATTATTATTTCTGTCAGATATTTTCTGTTAAATATATACAGGAAATGTATTTTGAAGGTTAAAAAAGGTCAAATTGAACAGGAGCTTAAGTATTGTAAAGACAGACATTAAGGTCCAAAATGTCAGACCACTTTTAATCACTTTTATTTTCTTTGGTAAGTTTGTAACACATCAGCAATTTTACATAACAGCTAATTTATTTTGTGGAACACTGACTTTCCATTATAGAGAGAGGGAAATTGACTGTTTTACGAGGATCCAGCCGTATTAACTTTGTGCACAGCTGTGAAAAAAAGGAACATAGATAAAAAATAATTACGTGACTGTCTGATAAGCGAGAGCTAAATGTGTCGTTCAGTCTCAAATAACAGACCTGACAGGTTTTTGATTAGGGACTCACAAAGTGCAGCTTTAGCTTGTCATTTTAAACATTTCATTCACATAATTGCTAATTATTCTGATATGTCGTGAATTAAATACATTGACCTGATTTCCCCCTAAAAAGGTATTTTCAGGCTGGAATGTTATATAAGCAGGCAATTTGCTTTGGGGTTCATGCACGTTTCAGACAGGACTTTAATTTACACCTGACAGGTTAAACTCAAATACTTGAATACAGGCCTGGGTCATTTTTAGTCTTCTAAAATGCATTGCATGTTTGTTTGTTTAATCAAGCTCATTTTTTTATGAACACTTTACAGAAAAGTTGGGTAGTTTGTGCAACCACAAGAGCCACTGTGAAGCATGTTTTTAAGAAAAGAGTCACCAATTTCTTAATATTTCATATATGTGGGAACAGGCTTGCACTTCGGTGATTTGATGCACAGACAGAACATACTAACCCGGGATGTTTGTATCACATCTTTCTCATTTGGTTTTGACCTTACATCCAAACCAAAATAGCATTCTCCTTTGAAAACTGAGCTTTGGGCTGTGGAGTGTGCAAATCTGAAAACACCAGCTTGCCAACTTTATGCTCATCTGTGGCTCGTAAAAAAAAATTTGGCTTCTCAGAATGTTCTTTCACTGAAATTGTTATACTGTACTTGCAATAAACTATGCATGCTTGTGAGCCCTCAGCTGCTTGGATGCAAGTAGGAGGAAGATAACCTGTTTTGGCATTTTAATGTGAATGGAGGACTTTGCAGAAAGGAGCTGAAGCTCCTGGTGTGGGCGTGTGTTGTTTTTGCACAATTTAAGTCTTGATTCTACTCCCTTGTGGACATACACGCAGGCAGCTGTGGACACCACAGATGTGTAGTTGTTCTTATTATGGTGCTTTGTAGTCCACTTGAAGGCCTGGTCCACACATGCACTACTACTACTGCTGAGGATGTGCACTTCTCCACTACTTCACTACAAGCGGAGTTGTAGCCAACACAAATTTTGGGCTGCATGCAGACGTCTGTAGAGAGGTGAACTCTCGCAAACTCACGGATGTGGAACATATAACACTGGCCTTGGTCAGTCTAAGATAGACAGTCACATCATTGTCACCAAAGACATGCTGAGGTTAGCTGATGATTCTAAACTTTCCATAGGAGTAAATGTGAGTATGCTCGGTTGTTTCTCTGTGTGGCCCTTTGATAGACTGACAACCTGTCCAGAGTGAACCTTGTCTTCATCCTAAATCAGCTGGGATATGCTCCAGCCCCCCACGACTCTACAGTGGTGTGTACAAAATGGATTGATGGATGGACATTACTACCACTGATTTTGTTTTATCCACTAATTAACAGTTGGTGGCAGTAATGTGCCAACAAATAAGGAAAATACTGTTAGGAAGTCAACACAGATGTAAAATATAAAAATGTAGGACTCCAGTTTTCTCACAAATCCTATTTGCAGATATGTGTTGAAGAAGGAAATGCCCTGCATGGTTGTATGAGGTCCTCAAGAATACACACAATCCATTATGTTTCTAAAAAATATAATAAATTGGGCCTCTTAAACTTGAATGTAGCCGAAGCAACGTTGTATCACCAACCATGCAGGCAGGCAGACAGACAGCTGGCCCAGAGCCCCAGACACCTCCAGGCACCAAAACCCCCCGGTTGTCTGAGTGTTTTTTCAATTACTTTTACTATCATTAACCACTTACTTTTCCAAAGCACAATGCAGACTCACATGTAAAGCGTTTTTACACAGCTCCAAACGAGGGCTGTGCAACACTGAAGCAGAACTGTCATTGCAGTATTTTGTTTTTCTGATGTATATTTTATACTATGGAAAAACAGTTTAGTAAATATGTATCATGGGTGTAGCACATTGGAGTCTGTGGTCAAAACACTGCAGCCTGGTCTACTTGTTTAAAGCGGCAGCCTTCATCATGGTTCACCGCATTGTCTGTTGTTATACAGACTTGACGTCTCTCATCTCAGCACCCAAAAGGCGCCAACACCTTTTTAATCCTCTGATGTTCTCGCTTGTATGATCATCTTGGGGAAAAAATGCAGTTTGCAAAACACAGTGACTTTTCAGTTGGAAGTCCTGATTAATAAAGTGGACGTTAAGACTTATGAAGGGCTGCGTTGCTCGGCTGGACCACAAGTCTGCTGTAGCTGCTTAATAATCCACTTGTGCCAGCTCTGTTTCAACTTGTGCCTTGCATTTTAAGACAGTGCGGGGATGACAACTTGAGAAAAATAGGTGTGTGAACGTATTAGAAGTCACTTGTTAAGCGAGTGAATCATGCTTTTAAAACTCTTTTTGGTAACTCATTATCGTGTCTTTTGAAGGGTGAAAAGTTGTCGCTTTAGTGAGTTCTCTTTGCTGTTTGGGACTTTTCTCATGTGGAGTAACACTGGCATGTGAAATAGTTTTTGCTCTGGATGGCGTTCAGATCTGACTTTGTGTTCATACAGAGCTTTGTGGCACTGATTTAAACAGCAAAACAGTGACTACAAAGTACCTATTTTAGGTCAACATCATCTCTGTTGCTGAAATATTCACATAGAATTGATGTTGGTTTTCTTTTAACAACCAAATCTATCTTTTCAGTATTTCTCTCCCATTTTCAATCATTTTGCTGTGCACACATGGAGCCTGAAGTCAACAAACATTGTATTTTGTGTTAAAATCTCCAAGAAAACTCAGAGCATCCAAGAGTATATAATGCTATATTAAGATAAGCTAAGATAAGATAAGATAAGATAAGATAAGATAAGATAAGATAAGATAAGATAAGATAAGATAAGATAAGATAAGATAAGATAAGATAGTCCTTTATTTCTCCCCACGCCAGGGGAAATTCACATTGTTATAGGAGCTTATGTAGCGATAAACATAGTAATAGTAATAAAATAATAATAAAATAGTAGTAATAATATTTACAATATGTACAGGGATGAGAAATGAGAATGGAAAAAATAAGTTTAAAAAGTGCAAAGATGTAGCAATGCAAGAATTGCTGTGCAAATTTTATGGTTTGGGATGATATGATATGAGTCCAGTTTATGTTAACATCAGCCAGTGATGCTGATGTTGTAAAGTCTTACAGCAGATGGGATGAAGGACCTGTGATAGCGTTCCTTCTTGCAGGGTGGATGTCTCAGTCTGCTGCTGAAGGAGCTGCTTAAAGACCCCACAGTGTCATGCAGTGGGTGAGAGGGATTGTCCATGATGGATGTGAGCT
This sequence comes from Amphiprion ocellaris, assembly GCF_022539595.1. Classification (NCBI taxonomy): domain Eukaryota; kingdom Metazoa; phylum Chordata; class Actinopteri; family Pomacentridae; genus Amphiprion; species Amphiprion ocellaris. The sequence goes on from NC_072772.1 coordinate 1,800,778, forward strand.
TTGCCAACATCCTCCTCTCACCCACCTCCTCTATGGAGTCCAGAGAACAGTCCAGGACAGAACCTCCTCCTGACCTTCTGTTTAGTCTCTTTCTGTCCCTTTCAGTGCTCCCTGCTCCCCAGCAGACCACTGCATAGAAGATAGAAGACGCTACCACAGAGTCATAAAATTTCCGGACCAGAGTCCTGCATGATATTGGTGGGGGGTGAGATGAGGAGGGGTGATGGTGGTGGTAGAGAGCTGAGGGGTGAAGAAGGAGCTGGCTGGTGGGTGCTTTGATGAGAGGGGGGAGGAGTGGGAGCAGAGTCAAATCTGTTAAAGAACAGATTCAGCTCATTGGCCCACTCCCATTAGACAGCCTTCTCTAGTAGAGTGGTCATGGAAAAAGAGAACCAAGTTATATTTATGTATTAGGAAGCGTAAAACGTTCTAACATGATGATGTTGAAAGTTTACACTGCATTTTCTTCAGTGTGACAGTTGCGAATGCGCACGTCCCAGTGTTGATGGTGAAATTAAAAATATGGATTTACTACCTGCAATATTGTAGTTGACATTGTGCACTGTAGAAAAAAAAACAAAAGAAAAAAAAAAAAGAAAATCTGGCAGCAAAAATGCCAGAAAGCCAGATTAGTGAAATATACTGTGGTAAAAATAACAGCAAATTCTAGCTGATTTAAATATAGTAACAGTTTTTGTTTTTTTTAAAGTTGTATTATTTTAGACATAATTAAATACAGATTTGTTTGATGTGGACATTATGTACAGTTTAGCAATTAATACCTCTTCCAGTTATGTTTCTAGGTACAAATAATATAATGGACATATTGTTTCTTTCAAGTAGTGGAAAAAAGTAAAATAACGATATTTTTTGCTGATGAAAATATGTTAAAAATTGTGTAATATAACAGTCAAACATTGTAAAAGAACGAATTATCATTTGTATAAATACAGCTATTTGATGTGGACATTATTTGCACTTTTGGTCTGTATATGATGACTTTTTTCTGTGATTTTCTAGGTAATTTCAGTAATTTAACAAAACAGGGAAAATCTGTAAAGTAACCGCAAGTTGTTTACATTGAAAAACTGGCACAATGTCTTTTTACAGTGTGCTCACATGTTACATATTTCTAAATAAATTTGCGTTTCATCAGATAATGAGCCGACATGCTTTGAACCCTGAGGCTGGTTCGTTTTCGGGCCTCTGGGCAGTGGCTCGGTACGAAACCACAGAATATTGGGACCCCATATTGGGTTAGTCCAGCTGTGCAGTTTAAGGATTACATTTAAGAAATACATGAGAAATACTAATGTGTCCCTACATCTTCATGCTGCACTCACTCTCTCCCCTAAAAAAGTGAAACAACATCAGGGTATTAGAAACGTGCAAATAAACAAATGCACGTCCAGTAATTACACTTGTACACAAGCAACTGGTGCCCAGAATCCAGTCGCAGTAAACGTAAAGTGACTGGTACATAATGACCAGTCGGTGATGAAGTGCAGCAAGTGTTTGCTTTAATTCATTCTCCTGGTACAAAGCCAACTGTAGATAAATCCACACTCTCAGTGAATTTACTGCCCCGCTGCCACTCTGTATGTATTGACATTGCAAGGTGCTTTATTTGGCACAGAAATAGGATTAGTGAAGCCTTCAGTATATGTTTGTCAAAAGTGCTAAACCTGCTTTGCACAGGCTTTCCTATGAAGTGTGTCAAATTGAAGCTGTGCAGTTCATTATTTGTCTGCAGTTGGTGGATCACATGCAGTCATTCGAAGGTTGTAGCACACGCTGGGAAGCATTATAGCCTTGAGTGATTTTGGGACACTGTCCTCTATATCAATTAGAGCTTTATGAATATTCCATTATTGTGCCGTGTTATTACAGTACATTTATTCATGTGGATCCTGCTGGTAATAAATCTCAATTGTTTCTGTTAATTGAAAGATACTGTATTCAGAAAGGAGAAGGTGCATATTGGATATTTACTTTTGCATTTGACTTACAGAATGATGAATGGGGTCGTACACATCTACTGAAGCAGCACAGTGCTTTAGGTTTACAAGGCTGTGCTTACAGTAGTAATGTTTACTGGATTCATCATCTTAGTTTAACATGTTTCCTAATTAACTTTAAACCCCAAGCACAGCAGAAGTTGAAGGAAATGCCTATACAGGAAAACTTCAAGGATCACCAAAGTTATCACAATTCCTCCTTAGTAAGATATTAATGTTGTCGCAAAGTTTATAGTAATCCATCCAATAGTTTGACTTAAAATGACAAATATCACATTCATAGTTGTGCAAAGTCAATAATAAACATCGTCTAAAAACCATGAATACCTGTACAAAATGTATTAGTGATCCGCCCAGTAGTTGAGCTACAAAGACCAACATCAATCTAAAAACCCAAGGTATAAGTGATGTAAATTTCAGTAGCTTTAACCTTACAGACAAAATATTTGTCCTGTCACAGTGTTTGTGTGAAGAAAATCCAGATCTCTGCCTTATTGTAGCTGCTGCACTTCATTCAAAGGAATAATTGATGATTTGATTGTGTGATTAACAGATGGTCCACATTGTTTGTTGCAGAAAAAGCTCCTTTAATACTGAACAAGCAGGTCAGTCCTCCAGCTTCATTATGTGAAATACTTTAAATAAATAACAGATCTGTGCGTGGCTGTCTTGTTATAAAATGGATATAGTGCATTTCAACCAAGAAAAAAAGGTTTTAAGTTCAGCCATTTGATACGTTTTCTCTCCGGAGTGTAAATCAGCTCTTCACTAGAGTCTGCTGTGGTGGAGAGGCACATAACAGGCATACATAATACCTAGCAAGGGTACATACAGAGCAGGATCAATGCAGTATAGGAGCCTTGGGAGGAGGATTTGAAACCAAGTGTGGATTCCTCAGCATCACTGTAGCACAAAGTGGCATCATAAGGTACCAATTCTAGAGGGCCTCTTCAGCTTGTCTACACATAGCGATCGGGCCATGAAGCCACTCTGCTGAGGAACAGGAAGACAAGAATAAAATAAAGCAGCACATCAGTGAGTAAAATGATAAGAGTAGAGGACAAACAAACATGCATCAGAGTGGAAATAACAAAACTGTCACCATATGCCCAGAGTACATATAGAAGAGACAATCATGCTGCTCCAGCATTTGTAAATCACCAATTTTTGTCACTGACCCTTGTTGGATTTCAAAATAACTAAGCCTAGAAATAGAAATCCCGTAAGATGGATGTCATTCAGAATCAGTCTATCCCCTCATTGCTTGCTAGCAGCTCCTGCTTTTATCTAGGCTTGTTTGTCTGCGCTTCCTCTTTTTCTTTTCTCTTCTTATTTTCTTGACGTATATGTCGACTGTATTGCTGCAATCTCTTGGAAGGTGTCAGTGAAGCTGCTACATGGAGAAAAGAGGAACAGCCACACTGTGTATTGTTGAGCTGTTTGTTGATGCCAGAACATGCTACCTCTTAAAATGGCTCCAAAAAAAGAGCAAATTTATGCTGAGTTTCTGCAATCACAAAGGAGTGTTGGGTTATTATATTATTGCAGATTCAGGTGTCGTGTTTTGAAGTTTGTAAAGCGAAAATGCTTTGTTGAGTAAAACTTGAGTTAAAATTTGCTGGTTATTTATGTCAGTCAGCAGTGCAAAATGGAATATTTAACTTATTTGTACTTCACTTGAGTGCTTTAATTTTTATGCTACTTAATACTGCACTGGAAACACTGTAGTTTTACTTAACTGCATTTATTTGACACCTATTTTTACTTGTTTCTGTCCATGTTTATATGGTAAATAATAATATATAATCATATATCACTGACAGAGACACTGAGTACATTTTTCATTATTATTATTTGAATCCTATTATTGACTCCTGTATTTCTCCTTATAACAGAATATTTTCATATTGTAGCATCGACACGTCTATTAAAAGCGAATATTTGAATATTTCTGCCTTTACTTGATACCATTAAACATGAAACACCTCATTTTTGTCATAACCGCTGCAGTGTTCTTCAGACGTACTGAAAATACTAAACTTTTTACTTAATGGCACTTATTGGACACCTATAGTTACTTGTTTCTGTGCATGTTTGTACATTAAAGTAATAATAGCAACACATAATATATGATAATGTGTCACTGATAGGGCTACTTGAGTAATTTCTTTCATTATCGCCTCTGTACTTTTACTTAATTGAGGTTTTGCATCCCAGATTTTTCCTTATTACAGAGTATTTTCATTAAATAGCATCGATACGTCCATTGAAAGCAAAGATTTGAATATTTATGCATTTTCTGATACCATTAAACATGAAACACTTCATTTTAGTCGTAACCACTGCAGTGTTCTTCACACATTGTGAAGCTCTGCAAACCTCTCACAGCCAATCTAAAGTATGCAAATGGCCATTGTAAATGAGAGGACAGAGCATTGTCCTGTTTATTCTATTAATCATGACAGCTAACAGATAGAATGCAGTAAAACGTTTAGTTTTTTGTCCTTTCTTTGCTCAGTTGTAGAGTCAGTTTGTGTATAAAGGGGGCTGACAGGAACAACATCATGCCTAATATATCCATTATGCATCTTTTGGTCCTTGTGATTCGTGTGTGACTATTTCAGTGCAGAATACAGTGGACCTACTCTAATCGGCATTCTGTGCAGGGATGTAGTATGTGGGTGGTGAGACTTAAAAAGCAAGAAACAATCACTCCACATAGGAGAGTGTTTGCATAACATTCATGCAAATTAGGACAATTTACACTTTGATTATTCAAGTGGCGTGATATATTTAGGGAGCACTGCATAGTATGATTATTTGTTAAGACTGTGTGATGTAAAGAAATCGAGAGGTGCTGCTAAAATAATTTGTCAGTCAGTCGTTTGAATGATTTATGAAGCCAAAATACCCCCCCCCCCCCCCCAAAATGCTGATTTTAGTTTCTCAAATGGGAAAAAGTTTCTGGTTTTCTATAACAGTACATTGAGTTTTTAAGAAGTTTTTCAAACAAGACAAAAAATACAAATACGTCTGGGAAATCAGGATAAATACCGTTTGCTATCATACCCAGATTTCAGAAGTTTTCCTTCATTTTTAGGTAAAGCTACCAATAACTAGATGTATGTCCTCCACCCATCTCTTTATATATGTAAATAAATGTTGCTTACCATTTGACAGATAATACTCAACGGTACACCACTACAGTCCCTGATAATAATCTACCAAACCATCTTAATTAATTGATATTTTTGTTGTTCCAACTTTCGCCATTTAATTTTTAAAGCACGGTTATTTGTGTTGTGGTAATTTGCAATTGCAGAAGCAGCTACTGAGGCTTGATTATATCTGTGAGGAGAGCTATTCAAATTAAAAAGAACAGGTAGCAGGTAAAGGCTAACAGTCAATCACCCGAGTGTTCAATCAGTAATTGATGTGCATGACTGGCCTTGTGCACCGCCAATGTGATCCTAATGTTCTCCGTCTTGTTTGGGGAAGCTCTTACAATTAAAGTTTATGGAGCCACAGTAGTTTTTGTTTCTTCTGTTCTTCTTCATTGAAAGTTTTAAATGGGATGTAATTGAGAAGACTGAGTTGGCACGCGGACATAATTACAATATGTAAATGCATTGCGACGACACCCTCCTCCCTCACCCGCCGCCACCACCTCCCCCCGCCTTGATGAGATGCGACCAGAAATGCCCCGGGCTGTGCAGCCTCGGTTTAGGCGTCCGCTGGTGGAGACAGAGCTGACTCCAGTGAACTCAACCTGTCAATAATTATGCCTGAATCCTGACAAGAGTGGCACAAGGGCAGCTTGCAGTTCACTGCCTGCACCGTCTAATTGGCATTTACGCTTTCCTGACAAAGTCATGTCCAGAAAATATCCCTAGTTCTGGGCAGATGTTTTTCGAGAGGTAAAAACAGACTGTATCATTGTTTGTTTACAGCCGCTTCAATGTCACATTGAAAATATACTACGGCTAACTTTGTATAATAATTCTGGTTTACAAAATCCCATAAAATAGTGGAAAATACCTGCTATAAATGTCTTTAAAGCTTCTTAAAAAAGACAAATGAGATGTCTTTAAACTTCTTGTCTTGTCTGTTCAAAACCTGGTTCAATATCACATAAAAGAACAGCAACAAAACTATCTCAACTAAAACTTTTAATAATCTAAATCCTTTCATTTTCTGTTGATTGATACTTTCAGCTGTATGATTATCTCTTTTAAGATTTTAAAATGTACATTTGTACAACAATTAAGAATCAACTTTAAATCAGATAATTAATGATTATTATTGACCTGGCCGACTATTGTTGCCAATATTTGGCATTTTCCGATTGTCGATAGTAACATTCTTATTTGCTGATTATTGATTAATTAAATGCACTACTTCAGGTCTGATGCAGTCACCTCTCTCTGTCTGTCATCACTCTGCGGCCACAGAAATGTCTCTTACCCAGCAAAGACTGAACAAGAAGCACAAGCCGTTGCCACAAACCAGGAAATTAGGTTCTCTCACAATGGTTAAGGCTACACTAATGCCTAGCGGCTAAGTTGGAAGACAGCCACAGATTAACCTGAAACAGAGTCTGAAAGAAAATAATTAATAATCCTAAAGAATAGTGAAAGATTAAGAAAATAGAGAAGAACAGCAGATGTAACTGCAGGAGACAAAATAATGAATCTTAGATAAACAGAGGAGAGTGTCCTAATTTAATCACTTCTCTTTCTATTTTACATAATCAGTTATAACCACCCTTATTAATGAAGAAGCCTAGTTATGAATGACAGGTTCTCTGTAATCACATGCTGTTCAAACATTACAGGTAATGCATAAATGTTCCGGATATTGGTTACCAGCCTTTCTTTTAATAATAATAATAATCCATCCATCCATTATCTATACACTGCTTAATCCTCACTAGGGTCATGGGGGGGCTGGAGCCTATCCCAGCTGACTCGGGCGAAGGCAGGGGACACCCTAGACAGGTCACCAGTCTGTCACAGGGCTACATACAGAGACAAACAATCACTCTCACATTCACACCTACGGGCAATTTAGAATGATCAATTAACCTCAGCATATTTTTGGACTGTGGGAGGAAGCCGGAGTACCCGGAGAAAACCCACGCATGCACAGGGAGAACATGCAAACTCCATGCAGAAAGATCCCGGGAAAGCCGGGACGCGAACCAGGGATCTTCTAGCTGCAAGGCGAAAGTGCTAACCACTACACCACTGTGCAGCCCCATAATAATAATAATAATAATAATAATAATAATAATAATAATAATAATAATAATAATAATAATAATAATAATAATAATAATAATAATAATAATAATAATAATAATAATAATAATAATAATAATAGGCAAAAACCCATATTGGTCATTACCAAACAACAATGTTGATGTATTGTACAGTATTTATTTCATATTATTTCATTATCATGTATAATATTACTTATAACCTCAGTATAATTGCCAGCATTGCTTTATTTTTTTTTTATTCAAGCCTTATTTTAGCTTATTTATTTTATTTCAGTAATGTACAGTGCTCATATCTTCTTGCTTTCTACCTTTAGGAACTACATTTCTTAAGTTATGTTACTTGTTTTTTCTGAGCAATATCTGGAACAAGAATTTCCTTTGGGGTTAATAAAATTTTATCCTATTTTGTCTTTAAAAAAAAATCTATAATCATTACAGAATAACCCACGAAGATCATCTAGAGGAAAGCCGCCCTCTAGAATGAAGCCATGTTATGATCTCAAAATCACATCAAACCGGTCATATTTCATTTGGAGCGAATATAACTCGACAGGTAATTGCACATTTCTGTACAGTTTAATGATGGTAGTTAAAATTCATGTACATTATTGCCACAGAGGACAGTTATTAAAAGGACACTCGGGTGTGTGTTTGCTTCATGTGACAGTTGTGTGAATTATGAGATATTCCGAGTTGGTGAAACCTTTAATTCTGTGTGGTTATTTTATTATGAGAATATCCTGGAGAATTTGTGGATGTCCTAATTAAAACACCCAATGAATCAAGGTGCAGAAGCTCTCTCTTGTGGCCTGTGGCTGTTTAGATAAAGACTGACAGCCGAGCGTGTTGATTTCATGACTTTCTTCAACATTGCAAAGACGATCCTCGCAGCTGCACGCCTTGCGTAACGTGTTAACTGGATGGTGTTAAGAATGCACCAGCAGAAAGGAGCTACAGCGTCATAAATAGGACAAGCTGTCTGAGACGGTCTGCTTTTGGCTTCTATTTTACTCCTGCTTCAGTCTTTAGAACACTCTTATTTTTAGTGATTTTTTAAGTGTGCAGCTAGATTATCAAGAACATACCTGCTTTTGTTTTTTAGCACATCTCTATCCTGAATGTGCGAGGCATCAAGAGCATTTTTAAGTAGCAGCAGAAGTTATCTTTTGTTCATACGGACACACACACTCTCTCTAGTACCAATCTGAGCCAGAACACCAAGCTGAAAATTGCACTTGTAGTCTTAATTTATTCTCCCCTTTGATATTTTCTCTTGAGGACTTGCTGTTTTTTTCTTTTTTTTCGCTGTTCTGTATGTTTTGACTGTGTTAACGTGTGATGTGAAGCTACTCAGTTATTTTCCTGCATGTATTCTCCTGTGTTTGTGTGTGGGTGGCTGTGTGTGTCGTAACATGCTCATGTGTACATGCCTTGTGCACAATTATACTGTAGTCTGTCAATATGATAAGTGAATCCTCTGAATATATTAGTCAATATAACATTTAATGATCACATCTCTGTGTATATGAAGCCTGATCCATTTAGATAGACTATGTAGCAATGTCATGATACTAGAAATGTAGTAGTTGATACCAAAACCAATACAAACTGAGATTTCAGCATCTTATTTTGAAAAGCCCTGTTGCACACACAGTCTGCTAAAACACAAAAGCAGGGGGGGGGGGGGGGGGGGGGGGGGGGGGGGGGGGGGGGGGGGGGGGCGGGCGGCTGGAGCCTGGAGCCTATCCCAGCTGACTCGGGCGAAGGCAGGGGACACCCTAGACAGGTCACCAGTCTGTCACAGGGCTACATATATAGACAAACAATCACTCTCACATTCACACCTACGGGCAATTTAGAATAATCAATTAACCTCAGCATGTTTTTGGACTGTGGGAGGAAGCCGGAGTACCCGGAGAAAACCCATGCATGCACAGGGAGAACATGCAAACTCCATGCAGAAAGATCCCGGGAAAGCCGGGACGTGAACCAGGGACCTTCTTGCTGCAAGGCGAAAGTGCTAACCACTACACCACTGTGCAGCCAGTCCAAAAACATGCTGAGGTTAATTAGTGATTCTAAATTGTCCGTAGGTGTGAATGCGGTTGTGATTGTTTGGCTGTATGTGTAGTCCTATGATAGACTGGCAACCTGTCCAGATGTCCCCTGCCTTCGCCCTAAGTGAGCAGGGATAGGCTCCAGCCACCTCGTGACCCTAATGAATATAAAGCTGTGTACAGATAATGGATGGATTAATTAGTTTCATTGTGATTATTTTCCTTACCTTATTATTTAAGAGAACAGATAGTCCAAATTCTCTGATTCTGGCTACCTAAGTTTGAATATTTTTTTATTTCTTTTCTTTAAAACTGAGTATCTTTGGGTGATAAGACATCTGCAGGTATCATTTTTGGCTTTGAGAAACACTAATCTGCATGTCCCAGCATTTTAATTACCAAGCAACTAATCTATTAATCAAGGAAATGACTGACAGATTATTTTACACTAAAGATAATCATTACCTGTAGCTGTTAGTGTTCAGATCTGGATTTCTTTCTTAGCTGCTTACATAAGTTTGGGGTGTTTATGTGACACCATTTTGGCTTTTGCATTATTTTTTGGGCATTTTGACTTTATCTGAGAGATAGAAGGGAGTGTAGGGGAATGACATGCAGGATTCTGATACTTTATTAAAATGGCCATCCATTAAAATATGCACGAACTAAGGCTTTATGTACAAGGACTAAACTGACAAAATATTGCATAAACATTGAATAATGTAAAATTCTAACCTTGCCTCTCCCCCTAAAGGAGTTGTCTGACCTCCTGGTGCTGGATTACCTTCCCTACGCAACTGTTGTCACTGTTGGCAACACCACAAGTTGCAAACAGGTCTCTCCGGCATCAGTGCCAACCATAATGCACAGAGCAGCTTGTTATCTCTCAAAACCCTCCAGCATTTACATGAAGTTTTTTTTTATTTATGCTTGTTTTTCCACCTACTCAAACGCACCTCTAATACAGATGAGTCATCAGTCATTAGTGTCCATGGGGAGAGCTACTTTGCTTTCATATACACTGAATTTTCTAATTCTGAGATGCATTTTAAGCCGCATTATAGATAGAAAATTGAATAAAAACACAATTACAGCAAAACTTGAATTCAACTTTGCATTAGCTGATGGTTAATATTATTATAGATAATGAAACTAGGGAATTTGAGCCTAACAATATTATTTCCTGTAATTTTTCAGTCTTTGGGATTTCTATAAACCTTAAATCCTAAGTATTTTAATTAGAAATATGCATTAATTTAAAAAAAAAAATCAAAAAATAGGGTGAATCATTGCACTAGCACCTATTTTTGACACTTGCTGAATTTCAATCCATATTTCAGGTTTTTCTCCAATTCGGATCTGTGATTCTGGTGGTTTCATACAAGTATGCAGGTTTTTCTAACATCCAGACAAGTAATAGTTCAGCCATTTGTGGACAATTTTAGGTGTCAAAGGCAGTTTGATGGATTTCAGAGCGTGGGATGGATCCAGATTTAGAAAACCTTAGCATAGTGTTGAATGTCAGGTTCACTCTTGGGTGGCTTTGAGGTTGCAAATCTTGAAATATTAATTATGATGAATTATAACATTCACCTTCCTACATGCAAAAGGAAATAATGAGAAACTTTAAGTGGAGTTTACAAGTATAGGTAGGTTTTAATTTACTACACTGTGGAGTCTGTATGCAGCCTGTAACGTATTTATGTGTTGATATATATTTATATACATAGCGCGTCTCAGTTGGCAGTACCATTGTTTGCATGGACGTATGTAAATGTGTGATTTTCTTAATTTTTATGTCTTTCATTTTGAGTTTTAGCAGATTTAGTTCCTGAACAAGCCATTCTTAATTAACAATGCATGTGCCTAAATAATCCATCTAAGTAATCCCCTGTGAAAGGTTGTGCTCCAGCATAACTGGACACAAAAACAAATCTGAACTCCAGTTCACCTTGTTCTCTCCTGCTGTCTTCACATCGATTCGGTGGCCGCTGCTAATATTAAGCAATAAACCAAAGACAGAAAACGTGATGTGGAGCTGCCCTTTTCTCTTTAATTCATTTGGCCATTCACACATCTGTTCACGTCCATCCTTACCTTCTCAGCACCCATTAAGACTGGAGCCTTGCTTTTTGGGCAGCTCAACATCATCTTAATGCAATTCAAAGACCTACATTCTCCTCCAGAGTTGCCGTGGCAACAAAGTTTTTCCCCCTCCTTGAGATGCTGAAAGATCAATAGAGTATCCTCGACGGTGTGGCAGGAAATGCTCTGGCACAGATGGTCCTCTGAGAAACCATGAGCTTTGTGGCCTAGTTAGCATCTGAATACTGAAACAATCAAGCAAGGTCACTATTATATTGAAATTAACTGGTGTTCCTTGCACTCACAGGGGAATCTATTACATAGCAAGTATGATGTGCGCAGCTGTAGCCTGGTGCGTAGTTTCAGCTTTCCCGGTGTCTTTAAAAATGGAATTTGAAGAATTAATTTAGACAAGGCGGTCACACTCTGCTGCCAACAATAAAAGAGCGTTTCTAAATAAATAAATTCTCTCTAGGGGGCTTGGAAATGTTCTCACACAGTGTACCACCTAGTCTGTGTTTTTGCACGAGGAGGTAGTTAAGCCTCAGTATAAATGTGACTGATCACAGAAAATGACTGGGTGCGCGTTCTGTTTTGATTGCTCAATCTTGGAATTGGAAGTCGTGGCTCAGCCTGCAGAATTGGTGCAAGGAGAGGTGGAGGTGTTAACGCGAACCAAGCACAGGTCTGAGTTCGGTGTCTCTTTTAAATGCAGTCTGATGGTCTAGTGAAATGCAGTATGAAGTCGAAGTAATTGTGATCAGAAGGCTTTGATAAACTTTCACACAGTGCTTCAAACTGTTCCTCTCCCCTCAGAAAGTGACATCATACAAGCCCATATTTTAAGGAGTGCTGTGATTGGACAGCAGCATTTCATAGCTAACGAGGTGCCCTGTTGTCTGTCAGACAGTAGCCAGCCAGCCAGCCAGCAGTGTGCGCATGTGCATGTGAGCATGCACGTGTGTGTGTCTGTGCGTGTATGTGCAAGAGAACGAAAGGGAAAAGCAACTGAGAAGTTTCATTGCTGGCTGGCAAATGCAACAGGGGTTGATGTAAAATGACAGAAGAGCCCTTGCAATTTCAGACTTCTCTCGCTATTTTGAGCTCACACAACAACTCTCATCAGATCAAGTCTAAGGTGTGCAAAGAACAACCTTTGTGCAAAGCATATGGACAAGGTAAAGTAGAGATGGAGGAAGAGCATGTGGCTCATACTGTTTTTTAATGAATTTTGACATGTGGCATTTAAAATATTCCACAAATGTTACCGCAGGCATTTTTCAGTCAAATTTAATTTAGGGCTATTGGTACTGTGAGCATTAGATGCTTTTGCTATTGGCACAATGGAGGACAAAATCAGTGGTGTTAAGGACATCAGCACCTCCTCAACATGGTGGAACACAGATAAAGGGGCTTTAAAATTAGTCATGACAAATTGGATAAAGCTTCACAAATGGCTGAAAAACACACATTCTTTATGACTAAAATCCACAGCCAGCTATTTCCTGATTGAATTACAATTATGACTGTGGTCCACTAAAAAAGAGACATTGCTGCTGATTGACATTGTGTGTCTGGTCAGGATGGATCAACATTTGTGGCAGTGAGCTGTAAGAGTCGTGTCAATCTCTAAACCTGCACTGCAAAAAATGTGTTTGAGCTCCAGTCAAAGTAAAGTGCTGTTTCAAATGAGTGTCATTTGTATTTCTGCTTTGGTGAAGGTTACTTTTGTGGATTCTTTCTAATCAAAAGAACATTTTTCCCCTTTAAATTGGTATTCTCATTTCAGCAAAAGTTCAATCATTAGGTTTACTGCTCTTTTAACACTCCGTCTGATGTCATGACTCTCTTTCTTCAATTTTTCTGCTGCAACTTAACCACCATTTACTTCCACTAGGATTACCAAGTAAAGTAAAGCTTAGATTGGATTAGATTCAACATTATTGCCATTGCACAGAGTTTTAAGACAACTAAATGCTGTTTAGCATCTAATCAGAAGCATAAAAGCAGCAGTAAATTGCATTATATACAGTGTGGGTGTGCATAGCATAAACATATTGAACATTATGGACAGAGTGGTATGAACACACAGTATATAAATATAACAGCAGTAGATGTCAATAATACATATGTAGAGATAAATGTCAGTATGAGCAGTGTAAACAGTATGAAATATATGCAGCATATACAGAGAATGAACAGTATAAACAATATGAACAGTGGATAGATGAGCTGGAGGATATATGCAATACTGTATAGTAAAAGGAAAGAGAAAAAGCAAAATCATGTTTTTTTTATTTTGTGTTTGGATAAAGCAAATACTTAAGTTGGAAAAATTGGAATTTTCATGGTGACTTGCCTTAATATTAATTTGCAGCAATGCTCATTTGAGAGAGATCAAACAATTTAAGTATGTCTAATTCAAGCTAGAGACATTAATGTCACTTATTTAGATTAACTTGATTCGACTGCATGTTACCAATTATACCAATTCATTGAAGTTGATCCAACAATTATCTTTCTTCAGTGTAGAAATGTAAAAGTCAGGTGCCATCCCTTTTACATAAAGATCCCCCATGGTGGAATTTTTTATTTATTTTTTACCTTGCTGACGTGTCCATATGGTGTTTTTTAACCGCTGGAAGACACATCTTGTTTAAAATAAGCAGTCAACATCATAGCTGAGCCTTTCTTGCATAAAAATTAAATGGAAGAAACTTCTAAATATGGCATTTTGGTACAGAGGAATGAGTTCTTAGGGGTTTAATCAATGACCGGAGAGGGGCTTTCATCAACATTTACAGGATCTCTCACAAACAGTGAAGCTTAAGGCATCAGCAATCAAGATCGATGCCAAAGAGGGTAAAACCACTGACAATATGGCATCAGAACATCACTGTTTGTGCTCCACTGGGGTGTCTTATGGTTATTACAGCCAAGGATCACTTTTTACCCCTGTCACCACAGGCATGTTCTCTCAGAGACTGAAATCAATAGCTCTAAATGGGAATCAGAGTATCAGAGCATCCTCAAAACCTAAGAATCACCAAATAATGCCTCCATCGGATGTGCTTGAAAACAAGCCCCATCCCCACTGTTTTCACCTTTACTTTTCACTGCTGGGATTTACATGACATGTTTCTGTAAAAAAAAAAAATCCTTGAGCACTGTTGACAGGCGCCCTTTCCTTTAATTCTCCACCCTGAAGTGGATTCCAGGGCAAGAAAAACACGCAAGCCTTGTTACATGATGGAAATGCACATGGCATGGTTACCTAATATAGGAAAACTGCCCTGTGATCATTCGAGAAATTATACGGTCCAGCGGTAATGCAGCCTGGTGGCACAAAAAAACATTCTGATATTTCCATTAAAAGGCTACAGAGACATGTGCTTCTCACAGCGTTGGCACAGCCTTTCATCATCCCAGGTGCCATTATTTCAGAAAAGCTTCATTTCATTTTGTGATTGATACTTTGCTGGCAGTCTCAGCAATCTTGGTTAGATGCTACATTTTTTGCAGCAGGCTCTCATAAAGGCTGTGATCCTATTTCTTCATTCAAAGATCTTTATTTTTTACTCAGTGTCTGTCCTGTTTTCCTTTTGTCTGTCTCACACACAGGACCTGGGAACGTGATCAACAATGGACCGGCTGGTTCTGTGCATGCTGCTGTGTGCAGCTCTGGTGAAGGGATACAACTGCCCTGGCCGCTGCATCTGCCAGCACCTCTCCCCCACCCTGACCCTGCTCTGTGCTAAAAACGGGTTATTGTTCGTGCCCCCTACCATCGACCGCAAGACTGTCGAGCTGCGGCTCACCGACAATTTCATCACCATCATCCGCAGGAAAGACTTTTTCAACATGACCAGCTTGGTCCACCTCACGTTGTCTCGAAACACCATCAGCCAGATCACCCCTCACGCCTTTCTTGGGCTGCGGTCGTTGCGGGCACTCCACATGGATGGAAATCGTCTCAGCGTTATAAAAAGTGACCACTTTAAAGGCCTCATCAACCTACGTCACCTCATCCTGGGGAACAACCAGATCCACCATGTGGCCCCCACCTCCTTTGATGAGTTTGTTTCCACCATAGAGGATTTAGACCTTTCCAATAACAACCTGCGCACCCTTCCCTGGGAAGCTATAGCCAGAATGATCAACATGAACTCGCTCGCATTGGACCACAACCTGATTGACCACGTTGGAGCGGGAACTTTTACACTGCTCACCAAACTAGTCCGCCTGGACATGACCTCTAACAGGCTGCAGAAGTTGCCGCCAGATAGCCTGTTCCAGCACGCTCAGGTCCTGTCTGATGCCAAGGGCACCGACTCATCCAAACTGGCCGTGAGTTTTGGCGGAAACCCTCTTCACTGCAACTGTGAGCTGCTGTGGCTGCGCAGGCTGACAAGAGAGGATGATTTAGAGACCTGTGCCTCACCAGAGCACCTCATGGACAAGTACTTCTGGTCCATCCAGGAGGAGGAGTTTATCTGTGAGCCTCCGCTGATCACCAAACATCTTGCCACTAAGCCCTACGTGATGGAGGGGCAGGGAGTGACTCTTAAATGCAAAGCTGTGGGTGATCCAGATCCGGATATTCACTGGCGGTCACCAGACGGCAAGCTGGTGCATAATAATTCCCGCACCATCCTCTATGATAATGGCACCCTTGATATTCTCATCACCACGCTGAAGGACAGCGGGGCATTTAATTGTGTGGCGTCCAATGCTGCAGGCATCGCTACAGCTGCTGTTGAGATCAACATGATCCCCTTACCCTTGTTTGTTAACAACACAGGCCACATGCGTGAGGACCCTGGTCTCTCAGACATCACCACCTCCTCCAAATCTGGCAATGACACCAAGGGCTATGACAAGCAGGACAGAAGGGTGATGGTCAGTGAGCTGACCTCGTCCTCTGCTGTGATCCGCTGGCCGTCCGAGCGCCACATTCCCGGCATCAGGATGTACCAGATTCAGTACAACAGCACAGCAGATGATACTTTGGTGTACAGGTAAGCCAATGATGGAGGCGGGGTGGATGGTGGGAGAAAAGGGTGGTATGGCAGGGACATGTGGAAAGGTGAGACATCTGGAGTTACCATCTGCTGAATGACACAACAGTCCATTAAGGCAGATTGACAGATCCCAAAGATGCAGAATGATTAAGTATGTGCAAAAATAAGCAGAACTCCTATAGTGTAGTCGAGGGAGTAAACTGAGGAGGAATTTTTCCATCAGTTAAAACACATTAATTGCACTATTTGCAGAATTTGTCCAGTACACTTACAGCACACGGTCTTCACATTTTCAGTAATTAAATTTACCACTCTCTGATTGAGTGCTTGTAGATTGTTGCAAGCAGTTGAATAGATTGTGAGTCCATGACTGCAAAGGAGCATTATGTTTTTTTCAGCATCATTAAAACATAATACGACTACAGCAATAACACAAGGACCAACTATTTCTCCGCATGTAACTGTTTGTATCATTAGCAAGCGACAGCAGTAATTGGTAGCAACACAGAGTGTGATTAGATGTTGATGGGCTCAGTTTTAGTGTTGGAAGACGTATTTAGATCATGTTATACTACACTAGTAAAAAAGAAAAAAGCTTTTTAAGTAAAATCCCTTCAGGTGGGACCCCTTTAAAGACTCACAGGATACATCTGAAGGGTTGTAAGGGGATTAATAAGTCGTAGCTAATCAAATGTTAGATTTTTGGGGGCTTTTCTCAAATAATGCTTTTTCGTAAGGTGCCACCAATCAAAATGGTTGGAAATCACTGGTTTAATCAGTATTTACCGTTAAAACTATAGTGAAATAGTAGACACATTGTTGGCATCAAGAATCCAGAATCTTTATTGTCATTGTGTTTTCACAAAGTGAAATTTTGATTGGTGACTCCCAGCTATAGATAAAAAAATAGAAAAAGGCACACTATATACAGATAAAATAGAAATCCTCAAAAGATACAGATATGAAAACAGAGTTAGTGCAAATGAGCAGTAGGATGGGTGGTAAAGTGCTGCAGTGATTAGCACTCAGAACAAAAAGTTGTGGGTTTGCACCTGCTGATCCCCTGGAGCTTTTCTGTGTAGCGTGGGTTTTCTGCAGGTGCACTGCCGTTCTCCCAGGGTCCAAAGACATGCATGACAGGTTAACTAGTGATTCTAAATTAGCCACATGCATGATTCTCTGTCGCTTTGTTTAAGCCAGTGATGGAGTGGAGGACTGTTCAAGGTTTGCCCTGCCTTGGTCTGCCACGACCCTCTGCATGACAAAACGGATTCCAAACTTTCTGACTTTGCTTAAACTACTCATTTGTGATATGCCATTGTGATGTTAAACTTCACCAAATCAAATCTTAAAATCATATTTCTGCTCTGCTCTGCTCTATTCTATTCTGTTCTACTCTGCTCTACTCTACTCTTCCCCTGCATTGGGTTCAAATGGTTAACATGTACACGTCTTTTAATGATGTAAGAATTTGGGGTTGAGGCATTTTCTAACCACTGTATATTTTTTTTAGATGGTTTGGGAGGTTGGAGCATCTGAAAACCTTGTGATTATAAATTGAATGTAGTGGAGTATTAGTATGAAGTGGCATAACATGAAAATAATTTTGCACTTTACTGTGCTTATAAAATAACTAGCTGCTTTGGTTAAAAACGTAGAGGGATACAAGTGGGTTTTCAAGGTAGGCAAATTGATTATCATAAGTCACAGTATAATGCAAATTGGTAATCCAACTGAAAAGAGAAAATGGCTGAATGAGTAACCCTTTAGTGACAATTAAAAAATGTTCATGTTTTATACAGAATGAGTTCACTCTTTCAAGGTAAAACTAACATTTGCAGACCTTCGGAAAATATGTGAACAAGTTACATGTGTTTCTGATGCAATATGTGACGCAAATGAACTGAATCTATTATAGTGTGATGTATTTCAAAATGTATAAATTCATGGAGTGAGTTAATAATGGTGGTTGACTTTCTTTTCTTTTCTTTTTTTTTTGAGGCTTTATCGGCTATAATGAGTAGCTCTCCTGTATAATTTTCTCATCCTGTTTCAGCATGGAGCTGAGTGTTGTTTTGTCTTTAGGTGCTACATTATTACCTACAAATGATAACCATCAAAGTCCCCCTGTAGGGAAAAGGAACAAGCTTCTAATTATATTAACGCCAATGTTGACCTGAAGACAATGGCTTTCTCCTTCGTATTTAGAGTCGTGTAATCTTCCTGTTGCCAACAAACTGTGACCTTAGGTATTCACACATGAAAACTGTCTTCACATCATGCGTCAGATGTCCTGCAGCCTGCAGCTGTTGTGCAATGTTTGTGAGCCTCTTCTGCCTTGTTTATCACCTTTGCTGTCGTTTTATACACAAACCCCTTAGAATAACATCTCACAGCTATTTTACGACATAAATATTCTCTTATAAGTCAACTTTAATGAAGTGTGGTGCTTTTTATGTTTGTGTCCCTGAATGAGTGCTATTTAATGCTGGATCACTGATGGCCCTGTTGCCGTTTTGTTGTGTGGAACTGGCACCTTTCTGTGATTTAATACACCTTATGCAAATCAGTATATGTGGGCGTTGTAATTCTCATGATTAATCCTCCACATCTTCACCACCATGCTGTTCCCTTTCTCTGCAGAATGATCCCATCTACCAGCAAGAACTTCTTAATCAATGATCTGGCGGCAGGCCGGGAGTATGACCTTTGCGTGCTGGCAGTTTACGACGACGGCATCACATCATTAACGGCCACACGTGTGGTCGGTTGTGTGCAGTTCCACACGGCCAGTGAGGTCAGCCAGTGCCGCTTCATGCACAGCCAGTTCCTGGGAGGCACTATGATCATCATTATCGGTGGTATAATTGTTGCGTCAGTGCTAGTGTTTATCATCATCCTGATGATCCGTTACAAGGCCTACAGCAGCCCAGAGGACAGCAAGACCAAGGTCAGCACCAGCATGCATTCCCAGACCAACGGCAGCCAGCAGCGGCTCCAGCGCTCCGCCTCCAAGCAACCTTCCGACGAGGGCCAGCGTGAAACCCAGGCGCCCAAAGAGTGCATGGCGCTGGTGTTGAGGGTGGACAGCGAGAAGAGGGAGGATCCAGGTGCCACCACTGCCATCCTGGAGGTGGAGCTGCCTTCACTGTCTCTAGACAAGATGAAAAGGAGAACCAGCCTGGATGCCCAGCGCTCCGGACCCCCATCTGAGGACACACAGACGGACAGCAGCCTGACAGGCTCCACCATGTCCCTGTGTCTCATAGGCCCCAATGCTGGAACCAAGGAGGCTCCCAGGCTCAAGGACAAAAAGAATGCCCTGGCCAACATGGGGTTGCTCCCCAATGAGCTGGCACGAACTAGGCACAGATTCTCTTTTGACGGTGGGGATTACTCCATATTTCAGAGTCACAGTTACCCACGCAGAGCGAGGACGAGGTGGCACAAGTCCACCAACCAGCTCAACATGGAGTCGTCGCCGCTCGCCAACAGGAGAGTTACTTTCAGCAGCACTGAGTGGATGCTTGAGAGCACAGTCTGAGGGAAGCAGTGTAGCCAAAAAATGGCTCAGCCACACAAAAGCATACACATGTAAAAACACAACTATGTCTTCATGCCATACGACACACTTTTCCCTGCACTCAGCAAATGATAAAGCACATTTACTTACACATGCAAACTTTCTGTGAGTTCCTGCAGAAGAACACAATCTCCCTTCATCCTGGCTCCCCATCATACTCCCAGAGAGGTTTGTTGGCCATGTCGTTTCTTTATGCAGCAGTGCCTTAGTCTTTAAAAAAAAAAACAAAAAAAAAAAACGTATGAATGGAGGATGCTGCTCGCTGTAGTCATAAACCTTCCTCTCTATCATTGCCTCCCACTCTGATAATGGGAAGCATTACGTTGGATTTTTAATTTTCTCCTTTTTCTGGGACATGCCAAGGGGGTGTGGCATTTGGATGTGACTGTTTATTGTTAAAAAACGAAAAGAAAAAAAAACTTAATCATAACTGTAAAGTGAACAGCCAGGTATCCTGTTATGTCAATCATGTTTTGGGTTTCTTTCAGAAAAAAAAAACAAACAAAAAAACTTTTTGCACAGAAGACACGAGATACAAGGACAAGTATCACCACCAGTCTATACAATAATAATAATAATTAAAAAAAAGGAACAGAATTTTACAAATGCCGATTTCTAATGTTAGCGTAGAGGGGGACGGACGCGGAAACCTGCCATGGATTCTTCTTTGACAGTGGGACTGTATGATGTTAAATAGGTATTGTTCCAGATGTGACTGTATATTAATCGGTACTGTATCTGGCTGGTCTAGATAAAAGACAACAAAACAAAAAAGACATATATAAGTATATTAAAACTTTGGTGTATGTGTACTAACTATGTAAGTAAGTAAGTCATATGTCACATGACTTTTTACAAAGCATTTGGGTGTTGGCTGCAAGTTTTTACATTAAAAACCTGTGTCATCACACCTGTCCCTATTTAGTATGTCAAAGTTTGGACCATTTATCCCCTCACGAAGGGTATTAAATTTTTTGTGTGGGTTAACTGTATCAATGGCGTTGTCTTCTTGTGCTGCAGGAGTAGCAGTGTGCAGGGAGGAACACACAAATTGAGATGATAAATATTTAATCCTTGAGTGCTATTTATAAGGCTTCAGTGAAAGCTCCACAGCATCCACGGAGTGGGACGACGAGGGACACGACAAAGGTGCTGAATTCAAACACAGCCAGCTGCTATTGCCAGGATTGTAAGATTTGTTGCTTTCCACAAGGGGGAGACAAAGCTCTGCAAGGTTTCTAATTAATGTCAGACTGCAGTGAGGATGCATTAATAACCTTTATTAGCAGAGAGCCTGCATCACATCCTGCACTTGTTTTTCTGAAGTTCTAATTTTAGACCTCAAAAATGGGGTCAGATTTTGCTTTATTTACTTATTTTTTAGCATCTAAAAGCAGTGTGTATGTAAACACTCAAAACATAGGTATACAAATAATTATGTAGTCATGAGCTGATAAAAGGACACTTTTCAAGTGTTTATTTTTGAATTAATCAGAATTTATAACCTCCTGTGAAGCATCCATAAGTGGCTTTAAGCATATCATTATAACACAATATGCCACAGTAGTATTAATATTGAATGACATACCTTTAAAAACATCTACAATTCCTCACATTTCCTCACATTGAATTATGAAAACATCCTTCAACTGTTCATGAAAGAAGGCAGCTTTAAAACTGTTCACAAACGTGTTCATTCAGCTGCATGTCATCGCCTTCGTCAGCTGAGTTTATATCCAGTTGTCATGGAGAAGCACCTAATAATGAAAAAAATGTGAGAGTATTATTAGTGAATACAATAAGTCCAGACATATACACCAGTCTTTCACAACAAAGACAGGCGAAGTGAAGAACACTTACTATCTCGTTACAATGCAGCGTTCTGAAGCGAGGCCTTGGGCTCTGGCAGTCATGTGGATGTTAACTTGACATATACCACCCACCTAAACATTATTATAGACCAAGCAAAATTGGAGATGTGATTGTTGTTCATTTGTAAACACTTAAAGTATTGTTATATCTGCGTACAGCTATGTTATAGTGTATTTTAAACCATTCTAGAGTCTTTACGTGCTGCTTAAAAACGGGATGAAATAAACTATCAAATAAGTGCATGACAACAGGAAAAGATAGGATTGGGGTGGATGAGGGATATTTGTTTGCTTCCTCTGACTACAGCTACTTAGCACAAGCTGAGATGAAGCTGAGCTGCAGGGACAGCAGAGAGATAAAACATGGAGAGGAGAGATAAGTCACTCTGGGGGCTTTCGATTCTCCTGAGTCTCTGATTTGCATCCTCAGCGACGGAGAGGATTGAGTCCAAGAAAGGGGTCATCTCTTCTTTCTTTCTTCATCAGACTTAACTAGGATTCAGCTAAAACATCCACATTTTGCATTGCCTTTAGTGTTCTCTCTCCAGTTAGGGGAAGGTTTATGGTGTAAATGCTCGGCTGTCAGTTTGTGGCGCACGAGCTTTTCAGCCCCTGTCCATTTCCTCATTAACCACTGAAGCTTAACAGTGTGGAAAAGTGCTGCAGACCATTTCTCCCAGCAGGAGAAGTATTTTCTGTCTGCTCCTATCTGTAACCATTATTCAACACAAAATCTGCTTAGGTAGGTGGAGGCTGAGACATCAACCTGTCTTCAAAATTGGCCCGGACAGCCAAACTAGCGAACACTGGGGGTAGAGCAAAGTGTGTTGTGTCTCATCAGCAGTTCTGAGCAACTGTGAAAAAAATGTGCCTTGACTTGGTGAAGGTTGTTTTTTTTTTTTTTTGCCGAAGATCCCATTATATGTTTAATGCATACTAATGCCTGTTTGAAAAGTCCAATCTGAGCATGGTTTATTACGTTTAAAGTTTAAAGTCTTATCCGTGCCGACCATGCTGCCTGCTGTAAAGCATCACCGCTCATTCCAACAAACTATTCCCGCTGTGCTGATGCTCAATTTTGTTGAGCGCTTCAGTGATTGAATGATTTTATCACACTTTAACAAGAAAGTAAGCTAAATAGATAATGCTTTGATCCTATGTGGAACTTGTGATGCTGTTTTTCTAACAGCTGGATATCTTGAAACAACCAGCTTTTTACACATTCTTCATCACTTACACCTGTAAATTGGGATTTTGTTTAATGTGCTAACAGCCTGTTTCGCGTAGCTTCTCATATCTCACAATTGGAAGAGAGTTGCAAATTGAAGAAATACTAGCACCTTAATTGTGTAGTGACTTTTCTGAAAGTAACAGTAAAAGTTGCACATATATAGTAAGTATAGATCAGTGTAAGAACAACTATGTTTTTGTTTGAATTTATTTCTATACAGGACTACATCCATGCTTTTGCGTGTTTTTGTGTGGCTTTATATGTGTTGTGGTTTGATCTAAGCAGTTAATATTTACCTTCATTAATTACCACAAACACACCAAAGTTATGATTATTTACCATCTGGGACCCAAGAATTCTCTGTGCAAATGTTTGTGCCAATCCATCCTTTACTTGTTGAGATATTTCAGTCTGCAGAAACTGGTACTGTCGTCTCCAAGCCACTGGCGTAGCTAATAACGGTAGATATATTTCTCATTATCATTATAATATAGTGAGATGCATTTTCCTGTCTAAATAGGTGGAGCTACGAAACACCCTCAATTTTGGATTTTGCCCTTTTGCCAGGATACTTACTAACCGTGGCAACATGTTTAAAAAAAACCCCGTCAACACCGATTTGACTTGCCGAATTTCATTTGCTTTTTTCCATTTCCAGGATTCAGGCAGTTGCAGCCAAGCTGAACACAGCTCACTCTCCGCTGCTTAGAGAGAACACTTAGCCTATTGACACAGACTTAGTGAAGTGCTTCGGGCTTTTCCAGTACACACACTTTAGAAGTGATTTACCAACACTTCCTTTGGCATCAGATTATCTAAAAATATCCAGATGGCACAGGCTTAGTCCTTGTTACCAGGTTTGCACAGATGTTAATGTTTAGAATAGGGGTGTTTAAAATGTGTATTTCTCAGACAAGAATAAGACGTTACGGAGGACAGCTATCTGCAGCTTTTCAGGAGTATAGACTAGAATAGGATAGCAGTCAAAGAGCACTTCCACGACTCACTAAATTTATTCACTTTGATCATGAACAGCAGCTTATTAAGGTCTATCTTGTGCATCATAAAGAATACTGCGTGTTCAGGACTGTAGCGGGATCTTTGATATGTGATGGACAACACAGAGGAAGCTGTGCTTTGTTTCTTTTCTGACAAACAACTTGACAAAAGAATCACAAGGCTTCTAATCAGAAATGTAATTTTCTTATGCTGGAGGCTATTTCAACGTATTAAAGTATGACTAATTAACTCTTATCTAGATGTACACTGCCATCTTGTTACATTTCAGTTTTTAGCTGCAAACATGAGAACGTTGTCCAAACAGGTCAGTGAAAACTGTAGTTGTGATAACACTTATGCTAGTGCATATGTGGGAATCTAATGAAAGAATCATGATTTAACGTCCATAACCATTTCTGTTAAAGGATAAAAGGTTCCAAGAGTTGGGTTATTGTCAAGAAATCCCATAAAATCCTCTGTGGTCCTCTGGCCTTCCCCCTGGATGCCTCTCCCAGCCTCCCCACTTTTAATGCACCACATGACACTCAGGGTTACACTACCACGGTGCAGGGATAATGTCTCCAGTCTGGGATCGGGAGACATTAATAGGGGGTAACGGGGGGGTTTCACTGCTATGGCCTCACTGGTGGGACTCGGCGTCCTTATGGCTATGGGGTGGCAGGGGTGGACCATCATCCGTGTTGCTGTGGCTGGGGGGTCCCCGGGACCTGGGGCCTGTGGCCTGGGAGGGTTCTCCTGCGTGCCCAACGGGTCCGGGCTGGTGCGATGGCTCTTGGTGGGCTGCGGAGGCTGGATTGGCCGTCCTGGTGGGCGCTGTGGCTGTGGCATGTGGTGGCTCTGTCCTGGTGGGTTGTCAGGACGCATTGCGGGGAGTGGGGGCCCTGGGTGTACTGCGCTCGCCTGGGGCCTGGTGCGGGGGGTATGCGGGGTGCCTCCCTGTCGGCATCGCCGGGCCCCACCACACTGTCCATTTTTACCCTCTGGACTCGCATCGGGGCCTGGCTTCGATTTCCTCTGGCCGGCTCCCGGTGGCGGCCTGCTTTGTGCTGGGCTGGTTGCCATCCCTTCGGTGGGCCGCTCGGCCCCTGTGTCTGGCTTCCTGGCTGCATGGGGCCACTGGCCCCCTCGGGGGTGGGGGGTTTGGTGGGGGCCGGGGTGGGCGGGGTGGGGGTTTGGGTGGCAGGTGGGTCCTTGGGCCGCCTGGGTCGGTCTTGGCACGCTGGGGGTGTCGGTAGCTGCTCCCTCTTGTTCTCTGGGTTTGTGTGGCTCACGGTGGCCCCGGTGGCTCTCTGGGGGCCCCGGTGGCTCTCTGGGGGCCCCGCCCTGTGGCTCCTACGGCCCGGGGGGAGGGTTGCCCTGTTGGCTTGGCCCTGCCTTGCCGTGATTGCTGTTCTGGGCTTCAGGGTCCTTCACACTTGCATGTTTGATCAGGTCTCGCCAGCTACTGTCGAGTCCCATTGTCAGTGAATGATGGGACCCACCAGAATGTGCTGAGAATCTCTCCAGAGTCTCTACCCTAAACTCATTCTCTCTTTCACTAGTATCCTCTTCCGGCCTATTTTATTCTATTCTATACTATCAAGACATCCACAATTATGGTGCTCAGTACCATTTGTTTAATTATTTATTTATTGAATCTCTTTTTCTTTTGTGTTTTTTTTTTCAGTTTTATTGATGGGCAGTTAGTAGTTGGGAATAACACACCACCTCACAATCTTTAATTGTAATAGCACCGCCTGTTAGTTTCTATCCCTGTCCGTCCTGTTCGTCCTGTCCAGTCTTTGTTTCCCTGCACATCACTGAGGTGTAGCACCGCCCTCCCTGGCTCATAATAGGGAATTCTAAATAAAGAATATCTGCTTAGCTTTCAGGGAGGGCCGGTGATGGTCACACACATGCACTAAATATTAAAATATTTGGCTGCAAGACTAAAATATGCATCAGTCTCATATAATGTTGACACCTCTTTTGTGGAGTTAAACAATGAGAATAAATGCAGACAAAAAAAATCCCATAAAAAGACAATACTAACTCTTCTAAAAGATTGTCCAAGATACCATTTCATTATTTAAAGTCTATTTCTGTTAAGAACTGAGCAATATCGTTTGAGCAAATGCTGCTAAAACAGGACTTAACATCGTGTATTTACTGGAAGCTATTTTCAGCTCTGGATTAATACACATTTGTGGTGTTCTAGTGATATGCAAAACAGCAAAAAGGGTGCATAAGGGATTGATTCAAAGACAACTGCAGTGCCAGTGTTCATTGTAATGAAGGAAGACATCACAGTGCAGCTCACTGATGAGTCTTGGAATAGTTTTATTATAACAGTGAAGCTCTATGGCAGCGGAAAATAAAGGGCTATATGGAAGTTATTTCATTCGTGCCCACGTGCTATGCATCCTCACCACTCGGCTATTGTGTGGCCCAACTGAGTGAAAATCATTGAGGTAGTGAGGGAGGCTAACTGTTTACTAAAAAAGTGAAAAGCGACAAGTGAAAAATGTTTTCTTAAAGCTCATCATTGCTTCAAGAAAAAAGCAGCAGTCTCTCACAATATTCTAAATACTGTAATTGTGTTAAATTGCTTGTTATACTATACCCCACTATACAGTACCATCAGCTCCACAGACAACACTTGTTAGTTGGATAACATCATTGTCAGTTTTGGTCATTTAATGGGAAATTTTGCCAACTAAATAGATACTGAATATCACCACAGTTATCCTTGAAAAATGCATATTCCACCATTTTAAATATGAAAAATACATAATGCAAAATACATGTTTATTTTTCACCTATTACAATATCCTGCTTACCAATGTTAAAAGCAAATTCCCAATGTATCACAATTAATGAGGAAAGTTGCATAATTTGATTCTTTTTCTCTTAAATTAGGTAAAAAAACAAACAGTGGTCATTTCAGGACAGATTTCCACATGAAGCAGGCCAACTGAGGAAAGAATCAATGATCAATCACCGAGCCTGCAGCCCACAGGATTTTCTGATGAGGCAGGTGGAGGATACCCCACCATCCCTCTTCATGCTGCCTGCAGTACCGTGTGCTTCAAGCCACTGCAGAGGTGATGAGTTATTGCTACGCAGAGCGCCCACGGAGAGGACCGACAGCACAGGTTTGTTGATGTCAAACAAAGTACAATACAGAACAGCCCTGCAGTGAAAAGCCCTCTGTGCAGTTAAGATGAACAAAGGACTCTGCAGTGGTTTTCCTGGTTGTTACCTGAGCTGTGTGCCTGTTCATGTCCGTGTATCTCAGTCTGCAGAACTATCATCTGAGCTCTCCTCTCCTGCTGCTCTCCAGTTTTTCCTCCTCTTCTTTTTTGAGTTCGGCCCTGAGTCTGAGTCTTTGTGGGAGTCCTGCTTTCGTTTTTTGTGAGTCCGCCTCTCCCTTTTAACCTCGTCATTACTGTCTCCCGAGCCACTCTCCTCATCTCTCCCTCTGCTTTTTGCACTTTTCTTGTTCTTATGTCGACTTTTAGTCCTTTTTCTCCTCTGCTTGTCTTTGGTGGTGTCGCTGTCATCAGTGCTGCAGTCGCTGCTCGACGACTCCACTCTCTTACGTTTTTCTTCCGCACCTTTCTTCCTCTTTTTCTTTTTCTTCTTGTGGGAGGATTTTTTGGATCGTTTTGATAAGGATGCTTCTGTGTCAGACTTGGACTTTTTAATCTTGTGACGACTAACCTTCTTTGTGGTTTCCTCACTAAAGGAAAGCAAAGAACAAAATAACTGTAGGCAAAACACAACACTAGTATGTTTTTAGGTTTGAAATGATGTCTTATAGGAGCAATTCACCAGTGCTACACAGTGAGATCAATCTAATGAAAAGCAAGCATCTCTTCTAAGGCTCTGGAGAAGTTTTCAATGGGGAATGAAAACAAGGGTTATTTCAGCATTTTGATTGGAGATCTCTGTTTTTGCAACAGAAAAAGCAGCTGAAAGAATCTAATGTCACATTTACGTCATGTGGGATGGATGGCAAAGGTGAAAAAGACTCCCATGTTAATGACTTGAAGGTGCTCATGTCAGCAAGATGCTTATAATGTTGGTAGTTAGAAGATTACAATATTATGTATTTACAATATAACCTGTGATCCATCACATGTGGGTTTAATTACACTGAACAACTCTCTGCATTCAACGTTGTTTTGTATTTTTCATTTGACAAAGTACAAAGTCAGATACAAACTTATAAAGAACTAGCTAGAAGTTGATGTGTATACTGTTTAGTTAAAAACGCAGAATTACAGTAACTTTGACATATGTGGCTGTGGCACAGGAAACTCATCAAACTTTAATATGCAAATGGTAGGATCTGGCTTTTTTGGGTTCACACTAGGGACTAAAAGTCAAGATATCCCGACTTCTCTGCATATCAACTTTTTTTATTTCATCTTGCATGACTACCAGTTTTGTGGAAGAATAGTAGTAAATTGCTGGTGTGCCCTTTAAAATCTTGGTTGCATATGTAGCTCAATTTTAAGCTTGTTCAGTGCAGTGCTGCATTTTTGCTTACCCATCACTTTTGAACTCTTCAGGATAAAGCTCCTTAAAGCCGCTGTGTCCCCATCTGTGATGTAAACACATGAGATGCTGCAAATTTGTCTGCCTTAACTAACTCACCTGCTTTATACAACAGCATGAGTGAATGTGTATTGTCATTAATAGATAAATAAATACAATACAGAGCTAATTTCATTTCCAGTACTGTACCTGTCAGGATCATTGGCCTCGAAGTCATACAGTTTGCGCGTCCAGTATCGAGCCTCTCTGTCATCATGTTCTGAAACTCGCTCTCTGCTGCGACTGAAGTCTTTATGTTGATCTGACACTCGATCGCAGTGCATACGTCCTCTGGAACAAAATCATTATCAATAAATCAGCAAGCCAATATGCCGTAACAGCTCCCTAAACTGAGAGCTTCATTATGAAACACGGTCTCAAATGAGTATTGGTGTCTCTTGTATTTAGGTGGCTCAAATTAAACTGGGGCATTCACGGCTCCTACCTCACACACTCTGCATCTGACAAATGTTTGTGGTGGGACATTTGGATCTCCCAGTCTCGCATTTTCCACATCTCCATCTCTTCCTGGATCTGCAGTGGGTCAACAACAATATATGCATAAAAACTACCCTCACATGCATTGATGTGCACAGGATTCAAATATTTACAGACATTACATACATCCTTTTTCTCGTGGGAAATTAAAAAAAACAACCTGGTGTGTGAACATGCGTGTGGCTGCCAAGTATCACTATAAACAACCTACATTTCTATCCTAGCTCAGTGATATCTGGTGCCAGAGCCTGGTCCTTGATCAATTTATTCGGAAAAAAAATTCAAAAATATCCAAGCGCATCTCAGGGGACAAAACTTTTTTGAGCCTTCATCTATGAAAACAACACACCATGTTCATTTCTGTGATGTGTGCAACTTAATAGAGCTAAAACAGTTCCTTTTTAATCAAAGGACTGAAAATAGGTAGCTGTTTTATCATTTCAGTAACTTGTTAAATAAAACGTCCACTGTTAACTAGTTCCAGCTTTCAGAGTATTAGAATAAGAAGTAAACCAAACAACAAGCAAGCTGAGATATCATTTTAAGCCTTTTGATACTTGTGAGTTTATTTAGGCAATATCACAAACACAATATAACTCAACAGCACCACAAACTGCAGTCTTAAAAAATGACTGTAAAATTAAAGCAACACCTCTTTAAAGCATTTTCTAACAAAAATGCAGCAAAGTACATTCATAAAGATGGGATTTATAACAGAACACCTGCATCAGACTACATTAGTTTCAGTGGTGAAAGATTTACACTGAAACTTTAGTAAAAGTGGAAATGCAAGTGTGTAAAAATACGCTTGAAAATGTATTCAAAGGGTCAAGAATTAAAGTATTCATTATGTTGAATGGCTACTATGAGTGATCAGTTATAGAATCCCTGAAGTCCACAAATTATCATCATTCAGCAAGTTAAAATGTTAGTTCAGGACTTCTCAGTCTCTGTATCAGACATATGGTGCTCAACCACAACATCAAAGCGACTGACAGGTGAAGTGAATAACATTGATTATCCTGTTGCTATGGCAACTGTCAAAGGGTGGGATACTTTAGGCAGCAAATGAAGTTCTTGAAAGTGATGTGTTGGAAGCAGGAAAACTGGGCAGCATAAGGATTAGAGCGACAATGACGAGGACCAAATTTTGATGGCTTAGTCACAGCATCTCCAAATGGCAGGTGCTGTGGGGTGTTCGTGGTAAACAGCAGCCATCACCAAAGAAAAGTGGTCCAAGGAGGGACAACCAGTGAAAAGGTGAAAGAGTCATGGGTACTTGAGGCTTACTGAAGTGTATTGGGAGTGAATGCTGGCCACTGTGGTCCAAACCCACAGAAAAACAAACTGCTGAAAACCTTAATGCTGGCTGTGATAAAAAGGCGTCAGAACACGCAGTGCCAGAATGCTCACTCTGACCCTTGTCTACTGCTGCAAGCAGCTGGTGAGTATAAAAAATTGCACCATGGAGCAATGGAATCAGGTGGCCTGGTCTGATGAATCCCATTTTGTTTTACATCACAGGGATAACCTGGTGTGTGGTTTACCTGGGGCAGAAATTATCATGAGCAACATGATGCGCTATGGGAAGCAGTCAAGCTGGCAGAGGCAGTGTGATGCTTCAGGCAATATTTTACTGGGAAACCTTGGCTCCTGGCATTCATTGTTACTCTGACATGTACTAGCTACCTGAATATTGTTGCAGACATAGATCCTTTCAAGACAACAGTATTCCGTGATGGCAGTGGTCTCTTTCATTAGAGTAATACACCCTACTACATTATAGAAAGGTCAGGAATGGTTTGAGGAACATGACAAAGAGCTCAAGCTGTTGGCTTAACCTCCAAATTTCCCAGATCTCAGTCTGATCGAGTATCTATGGCATGTACTTGAAAAATCAAAGTCTAACCCGAGGAGGCCTCATCGCACAATGCATTAGTGTCTGATATACCCTACGACACCTTCAGAAGTCTTATGGAATCTGTACCTCAAGTCCAAGTAGTTTTGATGGGAGACCCACACAATATTGGGCAGGTGGTTTTAATGTTGTGTTATTAAGCATTGATGTGAACAAATGCAAAAATAAATTGTAACAAGCTGGTGGGGAATGAACTGTTGCATTAGCCTGTTGAATAGTTTTGAGACCCTGCACAGCTGTGATCCTTCGCAACAAGTGGTTTCACTTATTTGTGTGATTTTCTGAAGACTGTTGAACCATGAACAGACTAGGCTTCATGGACAGCTCTCTTTCCATCTCAATCCTTGGAGCTTCAGTTAAAAAAAAAAAAAAAGCTAGACTTTGTCTTTCAGGCTCCTGAAGACATTTCGCCTCTCATTCAAAGAGATGTGAAACGTTCAAGAACCTAAAAGAGAAGTCCAGCTGCTTTCTACTGAAGCTCCAAGGATTACCAAGAACTGGATGGTTGAGAACCTACAAAAACATACTTTGTCTTTCTTGTTAGTTTTATTGCTGGACAGGCAAAGGATATAAATGTTAAAATGCTGTGAGGTTTTTTTTAGTCGTGCCTTCGTTTTTCTCACTTTGACGTTTTGCAAAACTGATGTCAGATACATAAAGCGCAACAAAAGAGTGATATTTTTATCTGAATGTCGTGGAGAGTATGTATAAAGTAGTACAAAATAAAAATAATTGCAGAAAGTACAGCAACAATTACCTTTAACAGGGTTTCTGCAGAAATCAGCCAGTCAAATTTAATGCTTTTTAATGCCATTTTTAATGCTAGACTATAAAAATTTTAATGCCACGACCATGAACTCAACAAATTACATGGGTTTGGTTTTTTGTAAAAGATGATTTTTATATGAAAACTGTCCCTACATTTCACAATTTCTGAATCTGGAAACCACCCCTGACCACCAACAGGCTGCAGTCATTCTCTGAATTCCATGTTTTCTGGCCATTTTTACTGGAATTTGCATTTCCCCATTTCCCAGCTCTCCTCCACTTGGTCCAGCCTGCTGGCCACTTTCCAATCATGCAGTTTTTGGCAATTGTACCCGACCAGCCGGAACAATTATCACAATGCTTCGGCATGTTTACGCAGATGCACATATCTGACGAATCGCAGTCTATAATTACATATTATTATATCATTATTATCAATTTTTTTTTTTTTAAAATGCAGAAAGAATTTTTAATGCCTCTGAGAATCAAATTTAATGATTTTTACTGCCATTTAAGGCTTTAATTTTCACAAAATCAATTTAATGACTATTGATACTTTTTAATGCCCTGCAGAAACCCTGTTTAAATAAAATTTGAGCAGATGCTAAGAACAGCTACTTTTTACCTCTAATGAACTTTGGCTCTGTGTACCTATTAAACTGGCTAAGTAGGTTTCCCACAAACACATTAAACTCTGGTAAACACACATTAAACACAAATTAAACACATTAAATCTGTTGTAAGACTGTACAACATCAGCATCAATGGCTGATGTTAACATAAACTGGACTCATATCATATCATCTTGAATCATGGTAAAATCTGCACAACTCCTTGCACTGCTGGCATTTTCTGCACTTTTACAATTACATGTATTCCACAAGCCACTTTATGCTGATGTCACTTATAGTGTAGTAATACTGCATTTATTCATTTTTCATTCTTAATTCTTGTCTATATTGTACATATTATTGTTATTATAATTATTATCTTTACTGTACATATGGTTAGTGCTGCTCTGAAAGATTTCTGCTGCTGTAAGACTGGAAATTTCCCCTGACCTGGGGAGTAATAAAGGACTATCTTATCTTAACTCAAACGCACCTTATTGTGGGCATCTGTGTGGCGGATTACATTCCTCAGCAACGTCTTCCCCATCGGCTGCTTTGACATGACGACTCCTGACGTGTGACACGTGTAAGTAAACACACAAAACAATTCGTTGCTTGGCAAAGCAAAACATCAAGGTGACAAGTGCACGAACACCGGATTATCTTCAGAAGACTACATACTGAGCATCGCCTGTTCGCTTAGCTCGACAGCTAACAACAACACTCAACCCGTTTACCGTCTACGCCTTGCTGTTTGTCAAAACAACGACAAAAAACACTAGCTGCACGACTACACGTTTACTATCATTTCGTAAAGATGTACAAACTGTACCTTTCAGAAACGAGTAGCATTCAAGAAGAACGAAAACCGCCCGCAGTTTCCAGCCAATACTTCCGCTCTACGTAACGTCGTCGCACAATATATGTCACGAAATGTTTGGAAAAACTGAGCCGTGATTGGTCCAACGGCCCGTCAATCATCATGGTAGCTGCTATGAATGTTAGTATTATTCAACACTTCAACAAACGACTTAAAATTTGCTAACTGGTACATAGTTGTTCTTAAAGTCTAATCTGTTAAAATGTTTAATAGCTCTAAATGTTATTATGACAAAAATAAGGCATTATTTTGAGAAACTAATAATAATTTAGCAGTATTTAATAGCAACATTGACTCAAATTGCTCATAGTTGTCTGTCACCATGTTAGCTGCAGCAACAAACTAAAACTATAACATTCAGGTTTTTTTCCTGTACTTGACAGGCTGAACAATGTCAGACCAGAACACGAGATGTTGCAAGAAAAAACAAGAGAAAGGGGTCCGTAATCTGTGTATATTTTGGCAATTGGATTTTCCGTTCTGAAAGGGGTGTTGAAAAACAAAAAACAGTGGTTATTTGATTTTCATTTTAAAATACAAAAATTAAAATTGAAATACAAGGCCTTTTTCCTTTTCATGATCAAAAAGGGATATACTAAATTTTAAAAATGCTTTGATTTTCATTTTATATTTAGAATAACAAAAAAGTAAAATCAGTAAGAGACAGAAACGAAAAAAAGGTCCGTTTTTTCATTTTCTGAGACCGAAAGTGGTCATCAGCAAGTGTGAAGCCAAACAGAGTACGGTGCATAGACTGTATATAATTTTTTTTCGTTAGTTTTCATGGTCGAAATGAGGTGGCCGATCTTAAAATAAATCAATATTAAATTTTATGTAGAGCATTAAAGT
The DNA here is from genome assembly GCF_022539595.1 of Amphiprion ocellaris. Classification (NCBI taxonomy): domain Eukaryota; kingdom Metazoa; phylum Chordata; class Actinopteri; family Pomacentridae; genus Amphiprion; species Amphiprion ocellaris. The sequence continues at coordinate 1,835,050 of NC_072772.1, forward strand.
TTTGCGGAGCCAGGGGGCGGGACTACTTAATTGACAGTCCGGTCTGGAATGATTGACAGGTTCTATGGAGGAAGCAGCAGAGATTCTGCTCTCCTCCTTTGGATTAATTCTGATACAATAACTGTTGGTTTATTTATTTATTTATCTATGCAGCAGCAGAACATTTTCCACAGACAGTTTTCCTGCCTGTTGGCTTGTTTTAACCAGTTTTCTGCCTTCGGCTGATTCTGCCAGCAGACACTGAAAGGACTCTGATAGTTCGGTAAGTTAATGTTTATTTTCGTATCGGTGCCGCTTTTAATCCACTTTATATGCAGCTTTTGTGTCAGATATAATGTGTGCCATGCACTCCAGATGTTGGTGGAGTTTATTTCTGTGTGTTGACCAGAGAAGAGAGTTAGCATCCAGTAAATATTGGTTTTAATGTTAGCGATGCTAATCGAGCTAGCTGCTCAGTCGTAGCCTGATTAAAGCTAACGTAGCATTAAGCTAACGATGTTTGTGTTGTTTCATGTAAACAGCTGCAGTGTGTTGTGTTCCTGTAATGTGGTTCATTAAGTTCATAAAACTGCTGCTGGTTGACGTTAATGTAACGTTCAGGAAACTTAAATGTGATTAAAACAGTAACGTTAATGTTCTAGTTGTCAGTAATCAGCTTTAATTTGACACTAAAACAGACTGATAGTTTTAAATGACATCAGTTTCATTAATTTGTTAAAAATTGTCTCATTTGTTGTTGTGATGTTGCTGCTGATTCATTAAAACCAGATGATCCGTGTTGAAGACACGTTTAGTTCTAGTATCAGAAGTACATTAAGGAAAATGGAAGTTTAGTTCTGCTACGTCAAAGATTTCAGGAATGAAATAACTAAATGAGTCTTTATGCCTCAAACTTTATACTTTACAATAATGAAGCAATGTGGAGAGTGAAGTTTCTGTTTCACCCACAGCGTGCTTTGGGGCAGCCGGGTTGGACTTGATGTTTGAAATACTGACCGACAGCTCAGATTTAACTGTCTGTAGTTCTGTTTTGATGGATGTTAAACTTTCATTCAAAGCCGCCAGGAGCTGGGTCTTTAAAATAACCGCCGTCTCGTTACAGAGTGAAAGTAGCAGTTCCTCCTGAAGGTCAGAGATTGCAGCATCTGGGGGCCTCTTCAAAAGAAGACATAGTTGATGAAGGCGTTCTGGAGCAGGACCAGAAAGACCATGACCAAGCAGCCTTGAGATCTTAGACAGCGTCTCCCTCAGGTGGGTGTCAATGGTGTTCACGGTTAGGTCTGTGGTAATCCCATCATAAAATAAAACAGAAAAAATCTACATTATAAATCAACATGTAACCAAAGTACTCTGTGTATAATGCCATAGTATAGGATGTAGTTCAGAAAATGTCAAAGTATAGTATACTTTTCAAGAATACCATAGTATGGCCTGTAGTTCATAGTACAGCATGTCGGCAAAAAAAACCCATAGATTATTATGTGGTTCAAAAAGCGCAAAATGATAGGATGTTGCCTAAAATTGTCATGTATGATATGTGGTTCAAAAAATGTCATAGTGCAGTATGTTGTCAAAATAGTATGTTATTCTAGAAAACAGAGTATAATATGTCGTCTAAAAAATGCCATAGAATAATATTTCATTGCACAAGTAGAAGTATAGTAATTTTTAAAACTGTTTAAATTCTTATGTTGCTAAAAAACAATAAAAAAGTCATAGTAATATGTCAATTAAAAAAGCTTATAGTATAGAATGGCGCCCAACAAATATCATAGTATAGCATGTCGCTCTAGAAACGTCATAGTATGGGCTTTTGGTCCAAAAAACGTCATAGTATAGCATGTTGCCAAAAAAAAGGTCATAGTTTAGCATGTCACTCTTAAAATGTCATAGTAGAGCATGTCGCTCTAAAAACATCAGCATAGCATGCCGTCCAAAAAACATCATAGTAGAGCATGTCGTCAACAAACATCGTAGTATAGCATGTTGCTCTAAAAACGTCATAGTTTAGCATGTCGCTCTAAAAATGTCATACTGTAGCATGTCTCTCTAAAAACATCATAGTATAGCCTTCAGTCCACAAAACGTTATTTCCCGGCTGTCTGAAGTAGGTGAGGAGCAACACAAAAACATTCTTGCACTGCACATCTCTGCACTTTTAAACTTTATTTTTATTTTTATTTTTTCTGTTAAAAAATTTTGCCACCCTTGTATATATTGTAAATAAAGCTGCTGTAACAATGTAAATTTCCCCTGGAGTGGGGAGAAATAAAGAACTTTATCTTATCTTATCTAAAAACAGTCCAAACACTGGTTTCCAGAGGGTTAGAGGAGTATTTATTTGAAAGAGTAAGTTTACAACAACACAACATGTGAGGGGGTTAAAAACAAATGGGTGTTAGTAAAATAAAAATAAACAGAACTAAAAGTGAACTTCATGTTGACATTGATGGGCATTCCAACAAGGAACAAAGTAAAAGATAATCAATACGAAAAAAAAACTCTTCCTGTTCACCTCTTAAAACCCAAAAACACACCGCAGTAGCACCCTAAACTAAAACTACCAATGGGTTTCCTGTTTTCCTTTGTGAACAATTCAAAGGTCCCTCTCTATCTCCCCACACATCCACCAACCACTGGAACACATCTCCAAAGTTCTGCTGGGCCAGCTCAGCTTCCCCTCAGAAGAAGTGCTGCCACCTGCCAGATGAAGGAGCCTTTTGAGAGGCAGCTGGCATCGTGATTGGACTGTACTTTGGTCTGTTCCAATCCAGCTTCAGCTCCAGAGACGGCAGGCGGAACGAGTCAACGGAGGCCAGGTGGACGAAGGCATGCAGCTGAGTACAATCCAGAAAACAACAGAGGAGGAGTGCAGCAGCCCAGAGCCAGAACAACCAGAGTAGTCTTAGAAAACATCATAGTATAGCCTCTGGTATGAAAAAACGCCATCATATACATCGTATATTGTACAAATAACAAGTCAAAGGAAAGAGACATACATTGTAGAATTGTAGTAATTGTGGGCTGACTGATTTACTAATTATCAGTATTTCATTTTTTACTGATTTACGGTAATAAATACATTTAAAAATGGCACTACTTTGGCTCTGAACCTTTATCTACCTGTGGTCGCTCTGTCTTCTGGAGTGATTTGATTGGTTATACGTCATGAATAAAACTCCTTTAACTTAACATCTGTAAACAAAACAAAAACATATCAACAATGTTTTCTGTTAGAGTTTGTGTTCTTCAAAGTTTAACTCCAAGATTTTAAATACTTTAATTTACTGCAAATGAATATCTACTCCAAATGTCTCACTAATAATCATTATCAGCCTTAAAAACCCACAAAACACCCCTCTATACTTGACCACACTTAGTACAGTCTGGTTCCCCCTTCTATAAATCTGCTTGGAATCATCCACTTCCTGTTTGTCAAAGTGGCCTTCTACCTGGACAGGTTTCGTTGGAGCTCATGCAACAAGCATTTTGGGTAACTGCACTTTAATATGGATGGATGACACTGAATTAGAGTCTGTTTTAATGACACTGAGTTAAGATGTGTAGCTCTGTCATTAAGTAGTAAATTATTTCTCAGAATTCACAGAGAAAAGTCTGAAATGTTTGCTAGGTTAGCATCCCACATGTTCTTTGGCTCAGCTAAAGCTAACTCTCTGCAACTTCTGGATCTCTTGAGCTGCTTGTTGTTAAAATATCTTGCTAGAGGTGCTGAAGCTCAGAAAGTCTGAGATGTTTGTTCAGAATAAGCTCATTCTCAAGTCTGATCTGAACTGTCCTCTTTTGTTTGAACTTTCCCTAAACTTCGGAGTTAATGACAGAGCAGCACATCCAGACTCAGTCTCATTTATGGAGAGATTAAACTTCAGTGTCATTCATTGATGTTAAAGTGCAGTTTTTCAAATGTTTGTTGCACATGCTCCCGACCAAACCAGTCCAGGTGGAAGATGATGTGAAGAGAAAGCTCCAGGGGATGAATATCACACATTTACGTTGGAAATAAATGTCCTTTAATGAGACATTGTCATGCAAAATTTGGATTTCCCTTTAATGATGTTCAAATCTTTGTTGAGTGCTTTGTTGATGTTGGTTTCTAAATGTTTTTTGACACTCGGCCCCAAAGATTAAAACCTTCTACGGCTCACAAGCTGCAACAATTCACACATTATCAACTATCTTTCTGACTAAACTAAGATAAAAAGTGAGAAACTGCCTGATTCCTGCATCATGAATGTAAATCTTTTTGGTTTTTATGACGGTAAACTGAATATATTTGGGTTTGACATTTTATAAACCAAAACAAGAAATGAATTACTGGAGAAAACAACAGATTAATGGACAAAGAAAATGTATTTTCCAACATACATGGCTGAATTACAACATTACAAGATACATACAATTTTATTAAATTATACATAATGCCAATTACAGGTGAAATTGTCTCAAGACGTTTTATTTTTACATTTTTTGTCATATCTAAAATATGACAGAGTAAGAAATTTAAACCTCTTGACTAATCCAATTTATTATTTGGTTTTTAAGAGACTAATGGACAATTAAAATAACTTTCTCCACTAAAACTAATAAACATGAGGTCAAATAGAAGGAACAGTTTTCAATACTGCAGTCCCATGAGGACAAGAATAAAGTCTCTCAACAAAAACTAAATCTGCTGGTGGATTCCATTAAAGTCTGAATAAATGATAATAAAGTGTGATACTAAAGGTTTTTGGTGCTAAAAATCTCCAAGTAAAGATATCAAGTTGAACATCCAGATAGAGGTTGATAAAAGTTGACCTTTCATTTCTCTGGAGCGACTCCATGGATTTTATGGATAGTGGTTAAAGACCTCCTCTTCAAGTCATCTTCCTTCTAGTCGCTTTAAAAAGTCAGTCCATCCTGGCCGAACTTGTTCTGCCTCTGACCTGGTGGAAACTCCAGAAACACGGGAAAACCCGCGGAGACTGGAAGAACTCGTGGAGACTCGAAGAACTCGTCGGGCGGGGGAAGGTGTGGTGGGTGGTGGGGGAGTAGAGGGGGAAGGCCGCCACCCACCTCCCCGCCTACTCTCCGCCCTGACTCCACCCAGACTCCGCCTTGGCTCCACCTGTGTGGTCACTTCAGAAACTACGATGCCAAAGGGACGACGAAATTATTTCTTTGTATCTGATCTGTAGCTCAGTGAGTTAAGGATTTGCCTATGGAGCTGCAGGTCGCTGGTTCAAGACCAGACACTTCTTAAATTTTCTCAAAATTCTGACAAAGACAAAGAAAGAAAAGTGCCGTTGGTGGGTCTTGAACCAGCGACCTTCCACTTGGTAGTCTGTCTTCTTATCCCCTGAGCTATTCGCTCAGATACTAAATATTCTTTTTTTTGCGCATTTATCATCTATTTTTCGTCATTTTTGAGGTTTTTTTTTAACTCGAGTCTCGACTCGACCGTTTTTCTCAGGAGGTTGGACTTCAGCCTTTGTGCTGGAGGGTGGAACCCTCAGTTCCAAGACTTTTCAAAGCCTCCACACCTCCCGAGTCCTCAGGACCTGAGCTTTCACACAGTCTGAGGGCTGAAATTTTCTAAGTCCAACAGTAGTTCTCTGTTAGATTGAACTTTCAGACAGTCCAAGGACTGATATCTTCTAAGTTCCTGAGTAGTTCTCTGTTAGTTTGAACCTTTCGACAGTCTCAGGACTGAAATCTTAAAAATTTCTCAGTACTTCTCTGTTAGTTTGAACCTTTTGACAGTCTGAGGACTGAAAACCTAAAAGTTCTTGAGTAGTTCTCTGTTAGTTTGAACCTTCAGACAGTCTAAGGACTGAAATTTTAAAAGTTTCTCAGTACTTCTCTGTTAGTTTGAACTTTCTGGTTGACAGAAGCCTTAAAGCGTAAAGTTTGTGGAGATCAGAAGGTAACATTAGTTTGATCCATGCCTTCAACTACTAGTAGACTTTATCTGGAAAGCAGTTTTCTTAAATGAGTTCTTAGTAAATCTGTCCACAATCAAACCAAGAACATAGAAAGAAGAAATGTTTGAAGAAACAACCTGATGTTTTCATTTCAGACTAGAAAACGCTTTAAGACCTTTATGTTTTTGCTCTTTTTGATCCTTTTATTGTCTCTTCTGTTTAATTTGATCTTCTAAAGTCTAACTGGTGTCTTTTCAAATGTTGTCTTTGGTTTGATTCTTCTTAAATGTTTAGTTTTCTTCTTTTCACACCTTTTATTCTTTTCTAATGTCTGATTTGATTTCCAAATGTTTTGTCTTTTAATGTTTAATTGTTTTTTCAAACGTTTTATCGGCCTGTTTGAAAAATTTCCTTTTCTTTCCCAATGTTTAATTTTTCGATTAAATCTTTGTTTTTCTTTTTAAATGTTTTACCACCTTTTAATGTTTAATTTTCTTTTTAAATGCTTCATTGTATTTTCTGTTTAATTCCTATTTAAAGTTTTGTCTTTAAGATTTAATTTTCTAATTAAATAATATAAATAACATAAAATTTTTAATTAAATGTTTTGTCTTTTTATAGGTTTAATAATCTAAGTAAATGTTTTGTATTTTTTAAATGTTTAATATTCTTCTTGTTTAATTGTATTTTTTAAATGTTTAATTATCTAAAATATGTCATTTTTAATGTTTAATATTTTTGTTTTAAAAAATTTGTTTAATTTCATAATTACATGTTTTGTATCTTCTCTTTAATTATCTAATTAAATATTTTGTCTGTTTACTATCATTTAATTTTCTTTTTTAAAAGTTTTATTGTATTAAATGTTTTTTTTCCTTTGATTTAATTGCTTTTTTTAAATGTAGTTTATTTCTTTAATCTTTTTTTCTCTCAAGATTTAAACCCCAACCTCCACAAGCTTCCCTCGCTATACACATGAACCAGGAATCCGTGCACCTGCACAGGAACCGGCTAACTGTGCAGTGCTCCCCCCTCCACCACCCCACATCCTTATCCCAACTATCCTTGTCTAACGTCATGCTTTGCCTGTTTGCAGGTTTGTTTTTTTAGGTTCCTTCTCAAATTGAATTTCCCAACATTGGAGGTTTCATTTGGTACAACGAGCCTTTTTTTTTCTTTTACCCTTTGCAATCCCTGCCCAGATCCCAACATGTCCTTTTTCTTTTTTTCTTCAAGAAAGGTGCGCGCAGCTCTGCGCAGCAGCCGGAGCCGTCATTGGCAGGGCAGCTCAAATGAAATTTCCTTGTATATGAAAATGTGCAATGACCAATAAAAGATTGATAAAAAAAATGAAACAAACCCTTAAATCACAGTGAAAATTCTTCTGTCGTCACAATCATGAGTTAGTCAATTATTCAGTTTATCAATTCAACTTTATTTGTTTAGCACCTTTCACACAGATGACAAAACTAAACAAGCAAAGCGAAAAAGCTGCTAAAACTATGATTAAAACTCAAAAACATATTTAAAAAAAGCATTTAACATGGTAATAAAATATGTTGTGTCCAGGGGATGGAGGGAGTTTATTGAAGTCTTCTTGGGCTCACATGGTAAATCTTTTAAAATATAAACTTGATATTTAGTCTAAGGAAACTGCAGAGAGACAGAAGAACCAACAATATCTCCTGTTTTCTCCTTTAATGAGTCGACTCTTCTTGTGCTTTCAGACCAAAGAACTACAGACTCTTCACAACCTGCTCAAACTCTTGATACAGGACCTCACCACACGGATCAAGAAGGTTTCCTTCTCATTTCTACTCTGAAGCTCACCTTCTCCTGCTCAAACTGCTGACAAATGTTTCTGCTGCTCTAAAGTCTGGTCTCCAGAACTTCCTAAAAACTCAAAGTCTCTTCTGCTGCAGGTTGCTTTGTAGAACTGTTCCAGAAAACCTCACTAAACCACATGGAGAAGCCTCAAGATAGTCGTCCAAATGAAACTGTACAAAAACCAAACTAGCATAACCCAAACACTAAAGTCTCCTGCAGCCTACCAGAGAACCTCTGAGAACAGAGAATCAGGACAGGAACTCTTACCTTCTGGACAACCAACGCTGGTTCTCAAACAAGAATACAGAATGTGTCTGACCAAAAACCTCTAAAGACTCACTACAGCCAAGATAAAGACACAACTCAGCTGTACCAAATCCACTAATCACTGCACACATTAGCACCATGTGCTAACTGTGGCTAAAGAACCACATTTACCAAGACAACTATCCAGTACAAAGCCCTAAAACACACCAAGAAACACATTAAAGACGATTTTACTGCTGGAAGCTGCAAGCTAACGCCTAAAGAACTAACTAAAGCAATGGAGCCAAACCCGGTTCTGTTGTGAAGAGAAGCAGAGGAAATGTTTGTCTGCAGCCACATAAAGCAGGAAGACACTGAGCTGCTCAGGTGTTCCTGATAACACCAAGCTGCTCAGGTGTTCCTGATAACACCAAGCAGCCACCTGGACAGCCAATAGGAACACAGCTTACTGGAAGTCCAGAGGGCTGGCTTAGTCAAGGAAATTTAGTTTAAAGTTGAAGCAGAAAGTTAATAAAGAAAGTTGAAAACCATCTTCTGATACCTGAAATCTCTGAGTTTTCACACAAAGAACACCTGAACATGTCAAACTGGTTCCATAGTAGAACCATCATTGTAAAAACATCATAGTATGGTGTGTTGCTCCAAAAACATTATGACCCGGCTGTCTAGGGTCACCGAGGAGCAACACAAAAACAGGACAAACGCTGGTTTCCAGGGGGTTAGAAGGATATTTACTGGATAGAGGAAGTTTACAACAACACAACATGTGAGCAGAAAAATCACAAAGTCTGTGTTTAGTTCAGCTGAAAATATTAGTTTTTGTCTTTTTTATTGACCAAACTTTTCACGAAGTAGATGAAGAATAATTAAAGCTCTCATGTAGAAGTCCAACTTATTTTGGATCCTTGTGGAGAGTTTAATCTTAGAGTTTGTAAAGCTGTTGAGTTTTTATGTCTCCAGCCAGTAGCTCCAGTCTCATCTCCATTCGCCCCTGATTTCCTCAGCCTGCTTCCCTACTCCTTCTGTTGTCAGTTCCCCCCATCTTGTAAGTACCCCTCCTTAGCTTAGTTTTAGTTTAGTGATCTTCCGTTTTTGAATTCATAGTGTTTGTTTTAGTTTTGTTTCCTCCCAGTTCAGTTCTCCATTTATGTATCGTTTTAGTTTTCTGGTTTAATAAAAGTCTTTCCTAAATTCACCTGTCTGCGCCTGGGTTCTCCAGCTCCCCCAGTAACAGTATTGCACTATATTTCAAAACTAACAACAACAAAACAAAAATTTAAGATCTGTCTATAAAATATGATGCAGATTTATAGATTAAACTACCCACCAGTGAAAAGTTAAAGTTGGCTGAAATGAAATTAATTATTGTGTTTTTCAAACAATACTTCTGTAGTTTTACTGAAGTAAAATAATATTTCATCACTGTCATTTACTACATTTGGAGGTCATTTTTTCTGGTCATATTTCTCTGTTATTTGTCATCAAACAGATTTCATTGAATTGTGCTAAAAATGATCTGGACACAAGCTGAACTGTGAAATCTTAAGAGAGAGAATTATGAAATATATTCACCATTTTTTTCATGTACTTCACTGAATGTCTTGCCTTCCACACGTTTATGAAGGTAACACATTTTAAGAGTGGTTCTGCCTTGCTTTGGGTTTGAGTCCTCGATGCTTGATAATTTCAAGATAATTTAAGAGCAAAATTGCTTGTTTTACAATGGCTGTTATTTATTGTGCAAGTCTTCCAGACAAGATCTGATTTATAGTAACAGAGACTGACTTTGAATCACCTTTCACTGTCTCCGTTGTTATTGCCCAAAGGTCATTCAAATAATTTGTTTCATAGAAGGCATAGTAATATTTTGCAATCAGAATCCATTGTGACCGTGTGAACAATCTGTTCTATTTTAGCAACTCATTTGATTTACAAATAGGCTGACTGCATGCTGTCCCTGTGGCAAGCCAGCTTTCTTCTCACCTCCTCAGTCCCCAGTGGTGGAATGACTTTCCCACCACACTTTGAACAACAAAGTCACTTCTTATATATCATCCATACATGAATTGAATAGTCTCCATTAAAAATGCTTCATTTACCCTAATTCCCTCAGCCACATCCTGGTCTGTCAAATCTTCATTGTCTGCCTGCTCAGTATCTGAGTTTGTCCTTGTCTTTTTAATTTTGAGGCAAAAACACTCAAAGTAACACTGACAAATGAAAATCAGTGCATGAAGAAACAGAAACAAATGTATGAAGGCGGTTTTGGGTGAAGTTTTTCAACAAGTAAATAATTTGCCAAACTGATATCAGCAATCTGTGTGCAAATATTATTCATGCCTCTTCCTATTCTTTGGAAACAATACTGAGCTGTTTCTTTTTAAGTGATTCAAATACTTTTAATTTAAATGTTTAATCCTTTCATAAGCCCATTAAGTGGGTGGCTGTGCATACAGTATGCCCTTGATTGCTGATAGGAGATATTTGTTTTACTTTGCATAAAAATAAGCATAGCCAAATATTCATGTGTCTTCCTGCTTGCAGTTTTCTGCCAAACCATTTCCAAAACCAGAGTACGGGGCAGTTAAAAGATATTATATTATTGCATGTGAAGTCACTAGTAAGTCTAGGTAACCTACTGTGGTTCTTTTTATAATCATTTTATTGAAGAAAGCTGTTAACTTTAGGTTATTTATAGTATTGTTAATTTATATGCTAATTGTATTCATCTATGTCACCATAATTAGGTGCTTATTAATGTTGTGATTGTATGAAAACATGCTGAGATTTACAGTTAAAATGATAGATTTGCATATCTTTAATGTCCTTCTCCGGTCATTGATGAAACCTCTAAAAATTTGTCTCTGTGTATCAGAGTTACATATTTAGAAGGGTTTTTTTCAATGCAAGTATTCCCTTCTTGCCTTAAAATTGTTTAGATGTACACTATATTGCCAAAAGTATTTGCACCTGCCTTGACTGGCATATGAACGTAAGTGACATCCCATTCCTAATCCATAGGGTTCAATATGACATCGGTCCACCCTTTGTAATGTGAATATTGTTTCAAGACATAGAAATGTGAACCTTTCCTAAAAACTAAGCTGACTTTTTGAGAATGCACACTGAAACTAGACATTGTAGCTGTAATTTAGCTACAAAAGCACTAAAATGTAGTTTTAAGTATCATGCCAATAAAAAGGTATGTGTTTAAATGTTGCCAGTGTGGGATTAAAAAGCATTCTCAGTCTTTTTTTTGGAACTGAGAATTTTCACTTCCTATAAGTATGCAAACGGATTGAAACATTTGTGCTTTTTCCATCAGCGTGACAGCTTTCCTTTGCCTGTGGTGCTTTTCTGCACAAATCTAATGCTGCATTAGTCTGGTGGTTTACATACATATTCATGGCTCTACAGTAAAGTAGATCATTGAAGCGTGTGTTGATGGTGCTCATGCAGAATTTAAGACACTGTCATTTTGTTCTGGGCAGAACTGCAAGCTGCCACGTAGAGACCTACTTCACATTTCTGCTGATGACACCAACAACATTTATAACAGCCTAATCACAGTGTGCTCAGCCAAAATGCCTTTCAAAGAAGTGCTTCACACCAGAAGCACGTCAGAGAAAAAAAGAAGTTTTCTGTTGCCTGCTGGTTAAATTGTAAGGCTTGCACATACATTTTAATTTAAATTGATGTTTTTGTTTACTTCCTGGCCATTTTTTACACTTCCAGTAAAATGCTGTTCCCTACATATAGGACACAGCTGTGAAGGATGTGAAAAGGGCTGTAATTGTATGCTGATGTGTCCATTCTATAAAAAACATTTTCTCTGAAAGTAACTTTCTCTGACTGTGTTGAGAAAGCAGAAACCTCTCATTTGATCTGACTTGTGTACTGTGCTGTGATTTCACAACATCCATATGTTAGTTCTTATTTTAGCTGCAATGATTTACAGAACAGAGAAAGCAAAGGGACAGGAGAGAGAAGAAAAAGGAGAGAATCTCCCTCCTCCTCCTCTTTGTGAAAGGAGAGAGCAGTGGGGAAAGGAAGGAGGAGAAATGAGGGAGAGGGGGAGGGTAAACACACCCAGACACAGCCATGTCTGACATCCTCGCATACTGAAAGAAGGAAGGACTGATACAAAGCCAGTGCGACCAAGCAGAAGGGAAAGAGGGAGGGAGGGAGGGAGGGGATAAATGCAAAAAACCCCGGCAGAGAAAAAGGGTGAAAAAGATGCACAAGAGCTGCATCAGTTCTTGTCCGAAAGGAACAAACAACATTGTGTTCGTGAATGGGAGCTGGTGAGCTCAAGCGCAAGGCGAGTGCAATGAGAAACCAGGCAGACTCCAGTCGCTGGTGTTGCTGAGCACCAATCCTCTCTCCTGTCTCTCTCTGCCAGCTAGGACTGAGCCTCGGTATGATTTAGGGGAAGGGTTTGGGGCTTTTCATTAGGATTTGGCGCTTAATGTTTTAGGAATATGCTGCTGGAGAAGATTTGAACGTGCTGTTATTTCTGATTGAACACAGTGTGCGACGTGGAGACTCCTCTAGCTGCTGCTTTCAGGGCTGCTGCTTTCAGGGCTGCTCCCCTCCCTGCTACCTCTGGCTGTGGTTGGGCTATGGTCCTGACTGAGAAGCAGGGCATCACCCAGATGCGGGCCGCCGACTGTATGGGAGGTTAAGCCTGTAAACACCAGCATGGGAGCCAAACAGATGAAATGGTAAGAGCTGTTTTTTTTTAATTAGCATTTTGTCAATCTAGGCTGCTATTTTTGTCGACAATGCACACTCACATCAGTGGCAGATATATACCACACATCAGGCCTGCATTCAGAACACTGTACAACATCTTATTCCCTTGATCAGTTTGTGTATCTCAGTTTAAGTCTTAGAGATGCATTTCATCCCTAACAACGTGACTTTGAAGCCCAAACTGAGCAGGTTATTGTTCGGTGTTGACAGTGCAGTAGGTGTGGGTGTGTCCCTGTGTGTGTCTGTATGAGCTGAGCTGCTATTGCCTAGCAACCGCTATCTTACTGCCATTACTGGTGCTCCCATTTCATGATTCAGACAATAATTATAAATTTTAATTGATATTAGAATAACCAATATTGTTCTTTCTCCTTCAGTTTGAAAGGACAACATTTTAGCTATGAAAAGATTTTAAAAAGTCACGTTGTTTACATGGATTTTGACCTATATTTACCAGTCAAGCCAACTATAAGCTACTACATTCAACCAATTCACCTCTACATATAAATCTACCACCTTGTTAATGTATAAACTTTCCATGCTGATCCCTGATGTTGGAAGAAGTACTCAGATACTAAGTAAAAGTACTTCAAGAGTTTAAAATATACTCCACTATAAGTAAACATCCAGCATTGTGTCTCTTTATTAAGTGTTACCAGGAAAATATACTTAAATCATCAAAAACTTGAGTACTTATAATTACACAACATGGCCCCTGTGATTGATATACTATTATATATGACATTATCGTATTTTTAGTAAGCTGCATTTTACTGCAGCATAAGACTGAGTTTTGATTACTTAATATATTGTATGCTATTTTAATCAAGTGACTCTCATGCTGGGTGTTGGGCCTCCTCCATTGGGTCACAAGATAAATCTCAGTGATCATGAGGTGATAAATGTGAAGAAAAGACTAGAAAAAACAAAATTATGCAACACAGTTTTAACTTTGTCTCCTCCCCTCAAATGATTGCTTTTTATGTGATACTGAGTCTTTTTTTGTCCTTTAATAAGGAATCACAAGCCAGAAAGTTGGGGAAGTGTTGGTTTAATCTGTAACAGCACATTTTATTTATAAGAATGTGAGATGTTGTTTTAAGTGAAATATTTATTTTAACAGTAACCATAACTTTCAAGCAAATTTAAAGGAATAACGGGTAAAAGATCGTTGTGAAGTAGCAGTATAAAGAACCAAAAGCTGTAAATACTCAAGTACTGTAAAATTACATCAAATTTACTCAGTAACTTTCTACCACTGTTGATCAGATGATGTTAATCTGTTGCACTGTGGCTCATCTTTTGCAAATCCCAGCGCTTAATCTTTGGCTTAACCCATATGTTCCAAATCTGTATGTCTGTGTACGTGTTCTCTTAGTGCAACAAATCGGCAGCGAGCATCTAAAATATATTTGTTAGACTTTATTGAGCAGCTCTCTGAGACAATGATAGAGGGTATCCCGATAATGTCATCAACTGCAGTGACAAGATTAGTGGGGAGGCAGCTTCTTTGATCCCCCTTGGAAAAACACTTAAGGATAATTACAGCGGTATCCGATAAGACGCTCTGTTCATGTTTTTTTTGTGACCCAGTGCAGTGACTCTTTCTGAGAGGTTGTTAGGACCAAACTATCAGCTGTTTCTCAGTATGGCGAATGTGCTCAATTTTCCTAATTTCAAAGTGTTTCTTTCTCTATATTTTTTTACTCATGCTAGTGGCATGCTAGCAAGTGAGGCTGCAACTAAAGATTATTGTCCATGTTGTATCTCTATTATTTTCTTGATTAATCAATTAGCTGTTTGGTCTACAAAGCGTCAGATAATGGTGAAAAATCTGATCAATGTTTCCCAAAGTCCAACATGATGTCCACAGCACAAAGATATTCAGTTTACTGTCATAAATGTGGAAAGAAAGCAGAAAATATTCTCTTTTTAGAAGCTTAAATCAGGGAACTTGGACAATTTTGTCACCAAATTACTCAAACTGACTAAGCTATTATCAAAATAGTTGACGATTAATTCAATAGATGACATCTGCTAGCAACAGGAGAGTCAGTTATCAAGTTTTGTCTGTACAGAAAATATTTCAGATGTGCTACAGATCTGCACAGTGCCCACACTATCAGCTGTCATGTCTGGTGATCTCCTGACCTTTGTTGTGTTGCATCCAAAAGGTTAATGTTGAATAACTATTGGATGGTTTCCCATGAAATTTTGTACATACACACTCATGCCCCCCTCAGGCTAAATTATAACAGCACTGGTGAGCTTTTGACTTTTCGTTTAGCTCATTACGACAAACTTTTAATTTGTCTGATGCTTTTGTTTATGACTCATTCCCTTGAAAACATCCATATCAGCCTCAGTTGAACTTCTGTTCATTTTCTCCCCACAAATGTTAGCATGCAAACTTACTAAACTAAAATGAATTCTGAAAATGGTTCCGTGCTACACCTGAACATCAGCATGTTAGAACGGAGATTGTCATTTTTAGCGTATATCATGCAGCACATTTAGCATATATCTAGCTTTTACCTTAACATTTCCACATCTGCATTGCCATAGATTTTTTAAGCTTGTTAGTTTAGCAGTTGAAAAACAGTAAGTTGTCACATGAATATGTACACAGTTAGTCCATACAGGGGCAGTGTGAACACCAAAAGGACAATGATACAAGTGTTTACTGTCTGTTGTGATTTCAGCTTGTGCTGAGTAATGCTATTAGATAAGCAGAAAATCTCACTGACTACAATATAAGTCTTCCTCCATATGTATGGGAAGAACAAGTTCAACAGCAGTGTAATCCCTCAGGACATACTTTGGGTCTAAACACAGTTTTATCCCACAGTTAAGTCCACAGTTATTTTTCCTTCTTAGTTGTTTAGCCTCAGGAGCAAGATGATGAATTGTGATGCTTTTCCATGGCTTGCTAGCATGGAGTTTAGATCTGTTTCTGCAATCACAGGCTTGTTTTCACACACAGACACAGGGGGGTGGGAAGAAGGAATCCTCTGTTCAGGGACCGTGCATAATGCCATAGGTCGCAGGTCACAGTAGCTCCATCCTATTTCTACAAACACAGCAGAATGAAGATGACAGCTGGCCCGAACCTCAGGCTGCTGCAGAAGCTCTCAGAAAGCACAAAACCTATATTCATCATCAAAACAGCAAGAAACCAGCGATTCAGAAACCATGCAAACATTATGTTTTGAAATTGTGGCTGAAGGGGGAGAAAAGCATGCAAAGAATTTCCTGTGGGAAAATGACAGAGTTGTGTGCATTCCTGCTCCCAGTGTGTGTTTCCTGAACAGGTTTACAACCTGTTTAATCCTGTTTTGTTCATAATTCCTTTATTTACAAAATACTCAGCCATATTTTATACTCTTATGGGCATAATGTGTTAAAAAATGGATTTGGTTTAAAATATTTAGCCCAGATGGGATTAATTGACATTTTTATGCTCCTTCGGGAGTGTATATCTCCATATTATGTTGCTAGGTTTATTTATTGCCGTTCATTTGGCAGGATGCAAACACATTCATTCCTTCCTGTGCCCACCATCTGTTTCAGTCTCAGCTCAGCCAGCCCTGCTCACTCCCCCAAAGAGGAGTATGTTATCACCCAGTCCACTGACACCCCTAAAGACGAAACGGTCCATGATCAGTCTGAGAACCAGAGGGAACCTCAGGATGAAAAATCTGAGCCCACAGAGAAGAAATCTGTCACAGGTTGGTTGGCTGCACATCAACTGTTGTAGAGCCAGATACGATGCAATGAAAAACGAGCTCTATTGCCTCATCTCCCTTTTTTCCTCCCTTCCTTTCAGAGGAGGTGTCTCTCTGTGGATTGTGTCCCTCCCTCGGGCAGGATGCGCAGGAGGAAGAAAAGTCCTGGGAGGAGCAGCTGGATGCCCACCAGGAGCAGCTGGAGAAGGAGATGCAAGAGGCCAGGAGGATGGTGTTCCGCCTACAGGTAACTCCTGGTGATGACACACTATAAAACAAACTGCACAGCTACTTTGAAAACACTGACAGAAGGTATACAGACTACAGATGCCTCAGAGGAAGGTTGCAGTTAAGCATACAGTAAGATTTGAGCTTGGTTTCAGACTTCTGGTTGTCTGCCCACACCTTGAGTATTTTCAGTGTTTCGAACAGATTATATAACGATAATAAAATGTCAAAAATAAATAAATAAAAAACAAAAGTGAAGTCATCGACTTGAGATAAATCAAGTTGCTACATGAAGGCACTTAGACAAGCTTACAAAACATCTATTTGTTCACTTCAATATCACTCGATTTCAAATTTCTGCAACATCTTCACAGGCAGACCATTTTTGCCTCTCTTCACAGTCAAAAAAATCACTTTACAGTTTGTTACCTCCTGGCCAGTTGCTTCTAATACAATGAAATCATTTTTATTTGCAGTGATCTAAGATACTGTAGGCACCTTGTAAGATACAGAATTTGCGTTGTCTTGTAATATTTTGAATATATGCAAAACATACAGAAAATGTGTGAATTTATTATAAGAATTGTAAAACAATTTCTATTTTATGTATAGATACCTAACATAATTGCATATTTCAGTGTAGGCTATAAAAAAAACCTGTCATTTCGTGTTTTTTTTACGTATTTTCTCTAGTTGCATGTTTATATTTCACGTGAGAGTTAAGAATTAAGTGACATCAGCGCATTAAAATCAAGAAGTATACATTGAAATATGTAAAAGAAGCCTGTTCCCGTTTCATCATATTCTTATTTTCTAAGGTTAGCAGTTCTGTGTACAATATTAAGCAATAAATGAATTAATTATTCACCATAAATCATGTCTCTTTTTTATTATTTTGTGATCCATTAATCAAACATTTTGAATGATGCTTGTGGACTGTGACTTAAAATAAGGAAAGAAAAGTTAATTTGCTAATTAAAAATGACCATTTATTGGCAGGTATGGTTTCATTTTTGTATTTAGGTATATTTTGGGGTGCAGAAACAAGACATCTACACACACTGCAGAGGTACAAAATTAGATGTGTGTGGTGTCTCTTACAAAAATAGCCTTTCTTGCTAATTATAAACATAATACTGTCACTTCTAAACATAAGTCTTAAAGTCTATGTGTACTCCTGCAGGCTTTTTCATGTGACTTAGTCAGCTGCAGTGCAATAGTTGATGTGCAGCTATGTATAAAAATAGAAAACTGCTATATTAACAAAACACAAGAAAATATCTGCCATGCACATTTAATTATGAGTGCTTACAGACCATCAGTCTGTGTGTCTTCATATGTCTGCTTTTGTTCTCAGGCTTTGCTGCTCCACGGCTCCCTCCCTGAGGAAGACCAGGACGGATCCGTGAGCTTCGGAGACAACCGGGCTAACGCTGAACAGCAGCTGGTACAGTGCCCTCTCTCTGCTAACTTGAGAAAACCACACTTGCTCGCTACTCTGTGTGAAGTGTCAGCGTCAGCCCTTCTGTTGCGATGATGTTTGCAGCCATCACTGCTCTCAAGAGTGGCCAATGTAGCGCTCAAATGAATCTCTCTGATCTGCTAGCCTGCTGTCATGCAGGCCCATTGCTTCCTCATACGTTCTGACATTTTTCCATTCTCTAATTACCATGCTCATACCCTCTCCCTTTGAAGGTTCTAATCCGCAGTCGTCTGGACCAGAGCATGGAGGAAGCCCTTGATCTCAAGGTACAGTAAGTAAATGTACCGTAATTAGGTTTAATACAGATGAGCCGCCTTACGAGCAGAGTCTCTTTTTCTAATGTTTCTGTTCATTTGTTCGGCTCTTAGAGGGAACTCCTGAGGCACAAACAGGAGACGCGCCACATTCAGGCCATCAAGGTAAACCTCTTACTCTAATTTTAAAGATGGATTAAAGGATGTAATTCAATATATTTCACTTGTGCACTCTTCCAAACTTATGATTCTGCAGGTTTGTGTTTTTTTTAAATCATACACAATATATCTTCTTTATTTCTTTACAAAGATATGAAAGTTTAGTCGTGGGTGGATGCAATTGATGAAGCAAGTGGATGCAGTTTATCTGTATTCAGGTCCTTTCTGGACATTTCTTTGATCCCCCCTCTTTCTCATTAGGATGCTCTGCAGCAGCGCTTGGCAGTGCTGGAGGATGCTGTGCTGCAGCTAAAGCAGGAACTGCTAAGGTGCAACATGGCCAAAGATCAGCTGGAAGGGGAAAATGTGAGACAAGTGATGATTTCCGTTTGACACGATAAAATATTTGACCTGCCTGACCCGTGAATGCAGCTTTATGTGAGAAATATAACACTCGTATATCACATTGATGTATCTACTTGCAGGCAGAGCTCAAATGCAAGCTGAGCGAAAGGAACAAATTACTCAGTGAATATGAGGTATTGTCTTTTATTATGTACACGTCAGTGCGTTCTTTAGCTGCATACATGCAAATAAAGGCTTATGTCATCCATCTTTCTTGTCACAATAGCAGCAACTCGGGAGGAAGGACAGAATACTGCAGCAACAGCAACAAAAGCTTGACGAGGCTCAGCATAAAGCACACGAAGTCAGCCTTGGACGGGTACTGAGCTTGACATGTTTCATGTTTTTCCACGATATACTGCATGTTTGGATGGCAATCACTCACATAATACTAGTAATGATATTTATGCAGCCTTTTTTAAACACGGCTGCAAAGGAATTCACACAAGGCAGCAACATACTTTTCCTCTTGTTAAAAAAATGAAAAGACCACTTATGCTGAAAGCAACACCATCCTCTAAAAGAGTACTATAGAATAAAAAAGGTAACATTTCCTATACAACTTAGAATTGTAAGCTTTACACAGTAAACCATTACTCAAGGAAGAGGAAATAGTGCATTTGTCAGAAGACTATTTTCTGCGGCAGATTAATACACATTTCTTGCACCAGTGAGTATTTCTTGCGGCAGGATGGTATGTGAGACTGAATCAGAATAAACTACAGTGCTACAATGTTCAGCGTAATAAAAAAACATGTCACCCAGTGCAACAGCGTGACTCACTGATGTGTTTTTAATAGATTTTGAACAACAATGAAGCTCTTATTCAGAGGAATAGCTGCAGAGTGTCAGGCTTTGCTTTAGCTGCCCAGGTCTAGTTTTGTTCGTTCTTACTGTATTTTCTGTTCAGAAGATGGTTATAGAATATCACCAGCCTTAGCATGCAAAAGATCAATCTCACTCAGGTTTATTCATATGCCTATTGTTGTCTCTTTGACAGTCATTTAGGAGTGAAAATGGAGGCTACGGTAACTCGGTGGCTTCAACATCTCCTCCAGCATTCCAACACAATGCCCCAGTATGTAATCTTTTTTTTATTTCCTTAATCAGAAATATCACTTGCCACTTAATGTGTTGATGTTTATGGCATACTGTATAGGAGCATGGGTCTCAGAGGAAAAGAAAAAGAAATGTGAATTGGGCAGAACTAACTCAGATGTTTAAGTCAAAAGTAATAGATATACATCAAACTTCTGAGGTATCAGGTCTGAATTGGAATACAGAGTCAACATTTTAACAGTCACTATTATGAAGTATTACTAAAAAGTCAAAATGATCAGATAATAAGCATCATAACATGTCAGAATACTGACTCACAATGTCAAAAAGTGGAATAATTCAAAATTATGAGACATTGAATTCACAAGCTTAAAATTGGGAGAATTGTGTTTCAGACATTTTGTCATTTTGAAATAATGAGTCAGAATCTCCTAATTATGACTTAATCTGACTATTTTTATTCTGTCATGCTAAACTTTTGTAACTTTTTTACTGCTCTGAAATGAAAAGCAGAATGACATGTATGACTATCAAAAAGTGTTTGTCACAGGGTGAGGAGCTGCAGCTCGTCCGGGAAGCTCTACGCAGTTTGAGGGACAGTTTTTCGGGCCACGACCCCCAACATCACACCCTGGACACCCTGGAGCAAGGCGTGGCCAGTCTCATGGACCGGTTGCACTCTTTGGACACCCAGCGCAGACAGGACAGAGGGGTATATGCTCTCCCACACAAAGAATAGTAGCATATCTTGTCACTCGATGAAGGATGACTCAACAACACATGACACTGGACTGTTAACCACGAGTAACTGCTGCTGCTTCTTCTTCTAGGAGGAATTCAAATCACCAGGACGCAGAGCCAACTCGACAGACCGTGACTCCTGGCCGCCGAGCTCAAGTGAGACAAACAGAATCCTTGTTATGTTTAGGATTTGTCATCCTCCGCAACATCTCAACTCTGGCCGTTAAATCAAATTCTGCCATTCAGTTACACTGCCATGTATGGAAGGGGCATTATTGGCTGTGAGGTTAGAGCCATTTCAGATCCTGGTTGTGGGAAAAACAATATTTGCTGTGTTTGTAATTATCTCCAGAAATGGCGCACTCCCACAGCAGCCCGGGTTTGGACACTGCCGTCTCCACTAAAGTGCTCTACTTCACCGATCGCTCGCTAACTCCATTTCTGATTAACATCCCAAAAAGGTGACTTAGTTACACAGCTGCATTATTGCTTGTTCCTTCACTGTAGCATGCATGATTTTTTAAGCACATTGCTGCTTGAGTTAGAGCTGAACTGAGGCATGACTGGAGTTATATTGGGACGCTTCAGTGGTTGGGCTGGTTAAATGTTTATTCTAGAAAATGGTTGTGTGCATGTACGTGTGCATAGATTATGACTGACTCCCGTGTGCTGTACAGGCTGGGCGAGGTGACACTGCGAGACTTCAAGGCTGCGGTAGACAGACAAGGCAGTTTCAGATACCACTTCAAGGCCCTTGACCCAGAGTTTGGCACAGTGAAAGAGGAGGTAGGTGTGGGAGTGAAATTATAGCCCCTGCTTCTGTTCACATCAGCTTCAGCAGGCAAATATAAAATGGCAGTTACAGAGTAAGATATGCTAATAATAGCCGGGCCTGCTCTATACTTCAAAACACTGTGGGGTGACTTATTTCCATCCCAGAGATTCTGATAACACAGAGTAGTCATTTTCACTTTCTATCTAGACCTTTGTATCGTACATAATAGATGCGAGTCTCTCAGATATGTAAATGCTGAATGTTGGCTGCTCAGGTGTTTCAGGATGGAGCAGTTGTGCCCGGCTGGGAGGGAAAGATTGTGGCGTGGGTGGAAGAGGATCACGGAGAGCGGAGATAGAACCTAAAAGCCAGAGATCACCACTACAAACCTCAGTTATTCCCACTGGACCAGGAATCCACTGAAAAATACTTGTGATGCCATAAGAAAGAATAGTTATAATACAATTAACTGGGACCAATGGAGCTAATTTTACCATTTCAATACAAAACCATGTTTTAAAGTGAATGTTTCATATAAAGAATTTGACTTGACTTTTGGTTACAGCACTATTTGATGGAACGCATATTAGACATTGTTTGCAGCTCATAAATTAATATGTGGGACGACCGTTTAATGGTCAGTGATGTGATACTTGAAACTGAATTACAAAAGAATGTCACTTGTACATCAAATAACACACTCTAAAGCTGTGCTCTAAAAAGCTGTCATCACTGCATAGTATGCAAACCTTAAATGAAAGTGTTTACTGACATTTTTCACACGTTCCAGATTGCCAAAATTGTGATGTTGTTGTTCTGCATCAATTTTGATGTTTTAATAAATTATTGCATGGATTATTTAGTTGTCAATTATTCCCCCTGCATACAGTAATGACACTGCACACCAGCTCCTAGCCATTATACACCTCCACTCACACACCCACACATTTATAAACAAAATCCACAGATTGCCATTAAAGTCAATTAATTTTTTTTAGGTTAAGAATTAGATTTGCTGCTGCATATCAGCCCACACGGCACAAAGGGACACTGTCACATATTTGTTTTACAAAAATATTTTGCTGTTGGAAATGGATCCATTTACAGGCAGCTGTTTCTTGTTTGTTAGCTTGAGTTTTGAGGCAGAGGATGGGTCCCTTCACAGAATAATATGATCTCAATGCTTTTCCCATTGCATAAAAGGAATTTAGTTTGCTTGTATTATTTACTTTGAGGTATTTTCGATGTCAGAATTGTTTCCTCGCCTCTGGGTACATTTGTTTCTCCATTAAGGCAAATGATCACAAAACATCCACTTTCAATGTAAGCCTTCGTTTCTTCCTATTAAAGATGGCAGATGCTGTGTCTTCATTTACAGTTTTTGGAAGCTTCAGAAGCAAATAGTAAACATCCTCCACTTCCAATAAGATGTCGTCCTGCAAAGAGAAAGACATTCAGCACACTTTAAGACCCACTACAGGCCAATAATGTATTTTTTATGACATCCAGCTACGCACTCACGCGCTGGATTCTAAAGTGGTTCATTATAACTGTTGAAGTGAGTGTGTAACCGCAAACCTTAGACATTCTCAGCTGGCACTCTGACATGGAGCAAACCTTTGGCAGCTCCACTGTCAGCTCCACGCTGCGAGCAGCTCCTGCTGTATCCGTCTTCACCTCAAGTTGGTAGTCTGGCTTCTGCGGCTCCACAAAAGTGGTAGAGATGACCTGGATCAAATCCTTCTTTGTGTGCTCTGCAGGTCTATGGATAATTTGGGCTGCTGAGTCCTCGTCTTGTTTCTTTGCTCGCAGAGTGGAGAATTGCTGCAGGAGGGCAGCTGGTGTCTGACCAGCTATGAAAAGGAGGAGTAAGGATTATTAGAAACTGGGAAAAGCTGAAAGATAATTTACCTTCAGGAGGAAAGGAACATAGCTCCAACCTGAAAGGTTTGTGGCAGTTAATCATAGTAAAATACTTCTTGCTATACCTGTGTCTGCTTGTTTGGAGGAATTGGACCACTTCTGAAACCCAAGCCGGCGGTGGAGCTCATCTGGGCTACTTTTTGGGCTCCAGTTTACGACACTGTATTGCTGAGATAACCTCATCCCATGCTGCTGCTGGGCAAAGCTCAGGGCCTGCATATAAACCTGGTTCATGTGAGCTTGCTCTTCCATGCTTTCCTGCAGCACTGCAGGGTTTAAAGCCACATCCAACACAGCAAACCAGCCTGTAGAGGAAAAACTATCAGTATTCTTGTTTTTATCATGTAACAGAAAGGCTAGCTCTGCAGTGTGTGATGCATTTGACCTTCATCTGTGCCTGTTTTCAGTTCTCCTGCACACACAGGTAAAGGCCTGCTGGGATCCTGAGGTGCAGGCACACGCTTCCAGCTGCATATGTTAATGTACATCCAGCCTTTCTTTGGTTCCTGTTAAGGACACAGATGCACTGTCAGAAAATCTGTAACAACCCAACCTTTCTTCAAAGCTATAGATGGACACAGATCTGAAAGCTTTGCAGAATGTAGTAAAAGTCTGGTGCCATGCATGGAAGAATAAACGGAGCTTAAACAGTTAGTCTTTCAACCAAAGCTTAATTCGTGACAGCTTTACTAATGAATCCATTATTTAAGTACATTTTTAGTCAAAATACACAAACTTTGGCCTGAAAATAGAACATATTTTCTTCTCCTTATCATACTGGACTGACTATACCTGGGGTTTAAAATGCTGATTGGATAAAATAAGAAACATGAAGACAAGGATTTGGCAACATTTTGGTCATATTTTGTCATATATTTAATTTATTAGCAGTTACAAAACTTGTAAATGTTATATTTAAATGGGGTCACAATATTTTAATGACCTGCCAGATTAATTTCATAAATAGTAGAGTTGTCCATGTATCATAATTATCTAAATGTGTCTCTGTACTTAGTCGTTTTTGTTTTGTTTGTTTTTTTCTGTATAACATTCAAAACAAAAACTGTACAGGGAAACTTTTTGGTTACACTTGCTCCCCAAGTGCATTCTGTATTTAAACTTGCAGTGTGGGACTTTTGTCTGCACCTTCTGGTAGTGAATGTAATTATACAAACAAGCGTAAGACTGAATGCTGAGACTCTTTTTATCTGGAGCATTAAGAAACCTTTTTGGACTCCCTCTAAACTTACTCCTACTGTAGTTGCTGTAGTCTACTACTGCTTTAGTACTCAATCTCTGTAGCGCTATTGTTTCTTCCCTACACACACACACACACACACGTGTGTGTGTGTGTGTGTGTGTGTGTAACTACGGCAATGGTGCATAATAGTGTATCACTCAGCCCTCACCTGTTAATATGCTGACTGTCCTAACTAGTAACTACAGTACTGTAATGTACAGTATAATAATAAAAACTTTAGACCCAGTCCAACAGTGTGACTCACTGATTCACTGATGTGTATTCAGCAGATTTTCAACAACACTGAAGCTCTTAAGCCGCAGTATATCAGACTTCGCTTTAGTTACACAGATCTAGTTTTGTCATTGCATTTTTTAAATTAATTTATTTTGATATACGAAGTAAAAATTATTAGATACAAAGTCAAAATTCTGAGATCCATCCATCCATCCATCATCTATACACCGCTTGATCCTCATTAGGGTCGTGGGGGAGCTGGAGCCTATCCCAGCTGACTTGGGGCGAAGGCAGGGGACACCCTGCACAGGTCACCAGTCCATCGCAGGGCGAAAATTCTGAGATTCCACTCGAAAATTTAGAGGTATTAGGCTAAGACTGGAATACTAAGTCAACATGTTAACAGTGGAAAGTAAAAATGATCAGATAAGTTAGCATTATATGCCAACAAAAACAAAATAACTTAAATTTAAGAGACAATAAGCCAAAGTTTTGATTGCTAACTTAAAAATGTGAGAACATCTCCAGCATTCCAACATAATGCACCAGTATGTATCCCTTTTAATATAATTATTCAGTACTGTCCATTAATGTTCATTGTGTTAATTTAAATTGCTTGGTATATGGAAGCATGTGTCTGGTGTAAAAAGAAAAAAGTCAAAATCATGGGAAAGGAATTCAGAATTTTGAGATAGTAAGTCAAAACTATTAGACATAGTTAAAAGTCTTAGGTACTACATAAAAATAGAAGTTTCGGGTTAAAATTGAAATAATAAGCCAACATATCAATAATAACAGTTAAACATACGATACAAAAAGTTAACATTGTACGATAAGAACAAATTGATTTTAAGCCGAAAAAAAGAATAATAACTACAAATCATGAGATAAATATAACACATAAATAAATGTCTACGGTTACTTCCTTGTTCCGCTCTGGAAACCAATCATTGCTGGATGACGGAAAACGCGTCACTGGCGGTGCGCCATCGCGGGAACGTCGCCTGAGATTTCAAATTCAGGTGTGCTGTAAAACAGGCAGACTTACCTGCCGCTGATGGGCGTCAGTTGTTTAAAGAGACTTATTTATACGTAAAAGTCTCGCGCTATAACTTTAAATTTAAAATAACGTTGCTGTCAAGGTGGCTGAACTTATTAAGTGAGTCACAGAATATGGTGGACAACACCTGTATGAACCTGTAGGCCCCGCACACCTAAACGGAGCTATTCAATCAGACACACCCGTGTCTTCTTTGCTTAAACGCTAAATGTGTGTTGCTGACAATTCGCTTATCATAGCTAGAGTCAAGCTAACTAGTAGTTAGCAGTTTTTAAGCCGCTGCCACCGACGAGACTCACCAGTATTTGGGTGCGCAGACAGGAGTGGAGTTCAGGCGGCGAGCTGAACTCTGTTCCTTCCTTCATCTGTTTCTCTATGAACCTGCGGTAAGCAGCAGGGTCATTTTCAGAGAGATCATCCAGCATGGACCAGAGCTGGTTGACCTGCTGTAGAACATCCTCTGTACTGCCAGCGGAGGACATGTTCAGGTAACTGCCTTATTTATAATGCTAAAGAGATGCTAACTAGTTAGCTGTTTTTTTTTTTTTTTTTAAAGAAAATAACAAGAGAAACGCCGACGTTTGGGCGTTAAAATCAGAAATCCAGCTTCTCTATAGTGTTAGAAAATACTGTCGATGTTAAAATGTCGCAAAAAAACATTGAGCTATAGTCCATAAATATAAGAAGCTAGTTGATTTCTGTCAAACTAATGCAACAACTAACGCTGGCTTGGCTAATGTTGTCAGTTGCTATGGAAACGTCACACAGATGCCCCCCAGCGACGAAAAGCAGAACAACAGCTCAATAATCAGAAACGACAAAGGGATTTAAGAGGCATAATTTATATTTAATACATGAAAAATATAACATAGAAATGTATTTTCCCGTGTGTCTGTATGTGTACATTGTATAACGGACATTTAAAGTAAAAATATAATGTACGACTATAGCTTTTAATGTTTCAAACAGCTACATCAGTGGCATCCTCTGCTTGTTGTGGTTTGTGAGGCCTCCTTAGTAATTCTGCAAAGAGACAGAATCATGATGAGTAATCAGTGTAAGCTTTAATTATGTTCCATTGTGGACTGTCCATTTCCTGATGCAGAAATAATGGTATTGCCAGTATATGAAATTAGTAATTGCTTGTTGCAGTGGCGTAATTGGTAGTTAAGTACAAGTATCAGTATCTCTGTTCTTAAATATCCTCCATTAGAAGTAAAGTATCCTGCATTGATGAAGTTAATTGAATATAAGCATTGTCAGGAAATGGTTTTGAAATTAGATGTGCGAAAGTAAAATCGACCTGTCAGAGTGTTGGCTTTGCTTTATTATTGATTCATTGTGTATTGTATTAGTAGCATTTTAATGTGAAGGCCCAGGTGGAGTTACTTTAACCCATTGTATATAGTTTGCTCATTTATAATACATAATAATTAATAAGCTGGTTAGGTTTTTTGTATGTATATGTTTCATCTACAGCTGTTGGATAAAGGTAGTGGAGTATAAAGTCAAAAATGATGCTTTTCTGTACAAATGCTTGTTTACTCTCCACAGCAGAATTTTAAAAAAGTGTTTTTACCTCAATCATTTCATAGACCCAGCCCAGGAATTCAGCCACTTTGGTGTAAACCCCAGGATGATTGGGCTCAGCGCATCCCGTCCCCCAGCTGACGACCCCCACCAGCCTCCACACATTTTCATCCTGACAAACCAAAGGACCCCCGCTGTCTCCCTGGAGAGGTGAGACGCAAACACTGTTCATAGAGCTGTAGCAAATAACAGAAGACAGGATAAATCTTTAAAACACCTCTGCATGGTAGTCTTCAAAACATGCATCTCACCTGACATGCATCCACTTTTCCCTCCATGTATCCGGCGCAAAGCATCCGTGGCGTGATCTCTCCATTGTACATGCAGGAGCTGTTACATTTCTTTGTGCTTATTATTGGAACTGGCGCCTCTTTCAGGGTGTCAGGTGAGTGAACTAGGAGAGAAAACACACATGTAAGGGCGGCTCTGTCAATGCACTTGACACACTCTGTCAACCTGCTTGATTTGTAGCAGAGCTAAATTTATTTTGGAGCAGTGCAGTAGCGTCTTACCACCATCAGGCTGCGTGTATCCCCATCCAGAAATCCAGCACTGTGTACCTCCTGGAACATCATAGTCGTACTGAGGCAGGCAGATGGGCCTAATTGTATCTAGGAGGTAAAAAGGAATTTTTCTGCTTAACACAACAAATGTGACAGATTACCACATGATAATTTGGTTTAATTTAGTAAGACAAACTTTTTCCCATGTGATTTGGTTTTGTCCCTGTCTTCTATAGTTACTTTTTACATGGTCAGGTACAGCCCTAAAATCACCTTTTACCAAAATTTTTAAAAAATTTTTTTATTATTATTATTTCAATGGATATATAGGCTTCACTGTGTGTGACACTAGGATGCTGTTTTCCCATTTATTTGCTGTTTCTTTGTGCTCATGTTAAATCTGATCTACTGAACAGGCATATCTTTACAACACAGAGGCCAATTGTGGTCCTGTATGCAACTTAAAGAAAGTTATTGTGGAAAATTGAAACTTGAAATGCACATACACCGAAGTAGGTGTCATCTTGTGGGCAGAAGTTGCGATTCGGGAATGAAGAGCATTTGCATATTGATGTATTCTGGATTTTTGGAATTGTTGCTTAAAGCAGGGAGTTTTTAAATGCCTTCAAACATCTGGAGGTGTCTTCTTTAAGCTTTGTTGAGGTCGTATGCATACATTTGAATGTTTATAAAGAGTTGATTGTGTAAGACGTCGACGCAGAGGTGGATTTAATCCTATGCTGCAGCTTATATTTGTATCCTTATGATTCAAAGTGCATATCATTATCATACAGAAGTTAGTACACCTGACACACCTTGGAATGAGTGCTTGTACTAGTTGAGGACATCTTTGCTGAAATGTATCAGAATAGGTAAATTAAGGCCACAGGGTGAACATATGTTGCATTTTTCTAGTGCTGCTCAGCTCATATGCTGTGTGAAAAGCTTGTGAGTACATAGACCTGAGAAATTGAGCGGCGTCCGCAGCTTCATCAGTGCTATATCGCTGTCATGGCTCCTGTGGTTGTAGTTCTTGTTGTAGATAATCTTCTCCACAGCGTATCCTGTATGCTGAGCCATTTTAGCGGAGCTGCGAGTCACAATGCCAGCGTAGACCACCCAGCTGGAGACCTGAGGTAGCCTGTAGCTGGCATTTGAGAAAAGAAAAGAGAAAGCAGATACTGATAACAGACCGATTATTATCCTTCGTCGTTGCTGTAACCTCCAACCTTTAAATGCCTGGTAAGGTCAGCAGCCTTACTTGTGCACACAGTGGGCAGCTGTTACTACCCATTGACTGGTGATGATAGAGCCTCCACAGGTGTGACGGTTACTGTAGTAGAGGCTGACCTGCCAGGGCCACCTGCCCAGCGTGGCCTCAACTCCCCCGATTATCCTGGGCAGCTTAGCTCGTGTCCCACACTCTACACAGAGATCCATTCATCAATAAAAAAGAAGAGTTGAATTGAATTAGTGAGAAAGCACTGTAGCAAATGTCATCATTCACTCTGCTTCTGATGTGAGGCTTTTCACAAGAATTAGGTGAGAGCCACAGGGCTTTGTGTTAGGTGCAAAGTCAAACTAAAAGTTAAGTTTAATCTGCTCACCAAAACATTGCAAAGCGATAACCTTCCCTGTGATACAGCTCCCCCTAAATGAAAATAAATTGGGTAACTAATGATGCATAATTAATGTGTGAGTAGCCACAATTTTCCCTTCATCATTATGAGTATGATGTCCTGAGACAAATTGCCTTACCTGAACTGCCACATATTTTCCAGACTGCTCTTGTGTTCTGAGGTTATTTGTATAAAGCCATCTGTATAGTTTGGCCCGATATCGGTTAGATTCACTCCTTTATGCTTGGTCAGTCTGACAAGAGAACATATACAAAATGGGTGGGAGTGAGTATTAAGATAATTTAGACTCATAAGGTGTGAAACAAGATTGTAAATGAGGTATCAACAGATCATAAATAAGCCAAGCCTTCGAGCTTAGTAAAGCAGGCTAATATTAAAGTAAGTTAATGAGTGAGCGCTCAGGTCTCAATCAGGCTGATTACTATAAAGAGGTGCTGTGAGATCTGGCCAGGAGTTCAGACAAACCTCAGATAACCCAGCTGCCTGCAGACCAGTGTTCCCAGCGAAGAGTTCCACCTCTCATAGCACACTGGCAGCCAGGTGGGCAGCTTCCCCAGCTGGATCTCCAGTAGAGAGTTCTCTGGGCTGATTCTGTAAAACACTGAACCTGATTGATTGAAAATCCCTCCAGAGACAAACTCTCAGTCAACAGTAATGAACAAGCCTCTTCTATGAGTGCGAAATGATGAGAAAGAAACACGAGGATCTATGCTAATTTAGTCAATGGAGACATATCATTATGTGTGATGTTTTTATGTCAGTCAGTGGGCATCTCTCATGAGTGAAGAAAAGACAACAGGAAGCAGCTGCTGAATATTAAATTTACTGAACTAAAAATCACTTCGGAGGTGACCCATGACCCGGTATGATGAATCACATCGCAATAAGCTGAGCAACTGCACGGTCCTGTTCTGTTGATTCAAAAAACCATGAAGCAAATAAAAACCAAGAGAGGAGGAAACAGACCTTTCCTGGGGTCAGAGATGGAAATGTCCTCTGTCACATTGCAGAACGACGTCTCCTTCGTATCCCCAAGACCCACTGGACTTTGGGAGGAGGAAGGCCTTAGCAGAAGTTTGACTGAGTGTAGATAAAGATGTAGTTGATAAATCTTTAAATCAGCCAGCAAGACAAGCAGCAAAAACATTTTGCCACATTCTCTGAATTTGTACCCAGAACAGACCAACATCTGGAGAAATAAAATGTCACTCTGCAGAGGAGAATGTAATGAAATATTTTCATATCTAGAAACACCGCTAATCAGAATAGAACACTAACCAAAACAAAAGTTGGCAATATGTTTTGCCTCTTTCAATTGATTTTTCTGTAAAACCCAACATCCAAAACACTAAACCTGTTTAATGAACTATAATGAACCATTTTTGATGAAATCTTATAAAATAATTTCAGTTATTAGAGATTCTTATTTCTGAGAGACACAGTATTGCTTATATAGGAAGCAGAGTTCTGTTTTTCCTTTGCATCCTTTTATTATATTAAAAATGTGAATAACGAATGCGTTAAAGACTTGGAACCACGGAGCAGATAAACTGGCCAGCGTATCATCCAATACTGGCTAATTGCAGGTACATCTGTATTAGTATATATAGTGGTCAATTTGTAATAGAAATAGCCGCACAAAGATAGTTCATACATTACAAAGTTTGTCCAAGTTTATTTTTAACTATAAAATGTCCTGCTCAATTTGTATCCTAATCAGAAATATTTATATTCATTCAAAATATATATCTGAGGGACCATATTACAATATATTCTTGTAAAGATAATTTAGTAAAGTTGTAAGATTAGTCAGTCAAAAGAAAATCTGCTATCAACTAATTTGATAAAGAATTAACCTTTTTAGTGATTTATTAAGCAATAATAATCCAAATTTGATGGAGGATTTTCTGCGTTTCCTTGTCTTACTCTAACATGTGTTGAATATCTTTAAGTTTTGAGAATGTTGTCTTGAATTTTAATAAATTGCGACAAGCACTTTGATGTGTTGATGTGCTCTGACCAAGCAAATTCTTAAATCTTCCGAATACTGATATTGAATAAATGAGGCTCTTTGCTAATTAGCATTGACCTACAACCATACGGAGGCTTGAGTAGTTCTAATAAGACTTTTTTGGCACATTTGTTTCCACTTCCTGATCTCTCCTAAGCTCATTTAGCGATTCTTTCTCAGACATAGTGACTCACCTAGAAACCAGACACCTACAACTAAGCCTCCCAGGAGTCCAACTGCACACACCGCTGCCAGCAGCTTCACCAGCCTGTGAGCTAAAGAAACAGTTAATACTGGAATTAGTCTGTCTTGATCCCTGATATGAGATGAGAAGAGTTGGCAAATGTCAGCTGTTACAAATATGGCACACTGAAGCAAAGACACAGTCAGTAATTAAAAAGCTTTACACTATACATACTCGACACTAAAGGGTTAAGCCAATCTATCTGGTTGCATTTTCATAAGAAAGCACTGCTGCACGTCCGTCACTGCAGTGCAGATGCTTTGATTCAGTCTTAATTGGCCTTCACACGCCAGGCAACAGCTAGTGTTGTTTCTTGCAGAAATGAAGCCAGATTGCTGTTGTAGTCTGATGTCTGATGCCCGTTGGGTGGTGCACCACTGGAGCTTACCGTGAGTCGTGGAGTGAATGCCTTTTAACCAGCCCTGGACTCCCTTGGTCCCCGTGACTCCTGCTGCTTTCTCTGAGTGAAAAGGATGGCTGACAGCCACCGGGTTTTCAATCACTGATAATGTGTCTCCATCGAGACTCTGTAAGAATTACAGGAAGCATGTCAGGCTTCATTTACACGTCATTCCTGTACGATAAAGTTTTGCTGAGTTTGTTTGCTTGACACAAAAAACTGCTCATCAGCTCATCAACCTATGAAGCAACTTCCTTAGGAGATCCCGAATATTAGCAACCTCTGACCAGTCCAGATGTGTAAGTGTGTGTTATATATCTCCTCAATGATGATCTGAAATCTTGGCAGATCTGCTTTGTGTCTTGTATAACCCAACACTCAGGCTCAAGCACATTTTCTGCATCTGTTCCCAGGAATATTTTACGGTCTATGTGTGCGTGTGTGTGTGTGTGTGTGTGTGTGTGAGCTTAATGTCTAAGTAGCAGCTGCTTCTATAAATTGAGCATATTGCAGTAATTTTGATAAGGCCCTTCATAGATGTTAGATGCAGGCTTGGCATTATACAATTACAGTACAAAATCCATCTAAATGAATGCTATAGCATTATCTCTCATGTATTGCAGGAGCACTTGAATGTAGCTAAACATGTAATTTGGGCCTCTGGAATTAGCATAACATAGCACACACACACACACACACACACACACACACACACACACACACACACACACACACATATATATATATACCATCATATCTATGTGTGAAAACAACCCTTCATACACTTTCGCCTTCACTTACACTCTCAAGCTTTATTAATAGCTACATGCAGATTTCACTTCAAACTTCTACTAGAGTGGTTTCTCTCTTATTTCCATATGTCTGCGTTTTTTTTAATATTTATGACATTCTGCACGATGATAGAAGCAACTGTCATGCAAGCTTTGTCGAAGTGAAAACAACATATGTAAAGAAACTTGTGAGGTTGCAAGCAGAGGTGACAGTGTGAGAAAGGTGTTGTTTCCCCATCCTGCATACATTAGACAGATGGAGCAAGGTGCAGTGAATCTGTAGCCTCCCTTTTTCTTACCATGTTTTCCTTGCGTACAGTCCTGAGGAAAAGGCAGCGGTATCCGTGCTCATCTGTAGGCCGACGCTCTAGAGGTCCGTCCCGCTCGCGGTTGATGCACCATTTGCCATTTAACAGAATGCAACTCTGGATTTTCCCTTCACAAAGAGACAATGAGGTCAGCAGCGGTGTAGAGAATGAGGCTGTTGTTTGTCCAGGGGGGTCATGGGGCCTGTGGAAGCAAGCTGAACCAGGTCTTTGTAGGGGGGGAGCATCTCCAGAGATACCTCCAAGCCGACTATTGATAGGACACCGGGGGGTTGCTAGGTAACACTTTTTACCTGTGCCAAAAGATTGTCTATTTTCACCCGAGACATGTTATTACCTGACAGTTTGTAGGTTCTGAGAAAAGGTCATTATTGCAGATTGTTGAAAAGTCTCATATCATGTCAATCCCCATCATTTGAAATCCAAAGCTATCATCGCTCAACACTCAAAATGAAGTCTGTTCTGTCTGTCCGCTGACAGATGAGACTTTCTCTTCTCTCTTTTAACCGGCTTGCAGTCAGACAGATTTTTTTTTGTCAGTATTGTTTCTCTGTATTTCAGATATCATCTGAGTTTTAACCACAGTTGAAAAATGTGAGTTGCGTGACCTTATGAAGTCATTAACTCTAAAAATAGTAGAAATAATTAACAACTGAGATGAGAAGGATCTGTGCTATTTGAAAATGTGAAAAAATATCTTGAACCCCGTCAGACAGGAGATCAAAGCTTACCACCGCTTCATTTCCTGAAAGACGCATTGGATTGCTAATAAAAAGATAGAGTTAATTAGAACTTGTAGCTAAAGGAACATTTATTGCGAGAATTATTTATATATATCTCTTATACATGGTGTTGGATATTCATTAGCCAGAGTCCAGGTGATGGGAACAACTGCCAGGAAGAAGATTCCTCCTCGTTTGACTGTCAAAGCTGAATCCAAAAACCATCCCACATCTCTTTGGCTCATCTAACAGGTGTCATATGGAATTATTTGGAAATCAAACAGAGTAATAAGCATTGCAGCAGAGGCGTAAATTGCATGTGATGGAACAGCAGCTGAAATTCATATCACCAGGGTTGAGAGGTTAATAATATTTGATAATATTAGCATAGCGCTAAATTGTTCTACTGCAGACAGATGAGCAGAAAGAACATAGCTGTTGTGTGGTCATTTTCATAAAGATTTAATGTCTCCCTCTTCTGGCGAAATACATTTTCTCAGACTGCTGGGTAAACAGTAATTTACAGACCTGACATTCACTTGCTAGAAATTATTTGAAGAAGATGAATAAAGCCATTTTCATTCAGAGAAATCTTTCTGGACCACTTTTTTCTTGCTTGATTCCTTGTTTTGTAACCCTCTATTATGATAGTAAAAAAAAAAAAGAAAATTGCAAATAATTTTGGTCATATGTTCTGCAACTTAAAGTGATGCTTTTCTTCTTTGTAAACATTCTCCAACATTGTGCTTCATGGTTTTATTAGACCATTTGACTCTCAGTTTATTAGCTACAGCTCCTTTATAAACAGTCAGTGAAATAGCGCAATAAAGCAGTTAAATAAACCAGCCATGTCAGACTTAAATGACAGTTATCCTAATTCTGGTTCTATTTATATTGGAAATTGATTGTTTAATATAATTTAATAATGATAAAATAGTAATTTCCGTGATAAAAAACATGAGTAGAGATGGCCAACTGCAACACTGAAATAAAATAAATTATTTTTTATTTCTGCTGAAACTCTTTTTGAGAGGCTTTATGGTCATTTGAGTGGCTCCTGTTTGTGGTGCTGCATAATTGGTGCTGAAAGAATTAGTCAGTTAATCAGTAATCAAAAGGAAAGGACAGTAATTTTCTTAATTAGGCAATCACTTAGGACATTTATCAAGCAAACATGCCAAATGTTCACGGCTTCCTGCTTCTCAGATACGAAGACTTGAATTAAACGCGTATGTGCTGTTGATCAAACAAAAAAAGCAATTTCAGGAGTCAGGTGGGGAAAATGGGGAATTGTGATGGACATTTGTCAAGATTTTCATGCATTTTATATACACATAATATGAGCAAACAGCAGCTACAACCTGAATTGTGTTTTATATTTTGTCTAACTTAATATAACTAAGTGCAATTCCACAACAGCTCAAACTAGAGCCCCAAAATGATCACAAAGGTCAATAAACACTCCTTTTAATACCAATTTTAACAGTAAAAGTTGGGATTTATTTGGGGCTAATGTTTAAGACTACATTTATTTTTTTTATCATATATACACCTACTAGTATATCATTTAATATCATAAGAAACAACCACCAAGCTGAAGTGAATGTCTGTATCTTGAGTAACCGACTAGACCTTGGCTCGTGCCCATCTCTTGATCAGAAATTTAAATTTCATGAGTAAATCCCTCCAGTGCGGCCATAACAATAACAGTGGCCCCACAGTGTGGGCTCCATTCATTCATTTATTCATGTATCACAGTCTGAGGCTCCACTGTGAGGAGGTTGGCTGCTGCCCAGCTTGGAGCTGCATCTATCCCTCTCTCTCTGCTCTGAGGGTGCAGCTCTCTCCCCGTTTGGTGTTCTGAGATTTGATCAGCTTGCACTCTTATCTCACCCATTAGTATGTGAGCCCTCTGTCCGATGTCCAGACCTTGAACATCAGATGCAGCCCCTCGGTCCCTGCTCGGAAATCCCCACAGTAGGTTCTGAATGAACAGAAGTGAGGGATGCTTCTTTTATAAGGTTTGGACAGTGTTTGCCTCAACAGCTTTTTTTGCCAAAGTTCAGTCCACCAAGGCATTTAAAAAATGAACCATTTATGCGTGGGCTGCCATGAGTGTTGTGCCTTTAATGCTTTTGGCTGTGACCTCTCAGTAGAGGCACACATTATAGGTTGTAGTGGCCACAGATGCAGGTAGTTCAGAGTGGAACCTGTTAAAGACACAATCCAAATGCACCAATTAAAGCTTTTTTTCTCTCACTCTCTCTCTCTGACGTACTTCCACAGACCTGAACTCGAACACCTCTTCCTGAATACCACCTGTGATGATCCATATGTCTTCCTTTGAAATGTCTCTGAACTGAGAAAGGAGCAGAATTAGATGATTTATACCACTCTCATATCTGTCAGCTAAATGGGAGGCTGAAGATAGCAGCCGGTGAGCATCAGAAAGTCTGGAAACAACAGTGAGAAACAGCTCACCTGGCTCTGCTTCAAAACTTTACTCCCTGTACCTCAAAAGCTCACTAATTAACATGTTACATCTTTAACACTTTAAATTCCCCTGTTTAGCATTTATTAGCACTGTATAAACATTCATTAGTTAATGCATTTGTCACACCTTCAACTGTCCATAATGGGATACAGCTGTATAAAGAGATAATGAATGAGAGTTTAGTTAAAAGCAGGGATTTAACCGTCTCCTTGCTGCAACATCATATTTGACACACATATGAAGGTGTTGAGTGAATAAGCATATTTCCAGCAATGTTGGACTGTTCATTCAATGCTGTTCAATATATAAAAATGGAAAGTGGTTTTTTTATCCTTTTTTTTGAAAGAACATTCTACAACAGGTTTAATTAGTTTGCTCCTATTTATTCTGATTTCTCAGCTTGTTTGTGATGTTTTTAAGCGCTCTTACTCCCAGCATGTGATGTTAAGGTGTTAAAACAAACCTGTATATGTGTATTTGTTACCCCTAATACACACCTGACGAAGAATCTTTTTGTAAAAATTGCCTATTTGATTGACCGGTATTTTAATACATTTTAACACAATTTACATTTTCTAAACTGTTGATAATGTCTGTTGCTGTTGCTCTTGCATGTGTAGACACAGCTATATATTAAGTCTGTATTTTCAACACAAAGTTAAATCAGCTTATGAGGAAAAATGTAGTATCAAGACAGATAATGGGCCTATCTGCCACACTGGACACATTAATAAGGATTTTTCTCAGGTTTGTAAATAGGACAGGAAAGGTTTTCTGCTCAGCCTTCATGCTGTAACTGTACAAGTTTGAGCTGTGCTGTTCAGCCATTGTTTGAGATGATGGCACAATCTTTTTCCACCTGAGAAGGATCAGTTGTGATGCTGGCAGAGTAGCAAAAGCCACACTTTCAGTTTGGCTAGATCACCTCAAATATGACCACCAAGGGGATAGGATCAATAACAGCGCCACATTCGGTACATTTGAAAAAGCTTGAAAAAATCCTCCATCTGCAGGATAGGTCCAAAACATACGGCTGTGGGCAGTAAACTGCTTATTTGCATCAGATTTATATGTTTAGAAATGACTACATTTACCTTTCCTAAAGCATGGCTGAGCCTGTTGGCTCTGCATGTGTGCAGTGTCATGACAGTCATGTGTTCACACTGTAAGCTGTCCAGGTAATGATGCAGCACAGGGTGAGGGCAGATCTATGAATCCCCCATCAACACACACACACACACACACACACACACACACACACACACACACACACACACACACACACACTGACTTGATGCCAGGTTTCGCTCTCTGCCAGTGGGCTCTGCCTTCTGTGGAGCAGTAAATCCGCTGTGCTCAAGCCCTCCTGCAGTCTGAGCTGTAGTAACATACTGCCCTCTTGTGGTGGAGTTAAAGACCTCCTTTTAGGATCAGCTGAGGATAACCTTGCAGTTAAGTCACTGCAAAAGTTGCTGAAATATTCACAGATCCCATGTTCATATGCAAGTTCTAAATATATAAAGACCTGTTTCCTTTCTCACTATGTCGGATGTGTTTTAATCAATGTTTGAGGTCACAGTTGATAAAAAGTGAAGCAGAAATGTCTGAGTAAAACTGCCAGACACTGTTCTATAGAGCAGATGTGTAAAACAATTTGTGGCTCTCATGGTTAAATTCTTCAACAACTATTTCAGTTTTGTTGTGCAGCATATTGTAATTATGGAACAATAGATTTTGTGACAGGTCTGAGCGCGAGTGTGGCCTCATCATAGTCGCTAAATGGTATGCAGTTGCGTCTGTATTGAAAGTGGCAGGATGAATAAATAGCTGTCATGTATGTGTTTGTATCTTGTCTTGTAGAGGCTAATGATAGTGAGGGTGGGTAAGAGCAGAAATGTTCCCCACCAGATGGTGGGTAATGTGGTTTGCTTTAGCTGCCCACCACGCTCACTCTAATTAAACAGAAGAGATTACATTAACACCAGCTCCCACTCAGTCTGCTCCTCTGCTGAGCATGCACTGAAGGCGGGGTTCATGTCAGAGGTGGAGGGGTTTCAGGTGATAGTCATTTTTCACAGAGTCATATGTCTGCTTTAATGTTAAATTTATCTCTTTGGAAATTAAAGTTGGAGAAGGTTAGAAAAAACATGCTTCAGACCACATGGATTAACAAGAAATTTACCCCCCATCTGCTCTAGTTTTGATTTGAGTAGTTGATAGCTTCTGAAACTTGATTTGCCATGAATATCAGGTATGATGGATGGAAGAAAGGATTCAACCGTTAAAAAATTCAAAGTTTACAATGGTGTCAGTAATTATTCTAATCAATCGATAGGTGGATAAATATAACAAATGAGTAATTAATGAATATGTACATTTATTTCATAATGCATTTTACTGTAGGGAAATCAATATTGAATTTTACTGGTAAACTAGTTTCTCATTGTCAGACTATTCTGCAGCAGAGAATGATCTGGCTGCACCTCACAATCATTCTGATGTATAGGGGAAAACACTGGAGGTTTTTTGTATTTCTTTAGAACAATCGCAGTCATCTTGGGCATAGCTAAGTGAAGAATATGGTATTTGTACCTGTTGCATGAGCCAAATCCTCTACAAAAACTTGAAATTTTCAGTGTGGTAGGCTGCTTGCTGAAAGTTGATGGTTATACATTAATTTGCTGAAGATGATTTGGAAAGCTGTGGCCATTGGCATTTCAAATGAGTCACATTATTGGTAAACAATATCCTTTATAAAAAATAAATTACACAGGGTTGTTTCTTCTAAAATGGCACGTTGATGTACTAATAGATTTTTTTCTCTCCCATTTTCCAGCTCTTGTATCAATTCTTTAGCATTGATTAATTTTCTTTAATTGCTGGCATATCTTAGGAACACACTCATTTGCAGCTGAACTTACTGATTGTTTATGAAGTTGTAGCTTTAAAGATGTCAGAAAACAGTCATGACTTCTTCATGTTCAAGAGTTTTAAGAGGTTAAGTTTGGTGCCCTTCATCTCTCAGGATGTATTTCTGATGTTGATGGCACTCTGCCTCATAATCCCAGACCAGAAAACTGTCCAGATCATACATTTTCCTCTGTCCCTCAGGCTCTGTGCTTTGGCACATTCAATTTGAATTAATAACAATAATAAAAAAATAACATGATGCATGAGAGAACAAACTCCAGCATCTGTGTTCAGTAACAAATACCTCCCAGATCAAGGCGTTCAGAAATGATTGAACCCTTGTAGAGGTAGAATGTGAACATTTACTTTTGTAAGTAAAGTACAAATTAAAGATACTTTTACTTTGAG
This sequence comes from Amphiprion ocellaris, assembly GCF_022539595.1. Classification (NCBI taxonomy): domain Eukaryota; kingdom Metazoa; phylum Chordata; class Actinopteri; family Pomacentridae; genus Amphiprion; species Amphiprion ocellaris. The sequence continues at coordinate 1,875,148 of NC_072772.1, forward strand.
TATTTTCTTTTCTCCATTATATTTCAGTGGAAAAGTTGTACTTTTTACTTCACGAAATTTATCTGACAGCTTTAACTGCTTTACAAATTATGATTTTTATACACAAAACACAAGAATTTATAAAGTGCAGTATTTTGTTTTTAATGAAACTACCAGACAGTTTATACATATTACATTAAATACATAATGAATTCGTCAATATGCAGTAAATTGACCACCATTTAGAGAATCATCCAGAGCACTTGTGACATATTTCTCACTATTATTACAAAAATCAACCGATTAATGGAGAAAACAATCAGCAGATTGATCCACAGTGAACATGATCAGTAGCTATATTTGGATACAAAATGGTTAGAAATTAGCTCCACCTTGAAATGCAACAAAAAAAATCTGATGATACAATATGTAGTAGTATATCAATCACGTGGGACATTTTTCTTTACTTAGCATTTTTAAGACCAAGAGTACATATTCGTGATAATACTTTAATAATAATAATAATAATAATAATAATAATAATAATAATAATAATAATACATTTCTACTTCATTAACATTTCAGTGCAGGACCTTTACTTATAAAAGACTAGTTATACTGTGTACCATTAGTAGTTTTACTTAAGTAGGAGATGTGACACTTGTCTGCTAATTGTTTCTTGGGCATAAAGGAGCTCACAGATGGCACAGAGTTTATTGATATGGAGTTCTCTGTCAATATGAGGAGTAAAGAAGTAAAAATTCAAATGGAGAAGATAATAATGAGGCTTAACAAAGCAAAACTTCATCAAAGATAGTTTGTTTGCCAAAATCAGCAGTTGGGTTCATTCTAAAAAAGCACAACGGAGCAAGAAAAACTAGAAACTGTTAACTGAGATGGTGGATGAAGGAGCAGAAGTCATGCAGATGACCAGAAATCACTGACACAGTGAAGAAAAGTCCCTTATGACTGCACAGCAAATGAAGAATTCCCTCCAGGATGTAGACGTGAATGTTTCCTTGTCAATGATCAAAAGAAGACCTTATGATCATCACTTCAGTAGATTTAACAGAAGATACAAACCGCAGTTCTGCTTGAAAAACAGAAAGGCAGGCTGCAGTTGGCAAAAACACCAAAAAGAAAAACTATTATAGTCCTGGAACAAAAATCAGACCCTGTCAAAATGATGGAAAGAGGAAAGTGTGGAGGAAAAAAAAACAGAAATGGGTCACAACATAAAGCTCATCTGTCAATGAGGTGCTTCTGTTAAGGCTTGGGCATGTATGACTGCTAGTGGAACTGGCACACTGGCATTTATCGATGACTTCACAGCTGATGGAGGGAACAGTATGAATGCAGTAGTTTACAGGAGAGTTCTGTTTTCTCACATTCAGCCAAAAGCATCAAAACTCACTGAGCAACACTTCTGGACAACTATCCTAAACATTATAGACAAAGTAACTAAGGATCGTTTCAGGGTGAAGAAGTGGAAGATGATGATGGAAGTTGATGCTGAGTCATCTGCCCTCATTTCACTGGATTATATTTAACCTGCTGAAGATCAGACTTAATATAGTGAGAACAAGCAGGAACTGATGTGAAGACTTGAGAGAACATCAACAGGGAAGATACAGAACGTTTTTTATTTGTTTTATATTTCATAAGACTTCAGTCATTCACCACAAAAGGTTTCCTGCAAAACGCAAATTACTTTTAGCCCTTTAAACTTCGGACAGTATGTGTTTAAAGAGCTACACCTCCCACACAGTTATGCATACACTGTAAAGCTAATCGAATTAAAGCTGAGACTTGGCACTTTAATGTAGTTTGCTTCATTCTGTTTCAAATTGACTGTGCTGAAGTACAGAGCGTAAAGGACGGAAAACTGTGGAATCATTCAAACAGCTATTTATTTATTTATTTGGTTGGTTGGTTGGTTGGTTAGTTTCAGGCACACCACACGAATCATAAAGGCAAAAATAATAAAGAGATGGAAAATAAAACACACAAAATGAGAAACAAAACAAACAAAGAAACCGCACCCTAAATTAATGTCTGGAAACAAATAGGATGGAGTTTAACTTATTATCTCCTACCCACTACATGTCCATACGTCTCATACATTACTGTTTGCCATTTGCATAAAACCCCGTGCTTTCACACCTCTTTAGAAACCCCACCTTTACTGTTCCGTATTATTATATTTTTCAAGCCGTCTTCTTTTGTATATTTTCATAAGTTTAAATTGTGGTCGGGACTCTATGTCTGTGATCTGTGGATACAACAGATAGTGCTTTTACTCTTGTTTTAACTGAATAAAGTTCCAGAGATGAAAAGGTTCCACAAAAAATCAAAACAAAGAAAACAGATGATATTTATTTAATGTTAATATTGTGATCCCGTTAAACTGGCCTTGCCACCTCATGAGCGATCCATTAGTTGTAAGCTACAACCTTTATGCTGCTACATAAACAACAAAATGTTCAAGACCTGCCAGTTACAAAATATCTCCTCAACTTCATCAAATGTAAATATTTTTCTTCTGTAGCATCAGTAACATTTACACATACATTCACAGTGTGTGGTGGACAGGCTTGAATGGATTCACATACTGCAACTAAAAAAAACTTAATTATCCCTGTGATGAAACTGAAAGAGACAAAAAAAACAAGCACTAGAAAATAAGAGCCTGTGATCATTATAGAGAGGCACTGTAAACACTTCAGGCTGGAATTTAGCTGACCGGATTGAAGTCTTATAGCTACAAAATAGATTACACAATAAAACGCTCGCGGCCCACTCACAGGGGACTTTATGGGGGAAAACAGGAACGCTGAAAAGGAAACCGAAGGAAAGTATTGCGTTGGCGCGATAACCTTTTTTAATCCAGCATCAATAAATGTACAGTAAACAGTGCCAGTTGTTGTAATTAAAAAAAGAAAAAAGAAAGATCTCCATTTCACTGAGTAGTGCAGGGAGCAGACCTGATGTATTGACTCCTTTAACATCTGGGATGAAGCAGAGTCCAGCTGTGGCTCTGGCAGAGAGCCATCAGAGGTCACCACAGAGCCTGGAGTGACTCCAGCTGTCTGCAAGTAGCCCAGATGATACATAAACTCTATAAACAGCTTGAGCCTGTGAAGGTCTGTGGCAGGAGCCAATAAACTGTTAAGAGGGATCAGCGGTATTGTCTCGGTGTAGATGGTGGGCAGGGCTGGAGCGGCGCTGTAAAAGTCAAATGTTGGGGTTGAATTAGGGCATTGGAGGCTGTAGAGAGAAGAGTTACAGCACATGACAGTGACTCCCAGGGGATGTGAGTGATAATCCAACCCTGGGGTGCTTCTAGAGTCACCTTTTATACGTGGAAAAGGCTTGAGCTCAATTGGTTTCGCAAAACTTGCGATGCTGTAAAGTGAGTAATGTTAAATTAGGACAGTTATGCTTTGCAATAAGTATCTTTTCAAGGAATACGTAAAACATCCCAAAACCGATGCTTATGTGTTGCTGAAAAGGTATTTGCTCGACAAAAAAAACTTCACGTTTGTCATAGAAGTAGGAGTGACATTATGTTCAGTGACACTTAAATCACAGTGGTACTTGAAATGACAGCATTCTGACGTTAAAATTGTGAAATCTGAATACAAATAGTCAATCTTGGGTTCCAATTTATTTTGTAATAGGAGGAAATTATGTATCAAAATTACTAAGAATCAATCCTACACTTCTTTTGCCCTTTTGAAATTTTGTCAGTGTCCTATTTTACCACTTGTGTATTCTCAAAATGGGACAATGCTCTTCGTAATTTTGATGAGGAAAATTTTTTTTGAGGATCACAGAATACATGCAGTTGTAAAGAAATCAAATTTCTGAATTGAAACAACTATAATTTCTCATAAATATGTTATCAGATAGCTTGCTGGAACTAAGCTAAGAAAAAGCTGGGTAGTTGTGTTTTAGTTTGCCTACTTGTGAAGTATTACCACAGCAATAAAAGCTAGCTGTTTAATGCTATTAATTATCCCCCTAACATGTGTAAAATAATAAATATGCAAATATTTTAAGTTAATATGAATACGTTTGCATATGTGGTGGCCATGTTTGAATATTTTTTTGTTTTTTTTTAAATCAAAGCACAAAAAAATGCTAAATGCTCTCTAATGGTTCAGTTGTGTTGTATTTTAATCATGTGAAGACAATAAAAACGTAGTTATCTTCTTTAATTTCTCATTTTTTATATCAAAACATAAAGTCATATTTTGCCAGTAGTGTCTCTAGGAAAGTGTTCATGGGACATGTTATGATTGAGACATAGTCATCAATTCTTTATTTAATTATTCTTTATTTTCACCTCTGTATATTATAGTAAGGAGGTTAGAACTGATTGAATTGTATCAGGTTGGGAGTTGAGCTACTGGAATCATTCTCTAATTGGTCACATTTTCCCAGTACACACTATAACATCTAAATACCACATTGTGTGTGACATAGCATGAAAGTAATTGGCAGAAATAATGGATAACCAGCTGAAAGGGTCATGAGTAAATGGTCAAAATGGTTAGCAAAACTATAGTTAACAGGTTTGTAGCAACCAGTAATGTCATACCTGCCAATAATGTAATAAATTTGCCCAATATCAGGCATATGGGTTCTGTAAAGCGTCTCGAGACAATTTGACTGTAATTGGCGCTATATAAATAAAATTGAATTGAATTGAATTGAATTTTAAATGTAATAAAGCCAGTAACATAATAACTTGCCAATAACATAGCAACTTGCCAATAATGTAATAAATTATTACGTTATTACATTAATGTCCTCGCATTAAAAATCTTTTTTGAAAAATCCTTTGAAAATGTATTGACTGCAGCTGACAATGTAAGAATACATAAATAGGACTGCATTTCTGTGAAATTAAAGATGTCTTTGTGCAGTTTACTCATCAAAAATAGGTACAGTGGATGGCATAGTCGTCATATTTATTCATCTTGGATCCATCCCATGTCGCTCTCACTCTCCTTAATTATGGTTGTAAGAGCCAAATTAAGAATTATTTCTTGTACAAAATCTTTATTTAGAATATGGTTTGTTTGCCTAGATATGTAACTTCATAATTCCATGTGAGTGTCTCTGTTGGACTGGATGTTGCATTGTCAAATGAATTTACCAAAATTTTCTTCTCAGAAAACATTTCATTAAAACTTTTTTCAAACATTTCTCAAGGAAAAGCGATTCAGTCCTTACTTAAAATTGTATTTAAATAACTGGACTGGCACTATAATGGCACTTAACTCTAAAAAACTGAGGAGTATTATGTAAATAATGAACTAAGGGGAAAACATCAACATAAAATTGACATTGCTTCTTCCAGTAAATGTCTTTAACTTTGTACTGCCCAAAAACGACATTACTGAGAAGAATCCAGGCTTTCATCCATTGACTGCCCTTGCCAAATAACTGTTTTATGTGTAAGCTTAGACCACTGTTGGTCCAGCAACCTCAGAGGGCTTCATAATACTAATGGAGCAGTCATCTTCTTTGTCTAGTTCTAGGCTCTCTGCAAGTGCTTCTCTTATATATAAGAAAAGAAGTGCAATCCTGTTTATGTATTATTACTTTATCGGCTGCAGATATTACGTTTTCAGCGGATTTTTTTTAATGCTAGGCCATTAACGTAATAACCGACGAATAACGTACTAACTTATTACATTATTGGCAAAATGTTATTACTTTATTGGATCAAAAACATTATTACATTATTGGGAAATTATTACATTATTGGCTTTATTACATTTAAAATGGCCAAAATTATTCCGTTATTGGCCATTATTACGTTATTGGTTGCTACAAGGTGAGAAGACAGACAAAACTAAGAATGTAGTCATTCAGCTAAATGTAAAAAGTAAGTGGTAAATAGTTAACCTTTCACTGGTCACTGATTAAACCCCTAAAAATGACAGTATTCAAATTTTTCCATGAAAATGATCATTTTTAGGCCTACAGTGGTTGTGATTTAATGCTACGCTGTTGCCTGCTCTCAGATGACACATGAACCTTAAAATCACTGTTGAAATATCATCCATACATGAGTGGAGTAGACTAAACAAAAACTAAAAATGCTTAATTTCCCATGATTCCCTTCAGTCACATCCTTGTCTGCCAAATCTTCATTGTCTGCCTGTTTGGCCTTTGAGTTTGTCCTTGTCTTTTTAATTTTGGACCAAAAACACTCAAAGAAATGCTGAGAAATCTGTGCATGAAGAAACAAAATCAACTTTTTGACGGCAGTTTTGGTAAAGGTTTCTCAGCATTCTTTAGAAACAATCCTGAGCTGTTTTTTTTTTTTTTTTTTTTTTTTAATAGTTTACTTAATCCTTGCCTGACACCATGAGATGGGTAGATGTGCACACAATATGCCTTTGATTCACTTTGAATGGACATGTTTGTTTCACTTTGCGTAAAAAAGCACGTGTCTTTCTGCTTGTTATTTTCAACTTGAATCTTTTACAAAACCAGAACACAGGGCAGTCAAAAGAGGTCGTGCTATCACATGAGAAGCTCATATAACCTAGATATCACCTAGAGTGGTTCTCCCTGGGATTTTTGTGTCTGTATTCTGTTGAACAAAACTCCATTATCTATAAATCGCTTAATCCTTATTAGGGTCGCGGGGGGAGCTGGAGTCTATCCCAGCTGACTTAGGGTGAAGGCAGGAGACACCTGGACAGGTCACCAGTCTGCTGCAGGGCTCCACATAAAGACAAACAATCACACTCACATTTGCACCTACGGGCAATTTAGAATCACCAATTAACCTCAGCATATTTTTGGACTGTGGGAGGAAGCCAGAGAACCTGGAGAAAACCCACACATGCACAGGGAGAACATGCAAACTCCATGCAGAAAGATCCCAGGAAGGCCGGGATGTGAACCGGGGATCTTCTAGCTGCTGATTTGTGCCCACAAGATAAAGCAGGTATAAAGCATAGATTAGCATGTATTCTGTTCAAATTTATCTTGAAGTCCCTCTCTTCTGTGTGTCAGAATTACATATTTAGATTCTTTTTTTCATGAAAACAATCCTTTTTGTGTTATAAAATTGCTTGGATGTACCTCTACATTATTGCTTTCTCCAACATGTGCCCGTCTATGAAGTCCCTGCTTTACTTGTCAGTCACCTCTTCCCACTCGCTGCAACTTGAGCACACCAGCTCACCTACGACTCTGCTCATACATTATAAAGCTACTCTAAAATATGCAATGGCAACTTGTAATATTGGAATAATACAGCTGTTTATGTTTGAACCAGAAACTAATTCTGAGAAGCAATAATGGTACAGGAAGTCTCACTCTCAAAATTGACACGATTGGTTCATTAGGTTTGTTACATATGAAACCCCAGATGTTTAAATCTGTATTTTTGAGAGTATCATTTTTACACTGTGGATCCTCAGCCTGGCATTGACTGCGTATTTGGCTCATGATAAGTCTTCTAGCAAATGAAAACATCACCAGAAACTTGATCTTCACGGAAGGGGGAATTTAAAAAAAAAAAAAAAAAAAGGAAATGCAGTTGCTGTCAGCACCAAGTGATATTTGTAGAAATACGAACTTGACCAGACCAGTGTAGACATTTGCAGTGGACTTCTATTAAAAAAATACATACCAACAGTATCCACTTTTAAATTATCACTTGTGTTCAATGACAACCAGTTCAAAATAAATTCAAATCACACATTTAGAGCATGTCAGATGTCCTCCGAGCACTTGTGGGGTTACATCAGACCAGATGGGTTTTGAACTGTTCAGTTTTGGCGCTGACAGCAGAAAACAGGAGGCGAGCGAGACAGAATGCATAAAATAGTCAATTGTTTTATTCTTTTTTTAACCATGCCACTGAACACTGACGCATACAGAGTTTGTGCCTGAATCCACACTGAGAAAACACTTTCACACACTGTGTTACAAAGCTGTAATGAAGAGGGATTTTACTGCACACATGGCAAGAAGAACAACCCTGATTGGATACCAGGTCGAGCTTTGATCTGGCCCTGAGGTAGACAGACATTGACATAATCTAAACAATGCTAATCACATCCTTCTAGGACACATCAAATAAAAGACAGCTGCATTATCACAACATAGAAAGATCAAAGAAAAAACCCTTTTCAAACAAAAGTGCTCTATTTCTTTTGGTCCACCGAGGAAATCCATTTATAGTGCATGTTCATGTAGAATAGATACAGTGAATGTGTGTTTTCATGGCACTGAGTGTTGTTGGCTACTTAAGAAGGCATTGGTAATGCCCGCAGATGCCAAGATTTGCAAAACACACAGTTTTCATCCGAAGATCTCAGTCCATTGTCACTTTGAAGGGAACAATTTGAGACAAGCGTGTACTTTTATTTTACATCACAATTGCTTGGAACTTGCATCAGAGTATCAGCCACTATCACAGTATGTTGCTTCCAGTTGCAATGTTCAGACAAGGTGAATCTACATGGCAGTCTATCTTTAATTAACAATAAACAAACACCCAGAAACAACTACCAATAGCACAGACCCATGTACTCAAGCACATCAATGCTCTACTTATAAAAGAGGCACAAGGGAGGGATCTTAATCAAATCAGAGACTTATAAAACACACACATTAAGATGTTTCTCAAATCATACCAAATGTAAACAGATAGCAAATTACTGTAATACAAAAATACAACATGTTTAAATCTATAAGGCCCGTGTTAGGCTCACATAAGGGAATAACATACCATGACAGTTTGTACATTACAGCTACACTACGACTGACAATAGCCTGCTCATAGTAATTCAATGTCAGAATTTTCTTTTCATGTTTTATAAAAAAAACAACTTCTTTTCATGTTTTCTTCAATTTTCTCCTAGAAAATTCTTATTCTGTGATTTCATAAGACATCTATATATAGTTAATTATAAAAAAAAAACTACACATAAAAGCCGTTTCGAGGCTTTGTCGCGTTTTTTATTTTTATTTTAACACACCGTTTGACCATGTAAATTTGTGATGTATTTGTTAGAAAAAATAAAACCACTGATGGATGAATAAATTTGCAGTGGATTTCAAAAAAACAAACAGTGAAGAGTGAGGAGAGGTAGAGCTCGCTCTACTCGAAAACCATCCCGAGAGACACAGACTGTGTGATGAAAACCAGCACATATTTGGTAACAAATAAAACAACATATAAATAGCAAAAATCTATTACGAGAGAAACTCAAATTGTGAGCCAGCTACCTCGAAACAATAACACCCACTGCAAGAAAGACAAGGCAATTAAAGAGATCAAGCTTATGAGGTCAAAACGTGGCAGCCATTCAAGTAAAACATGCAGAAAATAAACAACTCCAAAATAAAACTCCAGCAACAGCAAAGGGGGCAGACAGGAAAAAAATGCAGAAGTCACAGGAAATTAAGAGAGAAAATGTTGCAAAGTTCAGCCAATCAAGCCTTTGTGGAATTATTTTCAACATCTACTGCACAATCATAGAAGATGACTGGAGTTGCCCAATGGTTCAGCAATCAGTCAAAACGCTCCTGCTGCACATACAGGTCAGCAGTCACAGCCATTGTGGCATTGATTTTAACCACAGTGGATCCATTAGATACAGTTTATCAAAACTGTGTGTGCATGAGAGGAAGAGGGAGAGAGGAACAGTGTGTGTTTGTGGACAAAAAATAGGTAAATCATCAGGAAACTGTCGACAATTCTGACAATCGATTGATCTTTCAGTCATTTTCGGGGGAAAGTACAAAATATTCACCGTTCCAAGTGAGAATTTGAGTTCTATATAATTGCAAACTGAATCTCTTTGGATTGGACTGTTTGTCAAACAAAACTATTTATTTGAAAATGTCATCTTGTCGCCAAAATGTGCCTACTGTTGGACATTTTTCAGAGTAAAAAGGATCTGACTGGTAATGAAGCTAATCATTAGTCGCAGCCCTATTGTGTACACACATTTTGTATTCGCATGTCTCTGTTGTCAGGTTAAAAACTGTACTATCACCTAGAACGACAACTTCCCACAATGCGCTTTTCAGTTTATCCAAAAAGAGCTTTTTTTGTGAAAACCCTCACAGAAACATGTAATCCTTCAGCATTAAAAATCAGCATCACTGAAGCTACCAGCGTTTCATCCAATAGTGAAGGTGTATGTGTGTGTGTGTGTGTGTGTGTGTGCGCGCGTGTGTATATGTGTGTGCAAGTGTGAGACTGTGCAACGGGTCCAAGTCCTGCTCAGACATAACAGACATACAGGTAAGTCTTTTCTATCCTCCAGTCCGGCGGCACCTCCTCTGGCTTGTGGCCCTTCATGTGCTTCTGCATGGCGGCCAGGCTGGGGCAGAAGTCCTGGCAGATGGTGCACTGGTACGGAGACGCTCCGTTGTGGGTGCGCAGGTGCTTGATCATAGCCGAGTAGTCTCTGGACCGCTGGTGACACAGCTTACACTCAAATGGCTTCTCACCTAAAAAATTCAACAATACAACATTAACCTTGTAGACCTGCAGCCAGAGGCCTGCCAGGTGAGACGGGACTCACCTCTGTGTCAGTGCACTGTACTTGAACAGGTGTGTGTGTGTGTTTGTGTGCACGAGCGTGTGTGTGTGTGTGTTTGCGGTCAAGGATTAGACCTATATCAGTTTGCCTTTAGTTTGATACTAGATATTGCTCAGTCAGTCATCCACCAGAACCTCTTTTTTTTTCTCCTCACTTCAGAGAGATATCGGATAGCGGGCACTAAAATTTCGGCTTTGCTGAAACATTTACTGCAACATTTACTGATTTAGTTAAATCTATTAGTAGTGTTTTTATGTGAAGTAAATTAACATGAAAGCTCTTTGTATCCTTATTTGTTGGAAAGCTAACAGCTGCAAAACTATCAAAATGTTGTGTTTAAGTAATGCATTTAATCTGAATTTGAATAAAACTGTTAATGTTGCTGTGCTTTCACTTATAAAATAATAGATTTGTGGAGAACATAGTGCTTTTTCTTTAGCTGTAAAAAAAAAATAAGTTTTATGGAAAGCAAAGTTTCATTTTTCAGTTCTTCACGTGAATTTCTAAAAGTGAAAAATGCATGAGTCTATTTCCCTTTCACTCATAAAATTTTTTTTTTTTTTTAACCCTGTACTTGGCTTTTAACTGTAAGAAAATACAGGGTTTTAAGAAAATCGAATTTTTGATTTTTCAGCTTTTCTTTTTGTCAGTAGTCACTTGAAAAGCAAAAAGTGAAAAACCTTAAATGCATTAGTCTGAGGCAATAGTTTCAGATTTTTTACTCTGTATGTGGGGTCACTCCTAAAAATGAGTCACAAATATGTGCAGATATTTTTAAAAAGATTTTTTAAAAATCCTGTGATAGGAAGGAATGGTAGTTTGTGGCATTAAATCAAAACTGTAACCATGTTTGTTGTAAGATGTCACCTAGTGCAACAGTGTGATCTACAGCTTTACCATTTTAAATCAAAATATAATAACCATACAAAAAAAAGTCTTTTAGCAGCACCAAAACTCTAAAATCACTGCTCTCCTGTAGTTTTTCGTCTCTGAATTCTCGCCTGTGTGCAGGCAGTAATGTGTCTGACAGCAATAGATTGGCATATGTGGCATTAAATCATAATATTGGCCAAGTTTGTAGTTACATATCACCTACAGCAACTGTGTGATCTTTAACATTTTAAATTTAAGAATAATGAATAGTACAAAAATTCTCTAATACCCTGAAAATCCTGCTGTTCTGTAGTTTTTCTTCTCTAAACTCTCACTTGTAATGTATCTGATAACGATAGGATGGTGTATGTGGTGTTAAATCAAAATATTAGTCATGTTTATTGTAATATGTCACCCAGTGCAGTCACCTGATCTACAAATCTTAGTATCAATACCCTGAAGCCCTGCTCTGCTGTAGTTTTTCCTCTCTGAACTCTCACCTGTGTGAACACGGTAATGCGTCTCCAGCTGGTGTTTCAGGCTGAACCTCTTCCCGCAGCCGTTGCACTCGTAAGGCTTCTCTCCTGTGTGGATGCGTTTATGGCCCCTCAGCGTGCCGTCGTCTCTGAAGCAGCTCCCGCAGAATTCACACTCAAACGGGTGATCGCCTGAAAGCACAATCGTGTCACAACAGCCGTCGCAACATCGCCGTCGCCCGTAATCATGAGAAGTTAGCTTTATGGTTGGCACGACATGGCATGGTGCATATGTAGCTGCATAGGTCAAACAGTCACACAGGCCTATTCCGCACATGCATATCAAGTAGGAAAATAATGTGCTTTCAGATGTCGCTAATGTTATGACATGAGGACACTCCTCTTGGCTGTCTGCTAATAGCTAATAAAAGCCCTCCAGGCATGTGCTGCTCTGTTCTCTATACTGTAGTTAATCTATTTCTCTCCTAGGCTGAGGGTTTGACTCATCTCCAATGACCTATGTGCCTCATTATCTCAGTGTCCACAGCAACAGCCAAGTCAGAGGATACATTGCTCTCCTCATTACAGGCCGATTCTCCTCAATCCCCCACCCCACTGTGGAGCAGATGACATTTACAAAATGTTACTTCCAAGCAGAATGGCATACAAACAAGATACGCTGCCATGGCCAAAACTCCCTTCACTTCTGTCTCTTCACATCAATTATGTATTTCTCCCGTCTAGACATCAAGCCGTCCTGACAGCTGGGAGTGTTATTTAAGGTAAAAGAAGAAAGGGGGACATCTTTTCAGTAAATATCTCTCCGTCTCCTGCGGCACTAAGACTCACCCTCGGTAGAACACACAGACAAGTCATTTCCATTTGCTTTTCCTTCAATATTTATTTGGGTTTCCTCTATCATTTTGGGTGAACCACACTAGAACTGACAGCCGTGAATTGCAGAGGCCCAAAGGCTGTCTAAGAACCCAAAATATAAACAGGATGAAATTGCCCAAAATATGCACCGGCCATAACGGTACAGTGCTGTCATCAGAGAGGTGAGTCATCTTATAGAGAAGGAGGAAGGAGGGTGGGAGAGGATGCATGCAAATTGACTAAAACCTTAAAGCCAATAACCTAAGGAAATTAACCCATATACAAAAATAAGTACAGCTGCCTTTGTCTCCTTTCCAACATATGCATGCGTTTGACACCGACGTGTGCGTTTCATGACAGGAGGTGACACCGTAGATAACAGCGACGGTTCAAACGGTCCGTCTCTTACCCGTGTGCGAGCGCAAGTGTCTTTTGAGGGTAGTGTGGCTCGGAAAGGGGCGCTCGCAATGGCTACAGATGTAGCTGTGCATGCCTGCGTGGACCTCCATGTGCTGCTGCAGGGCCTTCTGGGTCTGGAAGCGCTTTGCACACAGCAGACAGAACACCGCCATGTCAGTCCCTGGAGAATGCACAAGACACAGACGCACAGTTATTTCAGTACCATACACAGACAGGGCCTTAAGTGGGGAAACTGGGTCACTTCAACTTTGTGTGAGTCCTCTGAGGGAAAAGCTTCTTTCAAAGAGCAAGTGCCTCTACCTAAACTAACTCCCCTAAAAGCCCAGAGGCACTTTCAGCTGTGAGTCTTTATATGCTCTATTTTAAACCATGAAAGTCATTGTTTTCTTTAAGAATTTCCCACACAATGCACAGCATGCCAATCACACAATCAGTGGCTCCTTCCTGGTGTCTTAGATGTGTAATTATTCTCTTCATTCCCCATCAGGAGTCAGCTCCAGCCTGTAAAGTCCTCTGCCTCTGTGCTCAAAGAGCAGCTGATAGTAGCTCCACCCTAAATGATGCCTACACTATGCGCTCTGTGCAGAATGTTAAGTAGTGATATCAAGCCATTAAAAGCAGGACTGCAGGAAAAAACACAATCCAGTTTAATCCTGTGTGTGACCTGGCATCTCTTTGGGGCTGCTTTCCTGTTGCACAGAGTGTGGAGAGGAATACAGATAGGGAGACGCTGGCAGGGTAGTTTAAGTCAAAATGGCTATGTGAAGATCCATTGGCTGTCATACAGTCAACACTTGATCTACAGGCTGTGTACGCCTGCACTCAAATCCATTCTGGCATTCACACCGAAGCAAATTCATATGTGCAGTAAGACTGAGGGACTGGTTAATCAGCAGCATTGGACATAATGTGCATGTCCTGGAGAGTGAGGCTTTAATGTGAGATTATGAGGTCCTTATTTCTCTGTCTGCTCAGGTTGCAGATCATTTACAATGCTAGCAGGTCCCATTGCTCCTGACTCAGATTCAATCAGACATCTCCAGCGGAGGATCATTAGTAAACAGAGGACTGTGCCAGCACTTCATTGGAATTCAAGTGGGGTTGCTGTGTCGCATTTAAAATGCAGTCTGATGAGGTCCACTAAATCAAATCATTTGTTACTGTTATTGAAGTGCCTTGAGGCAACTGGCAATTAAATTGGAATTAACGCAGGGAAAGGGATACAGCACACTCATACTAAGAGGGAAGAGTGTCAGACACTTGCTTTAGGTTCAATCAAGTTAACAGACAAGCCTGTTCAAAAGAAGAAAGAAAGAGAAACAAATCAAGCAAATTCTCAGGGAAAACTCAAAAACACAGCGTATTGTTTAGTAATCCATGTATCACAATTTGCTCACACAATGCAAGACACTTTTTGTTCGACTCAGAATTTCACGGATAGCTGCAGTGTGGCATAAAGCCTCTGCTTTGAAACCATGAACCGAATTTTTTAAAAACACTAATAGAAGAGATCATTTGTAATCATTAACAGAAAGATGGGATGAAAGGCATTCCCTGATTTTAGCAGTCCTACAGGGAGGCGATCCAGTGGAATGAACTGCACCTGTTCAGAGGCTTGAGCCTATGGACTTGTGCACAAAGGGCACACAATGAGGTTCAGGCCCTCATTGACCAAGCCCATTAGTCAAAGGCTCCTCACGCAACTCCTACAATCCCTGTCTTTATGCTGCTCCCTAATGACCAGGGCCCTTTCTCACCCGTGGATCACAATGTTTTAGTTGTGGACAAAAGGCCGTCCATTCTCAACGCCTCTGCACCCTCCCCACTCCCCTGATCCGCTGACCATACAGGAAATCCTTTCACTGTCTCACCAGCTTCACCTTCTCCCCGAGTCATACCAAACTAATGCCAGCTCACGATGCACTGTGCAACACTGAAGTCTGGATAATGATCTATTTAAAATGGCTAAAGACATTTAAGAAGCACAGAACGCAGTCTCTGCATGACCCGTGATATGAAGCCACTTTAACTAGTTTTGTGCGTAATATCTGCTGCAGCCAGCAGGGGGAGTGCTTTCTGTTCCAATGTGTCCATGTTACTGAGGCTGCAGGCAGAGTTGAATAGCACATTATCCACCTTGTAGATACTTCAAAGCTGCTTTAATTATCCTCCCTCAACTCTTTCTTTATTAACCATCATATATAGTACATGCTTGTTACAATGCAGCTTGCATACTTTTGTCTGTCTGCTCTGAAAGTTTAACATCCTAGTTTCTCTGTGGAGCTAAACCGTTACTCCCTGACACACTCTTAGACACTCACAGATGTATAACCTGATCTTTCTGTCACCAACAATACTGAAACTTGTGAAAAGAAATATGACAAATATTCTGTCACAAGACTCTCACTCTTGATCTCAGGTTGATGCTCAGTGACAACAGCTCAGCAGTCGTTTTCAGCTTTATTCTGTGCAACTGATGCTGGAAATAAAAATACCAAATCATATCTTGAAGTGTAAACAAAAAACCTTTTGGAGGCACGGAAGTGTTTGTATGTGTTAGTGGAGGCATTTCGCCTCACTGCACTCTGTTAACTTTTCAAACAAAAAGGATTTGCGGTCATAGAGTTTTCCAGTAAGCTTTGGTAATAAGTGCAGAGGAACTTCTTTATGAGAGAATAAGCCCTAAAGTTGGCTGTCATTGCCCCCTGCTCTCACCCTTAACCAGACAATGGGCCTGGGATTTGGGTTTTAAGGCAGAGGATGACCCCTTGACCTTTGGCCCTCAATGGGGTAAATACCATGTAATCAATGGTATTTCTCAAAGGCTGGAGAGTTGACTGAGCATTGTGTTTAGTGGGCAGGAGCTTTAACAGTGGGAATAATGATTTACTTTTAGGCAATTCTGCTACGAGGCAGAAAATATGAACATTGTATGGCTACTCTAATGCACAATTAGCTTAGGAACTGATGACAGTTTGAGGTTGTTGCGCTATTTCAGCGTATCGCCACTAAGACGATGTGTGTGCTCATGTGATTTAATATGGTCTGCCTTCATACATCTGCCACTTATTCAGTCCAACTGAGGTGGGAGCCAGCCAGGCTCTCACGCTGCCTAAGAAACAAAACCATGTGTCTAGGCAACCAGATAGGATCATGGTCCTTGTTGGGGTGAAGTGTTCAAGCTAATCCCTTCATTCACAAATAAGCGCAGCCTGTTTCTTTTCAAGCGGCAAACAAAAGTTTTCCCACCCTGAGAATCTGGGAGTAAACCCACTGCAAATTGAACAAGAGATTGTATCAGTGATGACCGCAAATCTGTATAATTTCTTCTGTGTTAATCTTAACTTCCGTGCCCTGAGAGCCCCAATAAAAAACGATGGGTCTGTAAATAAGCTGGTTTTATATTTGCTGAAAATGTGGAAATTTAACAACATTTTAACAGTAATGAAGAAAATAACTGCCATTATTTTAATAAGCGCTTTGACAATTTGATCTTTTTGTTTCGGTAAATTGTGAATGACAAGTCGGCGCTAAACAAATCACCTGCTGCTATCAAAACAACAAGGAATTTCACACAGATTTCACAGTTTACAATATTACACCAATGCTGCTCATGTCTACCAGTATGCAGTGTGAAGGCACTATATAAACCCTGTCCTCGCGCCCAGCTTGGTGTATACACAGTGTCTGCTCGCACACTGCTAACACCCGGTTAAACATACACAGTCATGCAGGCTAGATTACATACTAGACCTCACATGACCCTGTGCATTCACGCTACTGTATGCAGTCAGCTCCCCGTAGATGAGGCGACTCGAGAAGCACAAACACTAACAGTACCTTAAACAACCCCGGGCGCTCATCAGTAGACCACTAATCTACCCGAGTGAGGAACAACCGGCTCAATAATTAATGCAACAAGAGATACGTTGCTCGTGTTTAACCACCATTCCGTGGACCGGTTCATTCAGGTCACACACTCTGGTTCTTTTTGCCTCGATTCCTAGAATGTTTATCGTATCTTCTGTACCTATTTATTATATTTCACTTTACATGAAATGGCAGTGCATCCTGGAGGCCTTTGTGTATCATTAACAGTCAGTGCAAATAAATACCGAGGGCACAATGGCCAAACAGAGCACAGTTCAGTTCAGTTTAAGTCTTATACGAATTACAACTGGGTTTTAACAGGAGGGTGCAGTATGATGACAGACACGCAATTAAGCGAGCTAAAAGGTCCGCATTAAGGAGGATGCATTAGAAAGCCTGGCCTGTATCTGAATAGACTACAGGACTGTTTAATTAGGGTTTGGACAGAAGGTAATATTATTCACTTGATGAAGCAGCCTGTAATGTGTGGAAACAGTGCAGCTGCTGTGAGTACACAAAGGCAGCACTCTTATGGCCTTTTCCTGAGGGCAAGGTGGCAAAATGGCCAGCCAGCACGGTTCGAAGCATATACAGTCAATTTCTGTGCGTGCTGTAGATAAGCCACACTCTTGGGTTTTTTTCTAAAACTGAAAGCTCGGTGCCCCAGAGCCTCAACTTGCTGTGATGAAACAAACCCCTTTGTTGTGAGAGCAATTCGGAGACATATCCTTTCTTTTATTTTGGGCACTGACAAGTAGGTCAGAGGAGACTATTACAGTGCTGTGGTGAGGAGTAAACAGCAGCACATGATGTTGTTTTCCTCTCAGTCCTGGCATCCAACACCAACAGCAATCCTCTTGCCCTCAGGAAGTCCTCACATACCCCCTACCCCCTTCCCTTCCCACAGTTCAGCCCGCCCCCAGACTCCCACCCTTCACCCTCCTCTTTGATCTTTAACTTCAGCAACCCACGGCCGTTCACCTCTGACATATCAAAATGGCTAAAGAGACTTTCACTGTAAGCTAGTCTTGCAGCCAATGCTGCCAAATTGCCGCAGAGTAAGGTCTCCCAAAAGTAGCATTATTTCCCGTCCAGAGGAGGTGGACAGCAGCGGTGCAGCTGCTGAGGTCTGACAAGTGTTAATCTGCTAAGAGGAAACTCATTTGGCTCACTGGTTATGCCACATGGCAAATTGAAGCCAAGGCTGCACTATCGACACTAAAAAAAATCACCCTGGTGCTTCTTAGAGGAAATAAAACCCAGGTGATTTATTCTTTTAAACGTAAATCTTTGCATGAAGTCGAAGCGTTTCCTCACATGATCCAGCTGATTAGATTACCTGTAGCTCCTGGTGTAGGCTCTGAGGCCTACAATGAGAGTCAGTAAAACAGAAAAAAAAAAGGGTCATGCGTCACAGCCGACCGAGCTGAGATCATGTCAAAATGAGAGAGTAATGCCCTGCCATACCCTGCCTCAGGACACACTGCCAAGCTGAAACTGAGCTCTGGATGTTTACAACTCACATAGAAGAGGGTAGAAACTTCTGGGCATCGTTAACACCCCTCCATGTCCACATCCATTAACTATTCATACTGTGTGTGCCACCTGGAGTTACAGTTACGTGCCAATGCTCCTGAGAGGGTGATCACCTTTCTCGGACAGTAGCAGAAAAGGTGTGGATTCAGACACTGTCAGGCAAATGTACGGTTTGGCAACAATTCTGCTTTAATTTTCACTGTCAAACACATGTTGGACAATAGATTGAGATTGAAGTCAGTAAGGAAAGCATAAATTCATTACTTTACAACCATTAATAAACTAATTACTGGCACCTTATGCTATAGAAGTATGTTTTATTAACTCAAAATACTGCTTTTAATGCTTTTTATTCCATCAGTTGCACACTTAGTCGCTGTGTTTTCACACATTGTTTCCCTTTTTCTTTCTGTAAAGCACTTCCTAATGACTTCACCTCCTCAGGCAGGTTGTTCTAAACCACCAGCCCAGATTGCAAATCACCATCCAGGTTTGTGTAGCCACTCCGCCAAAAGAAAACCCAAAATGCTAACTATTAAGAAAAAAATATTTTGACTCATTCTCATGCCAACTGTTAATGCCAGACAGTCACTGGGTGAGAAACAGGATGCAATACAAACATTTTCTTGATTTGAGATCATTGAAAAAAAAAAAACAAACCACAAAGGTGTTTGTGCTGGTGTTGTTGTGAGTATGTGAGGTAAATAATTTCACAACTGCTGTCAGGAAGGAGTGGAGGATAGTATGTCTGTGTAGCTGTAACGTTGGCTCTGTGGAGCTGTGGCAAAGTGGCATGCAGCGGGTACGGATGCCAAGAGATATTAGTGGGTGATATGTGAGAGGGCCTCCCACCTCCCTGTTGATAAATTATGGAGCATCATGACAGGAACAGTTTAACCCAGCCAGCATGACGAGCAAGTTTAGACCCATGATCACAAGTCCCGTAGTCACGGCTTACTCAACAGCTCAATGCATGCTGCCCAGGTTAAACATAATGTGTGTGGTGTTGGTGCTCATGTGTTGTAAAAGTACCTGTGTGTGTTTGCCTGTGGGCCTCCAGAGCATCCTCCGAGGAGAATGTCGCTCCACACTGATCACACACCAGCGCCTCTGCAGGAGCTGTGGACAAAATCAAGTTTGTATCTTCGTCAGACATAAATGCAAACTTGTGTGTTTTGTAATTGTAGAGTAAGTCGGTTAATTTAGCATTTAAAGAGAGCTGTGGAGGGAAAAAAAAGAAAGCAACAAGAGCAGGAACAAAGGAACGCCGTTTGAAAAGTCACCAAAGAGCCTCGCTTGTCACACACTTGTGCTTTTCAGGTGTTAACACAAGGAAGCAAATGTGCGGAGTACAATGGAGCAGAGGAAAGCGCCATAAAAACACAACTGGGGACAAACAAAAGCACCAGACAGGGTGCAATGGCCCTTCTTCTTGACAAAAAAGAGGCGAGCTGAAGAGTTTTATTTACCGTGCCCTGTTATCAGGCACTGAACAGTGAGCAGACTGTCTGCCTGAGAGGCCACAGAAGGACTGGGTGTTCTCTCTACAGCAGACGCTTCCCGCCTGCGGCACATCCCTTTATCAAAAAAAAAAAAAAAAAAAAAAAAAAAACACTTCAGAGTCAACACCCCAAATCCCATCGCATACACTGTAACTACAGTTCCCAGTTCACCTTTGGAATGCCCTTGTCTATTCTGATGAAGGCATGAAAGAGACAAGTATGCAGTCTGCTTGCAGAAACGTTGCCTCCTTGTTCTGCACTCACCTCACACCTGCACAGACAGACACATAGGACAGATATGCACACACACTCTCTCTTTCTCTCACACACAGCTGTTTGGATGTGGGTTGGCTCTCACAGAGATGTAAATCGGTTGCAGATCCATACTGGCCCAGGGCTCATTCACTGATCTATTTTCTGCTCAGCTGGCTTTAAATGAAGTTAAAATGACTCATTAAAACACCCACAAGCTTTGGGAACTCTGAGCGCTACAGCCTAAATGTGGTCCTCTTTCAACTCTTACGATGCCTCTATACACAGACAGTGTGCCACTGTTCCCAGTGCTGCACACAAATAATAAAAAAAAGCCCCAATCTGTCCATTTCTAAAAACAACAATTTTTGAAAACAAACTGTTACAGTTTTGGAACGGTGCGTTTTGTTACACAGCACAAAAATAAAACTTGGTTTGGAGAATCGTCTTGCACAGTAGTAACAGTGAAACAGTGTTGTAGATGCTGATGTTGTGTGACGCTGTCCAGTGTGGTGTGTTGTGTTGTGTGAGATTGTGTGATAAGGGAAGAAGAGAACATAGTGCATTGTCTTGTGCAGTCAAAGGCACGGAGTGTGCTCTCATCCATAAACCATCAAACTGTCTCCAGACGCGGCTGCAATCGTCCTCCATCAAAACACTTTGTCTGGCATACCAAAATAAGAGCCAGCATCGAGCTGAATACCAAATCAGCCCATTAGAGCAGTGGAGCACTCGCTCCTTAGCAACCAGCGGGATCTAAGGCTGCTATACCGAAATACACAGTGACAAAGAAATGAGATCCACATCTCCCCCCCCCCCCCTTTTTTTTTTGTAGTATTATGGGTTGACACATTGGGATGGGGAGAGTTTATGCAAAAATTCAAATTAGGTTAAAGGTGCTGCTGTTATTGATGTCACTGCGAATTGAAAATCAAAGCATGTTGCCGAGGTCTGTGAGTAATGCGAGGCAATATTTGTGTTTAGGGTGGCAGAGGGTATAGAGGAGTCAAAAAAAAAAAGAGGCACGACTCAGGTGAAGTTTAAAGAGGCAGATTCTCTCTCATCTGTCAGCAGTATGTCATTCCCGAACAATCCTCAGAGAGCAGGCGGAGAGGACAGGGACTTCGCCTTGTCTGTACACATATTCCGACTGAGGTTTCTGTTTCTGTTTTAGTTTCATTTTTAGTCCCTGATCCTCCTACCCTCCCTCATTCTCCCCTCCGCACCCCTCCCTCCTCTTCCTCTATTTTGGATAAAGTAGCTGGGAGAGCAGTCAGGTCTGATTAAGTCTGCATTTGGGTACAGTGTGTTCCTGGACACACATCTGCGAGCGAGCCATCACACACGCTTCGGAACACTGGCAGAACACCCAGGCCTGCCGGCAGCTGATGATGTCATCACTCAGAAGGGGCAGAGCTGGCGAGCTGCCAGAGTCTCCGAAAAAACACAGAAACGATTGAAATGGAGAGAGAGACACGAAGAGGAGAGAGGGAGGTACATAGACCTAAGCATGGAAAAGAAAGCATGATCCAAGTATTCGGAGCAGCACTAACTGGTATGGGGGGGGGGGGGGCGTGAACAGGTGCATCTGAAAAGGCTGCACTACTGTATCAAGAGGGTTAATCAGCACGGAACGCTCTGAGGCGAGAGTTACTTTCGTACCTGTGTGAGACAACATGTGCATCCTTAGTCGCATGCTGTCCTGGAAGTGTTTGCCACAGTATTCACAGCCGTTGCCCTTCTCCTCATTATGCAGCCTCCTGTGGAAAGACACAAACACTAATGTGAGCGTGTTAACAGAGGCAGGAGCAAAAGCGAGAATGCACTTGTGACAATGAAAGTATCTCGTTTCTGCGCCTTTTCTGTAAGGTCTCCCAAACCTAGAAGCACCATTGTCTTCGTAACAAGAGGAGCATGTTTTAATTCCGGCAAGAATCCCTTCGCTGAATGCAACATCATTAGTGTAAGAGGCCCTTGGAGTTGTGAATCACAACGCATGAATGCTAAAAGAACACAGACAATAGGATATCTGGCTAATTTCAGAGTGCAGACATACGCGTGCCTCCACCCGCCAGCACTGCAAGACACTGGGCACGCACTCAAACACCACACACAGACACACAAGTGCACGCACGCAAACCCACATCCCGGCATAATGTGAGCACACACATACACTTCTCCTGTAACTGCAATGAAAAGGAGAAAAGAAGATGATTCGCTGAAGCTCCGCCAGCAGCAAAACCTATCATATCATATCACACACATCCGAGCATGCAAGGCATCTGTACTGTTATCCTTACATCACCCCACTAACAGCACAGCAAATGGCCTAAAAAGAGTCTGCGGTTACTCTGGTCATGAGATGTAAATGAATACACACAAATTCAACTTTATTAGTGTAAAATGAAAGTGTAATTTTGGAGCAACATTTTTGTCTTTTTACAGTTAAGTTTGAACATTTTCCCAACCTCTGTGTAAGATATTTTAACCTCAACGTTCACGCAAGATTCATTAGATTTTATTCCGGGTATCCCGACAGCCGAGACGTCTGAGGTGTGAACATTATATTTCCTTTTTCTCGCCACTGTCAACTATTCAATCAAAGGGTAATTACAGAGTGTCCTGATGGCCTAGGGGTTTAAGTCACTGACCGTGAAATCACGATGTTTCCAGTTTGAGTCCAGCTGGGGACAATTATTGCATTTCATTTTCACTTCATTCCCCTTCTTTCTCCCCTCATTTCACTGTCACTGATACAATAACAGTAAATTATTTGGAGTTAATTTAAGAATAATGACATGAGCTGCCTTCAAACACAAGGAAAAAAAGACAGTTTGATTTATTAGCAGATGCTTTTTTTAACCAGTGCTGAAGGATTATAGGTAGTTGTCATTTTGCAATTTCCAGTATAATTTTTTTAAAGTCACTTTTTTTTTTATTCACTCTGTGACATTTAAATCATGTGATAAAGCGTCTCCACATGAGATACAATCAAAAGCATAACTCACACAAGCAGGACGGCATGAATTTGTATAATTTGTATACCAAGTTTAAATCCTGGGTCAGACATGCTGCTAAACATATATTCTGTGTTGCAGCTTTTAATTCAAAAAATATTAATTGTTCAGTTCTATGTGTAACCTTGAAAAATTACTCAAATAGTGAAGCTTTATTTTGGTAGGCACTACCTGTAATTTTGACAAATTCTTCTATTTTTTTTAGTTCTTTATTCAACTAGATTGGGTACATTTCTGCATTGCCAAACTGAAACCGTGCAAGGAGAGACTTCTTGAACAGCACTATAAAATGTCAATCTGCGGGCCAGGTGTATGCTCAGTGACCTGGTTACACACCTACAGCAACTTCATTACATCCTCAAGCAATGCCACCAATGCAGCTTTTTCAACCTGCGGACATCCGCCTGTCTCCATGAGTAAGCAGCGCGCATCACTAAATATCCCACAGGATGCTCCGTTTCAACAGAGCTCTGGAGTGGCACGAGGCTGAAATGTCAGCCACAGGCGCGAACTGAGAAAGGCTGTGATCCTAATCATGGGTTAGCTGCGCATTAGGACTTTGAACTCGCAAGATTGACTTATTTCTGCTGATTAGCGATGACTCAAATACTGCACAGCACGCACAATTAGAAACATCTGCAATGAAGTTAATGAGAGTTGTCATTGTGCTAGTTGTAAACATTTTGTGTACGGTGACAAAATGCAAACTGACAAGCTCATAAATAAAGTAAAAATAAACAAACAAAAAAAATCAACAAAGCGAGTCGGGAAGCAGAAGTTATCCATCATCTTGCTGAGGCGTCCAGCATGGTCCCTGCTGAGAGGCTCCTCTCTGCTGATGCTAAGGAATGCATATCAAATAGCCAGGGAGACAGCCTGTTGTGTGAGGCACACTTCAGCGCAAATAATCAAACTGAATTTGGAAAATAAGGCTTTGTAAATAACAGCATTATGCGACACCATGGCCTCTTTATACGAAACCCCTCACAAAGACCCAATTCAAAACTTGCCGACACGTCTCACTGTTAAGACATGAGTGCAGGTGTCCCTGAGAATAAATTAACATATTTGCTGTTGCTCCTTCCAGCTTTTAACTCGCGTTGTATTTTAGCATCACGGGATAAAACAAAAAAAAAAAAAAAAAACAATCCTGAAGACTAAGTATGGTCCAATTCAAAAGACACGTGTCCAGCATTTCAGTATTCATCATACTGCATACAAGCACACAACAACCTGCACATCCATCTTTTATTAAACACACTTTGTCAGTAAAAATGTTGAGCAGTGTGTGTGCAGCAGTGTTTTCTCCTCAGCACAAGTACATTTTTTTTAGTTACAGTACTTAAAATAAAACCATTAAAACATACAAGAAAGCTGCAGGAGAGTGTACCAAAAAAAAGATGGATGTTTAGTGCGTGTTACCTGTGCTGCTCTATCGCCTGCCTGCTGTGCAGCTGAAGCCCACATTCGCCACAACACTGCTGGCCTTGAGTCTGGCCCTCGTGCCTCATCCCTGCTGCAAACTGGCCCAACCGGCTCAGGAGCTCCCTGTGCAGCAAACCCTGGTGCAGCAACCCACTGTAGGCCCTCGGGTCCAGCGGCACGCCCAGGGACGGGGCCACCGAAACTGACACCGGCATGCCCTCCGCTGTGTGGTTGGAGGGCACCGAGTATATGGAGGCCAGGTGTTTGTCAGCGATGCCGGGAAAACAGTCCAGAGCGTTTGCCACCACTTGCCCTCCATCTTCGGGGCTCGTGTGCAGCTCCCTGGCGCTGGTGATCACACTGCCTCTCAGGGGCGTCCCCGGGCCCTCGTCTCTGGGCTGGTCTGACATGCAACTTCCCTCCCCGGTGCTGGAGGATCTGCCCTCATAGCCGTTGGTGTCGTCCACCTGCATGCGCTCTGATTTTATACTTCTGGCAGGATCCAGGGAAGAAACCTGGGACAACTCTGCACTCTGAGCCTGCAGCTCCATGTCGACCTCGGTGGCCGGCTTGGGGCTCGATTCTGGAGCCGCTTCGGACTCAGGACCCGGGGAGCTCCTGTCCGTCATGTGGTACAGCGCCAGGTGATGCAGAGCGGTGGGAGTGGTGCGGGTGGGTCCGTCCTGTATGGAATGCTTTTTGGACATCAGCATGTGCCTCCAGTGCCTGGCCCGGCCATGGTCGCTGTGGTCTCCAGAGGTGTGATTCTTCACAGCCACCTCCTCGGTCTCCTCTGCCTGGATGGTCTCCAGCACCTTGAGGCACTGCTCCTCCAGGTACTCGATCTCCAGGATCTCGGCAGCGTACAGCAGGTCATCCAGGTCTTCAGCGGTGGCCTGCAGCGAGGCGGTGTAGGCGTACTCCAGGATCTGCTGGAAGGTCTTCGGGGACAGGAAGTCGAGGGCGTAGCGCAGGCTGCTGCGGTGGAACAGGATCTCGAACATCTTGCTGGTGCAGGCCAGGACAGTGCGGTGCGCCGGGAACTCCTGGCCGTCCACTGTGATGATGACATCACATAAGGTTCCGGTCAGACGCATCTGATTGGCCCGCTGCAGGAGCGTGCTGGAGTGAGTGGGGTTGTGGAGCTGGAGAACACCCATGTTTGTCAGACCCGTATCCACTCGGACCTTTGCTGAGGCCACGCATGAGGTGTGGCTGTCCTGCCTGCTTCAGTTGCCTTCAGCCAGTTGGGGATCTGTGGAAAGTGTGAATGATTAGATACATAAAAGGCATCCAATTACACTCTATTTTGTTTATCCATCAAAAGGAATATTTTTCACATGTGAAATATATAAACCCCCACGTGATTTCTTCAAGGGTTTCATTTGATGCACCCATACATGTTTATGTATTTTAATTAAGAAGCAAAGCCTGACAACAGGTCGATAAGAGCAAAGCAACAGTTTCCATTGCAGGTGATTAGTCTGAGGTCTCGTTCAGAGCGGTCACGTCGCTGTAATAACGTCTGCATACTGAGAGGTGACGGTTCAATTTATCAAGCTCCTCACACACACACACACACACACACACACGCACACACACACAGAGAGAGAGAGAGAGAGAGAGAGAGAGAGCTCCGTGCCCTCAACAGGTAGGCCCGCTATTAACAAACGCCTTCAAGGGCTGATTAGTTCATTTAGGCTGCGCACTTCCATGATTAGATGCGTTAAAGACAATTAAGCCGCCGCTGCTAAAAATACCTCAATAAGTTCTCAAAACTACCAAAATGATGGAAGCAGAGAAAAAAAGCGGAATCCATTTTGCTCCACTACATTTAAATACCTTGAATGATGTTTAGGACGTGTGTGATGCTTGGTGATGCTGACAGGCTGCATCCTCAACTAACCGCAACATCAGAGCGCATCAGGTGCAGACGCGCAAAAATCCAACCTTTATTATCCAAAGAAAACAAAAAGACAAAACCACACATTGCGACAAATTAACCCTCAATGCTGCGCTTATTTACGGTCTGTCTACACGTCTGTCTCTCTGAGGGAAACGTCCGAAAATAAAAGACCCAGTTTGATGTGAAATAGATGTCACGGAGAACTGAACAGTCTGCGTTCCAGTCAAATCAAGTTTGGGAAAATCCGAAATCAGGCTGCGACCGAACTTGGCTTTCATTTCCACGTGTCTGCCGTGAAAGCACAATTCTAATGAGCCGACACACAACTGGCGATAATCAAATATTAATTATTAAAATTAGTCTGGGACTGAAAAGTAGTTCATCGGAGCGGAGTCGGCTGGAAATGAAATCCTGAAGGAGAGAATGAGAAGAAATAATAATGCTGTTTTTTTTTTTTTTAAAAAAATGGATGTCACAGCTGATCTTACCTGCGTCTCCTAACGTCCTTCGCTGATTATCAAGGCAACATCATGCTTACACATTTCACAGTACCCGCTCCAAACTCAGTCCTGCTCCAAGTAAGCAAATCACCAGCCAAGACACGACGGTCAAAGCAGCGGGGAGAAAAGCGCACCGCCGACTGGAGCCTTCACAATAAAACCAGCGTCCTGAGGAACCACGTGTTGAAGAGAGGAGACGATCAGAGCAACAAGGAAACACGGAAAAATACCTATGAAAAAAATTGGACTTAGTGAGTACTTGTATGTTGCTGCTACATTTTAAAAAGAATGTAGCGTTTCTAAAGTAGTTCTAAATACCTCATTAAAGATTAAAGCCCCTTTTCAGACACCTGCTCCTTTAATCTGAGGGAAACTAAACCGGCAATTTCATGTCTGAATAAACACCCTGATCACTTTCTGTAAAGGTTGTGAAGGAAATCCGACTAGGACAGATTAGTTGGATCAGTCAGCAATCCTGACTCTCAAAATGACACCAGTATGTTCAGTAGATGCATGTTTTTTTTTCTTCAATTCATTATAATAAGGTTTTTTTTTTTTTTTTCTAACTATGTTGCCTCACATTTGTTTTGGCTCCAGATGGTGGTCAGGTTCAGCCAAAGCTACAGTTTTAGATAATGGTGGCAAGAGTCCAACTCGGTTAAATGTAAAAGTTTCTAAAGACCCAAAACTTCAAAAACAGAAAGCTGGTTTGA
Organism: Amphiprion ocellaris; assembly: GCF_022539595.1. Classification (NCBI taxonomy): domain Eukaryota; kingdom Metazoa; phylum Chordata; class Actinopteri; family Pomacentridae; genus Amphiprion; species Amphiprion ocellaris. Next base: position 1,903,085 of record NC_072772.1, read on the forward strand.
AGACTGTCCCTTGAATTTTATTCTCTTTTAGGTGTTTTTCATTTGAACCTTGTTTTTACAGTCTAACTCTCCATTTTCTTTTATTCTATAAGTCCTTTTTCTTTTGCTCTTATCCCTTGTATCTGCTTATTTGGCACTTTTAGTATTTTATTTGCAGCAATTGGTGTTTGTCCTATTAATGTATTTATACTGACATTCTGTGTTTGGCTTATTGTATTTTTGTTTTTTTTGCCGCATTCAACTCTATTTCTCTACTTTTTGTTTCTACCATCTCTTTTTCTTTCTGTTTGGCCTGACTGGCTTTCTATTGTAATATTGCTTGGGTATATCTTTTTACATTTTTAAAGGTGTTCTAAAAAGATATTATTATATACCACAGATGCGCTTTACACCTGTTTGCTTCTCTCCTGCTCTCTGTGCTCATACTCTGTATTTTAGTACAGCCAAATTCCAAATTAAACTGTCCTTGTTTACGTATTTTTCAGTTTCTGCTTTCAGACAGCTGAACAAATATGAAACAGAGCTGGAAACGGGGCTCGTTGAGATTACATACTAACCAGCAGTCACTTCCAGTCTGCTGCTCTGCACCGCTTTCATTAACACAATGTCATGATAAGCTACAATGAACCGATCAATTTTCTTTTTTGAAGTAGGATTAATGGTTTAGATTGATCAATGGTAATGTAGTGGGAAGATTAATTGATGTAATAGCAGTAGTTTGTGGAAGACCTGGTAACATTTTTCATATCTCTGTGGCACAAACCTGAACTGCATGAAGTTGCATTAACAGATAGGCACAAAGAAGTGACATGCTTTGAGTTGTGTGAAGCAGTTTGGGGAAGGCTTTATCCACATTTTAATGGTCCAAAAAACATCACAGAGAGCACCCAAGACACAGTTTGCTTCAAAATTCCAAAACACATTTCTCATTAATTTTGCTTGACAATAGCGCATGTATTTCTAAATGAAATATCCATAAAAATATAACTTTACTGCAACAAAGACGGAGACTGCAATAGACCAGGTTAATGAGACTCACAAATAATGAATGTAATCAGGGTTTAGCAGAGCTGAAGTTTGGTTTGTTGCTTCCAGCTGTTTTTAGGAGTCTTTCCTCAGAGTTAATTAAATACCTGCAGCATCAAACAGCAACAGGATCCACAGGAGCGTCTCCAAACCAGGAGAGTTGTGCACATTTATGCACATGGAAAGACAGCATGAACTGCATTATTTATTTAGAATTTAGGATGTAACAGCAAGTTACACTATTCACTTTTCTTTACGTCAGACAAACGAGCTGTCACACAGAGTTACAGTTTGTGAACTACAGTTAAATCATTTGTTACATAGCAGTTGTTGTCTTGTTTATTTGCATATTATGTAATATGCATCACTTAATGTACTGTCCAAACTTGCGTGCATATAAAGTATCACATGCTTATTGTGGTTCCCTCTATCACTTTGATGGAATCATTTGAATTAAGCCTCAAGCAATATTAATGGAAAAGTGACCAATGTCTGAATGAGGGATGTCGTCACTGTAACAGATGGATGAAGCCAGAAATGTTGCATATTCTGTGTCTGAAAAGAAGGTTAAAACTATGAAATAAAACGAAGACAGACTTTAATGTACACTACCAGTCAAAAGTTTGGAAATACCTTCTCATTTAATAGTTTTTCTTTATTTTCGGGGCTATTTCCATTGTAGATTCTCACTGAAGGCATCAAATTTATGAATGAACACATCTGGAATTATGTAGTAAATAAAGAAGTGTGAAATAAGTCAAAACATGTTTTATATTTTAGATTCTTCAAAATAACCACCCTTCCAGAGATGCTGAAAACTTCTTGCCCCTTTTGCCTTCACTCTGTGGTCCATCTCATCCCAAACATCTGGATTGGGTTCAGGTCAGGTGACTGTGGAGGCCAGGTCATCTCCATCATCTCCTTCTTGGTCAGATAGTCCTTCCACAGCCTGGAAGTGTGTTTGGGATCATTGTCCTGTTGGAGAATAAATGATGGTCCAACTAAACCAAACCGGATGTGATGTCATGTTGCTGCTGGATGCTGTGGTAGCCATGCTGGTTCAGGGTTCCTTCAGTTTGGAATAAATCCCAACAGTGTCATCAACAAAGCACCCCCACACCATCACACCTCCTCCTCCATGCTTCATGGTGGGAACCATGCATGTAGAGACCATCCATTCATCTTTTCTGGTCTCACAAAGACACAGCGGTGGAACCAAAGATCTCACAGTTGGACCCATCAGACCAAAGCCCAGATCTCCACTGGTCTAATGTCCATTCCTGGTGTTTTTTGGCCCAAACTAATCTCTTCTGCTGGTTGCTTTTCCTTAGTAGTGGTTTCTGAGCAACTATTTGACCATAAAGGTCTGATTGGTCAGTCTCCTGAACAGGTGATGTAGAGATGTGTCTGCTACTAGAACTCTGGGTGGCATTTATCTGGGCTCTAATCTGAGGTGCTGTTAATTTGTGATTTCTGAGGCTGGAGACTCAGATGAACTTCTCCTCAGCAGCAGAGGAGACTCTTGGTCTTCCTTTCCAGGCTCGGTCCTCGTGAGCCAGTTTCGTCGTAGCACTTGATGGTCTTTGTGACTGCACTTTGGGATACATACAAGTTTTTAAAAATTTTCCAGACTGACTGACCTTCAGTTCTTAAAGTAATAAAGGAGTGTTGTTTCTCTTAGCTGATTGGTTCTTGCCATAATATGGATTCTAATAGTTGTCAAAAAGGGCTGTCAGCTGTTTACCAACCTGACTTCTGCACAACACAACTGATGGTCCCAACCCCATTAAGAAGGCAAGAAATTAACCCTGACAAGGCACACATGTGAAGTGAAAACCATTTCAGGTTCTACCTCATGAATCTCATGGAGAGAATGCCAAGAGTGTGCAAAGCAGTAATCAAAGCAAAGGGTGGCTACTTTGAAGAATCTAAAACATAAAACGTGTTTGACTTCACACTTTTTTGTTTACTACATAATTCCAGATGTGTTCATTTATAGTTTTGATGCCTTCAGTGAGAATCTACAATGTAAATGGTCATGAAAATAAAGAAAAACCATTAAATGAAAATGAGGCTGCTGCAAAGAGAGTTTGTAGAATAATGCTTAAATGTGATTTTATTTACAAATTCATAAATACTCATTTTATAGCAAGCACTGCTACATATCGCCACAAATTTGATGCACATTTTTAAAGTGATATTCTTCATGTTCATAAATACCTCAATATGTTTTATACATAGAATTAAAGTAACTTGTTAGAGTTTTGTTTCTTTTCAAGTCTTTATCCTAAATATGTTGCATGCTTATATTAATTTGGAGATAAAATTAGCCTTGGCTGATAAAAGACAAATTAGATGCAAGTCTGTTTTAAAAGTCAGACTTATGCACTTAAATTGCTGTTAAACTGCCAATGAAAATGTTTAGTACAAACATAGAGAACATGCTTTTCTTGTGGAAATGATTCTTGTTTGCCAGCCTTGGTTTACAGGTTGGGGGAAGGGGAGTAAAGAGTGACAAACCTGTGTTTGACTGGAGGAAATCTAATGTTACAACTGAACCTGTTCCCCCCACTGCAGCTGTTTTCATTTCTGACATTTAAACAGATGAGTGCTGCATGTAAACAAGCCTGAAGATAAGAATTTACACATTCTAAGGCCGTGGCATCCTGGTGCTTTAGTGCTTTCAGATGCATGTGACCATAAGAGTCCCTGGTTTGAATCTGACTCAGGACTTCTGATGCATGTCATCCTTTGCTGTCATTGTTTACTCCAGGCTTTTTAATCTCCATTTAAGGTGAAAGTATCCCAGAAATACTGAGAAAAAAGGAGAAATACTGAGAACAGGAATCCATCCAATGCCTTAAGAAGTTTAACTTTCATCTCGTTAACCATTCAAAAATTTGTGGGAAACAGTGCGTTAAATACCAACAATGTCTAAGCCTTTAAACTGTGGCCTGAAGTGGTGAAATATATCTAAGGGCATTTAGAGCTACTCTGTTTTTAGGTCTAAATTTCATGCAGCTTAATACTTGTTGCATAACTTAATCTACTAAGTAGGGTAAAGATGCACACTACCAGTCTAAAGTTTTAGAACACCCCAATTTTTCCATTTTTTTTGGAGGCTGTGCTGTCCACTCCATGTTTTCAAGCTTACCATCTTGGTCTTCTCCTGAGGTAGTTCTGGTTGAGCTTGGATTGATGTTTTGGGTCATTATCTGCTGTAGGATGAACCCCTGACCAGCTAGGAACATACCAGAGAGTTCTGCATGGAGCTGCAGAATGCTGTGGTAGCCGTTTGGGTTCAGGGTTCCTCTCACTCTGTACAAGAACTAACCCTGGATCCAGCAGAACAGCCCCAGACCATCATGCCTCCTCCTCCGTGTTGGACAGTTAATGCAACCCACTGAGGAACCATCCTTTCTCCTACTGGACGGCTACAAAAATCCTGATGGTGAACCAAAGATTTCAAATTTTGATTCATCAGTCCATAATACCTTCTTCCAGTCTTCAGTAGTCCATTGGCAAGCATCTTTTTCTTATTCTGACGTCTTAGCAATGACTTTCTTGCTACAACTCGAAGTCTTCTCTTTACAGTTAAACTGAGACTTCTTACTACGACTACTATGAAGCTGATTGAAGCTGTTGTCCCGTGAGCTCCTATCACCAAGCTGTTGACTCTCAGAAACTTGTCTTCTGATTCTGTTGTGGCTTTGGGTCTTCCAGACCTCTTCCTGTCAGAGTTTCCCCCAGTTTCTGAGCCTTTTGATGGTGAAGAAGACTGTACTCTGTGACACTTTGACTTTTCTCTGTAGGAAAGATGTACATTTTTAAGTTTTATGATGGCCTGTTTCTCTTCTATTGTTAATTGCCTTTTCCTTTCCATTTTTATAGCAACACACTACTTTCTGCAGTACAATACTGTTCTAATAATGCGCTCGATGGTATGATGCCATGGCGTGTTCCAGCACTACTTTCATGCAGACAGAAGGGGTTGTAGGTAATCTAGAAAAGTTGGGACACCTGTGGGATTTGGTAGCACCAACTTTCACAGCTTGTTCGACCTTCACTGCTGCTGAACAGCTTTAAGTTGTTAACCCATTTCTTGTTCCCTGAAAAAAGGATATTTGTGTAATCCTGAAAAGTACTTTTTTTCAGTTTTGGGTAACTTACCTGTTTTTAAAAATCTCTGGCAGTTCAAGACTTACCTTTGTACCATTTCAAGCTATTCACTGGACTTGAACTACTTGAATTTCAATGAAAAACTGGGACAACTGGGGCGTTCTAAAACTTTTGACCGGTAGTGTAAATGTGCGGAAGTGCTTGAATAAATATTAATTGTGTGCTAAAATAAGTTAATTAATCATAATTGATCATAAACTTTGGTTGTATACAGCAAGAGCAGCAAGAAGGAAGAAACAGTTGTGTCTTGTGTCAATTCTTTTTTCTTTTTTTTAACCTTATGTGCACAGATTCAGACTTTTAGGATTTAATACATAGCAAGTTTAAGGAATCAATCCTGTTATCTTGCAGTGTGGGGCTTTCTGTATCACTGTTCTTCTTCAGTCAGTTTCTGGTTTACACATATATCGATACATTACAGCTATATTCCAACTTTGCATTGCATAAGTGTAGATATACTGTGTTCGAGTGGCGTCTTAGGTGAGCTGGTGTGCTCGAGCTGCAGCAAGTGGAAGAAGGGGCTTGTAGATGGAGGACATTTTTAGGAAGGAAAGGGTTAATTCTCAGTCAGGCATTAATGAGACCACGTTGGATCAGATGTACTGTATCAGATGTTACTGAGGAAATAATGTGACACTCGACCAGCTCTGGGCAACAAACACTACATCAGTAGGTACTAATGTTTCTGCAAAATCCCAAATTACATTCAGTGAAATCTGAATTACATTAGTGAGACAATAATCTAACAAGTTTCAGACCTGCTGGAGTCACATTAGTGGCTGTATTTTGACAAGTTATGTACAATATGTTATGTAACAGATAACCTTTGGGTGCGTGACGCTACACACCCAATGATTCCAAGAAACAGCACTGAGGATGTGTCCAAGAATACAAACTATATGTTAAAAGCTAACTTAGAAAGCAATGGAAGTTAATTTGTAATGTTGCAGAGCTGTGTGTGTGTGTGTGTGTGTGTGTGTGTGTGTGTGTGTGTGTGTGTGTGTGTGTGTGTGTGTGTGTGTGTGTGTGTGTGTGTGTGTGTGTGTGTGTGTGTGTGTGTGTGTGTGTGTGCGTGTGCGTGTGTGCGTGTGTGCGTGCGTGCCTGCCTCAGTTAACTAATGACACAAACAGAGGCTTTGAACTCTGCAGTTTTCATTATGGAAAAATCTCTTTCTGGAAACTGCATTCACTGTAACATGTAATTTAACTGTCTGTGATACATTCATTGGTTGCTCTGTAATGTGTAACAACACATTCTCCCCCTTTTCTGACACTCCACGTGATGTTTGTCTCTGTTACATCAGTTTTAAGGTCAAGAAAGAGGCTTTGCTGTAGATATAGTCAGGTCCATAAATATTTGGACATTGACACCATTTTCAGCATTTCAGCTCTGTACACCACCACAGTGGATTTGAAATGAAACAATCAAGATGTGCTTTAAGTGCAGACTTCCAGCTTTAGTTCGAGGGTATTTACATCCAAATCAGGTGAAGACCGCAGAGAGAGAGAGTGTGTTCTTGATGTGACCAACTATTGTGAAGGGTAAGAAAAACCCTTCACAATAGTTGGGCACAGGGATCAGGGAAAGGATTCTTCTGTCGTCCACACTTGTTTTCTGTGGTCTTCTGGGTCTTTTGGCATTTATGAGCTGATCAGTGCATTGTTTCTTTTACAGAATGTAACAAACAGTTGATTTGGCCATACGTCATGTTTTTGCTATTTCTCTGATGGGCATGTTTTGATTTTTCAGCCTATTGATGGCTTGCTTCACTGATAGTGACAGCTCTTTGATTCTGATTCTGATTCTCTTTGGACTTCATATTGAGAGTTGACCTCACCAGATTCTAAACGCAAATACAACATTTGAATTGAATTCTTTACTTTTTATCTGTTCAAATGTGCAAATGAAATAATGAGGTAACACACACCTGGCCATGGAACAGCTGAGCAGCCAATTGTCCAATTACTTTTGGTCCCTTACAAAGGTGGAGGGCACATCTAAAATGTGTTGTAATTCCTGCACTGTTCACCTGATTCGCATGTAAATACGCTCAAATTAAAGCTGGAAGTCTGCACTTAAAGCACATCTGGATTGTTTCATTTCATATCCATTGTGGTGGTTTACAGAGTCGAAATGCTGCAAATTATGTCAATGTCCAAATATTTATGGACCTGACTGTATTAGCAGTAGTAATGGTTTGCAGAACCAGCAGATGGACTGAAAGTTTTGACACTGTTTCCACTTTTGCTTCATTGGTTCTACCAAGTTTATAATTGTATTTCCTAAACAAATGGGAATAAATTGAAAACAAAATAGGAATTAACAGACATATCCACTGACAGGGTGCATAAAAGGAGGACATGCTTCTTGGGGATAATTATTAGACTTCTGTGACCACTGATTTCTGCCTCTTGCTTTGTGGTTATTGGTGGAACTATACAGCGTTTTCTTCTTAACGTTATAATGGATACTGTTTTGTTGATGTCAAGCCGATTGTTAATGCCTCTCTTGCCGTATCCCTCTTATTTAGCCACCAAAATGGCTTTGTTGAGTGATAATTTAATTTGGACTCTGTGTCGACTCAGAATGCAGATTCTGCACAAAATAATGGTGGCTAAAAAAAAATAAAAATGTTTTGGGCTAGTGACACACTTCCTTCCTACACTCTGCTGCTAACTCTTTCCATACCTTTACTTCAGTCAGATTGAAATATGAAACAGGTGATTTTTATAAAGATGGTTTTTCTCTAGATGGTGCAACTTGCATTGTATTTGAGCTCAGTTTCAAAACCCGACTTTAATTAATCCCAGTTTGGACTCGAGAATAAACACACAGTATCATCACAGCAAACTGACCAAGAATCGTTGTAAAAACAGTGGAGATCAGGTGGCGTGATTTTTGAAATGTTTACAGTTTCAGTACATATTTGAATCAAATTTATTGAATTATTTACTGTTGTCATGCATGTCTTTTAAGAAGATGCTGTAATTATTTAACCACTATGATAAAACTGGAACAAAATGATCATTGTCAACAGCTTGTTGTGTAGATTTTGTAAAAAAAAAAAAAAAAAAGAAAAAAGCAATCTTCACCACATTTTGCAGTGTATACTGTGGTGTTATAGAATGGGATTTTCTCAGAGTTTGAAGCAACATGACCCCAACTGTCAACTCGGACACAAAGATGAGTTTTAGCTTTAATCAGTGACTGGAGAAGGAGGTTAAAATGAAAGACCTGGATACTTCTTCCAAAATACAAAAATAAAATATAATCACTTCAGTGCCTGTCAAAGCATTGGATAGTTATTATTAAATGTTTTTGTCCATTTTGATGAAGCACTATACTCCTCTTTCTCTGTGTATTTCTCATCTTTATTTGTCTGTTTTACTTTGAAGGCCAAGCTGCTAACCTCCTGCTTCATCGCGGCTGCCTGCTGCTGACTTTACTGGCTGCAAATCATCAGTGGGGGACGTCACATCTCTGAATGATCCAGCAGGGGCTGCAGTCTCAGACATCTACAGGGCATCTGAACTACTGACAGCCTGCCGGGTGAGGAGCAGTTTGTTGCCCAGAAATAAGCAGAAATCTTGATTGATTCACACATTCACGTAGAGAGCTGAGGAGCTAAATGACATTAGGTGAGAGGGCAGCAGCCGGTCCAGCGTGGGGCCTGAAACTAGATGCCATGCTGGGTCACTGTGGTTGTTGACACAGCACCAGTTTGTGTGGTTCACGTCCATACAGTCATCAGAGGTACTGCCACAGCTGAAAATATCTAGACCTCACTGGTACATAGTTTTTTGACATCCTATCCTGGAAGTATTAAGTTTACTCTAGGACAAACATGCGTTATGCAACACGTGTTTATTTGCTCCCCATCTATCTGAACACTCAGCCCGAGGAATTTCCAGCCTCTACATAACCTGTTTGCACTGTAACCTTTCAGTAAATAGTCCTGTGTGTCCATGACATGGCGATAACAAAAAAGGAATCCAAAAATAGCTCTTTCCTGCCATCTGCTGTCCAAAATGTATCACTGCAAGCTTCTGAATCTAACAGCATGCAGTTACAAGAAAAGGGAAAGGAAATTAATGACAAAATGGGCCAGGACAAAATTAGATTCGGAAACCATTTTTTATTTTGTAAATGGGTTAGCACTCAGACTGTACACAACAGATGTTTTCTGAGTTTGACCCAATAAAACCAAAAGGAACGTCCAGAGACGAGGGAGCAAGGTGGTCTGGTAACAGCCATGGAGTACAAGGAGAGTAAAGCTTGTCTTGTTTGTTCCTGTTCATAGACTTCGAATCTGTGTTCGGTTCTCTGGATCTTTTATCAAACGCTTTTTTTTTTTTTTTTTTTTTAAGTTTGATCTTGTGTTTTCAGGTTGGACCACCCTGCTTCCTGCCAATGGGATCCTGAACTTGTCAAGCAGTCGCTCTTGGTGAGTGATTTTTGTACAAAAAGACAAAAACTTTAAAAAAAGAAGAAGAAAAATAAATTCAAAGACCACATTACAGAACACTTGAATAACAACTGGGGGAGAGAAATAAAAGCATTGTGTAATTATGCCAGAACAAGCCCCAAAGGTAACACTCATTAAATCAATATGACAACTAGTTGCCCCATACAAACATGGGCACGTCTATCTGCCTTGTAGTTATACGTTATGAAGTACTGACTGAATTCATGCCAAGGCTCAAAACACCTCCCTTCACTATAGCTGGCAATATATAGTGCTGTGACCAGAGACGGACAGTTTTATACACTACACGTGTTATAATGACCACATTAGTCCATTTATCATACTTTTCTTCTAATAATACATCAAATAAAAAGGATAGGCTAAAATCTCTCACGACAAAGCTATGCAGATTATCATAGAAACTGATGACAAGACAATCTACTGACACACAGGCACAGTGCACAAGCTTGCAGGCAGGAATGGAAAACAAATCTTTGTAGTTTTTAAATAGTACAAAAATGCTTTTTTGAGTTTTTCATTTATTTATATTTTTTGCACATCTCAAACTATAAAGCCAGACTCTTTGATATGTGTAAATGTGAGGAAGAAACTGTAGCTATCATAGTTGCTGCCCCCCCACAAAAAAGCACATTTTTAGCTCGAGATCATAAGACATTCGCTTAATTCCACAGTTCTTCAACCCTTGGCGGAGAATCAGCAGTTCTGCTGCCAATTTTTGTTGTTTTATAAACATTTGTGTTCAATGAGTTGTCTGTTTTTAGTCAAACACATTTTATTAATGAATATTTTTAACCAGCACTATGGTAAGGCAGCGACAGACTGAATAAATTTGATCCTAAAATGGTCCAAATCTGATCCGATCCTGCACACTGTCGGTTTGTTGTGGGATTTTCTGACAGTCTCGTTCCCCCTGCAGCTGGCTGTGGGTTAATCCTGTATTTTTATAACCATAACAAATATGGTTATAATCCAAACATTGAACTCGGGCCTATGTTTAATCATTGCCAGCATATCTGTGAGATGGAAAATCCCTGTAACAGACAAACTGAAACAATAAACCTTGTAAACAAAATGTTACAACCACTTGCAGGTCAGACATGCAGAACAAGCTATTTAATGAGACTAGCCCACAAAAAAAGGTCAAACTAAAAAAAAATGCAAACAGTTTTACATTTGAACAGTAGAACATGAAAATAAGAAAAATAATTTCTATATATAGTTATTTTTTTTTAACATTTACATTTCTCATAATAATCCAATACTTTTGCACAACTGCAATTAAAACTATAAGCACAATAGAAAGTAGAGTCTAATTTAATATATTTACCAAGCGATCATTATAATTAGAGATTGTTCTTAATCATCCTGACAGGTCAAATAAAATAAGAATAAAAAAATAAAATAAATCTCTTATGACCTAAAGATAAATCCCTTGGGTGTAGTAAACATTTCATGAATAAAACCAGAAATGAAAGCACAGTCAAAGTGCACTCTAACCAATCGCCACAAGTGTGTGTTTTTTTTTGTTTTTTTTTTTTTTAAATATGTAGTTAAGGGCACTGGAAATCAAAACTCCTGCAGTGTTTCTTTCGCTCTTTGCTGCTGCAAAATGTTTTGGATTTGGGCTGGGCTTTCCCCGGCCCATCATGCTTTGCTCTCGGTGGTATTTGTCTGTATGACACTGTTGTGTTCTGCAGTGATCAGGGTGTTTGGTAAGTCTGCCTCCTCCAGTTTGCCTTTCTCATCAGAAAAAATCTTCCTGCAATGGAAAGAAAAGTTCAAAATTAGAAATCTGGACATCTCTGAGCAAGAGAACAAAAACATTCTCAGCAAACAAACACTTCATTTGAACACAGTTTTAACCATTTATTCCCAATGACATCTTCACCCAATATGTAAGAAGACACTGTGGATTTAGAGATCTTCTTACATATTTCTTCACCACCTTGACGACAGTCAGATAAAATTAACAAACAGATAATGACATACCCATATAGCTGCATCTTCTAGCATTCCTGAGCTAAAACAGCAAATGTTAAGCAAATAAAATCTATTAATCAGTTTACTTCTACTTCAAAGAGACTATGACAGAGCAGTTGATGAGCCGTTTGATATCCATGTTCGTCTTAAAGCACAGTCTCTAGACGCTGCCTGCAGCTCGTCTCTTCTGCAGGAAAACACCATAGTCCAGCCTCTGTTCCCTTTAGAGGAGCTGCAGAGTTGGTGAGGATTTCGGCAACACTCAGAGGATTATAGCTACGCCCTGAGACAAACCACCCATTTCAGACATGGAATATGTAACGTCACTATTAAAGTGATTGTTTTGAAACGGCAGCTTGTTGCAGCTGTACTCAGACATGACAGGACTGTTAAGGAACGACCCACAATGCTACTCGGCCTCTGCACAAGAGGGAGTTGTGGCACCAGAGATGGAAGAAGAAAATGTTTTGTGTTCTCCTAAAAGGTACCATGCTTGATTAATTTTACAACATGATTTGCTTTAATTAATGACCGTTTTTAACACTAGGGAGAGTCACGTAATAGATTTTCTTGTTATTTCATCTTTTGAGAATTCTGCTGCTCATTTTAAAATGTCTGACATCCCACAAACATAAAATGACAAGACATTTACTTGAGGCCCCCCTTTTCTGTTTGTTCACCGGATTAAAATGTCTCTATTTATCTGTAATTTCATCTATAAAGATGGCATGAATGAAATTTGAAATATAGGAAAGGAGACTGCAAATCTGATTATTATTGTTTTTAAGATTTTTTTGAGACTGTTTAAAGGCTGCAACTAATCATTATTATCCAGTAATCTGTGATTATTTTCTTGATTAATCAGCTTTTAAACTGTCAACACAGTTCCCTAATACCTGAGGTGAGCACATAAAATTGCTTGTTTCCTCTAAATACTTCAAATATTCAGTTTACTATATAGTAAAACGAAGAAATACGAATGACATCAACCAATTAGTTATAATTAACTGATTTAAAATGAGAAGAATCATATCTGCAGGGTTTCTTAGTGATTATTAAGAGGTGATAATAAAGTGACACATTTGTTTTGTGTTTGTAATCCGATGCACATTCAGTCCAGTCAGAACGTCATACAAAAATCGTACAAGGCCCAAGCTAGTAAGACTATCTTTGCGATTTTTACGTATTCAGGCATTTATTAAAACCTAAAATCAGCAGTGAAATCACACTTGTGTAATGAGCTACATGTCTGAAAAGGGGCTCAACTATGTTTGTGGTGAATGTTGCAAAAGTAGAGAGACCCCACAATGGAGAACTGTCACACATAAACAAAAAAAACCACAACACAATTTCACTCCTATCCACAACAGTGTACTACTAATAATCCCAATGTCATTACCACAATTTACCATTACAATATTTCATATTGTGTGGTCAATGGCAAGATGCGGTGGTGAATGAATGGGCATACAAGTTACACAACCACACATACACACACACACTCACGCACAAACACACACACACACGCACACAGATAAACCTCTAGAGGGAGCCGTACTCATCGTTGACAGGAGGAGCAGTCTTGGCCAGAGTCTCTGATGCCTCGCCTGGGGGGGGGAGGTCTGCTCCGTCTCCATTGGGCAGAGAGAGGGGGCTGTCTAAGCTAATGAGGTCTGCGGGGGGCAGGGAGGATCTTTCGGTTCCGTTTGTCAGCTCTAAGTCTAAATCCACGTTTTTGAACCGCGCGTCAGGGGTTAGTAAGTCATACGTATCTGACGGCAATGTGAGGAAATCATCGGAGATTGGTGCCTTGAGACTGGCGGGGAGGTGAGTGGAAGAAATTGGAGTAACAGGTAAAGGGGAGGAAACGCCTGCGACTAGAGAAGCAGGTTTCTGGGTGTCCAGGTCTTCAAGAGCACTGTGGATCACTGGAGGAGCTGCAACAGCTTTGGCCGTAGGTATGTTATTGTCAACGGTTTGGTCATCAGGTTTGTCTGTAAGGCTACACCCACTGGAATCTGGGGCAGTAGGTTTACAATGTGGGTCTGGTTGTGGAGGGGCAGTAGTTGCTCGAGTGGAGGCAGTTTGTGCTGGTATCTCTGTGTTTAAGGCTACAGCGTTTGGCTGTGTGGAAAGCTTGGTGACCGGTGTGCTTGGAGCGGGTTTCTTGGTGTTAAAAGCGGGAGAGGATGATGGCGAAGATGAGGCGAGAGGGGAAACAGGCGGGCTACTTTTAGCATTCAAGGCTGCCAGTTTAGGGGAGTGTCTACGCTTTGGTGGGATTGGTGCCCCAGGTTTTTGAGGATTAATCTGATCAGGCGTACGAGGAGGAGTGGTTACTTTCGCTGGTTCTTCTGGAGGGTTAGCTCCTCTTTGCTCTATTAACGGCGCTGTTTTCGCTTCGACGGCAGACGTGGAAACGACGGGAGTCGGCGGGGCCGTGTTCGATTCTGGGGTCGGGGCCGGAGCCGCAAGAGGGGAGGGTGAGGGTTCGTTGGCCGGGGTAGACAGGCTACAAGTGAGGGTAGTGGTCTCGCTAGAGGGGCTGTCCTGAGCGGGATCAATTGTTGCAGTGGCTGTGTCAGAGTTGGTGGCTACGGAGGAGAGGGTGTCCAGTGCCAGAGCAGCAGTGTAAGCCGCCAGCCTGAGAGAGCAGGGAGAGAACAGAGACACACAGACTAGACACCAGGGTGACTGTGACAGAGGAAGGGTGGCTCGGAGGAGAGCATGCAGAGGGATTAGTTGGCTTTAGAAATTCACACAAACATAGACAAAGCAACTAAAAAATAGCAACTATTAAGCCTAGTGAGAAAAAAAAAAAACAAAGAAGAAAAAGAGGGCGTCATGCTGTGAGTGAACATTCAAGGATACATCCCATACACACACCAACATGGAGTACACTGACTAGGAAAACTAATGTACTTAAAAAAGGCACCAGCCTTCCTGTGTAAAACTACAGCACCACGCAGAACCACCTAAAAGGGTTAAACAGTACCAGTGACAATCTCATACTGCATCATCTAATTTTTCCAGACTGCTGATATGAGATGGCTTGCTGAGGTTGTCAAATGGCTTCATGAGTTGACCACACTTGAGAGGACAAAAGCCTTTCTGTGTCTTTGACTGGTATTGCTTCAACCTTCATGTAATGAGACAGAAAATTTCCAAAAGCTGGAGAAAAAACACAAAGTACAGTAATCCCTCTGTAAGGGAATAAAAACAGAAAAGCAACACAGTCCAGTGGACTCCACTCAAGAATGACCTCGACTTTTTAAAAAATTTCAAGGGTCAAATTTTGTCCTGTTGAATAACATGATTATTCTTTGAAGTGGAGTGCAGTGTACGACAGCTAAAAGACTTGAGCGGTAAAAAGGCTGTGTGCTGTTTGTCAGCTTTTACTCACTCTGGCTCTGTGAGAGGTGTAGTTTCACTGGGTTCTATTGGTCCTGCTGCATTATGATTGGCTGTGCACTCGTCCTCTGTTCTGACTTCCACTATCGGCTCTTTGGATTCATCTTTCCTGTACGACAGAGACAACAATCATTGTAGAATAACAAGAGACTATCTGATATGACAGGTGTTGTTTCTGGTCCAATCAGCACTAAGGGCAGGTGATGCAAGAGCAGTGGGCAGTTATTATGTCTGGGACTGAATACAGAGTGAATGCTGCAAATAAGGGGATTGGGCAATATGTTAGAATTTCCAGCCAGCCAACATCAGTCCTACAACCAGCGACTGCCAATGTGTTTGTGGAGGTGTGTGCGTAGTCACCACACTAAACAGCTGTCTAACACTATTTGAGAAAGAGCTGGATGGTGTCCTTTGAAGGACACCTCAGCTTGCAGTTTCAAAATCACTGATTTTCACTATTTTCCCCATGAGAGCTACACTAACAGGACAAAGCCAACACGGGGGCCAGTTTTATCACAGAATAAAAAAGTGCACCTTTGATTCAAAATCTAAATGAATCTTTACTGCCAGTGTACATCACACTATTGAATGCTGCAACAGTCAAACTCTAGTGCTGCTATGCAAGTGTGCAGCAGTCTGGTGACATACTCCAACCTTTTACAAATATAAATTCATCTCAAAACTTTAGTAAAAGGATAAGAATGTGAACAATTTGCAAGTTTAGAGGTCCTTTACTAGCTAATCTCCTGCCTGCCAACATAGATGGATGTTCCAGCCTCCTCTGGCTGCTACAGTATTAAATAGTAAAAGATGGGACAACCACAAACTACAGTTAATCTACCATACTTGAAGTGTGTATTATGTATTGGCAGACACTAAATTTTAAATGACTCATACCAGGAGTAAAAGAGAGAACTTGATTGGGACGCCCCTAGCATATATACATACAATAAAGCCTTTGTGTACTATTTTTATCAATAATGTATATTGGCTATATTATCATGGTATTATTAGCTGCCATACAAGCCATGGGGTAAAGCTTGGTGCACTGATTCACACTGAACAAACAGGTGGGGATGCTATGCTATTAAATGATTATGGTGCACAAATGCACATACAGTTTTTGGTCCAGTTTCAAGTATGATTTATGAAGTGAACTTGCTTTTTAGCACCAATCAATCCGACAGCAACTATAGATCTGCTGCAAACCAAATGGACCTCTTAATTATTATTTAGTCACTGCTCCATTTTGTTAACGATGGATATCAGTACAACAACAACATTTATAATATGGTCCAACTCCAACTGTCAGTTTCTATTAGCACACTCTTTAAATTTTACTTTACAGTTACAATTGTATACTGATTTGAATTTTCAAAGATGAAGCCCATTAAACTAGTAAAATATAATAAAAAAAAACTGTTGACTAAGTCAGTCAATCTCCATTAACCGATGAAGAAGTCTATTTGGCTGTATTTTTGTGAAACTGGCAGCATGAGATGTAACTCAAATCAATATACAATGCAGTGGTCCCATTCAAACTGATTCAAAACTGCCTTTATGTGCCCATGAGATTATTTGTTCAATGCTTCACTGAAACCCAACATCCTTAATGTTTCACTGAAAGAGAAATCTGCTTTCAAAACTTCATCTCATTTAATGGCCCATTTTATTGATTCATGTATTATTCCTGTTCCTTAGATACCGACTGAGCAGACCATAATGCAGTCACAAGACATGTTTACTTCACTCAAGAGGCACTCTGGGTTTTCTTTTTGTTGTTTTTTTTTTTTAAATGAAAAACATTTCCCTGGATATCTTTTGATCTATCAGCCCTGAACTTCAGTGTCAGGTTTTCAAAGGCTTTCGGGGTAATTAAGAAGTCACTAATTGAGGCTGAAGTAGAAGAGTTAAGGAAGATTTAGGCAAAATTTAAATGACAAAAAAATCCATTAGAACAACTTGGTTTTGAAAAGCATCGAATCCATAAACTTCACAGGCTGAATACTCTACAAAAAGTATTTTGTCATTCTTCTTACAAAAACTTGCATCAACAGTTTTTTTTTCAAACACCTGCTTAAGTACAGTTGCAGACACTTGGCAACGTTAGCGCTGATTTGGAGTTATCTGTGTCCATCTGGTGAAATCAAAGCTCGTGTGAATAGGAACTGCTGTTGGACCATGTTATGCATGTTGTTCTTGCACTAATTTTATTCCCTCACAAAACCAGAGAATGACTAAATGACAGCTAAGCCATCCTAAGTAGTTGCTGTCCTATCGATTGGTGGTATAAAGCAACACCAATCAATTATATTTGCAAAAAGAACCATAAACTGTATGTGTAGCTGTGCAATCTGATCACTTGACAGCATATGTCCTCCCCACCTGTTTGATCACTAATAATTATACGGTAATGCAGCCAATATGCGTAATTAAAAAAAAAAACAAAAAAAAAAAACTCAAACCAACTATGCTAAGCATACACAAGATGGCAGTAGAGGCTACAAACATGGAAGTGTCACAGCCTGCTCAAGACCTTTACTAAGTGTCGAGCATCACAATAGTGCTGCTGGACAGGTATATTAATGTAGAATAATTAGGGGTAATTATATGCTATGTATAAATACAGCTCACCACACTATAAGCATGCAACCTTTTCTCACAATACCCGAGCTTTGACTAAAAGTGAATAAATAATAGTAAAAAAGGTACAAACTGCTGCCTGCTGCCAATCCAGAAACAACGCACACTTGAGTTGTACTGTTTTATTTAGGTTACTGCAGCATCTCATGCTAGCTAGCGTCTTGAGCAAAGACAACAAAAATGGATTGATTTGATTTTTATTCATCTTCAACGGACCCAAACACTTTTCTGTACACTGGAAAGAAATGTTTTTTGGTTTCAAGTAAAGCAAGCTGGAGTGTTATTTAATAAGCACAATTTAAAATTTTTGTTCAATTTATTCATCTGGGAGCGAACTACAAATATAACATCAAGTCAAGAAAACGCATACTGCTTCTGCTCATGCCAGTATTATGAGGCAAGCCGGCTTTTATTAGGATAGTATTTTCTGCATTATAAGGTATAGGTCGATTTGCTTAATGGTTGGGGGGGCTTTTGGAGTTTTGTTGTAAAAGTAGTCCTACCAGTGTAGCTCTCAATCAACATGCCCTTCCTGTGATGCCATTGGACTCTTTTTGGAATAATGTTGGACAGCTGCACACGATGCACACACAAGTTTGGAAATATATTAGCAATCACCTGCTGTTGGACCATGGTCACATTCTGGACTGAACAGTGTCTGTCGCCTAGTTTAGTCATACCTCCTTATCCTAGTTTCCACCAGCTCCAGAGGGAAATATATGGCTCTTTAGCTGCTAAATGCTCCATGATGTTCACCAGCTAGTTGCTCATTTTATCTGTCTGTTGTTTGGTGCTTGGCAAGTTTTATACATTCAGTTTGTAGGAGCTTTTTCACAGACAGATGCCTTTTCTCAAAAGGACAATGATAAAAGCACTGAGACTGAATAAGTGCTGCTAAGACGCAGGCTGTAAAACCAAATCACAGATGCTGTAAAGCACTTTGTGGAGCTGAAGGGGAACTGTAGAGTTCAATAACTGTGATAATTCTCTCTAAAGTTGTCAGTTATAGGCAACCATTTCATACTGCACTTGGCCATCTAATCCATTTTTAATCTAGAAATATTTTTGGCATTGATTTTAATACTTGTACATAAACAGTAAGACACTTTGACGTATAACTGCATGGTAAGTTCAACTTGGCCAGAGCTGGCAGCTGACAGCAATAGGCAGCATGTATGGAAATGAGGTCTGCGATACTCACACGAAGGCTGCCTTGCCCTCCTCCAAGTTGTGCCCTTTTGTCCCTGTGCCTGATTTGCCGCAGAGACACATGATGAGGCCACATTTGTTGACAAAGTAACAGGTGACATCTACAGCCAGCAGCAGGAGTACAAATACTACAACAAGGATCCCTGCCCAGAGCATGATGCCCATGGAGAGCGCAGCCTCATCACCCATATCTGCCAGACAAGAGACAGGAGAAGGGAGAGCTCTGAACAACTTCAGTAGGACAAACATTTATAGGGACAACCACAAGCAACTAAATCAAGTACTGCTATGTTGCTGTAACCACAAGTACTTTCTTAAAACAGAAACGACTCACCTGCTTTGAGCACTGACACGTTCTAGTTGTTTCAGCATGACTTTTGATGATGCGTTTGTGTTGAATTATTTATACAGCTTTATTTTAAATATGAGGCTTGCTGAGTAATTTACATGCAACCGGCTGTATTTAAAAAAAAAAAAGCAAATATATATTTATATATTCAACCCATTTATTTGGTATTAGAAAGAAAAGCAAACCAAAGCTTACAGTGTGTTGCAAGTTACCGAGACATGCAGGATATTTTGTGGACAGAAAATGAATGTCAGCTCTTTTCCAGATATCACAGAAAAATGCGATTTAACTTCACTGTGTCAAGTCCATTTTGAATATAGCAGAAAATTGCACAACTCTCTAAAATAGCTTCTGTTACATATATTACACACACATGACTCTGTAGATACCAGTGATTAACAGGTAAACGAGGTCTGCTAGCTACTAAAATGCCGCTGAGTGAGGCACCCTCCAATTATAAATGTAAAAAAACAACTATGTAATTCTCAATGACATTTTATAAACATTACATGCATGAGAAATATCTGGAAATTCATCTTAGTAATCTGCACAAAAATAAGTTTCCTGATGATAATTCTGTATATAGGTCGTCAATATTTGCCAATATAAACATTACAAACATTTGTTTTTCAGTTAAGTGTTTCTCTGCTCAACAATGTAAACGTTAATGTTACAAACCCTTACCGCACATATGCAGAATTCTGTGAGCCATTAAAGGATATAATACAGTGTTTATGTAAACGGAGAGGTCCAGCACTCAGCCTTCACTCTGTTCTAAGTGCTATGTTTTTAAAAAATAATCTAATTTCAATTCTACTATTGTTCATCGCTTTAAACTGGCGCTCCTCTCTGCTGTCTAGTGCTGATGACTGGCTGTGCTAATGCTGAGCAGAGTGAATCTGTGGGAGGCGGAGGATTTCCACTGCCTTTGGTTCAGTGCGTCTGTCTGGTCTCTTCTGAGGCAACACGGCACCCTTTTCTCACCCATAACAGAGACACATCTGTCAGGGACAAAGTCTGTTTTAAGGAGTGAAAGCGTCCAGAGAGACAGCCAGGCCAGAGAAAAGGCAAGCTCTCCTCTACAGTTACGTGAATTCCCCATGAAAACTATGAGAGCAGGAGCACAGTGATGAAGGACAAGATGAGTGATACCAAAGTGCATGTCACAGATGAGCAGCCCTGAGTGGCTGGGGGTGGGGACAGCACAACCCAGACCACACCAAAATGCACACAGGTCGGGACGAAAATGTTCACGTGGTCCACCACACCAATGTCCAGGACCAGGCAAGAGAGCAGGAACATTGAGAGAGAGAGAGAGAGAGAGAGGATAGGGGAAAGAGAATAGAGGAGGGGGGGAAATGAAGGGAAACAAAGAGGAAAAATAAGAGAAGGGTGGGGAAAACAGAGGAAGAGAGAAAGTGAAAATGTGTCAGGTCTGAAAACCAAAAGTGAAAAAAAAAAACGATTTCTTGCATTGAGGGAGGAAAAATACAGCAAAACATCAAAGCAAAAGCACAGCACAAAACGGGAAAACTACACCATGTTGACTAGATGGTGACTCAGTGATGGGTGAGTGGAGAATGCTTTAGTTTGGAAAATGAATTAGAAAAAAAGTGAGAGGGAAGACATTATGGCCTGCTGCGACGTTTCAGCGTAGCACTCGACTCGACTCGTGTCTAGCACCTAAAGGGAATCTGACAGGCTGTGTGGGTTTTGCACTGTTAGTAAAAATGCTTCAGCTGCAGTTAAAACCTCAGTGAGCATGTTAATCAGCGGCTATCGGGGGTCATCTGAAAGGCTCCTTCCAAACAGAGGCAAGCTGTCCACTCTAACTGCTATTCTAACAGTAAACAAAGCTAGAGAGAAACTACAGTCATTCAGACGAAATCATTTCATCCTCTGTGGAATGTGCCTGTCCCAGTTCTGTGAGCACAAACTCAAGCTCATTTAGCGAGTGCTGTCAAAACTTTAAAGTGAGAAAATTCAGCCGGAAAATCATTTTTGGCTCACCGCCGTCCAGGAAATCTATTTTTCGTGTAGATTCATTTAGTTGTCATTCACCTTTCAGAGCTCGAGTGTTAAAAATAGAACATGACGCTTTCTCAGCTTTGAGTTTGTCTCCTCAGTTTTCTGGCTGTTTAGTTCCAGTTTAGTGTGAGTGGCCTGAGGGAGGGTACCTGGGATGGCTTCTGGCTGCGAGGACGTCCTGAAGGACATGGTTGCTGGCCGGGACTTGCCCTTCTGATTCTCTGCCACCACAATGATGTCGTACTCTGTGTCCCACTCCAGCCCACTGAGAAACACGTAGTCACTGCCACTGGGCAGCCGGATCTCTGGTTTCCAATCTGACGCTTGTATCTGAGGACACAGAAAAACATACAGTATGTAGATTCAGGGCTGCCACTAACAGTTGTTTTCATTGTCAGTTAACCTACAGTTGATTTTCTTGGAAAGAGAAGACTCAAGGTGACCTTTTCCAGGCCATAGTGACATCTTCCATTCGCTTCAAATCCAGTGATTTTTAGTTAATGTTGTAAGACAAAGAAAAGCAGTGAAGTGTGAGCTTTGAGAGGCTTGAATCATCACTATTTTTGGTATTTTTGCACAATTGAACATTTATCAAAATAGTTGCCTATTTATCTTCTGTCAGTGAATCAGTAGCTAATAATTTCAGCTACATATTCTGAACAAGAGGGCTTCAACGTGACACAATTAAACTGCAATTTTTTTTAGAAGTTCTAAAGATTTTGCAAGCTTTGTTAGAACTGTAATTGGAGCTAAAATAAAAAGTAACTACACCGCTTTTTGGTTTTTGAAGACATTTCACCCCTTGTTCAGCTCAGAGCTAAAGGATAACGATGTCATGTCCCTGATGACTCAGGACCAACACAGAAAACCCTCATTATGGCTGCAACTAATAAATTATATTGATGATTAATCTGCCAATTACATTCTCAATTACCAGTTGTTGACGGATTGTTTGGTATATAAAATAGTGACCAATACCCATAACGGTATCCCAGAAACACCAAAGATATTATTTTTACAATTAAAATGCTTTAAATAAAAGACTAAAAGCTGAGAAGAGGTTTTGGAATCTTGCAACTCTTTAAGTGCTCCAATCACAATACTCACTGGTTTATAACGAACAAGATAATGTAAGATGGGAGAGCCACCATCGTCCTGCTTGATCCAGCTGACTTTGAGGGAGTTGCCTTTAGGCTGAAGATCCCCTTCCAGTTTAGGAGGATTGGGATTCCCTACAGGCACAAAAGAGCAAGACACAAGTTATATAAACACTTGTTTAAAAGATGCAGAGAACTAGTGGGTTACTTTGTGGGAAGAGACTGAGTCACTTCTGTCAGTCCATCTTTCAGAAATTGTGGAGCAAAGAAAAAAGAAAACCTTCATTAGAATTTAAAAGAAAGTCTAAAGTTTGAATATATTCGCTCTCCTTGTTGTTGTCCTTTTGGGTCCCTTGACCTCCTTTGATTGCTCGCCTCGAGATGGTTTGTCTCAAGTTGCACTAATTAGAAAATGACACACAGCCTCATGCTTATCTGATTCATCTGAGTTGCTGTGCATTGCTGCTGTTGCTGAATGACATTCAATTGGCATAAAAAATGCTGAATGACATCCCACCAGTGTCACACAGGGCTTCAGGGTAAAGAGTTATTCCTCATTAACTGAAATGTTTATGTAGGATTTGCATTTCACAGCACAATAAATGGGTTTGCCTGTAAATATAACCACTGGGTGGAACACAACACTAAGCTATGTTCTGTCTTAAACAGATAACTTAAACTAAACTAGTAAGACTGATTTCTACATCAATGTTATATTAAAAGCTTAACATCTAATTGTTCTCCTCTGATCTGTGGAGTTCCTCAACAGTCAATCCTTGGACCAGCACAGTCAATTTAAAATTAATTTGCAACTTGAAGCTTAGCAGTTGTTTAGCAATGCCACAACGATATCCAGCTTTATATATTTGTGAAACCTAAAGAAATCCGAAGTTAGGCCATTAAAGAGATCAGTGCCTGAATGCCTTAGTTTTCTGCAGTAAAACTAGAACAAAACTTACATCTTTTGTCATTTTGTTCCAAATGAAACGCTTGAAATTTAACAGCTAACGTAGTTTGTCTGTTTTCTAACTCAACCCTCAGGGTCATTTTGATTCCCAATTCAATTTTGAGAAATGTCTTTGGTCATTAATTCAGTCCTGTTAGTTTCTTTAAATCGATAAACATTGCCAAAGTACGCAGCTTGTCATCTTTCTAACAGCTCACACTAATCATCCCTTGTTTTGTCTCCTCACATTTTAACTATTAAACTGCACTGTATTGGATTCTTGTTAAGGCCGGGAAGCTGTAGCACTTATTCAATTAGTTTAAATTCTGCTGCATGAATGCTCACAACAGTACAACTCTGAGGCAGTATTGACCATGCTGGCTTTCTACCAAATTATGGACCACCTTCAAAATATTTTCTATTACTTTTAAGGTATTATACAATTTGGCTCTACCACATACAGAAGTGTTGCTGATCTCACACAGGTCCACAAGACCTACAAACACAGACTCCTGCTTGTTCACACCTTTAAGTTCAAGATTAGTGTTTGCAAGACTGAGCTGTACAGACTCCTTGATTATGGAGAACTCTCCCTGCAGGAGTCATATCAGCACACATAGTGCTTGAAATCTCATTTCAAGACCTACTTATTCTCAAAAGCATTTTATTGATGTGCCCTCGCCTCGGTATGTTCATCTTCTTTAACAAATTCTGCTCGTCTTCAACTTAAATATTGATTCAGATGGGTTTTTTTTAAACTTCTTTTCATAAATGTGAATCACTGAGTATCCCTGGTTTAGAAGTAAGTAACTGGCTGCAACTAATGATGATGGTTATTATAAATGAACCTGCTGATTATCTTGCTAAGTCATCGTTAGATGGAAAATGTCACAAGTTCCCAAAGGGACATCTTCAAATGTCTTGTTTTGTCTGACCAACAGTCAAAACCCAAACAAATTCAGTTTAAAATCATAAACAATAAGGAAAACATTCATTTTTAGGAGCTGGAACATTGAACACTGACCACTGAAACAACTGCTGCTTGGTTTTATCCATTAATCACCTCCTAAAAACCACTACTAGCATACTAACAACAAGAAAGCTGTGAGCATAGGTTAGTGTTTAGAGTTTTAATATTTTTGTCTCTCAAATGTCTGATAATATCAATTAATGTTAGTTGTATTAACCGGCGATGCATGGAATTTAGGCTAAGATTAATCGTGAAAAACAATATGGAAAATGTAATGTATATAGCAGATTTAGCTCTCAGCATGAATATGAAACGTTCTTGATTGAAAACCAGAGTAATCTACTGGAAGTATTTTGTGGGTCGGTGGGAGGATACCGACTGTGATAAGAGGAATCTGTTTATTACACGCTTGACTTGTAGTAACACATCCTATATGTAAAGACACAGCAGCCGCCCCGGTGGCAGGCTATCAATACTATGCAAGTGATGCCGATATTAAACACTCTTTACCGTTACATAATACCACGAGGACAGCTCTGGCTCTCTCTCATTTATCCTGCTGAGGCAAACGTCTACATGACTGAGTAATGTGTTACATGACAGCAGAGAAGCAAATAAAGTGTTGTTTAATTGTGGGGCTCTTCAGTTAACGGTTTGGAATCTTCTTTCAAGAATCTGCAACGGCGAGTTACCTTCTGCAGAGTGGAGGGAATCGTCAGCACCATGCAAGCCCAATAACAGTCACAGTCACACGAAATGACATGTGAGTGGTTGAAAGAGGAAGAACATGAAAGACATAAACAGGCAGGAAAACACAGGTACAAGTAGAGGACAAAAATTGAAGAGACAAACTAAAACAGAAGGACAAGGATTCACAACGAAGCTATACATGCTGGTAAACTACACAGGAATTCCTCTGTGTCTTCATGTGAAAAGTGCAGCAGAAATTTATCAGCTTCATCCTCCTGACTTGAGAGACTTTAAAATGTTCAAAGCAACTGTCTAATCAATGCTGGAGGATCTAATCCAAATGTCAACATTCCCAAACTACACCAAATAGCTCAAGCTGGAGGGGAAATGTGTAGCGTTTGAAATGCAGAGATTTGGCATTGATTAATAATACTGTTGTTACACTGTGAATTAATTCAATTTAATTATCATACTTGGATAATTCGGCTGTAAACTCATGAAATGTAAGCGAAATAAAATCTAATCTGTCCGTGTAGGAGTTTGCAGTGATGAGCAGGACATACAAGGTCACAGTTTTGCGATGCTTTAAAGTTATTACAAACGCTGCTAATCAGTAGGGGTGACGGGGTTATCCTGGAGGGAAAGAAACAGCTACAGCAGTAAAAACTAATCTTCTATTATCCCCACTACAGAACAAACCTGTGTCTTCAGCGAAAAAATGAAAAATGCCGTCTAGGGACATAAAAGAGAAGAAAGGCAATCAGAATCAGTTGTCTGCACAGATGACCACCTGCAACTCTGCAATAATACCTCAATGAAAAATTTAAGAAGACTAATTTCTAGCAGACTGCTCGAGGAAAAGAAGGAAAAACAAAACATTTTACTGAATAATTGTCACATTTAGGGTTTGGAAGGGACAAAACCAGCCCACGTGAAACCGAAAGACACTTTCAAAGGTGGCATGCAGTGAAAAATGTGTTTTCTAATCATATTTTATGAAACTATTTCAGCAAATCCACTCTATTAGTTTTTAATTACTTACTGAACAGATAATATTTGCTCAGTGCAATAAAAAGCTATTACAAAATGTGACAAAATGTAAATTAATTTCATTTTGTTTGATGTCTTAGTTCAGATATTTTCTGAAAGCACATTTCAATCATTAGGGCTATTTCTGTTCGTCTTTTTTCTGATTTAATTTCTGAACAGCATTCTAAACCACCTCATACATATTGCCAATGCAAAGATGAAATTAAACTGCTCAAAAGGCTGAGCAAAGAGAGGTGAATCACTTACTTTTGTAAGTGTGGCCTGATGGAAACAACAGACAGATGAGAAAATGGATTTAAAAAAATGGGTGATTACAATGAAAATGTGAGATGATCAGCATGCAGACATGAAATCGCTACCCTAAACACGAGTAGTGCAACAGAAACATACATTCCCAACCAACAGAGGGCACTAAGAACTAAATAATAGATTCAGGATTCATTGCAAGGCTGGTGGGTATAAAGGCAAGAAATAACAACATAGTTTACAAGAAAATTATGGCATAATGAGCCTGAAACGATGCTGTAAAACAGGAGACTTTCAGCAACTGTGCAGATGGGTGTGAGTGAGACGTATATGATGAAATCAGTAGGTAATTCCTGACTAAAATAGCAAGCTGCTTTTTGAGAAGTTTTACTTTGTGACTAAAGTGTTGCAGGAATTCTTCAACATCAAGATGTCTCTCCATAGAAAACCAAGTAAACTAAACAACGAGGAGGTCAGTGCGTTAGTTCTTGCAGCTAGAAAATAACTTGGAAGAAGACAGACTGAGGATGAAAAGACACAGTTGGAAGCTTTTGAGCCGCTGAACAAACAGTCATCGGGCTGATGCGCTTCTCTTCAGAGTTTTTATAGATTCACTTCAGGTAATATGCTTGTGAAGACAGAGGTCAAAAAAGGAGCGATAAAAGCTTTACAGTGTGCTGTAAACTGTGCAGCATGTGCCACTTACGAACAGGCTCCGTCTTGAAGAACTCAGCAGGACTGCTTTCACCTTCACCCTTGCCGTTGATGGCTGACATCTTCACTTCATAGCCCGTCTCTGGCTTCAGGCCTGTGATTGTCGCCTCACCGATGGAGCCTGTTACAATATCAGAGGCAGAGCAATCCCTGTTCAGAACACCTTGATGATTCTGATGAGTGCTTAAACAAACACAGCCTCTGTTTCAACAATACATGCATAATTAATTCCATCACAAGCAAACACTGATTAGCTCAATTCTGATTTCATTCCAACAATGTTTAAACAAATGATTAATCTATTTAGAGATGGTCTAAAACTGAGCGTACACAGAAATAGAAATAACAGCTGTTTCAAATTATCTCGCAGTGTTAAATCTTATATATAGATCACTTTTGACATTAGGATTACCTTCCACATATCATTACTCTTGCCTATTTCATCTGTTAATGTGATGGATTTATTTATTTATTCATTACTTAATCTTGTTTCATGATTTTCCTGCAGATATAAACCTGTACCTATACAAAAGAAAACTTATCTGCCTTTCATGCAGGGTATCTGCACTTCTCAAATAGTTTTTTTTTAACCAATTTAAATATATTTAGATGTAAAAAAATTACTGATGTGGCAATATATTTCAAATAAATTGCATTATAAAAATGAGTATATTTCCATTACTGATCTATACCTAAAAATGACAAGCACATGAACAATTCATGCAAACACCTACTTTTACTAATTTAGTTAGTTTCTAATAAGAATGTGTTTGAAATCCTTCTTCTTTCCCAAAAAAAGCCATCGCCATCATTCTTGTCTCCATGTGAGTTATTACCGTCTTGGACCTCGATGACTTTGTGCACCCAGCCGCCCCTGCCGTGCATCCTCCACTCAGCTCTGTATTTCAGCACAGGAACGCCTCCAGTGGAATCAGGCTCCCCAAACTGGATCTGTGCTGTGGTGGAGAAGGGCCTCACCTCATCGATGGATGGAGGTGACGGAACCTCTGAAGGGAGGAAATGCGGTGCAGTTACAAGAAAAACTCTAAGATTGCAGCACACTAGCGCTGTCAAACTCTGTTGCTCCATTACAGCTACAGACTGAGCTCATGGCTCTTAATAGCTCCAAAATGAAGCGAGAAACTGCTTCATCTTGGCGAAAAATCCATGATTTATGACAGCACAGCCGTATCTTTTGCGCAAAATGGTGCATAGGCTTGACATTCTTTCAGAAAATAAAAGGGTAGGAAAAAAACTTTTAAATGGTGTTAAGACCAATGGATTCAAGTGCAAGCTTTTCCCAATTCAGCCGTTAATGATGATAATAAGTGTGAGCAGCTTGCTTGATGTTTCAAAAAGCAAAACCTTCCAGAGACTTTAAAATCTGATAAACGTTTGAGCTGGAAAAAATGACTTCAGATGCATTCAAACACTTTGCAGTCAGCTAAGCACAATGTAATGTTTCACTATAATGTAAATATCTGCAAACTGTCAACAGCAGGTATTGGAGATTATGTGAAATCTAGTTGAAATGAAAGACTTTCGTTACTATACTTGCTGTAAAGTTTGGAAATATCTATCTCACCTGTGATGTAGGCAATTAATTTACAATTTGTTCTTCATCTACATTCCTCCTTTGTCAAATTTAATGAAAAGAAGAAAAACAACCTTATTCTGGTAAACACACCGCTGCACGCACTATTTTAGAGAAAAGTACATTACTTAAAGCATTTAACCTGCCAAGATTGTCCATATGCAGGCACTGGTGGCTGTTCGGTATTCACATACTGGTGTAAGCACAGTTCCTTTATTGCATCACTTTGATCTTTGAAATGAAAAGGCGCACTGTAATTACTGTGGTTGCCTCTGTTCTGCTCTGAGTGAAGAATGTGGTGTTTTCAATTCATTTACTTCCGACTGCGGCCTAAGAGTGGCATTATCTCCCAGCTCTCTGTTCCATTTGCTTAATGGCTGAGTATAGAATCTGTGGTATAGACAGGTGGTAATCTGATGTTGCTGCAACTTTGAT
Organism: Amphiprion ocellaris; assembly: GCF_022539595.1. Classification (NCBI taxonomy): domain Eukaryota; kingdom Metazoa; phylum Chordata; class Actinopteri; family Pomacentridae; genus Amphiprion; species Amphiprion ocellaris. The sequence goes on from NC_072772.1 coordinate 1,932,139, forward strand.
AAATTGCTTGCTACTTCATTTTACACAGTGAAATGTTGGAGATGCAAAATAATGTATACAGTTTTAGATTTCTTTTAACCTTACACTATGTGTACGGCTTAGATCTGCAACAAACACAGAGAGGGAACATTAAATTATCTCATGTTGGTTACGCTACCTTTTCATCTAAATCTATCATCCATGTAAACAAACGCTGCTCCGTGTAATCTCACATTGTAGTAGATGTTTTGGTCTAATGTGTTTTAAGTATGGGTGAAAAATCTTTTCCTGAAGCCCCGAGCCAGAAAAAGTCTCTGCCTCACTTTATTTAATTTGTGTGCCATAATTAAATTTGCCATAACTGATCATTTATCCTTCTTGTGCAAGCTTTTAAGCAGTTATTGAATCACGTACGTCATGCATAAGACTCCTCCTATCATCAATAGTCCTTCAAATTTTGATTAGGCTGACAAAACAGCCACAGGCACTGTAAATGCAAAGTAAGAAACCTGAATCACAGCATCATCACTGACCAGCCTGAATGAGCAGGAACTCCTTGGACTCTGTGCCCATCTCATTTGAGGCGGTGCAGTTATAGCTTCCAAAGTCATTTTCAGACTCTGGGGTTATCTAGAGAGGGGGAAAAATAAAGCAGTAAATATATGAAGGGCAGTGTACCAAAACAGATGAACAAACTTGTGTGTCAAACACTCTGAAGGTGACCTTTTTGTTTGTCCATTAGAGTGGCCTATTTTTATTTGTTGCTGTGAGCTTTCCTGCTGCTGAATTATTCATGAGATTTTTTTCCACAATGAAGCTGAAAGAAAACCCTTCACTTCAAGTGTATGCTCATTAAATCTTGATGACACAGGGGGGTGCGTGTGGGTGTGTGGGCATGTGGAAGAAACGTGTGTATGTGTAGATTAATTTTATAGAGTATAAATCGTAATTTGACACGAGCATGTACCTGCAGGTAGCTGGCTGAGGGACTTCTGAAGATTTTAATGTTGGTGGTATTGGAGTTGGGGAGCTGCAGTCCATCTCTCAGCCACACTATAGATACATCACTGGGAAAAGCCTTGACTTCACAGCTGATATTGACAGGATTTCCCTCCCAGGTATACATAGCCACTGTACCGTGGATCTTGGGGGCATCTAAGAAGGAAAAATGCATTGAACACACACTTCCTTCCAAACCATTTCAGTTTTGTTATAATAGTGGGTGACAAGCAACGCTGATGTTAAAGTGACTTCTACAATAGTGAACTCAGCTTGTAGGCTTAAGTACTTAGAAAATGTTAGAAATGAAGGAAATACTCACAGCGGACCTCCAGATAGGCTGTTTGATAATCCTCTCCAATGGCACTGCGTGCTGTGCAGAGGTATTGACCAGCGTCTGTATACTTGACATACTTCAGAGTGAGGGAGGACACACGGGCATCACTCCTCACCACTACATTTCCATCCAGGCTCTAAATGGCAGCAGAAAATGGCTTGGATTAGAATAAACAGACCGTTCAAATCAATTTTTTTCCATAGCCATATTGCAAATTTACATATAGAGACAAACACTTTCTGCACAAAGATGTGTGACCTGAGAAAACAAAAGAACTCAGGAAAGCCTGCCTTTAATGAAACAGGCACACTGTGCTCCGAAAAGATGTGGAAACGTAAGGACACAGTTGACATTGCAGGGGAGCGTATCAATAATTGATGTCAGAAGGTACTAGAAACCATCCAGTGCTTTTCACACGGAGGGCTTACCAACTTGTGAAATATGCTGATGCATGACAGAGGACAGCAGAGCATTGCCTTACGTGCCACGCCTGCACTTTTACACTGAAGACATGACTTAGCATCAATGCACACAGTGACATCTTTCAGTAAAATAACACGTTCAGTTAATTACTTGTGGCATTTTGTGGAGTATTAGGTTTGTAGTGCTCTTTGAACCTGTATTCAGCAAATGCCCCAGTGATGAAGAGCACATGCCAAGTCACATAGCATCTGAAAACAGGGAAATAAAAACAGACAGCTGGCTAATGAGATGTGTAAGTGACCTTCCTTCTCGAGTTGTACGTGGATTTATTAACTTGATATGCAGCGTTACAGAATTCGGATGTATGTAGCTTCTTCAGGGTCAACAACTCTGTGTTGTTGTGGTTGTACTTGTCAGTTGACACTTAGTCTCACATGGCCAGACCTTTCTGCAGCACGTAATGAACTAACTGCCACTCAGTTATCACTCTGCTATTTCTTTAAACTAATCGTAATTTTACTGGACAGAGCTAAGTGAAGGATGCAGCTATGGTGCTTCCTCAAAATAGTAATGTTGGAATCATTTTGGTTCAACATTTGCATACAGTGAGGCCAGCACTGTTATTAATACAGCTACTAAAAAAAAAAAGAGAGAGAGTTAGGCTACCTATAACTGCATATTCCAAATACGCTGCAAAATCTGAAATTTACAATGTGGTAGGTTGCTAGCATTGAGGTGGTAGTTTTTTTTGTGTGTTTTTGTTAAACTAGCATTGAGACAGTGGAAGGGGAGGAGAAAGCCCTATAAAATGTACCAGCAATGGCAGGTTTAAACCTGCAATCCATACCTGGTGATTCAAACTATGAGACCTAAACTGATAGAGTGTAAAGTTTCAGAGAAGTCGAATTTGTCCTTTTAAACAAACACTTCCCCCAACAGGAAACTCAAACTCATTACTTTTCAAACCATTTCACCCTGAATTTATGGATTTGGGACATGCAAATGTTGTTATACAGTAAGTTTTGTTGTTTTTGTGAATTGTCTCTTTGTCAAGGTGTTGCAGAGCTGAATATCTAAGGCTCTCTTTTGGCTGCTTTCATGGCTTTGATCCAAGCTGCAGGCAAAAACAATGACCGAATGCTTTTACACATATTGAATTAGGGCCCAGTCTGGGCAGCCATGTAAGAGAAACCCTCACTAGTTTGTGTTCAAATTCAATAGACAAAGCACGTCTGGGGCATTCATTATGCATAGCGGGTAGCAGGACCAGGGAGACACTTACATAACACACTACCCTTTTATTCTGACCCCTGTGCAGAAAGCATTCTCACTCGACCCCTGTGGTACTGCTTCTGACTCTTCCATCTGTGCAATATGACACACTACGTACAACCATGAAGTCCTAGTCAGTAAGCTAAGTTCAATATTAAGCCCCTTTTAATTTTGTGCTTCTACTTTTTGGAGAGCAGCATCAAAATGTCTCCAAAACCAGAGCGACATATGGACAGGTTCTCAGGGGTAACAGCCTCCCATTTTTAATATGAAGCCTGTAATGAATGTCATTATCTACCAGAACAACTGTATGTGTAGCGATTCACGCATGTTTTGTAATAATGGATTTTTCAGTATAAATTCACAATGCAGCATATAGTGGCTGTGACAGCAGAGCTCACCAACAGATTATTCTGCTGTACCCACAGAAAAAAGAGACACTGAGGGAACATCAGAGCATAAAATTTAGATTACATTTAGGACATATTAAACTCATGTCTCGCCAAATATTAACTGGCCCTGCATACAAATGTGCCTTCCCTTCCGTAGCCTGTCAAATGAACACTCAGCTGCCTACGCATTTGCAACAAACATGCTCAGCATGCTCATAATGCTCCATGCTCATACTCCTCCCCCTGTGTGATTTATAATGGGATGTCTTGCAGAGAGATACACACTTATCAATTCAGAGCGCAGGTGAACTTTAAAACCATATCATTATGGCAGAAAGAGAAAATTATTATTGCCTGATCCATTAATGTAAACCAGTGCACTCAAGACCTGAAATCACAGATGTGCTGCAAATATGCTGCTGAGATGTAATTTGTGAGGCCACAGTTAACGAGAATACAGTTAATAAAATAAGAAAAAAAAACATCATGTAACTCTGTTTCCAAGTCATGTATGTGTTCCTATTTGAGGGACAACTGGTGACTGAGGCCATCTTTCTTTAAAAAAAAAATAAATAAATAAAATGAAAAGCTTCCAGAGGATAACTCGGATGCGGTGAGCACCTTCATTCAGGTTTAATCAGCTGATCACTAAACCAATTGTTCAAAATGATTAATTTTAGTCATACTTTCAAGGTAAGAGTATAGAAAAAGCCTAGGCAGAAAATCTCAGATTCATCACTTAGACAGCTGATTGCTCTTGGTGCACAAAATATCTTAGTGCAACCATGTGTAAATCATAGTTTTACACAAACCTAGTAATTACTGTCAGCATGTGCTTGATGAGGAAGCCTCTTTCTCTCCCGCTGTAGTGAGCAGTGTGTGACAAGTTTTGTTTTTTTTATACTCTAAACTTTCTGCAGGTGTTACTGATGAATACAGATCAGCTGCCAATATTAATTAAATATTGGCAGCTGACATTTTACGTAATTAATACAGAAAATGTGAATATAAAAAACCCATTCTCAAAACTATTAGAGAAAGGAGTGACAGGAAAAGACCAATTCTCTTGATGTGCATTGCTCCCTGCCATTTGAAAATATAATGAGTACGACTATTTGAGGAACCAAATGGACTAAAAATACACAATCAGTTGTATAAATAACAATGGCAACCCTAACAGGAGATCTTGCACTTAAAACAGGGATGGACTGATCATCAATGACATACTTTGTAAAAGCACGAATTTCTGAATCTGACCCAGTTCTATTCTCGGGACCAGAGAACTGCCTTCAGCACTACTTTTGGAGATGACAAAGTGGCAAATCTCACCAATTTTCTCACATATATAAAACACATATTCGATAGTGAATTCAGTTGAAGATGTAGCTCATGTGGGCAGCTTTCTCTTTTGTCAATTTTCACATTCTTTCAGTTTCAGTCTCTTGTTCTCACATTCTTTGTTGAGGCACAAAGGCATCTTTCATTTCTTCTTACATACATAATAAGTCCAACAAATTAGACTTAGAAACTATATACTGATGTCAAAAATGCACTTTGAAGTTAAGATTTGACAGTAGGCTGAGTGAAAGCCAGAGATGTGGGTGGATGGACAAATATCTAAGAAGACAGGATCAATTTCTGAAGTAGACAAACTAACAAATTGCATCTAACTAAAAAATCTGATATGTTCAAAAGTCTTGTAATAACTTATGTCCAGGGATAGGATAAAGGTCTGAAAAAAACAGGCTGAATTTTATATGGAAGAAGTTATGCAAAGTCAGACAGACTTCCACTGGCCTGTTTTGCTACTGCGTCGTTCTCAGAATTTATCCTCTCCCCAACCCTTATTTGATCAAGAATTTTGATCTGCATCCATCCAGAATTGAATTAGACTCCTGGCATGAAAGATGGATGGGTGTAGGAAAAAGTCATGCATTTAGAATACCTTGTGTTGTTCAGGCCGAGTCCATGACGCCTGTAGAAGACAGAGAGACAACAAACAAAAGGCAGAGCAATTCTTAGAAAGCAATCCTCATCCTGGCAAAGCTGGGAAGCTGCACACTGCATGCAAGTATTAAGTGTCCAGATTATTTTCTGTGCATCCACAGAACCTGAGCTGAATGTATGAATTTGCTAAACGTCTGCTGATACAGTAAGAGGTATGCCTTGGATTTCCTTGCGAGGGAAGCCAATTATGTGACAACAAGAGTTTTCTTAAAGCAGCAAATGTTTGGCAAACTTATTTTCTGCTCTGAACACAGTGGAACAACAGAATTAAGTCTATTGGTGTCACAATCTCACAAATGTTTACAGATAAGAAGGTTATTGGTTTATCAGGATAAGGTGACTCCATTACACTGCTTCACCAGAGATGTCAGACTTCTTTGGTAAAAGTAGTACAGCAAGTATTGATTCACAATCCATTTCTAAGAGCTTAAAGCAGTAATGTGATTATAAACCCCAATAAAATGGACTGGGACTGTTGTCTTTATCATGAATATAAAAAGCCTTTCCTGCATCTAGAAACAATAGTTAGTTCCCTGGTCAATCAAGTGATTGAACAACTCTTGAAGCAATAAAGGGGTTTAAAAGAAGCAATTCTGCTGCAGCTCTTCCAACACCCCAAGTGACACCTGGAACTAAATCTTTGCCTACAGGTGGTTTGTGTTGTGAATGTTAACAATACTCGTGCTACAATCTCAAATTAAGTTGTTTTTTTCTCTTTTTTTTTTCTCATTGTATCCAGTGGCTGAAATGAATGACAAAATGTGGTTTTCGTGAATGCAGAATTTCACGATAATGATATGATGCCAACTCCTACTATCAGGAGACAGGCATGCTAGATTAGTAATTTTTTTTGTGGTATATTAATAAAAGCATATTAACTGACTAACTAGAGATCAGTTTTCATGACTTTGTTCATCACATAGTATTCTCATCACATTTCAATTTTCATGTTTGTCTCATATATATTTTCAGAAAATAATAGTAGTTATTATTATAAAACCACTCAAAGCTTATCTGATTCATTGTTTGACTGAGATGAAGATCATTTTAACATTTTATAATGCCGTATCATCAGTTATTAAGAAAAAAACATCACCTACATCAAGATAAACAAGTGATTATCATCATCATGTTGGTCTAATACAGTCAAACATCTGATTGGACACAGAACTGTTTTAGACCATAGCAGATAAAATCCAACCCAAATGCTTTTAACTGTAGGAGACAACATGCTACATCAAGTTAAATCACAAGACACTGAAAAGCCATACTCCACAAGACAGAAAGCTTTTTAGACGGCATGCTCTATGGATTTCATGATGCTGCAGAGAAAGTGTTAAGCATGACGATGAGATGTGATGGCTGACATAGCGAGAAAAGTATCCAAGCGTAACAGGCAAATGATAAACAGCTATTTCATTAGGTGCAACAGCAAGAAAATGTCAAGTAAATGTATGCAATCTGCTGGAATAATTGTAGGTCAAACCAGTGAATCAAACCATCAATGTTCACATCTAAAATCCCCCTAATATTAACCTCTCATAAACCATGCAGAAAGCTTCTAAAGGAGATCTGGTGTGTCTGAAATCATCTGACTTCACAACAGCTAAGTACCCAGTATCGGTAATGAATCATCCTTTGCTATGAAAATAAGCAAATTGCAGAGGGTAAAACAAGGAGACAGTAAAATACTTATTAGGACATTCATAAGCAAAGCTTACTGTACGAGAGAAGCTTTTTAAGTCCTCGGCTATCACAGTAAAGCACACCATGGACCGGACATCATTACAAACAGCAGTCGACTGCATATCATGTGCACTAAAAAAGAGCACCAGCCCAATTAAAACAAGCAGCCTAACAGTCTGGAACATCACCACCTCATATCCACATCGTCTGCAGCGCTCCCTCTGCAGTAAGTGAGCTGACAAGTATTGCTGTCATATCTGTGACAGGTGTTTGTTTAAGACAAAAGGACAATGAACAACAGCAGATGCGAGCATTCAAAACAGAAGACACCATAACACAATCACTTCACGGCACAAACGTGAAGAACAATATGGTGACGGCTCCCTTGGGACTTATCATTTTTCCAGCCCATTGTTTTTCCCTTCCATAGAAAATTATCCCAACTCTTAGCACTGACATGAATTCATGAGCGTGAAGAGGGCAATGGAGAGGAAAAGGAGATATACTAAGACAAATGCACTAAACACATAAATATGCCCTGGCAGTGTTAAATTCACTGGGTGACGTCAGACTGCAAACTCCTGATGTTGCATCTATTCTGTCTCGTGTCATTGTTTGTTGAGCCTTGGAGCCTTTCCAGAGCATCAGAGAAAAAAACTGACTGGCATTTTAGTGTGGACACCCTTACATCACACTGAAGTAGCAAGCGTGCCGTGAATGAACAGCCTTTTGTGCTTGGAGAAAGCAGTGCTCTCTCTGCACTGACACGTAACACTTGAAGCATGCCTCTGTTTGAGATGCCCTGCCTGCACTGCCGCCACACAACATTAATTACAAATTTTCTTTAAGCATCTCATTACACAATAATCACACATTTCTTTACTCGAGTCTTTAACTCTTAACTGGCAATCTGAATGTTAGATAGTGCAGGCCTTAAAAACAGATTTAATGTCCTTCAACTTGAATTTGTTACAAACATACACCGATTACAGACATAAAATGCCAACACCAAAATCAATCACACATTTTTAATGTGCTTTTAAGTTTTATAATTAGCCCTTTTTCCACTACATCTTCCTTGTGTTTAGTTCAGAATATTTTCAGATAATTACAGCTTGAAAATTCAACATCAAGCAGAAAGTTTAATATGTATTCGAATAAGCAAAACATTCATTATGTAGATAATGTACAAAGCATGGATAAATAGTTCATTTACATTTTCAGTTATTAAACAGACACACTTATCTACAGCGAACTGGAGAGAATGCATTCAAAGGACAGAAAGAACTACAAACCACATGTAAAGTTGATGAAAGTTTTAAAATAAATATATAAACATTTAACTTTAATAGCTCTGTAAACAAAAACAAAACTATCCCCAGATAAGCAGCCATTTGAATTTTAAACGTAGCTCTAAGCAGGCACACACCCACAAGTCTTCAACAGTTTTTGAACACACTCCTTTTATCCCGTCCTTTTCATGTACAGGACTACAGTTTTGTATTGTGCGATACAGTAAGCTTCCTCAATCCTCACATTGTGCGCCCCTTTACTCACGGTTATCGGACAATGCTTTTTGTTTGCCAACACTTAAGACTCGGGAGTGGGAGGTTATTCAGGATGAATTACTTTCTCCTCGTGTTAACCTTTAAAACCCCAAGACCACAGTAGTGGGAACAGAGTCAAATGAAGCTAGACAAAGACTTCTGTAAGCATCGAACAGACAATTAACGGCTAATCTGTTGTGGAATATATCAGACTAAATATAGACTGTCTTTGTTTCTGACATAATTGAAAAGCAGTATCTGAAAGTATTTATCCTGATCCTTTTGCTCAAACATTATACAGTAGTTCAATATGCTGAACTATGATTCAGTGACCATCATCTGCTGCATCTTAATGATCACAGATTTCACACAAAAGGTGAAATATAATTAAAATCTTGACCCTAGGCGCTATCTTCCTTTCACTCTCACATATCTAATAGTCATTCTAGGTAAAGAGCAAAGTGACTAAGAGGTTCACTCCTATAAATGTGTAAATGTTAGCTTAATGGTACCCTGTGGAGTTTTTGACCACTAACAGCACCACGCAGAGGTCTTCGTAGGTTCATCCTGTTTCTAGGACTCAAGACCTGAAACACAAACAGGTTTGGATCCACATTTTATGAGCTCAGTCAGGTCAAATCGCATCCTATTAGCACATGTCCAAGGTTTGTGTAACATCATGTGTAATACCCGAATGGATCTGATGATAATATTACAAATACTAAAATTAGCAGCAAGTCATTGGTATTATAGTTATCTGAAGACCTCTAAGGAGAATGGATTATATACATCATAGCCAGGCACAGGCAGAAAGGTTACATATGTTACTTTAGGTGAGACATAGTTTTGTTTTGACAGCTTGACAACTAACATTAAATTGTAAATGGCTATCAGCGGTAAAATCGGAGCCAACTGGGTCTATGGCTCATGGCCGGGTGCAGGTCCTAAGTCTGTTCCGGTTCTGGGTAGTAAGTACACTTCTACGTGTTTTTGGGTTCAGCGCACGATTGTGAACCTGTGAAGACCCCTTTTACCAATGTTTTTACATGTTTGCGCACATTTTTTGTCCAAATGCACATGGGCATGCAATAGAAATCCCTGTTAATGGTTTCACACTACTGCACGGATTCACAGGTGGTAATAATATGGCAACAAATGCAAGATTTAAGAAGACTACTACCACATAAATATGGATGTAAACAATACTAGTTCTAAAGGTTTCATAAGGATCGGCTTTGCCAGAGTTTTATGTAGAAGAAAACATGTCTGTTAGACCTCCAGGTAAAACACAGTAGGTTTTGGTGGGCAGATCTCAACATAAACAGAAACTGTTTGTTTACTCCACAGGCCACCTTTAATAACCCCTAAACAGACACGTTTAAAGGGTTCTTCCAGGCTATACTCTAGCTTTGAAGCTGGAAGCAAGCCAAAACAACATAAACATACACAAATGCCTTGAAATACTTGGTTTTTCTGAAAGTAGATATTCTTATTCTATTTGGACTGAGCATTGAACCATAAAAAGATCTTACAGCTCCTTTCTAATGCAAAAATGTTTATCAATCCACCGTATAAGGCCGAATACTCAATTAACAGTTGTGTTTTTTATAGTTCATCGTCTTACTACTGCACAGCAAAGCAGATGAAATTGTGTATTTACTAAAATGTCAGTATATTCCTATAAGTCAACAGTCTCTTATAATAAAATGCCAAATAAACTTAATGTAAAGGTCACTGCTACAGTATGTGTGAGTAAAGTACTGTGTATAAATAACACTAATCTTTTTATGATCAGCCGGTTCTGCTTTTTAAAAAAATGTATGCATTTGATGTACAGTGCTTAAGTTGATCAAGCTAATGCTAATCAATAAGAAATGAAACACACTTGGTACCATCTAGGGAGCCAAAGAACTGAAAAGATGTTGAAAAAATGTCTAATTAATTCTGTCTATTCATCACAACTACAAATTCAACAAGACAGAATACAGATCTGTACTGGTTTTCTGACCAATCAGAAATCTCACATCATTATATGATTGGAAGAAAAAAAATGCTTCCCTTCACATGCTTTCGCCTTTTTCAATTCACCATATTCACCCCAAATGAATGTTACATTTATCACACTGATCCTAGATGAAATACAGCTGTTGTGATGATTACAGAGAGCATGATGAACGGACATCAGATGAACAAATGAAACACAAACAATTAGCAGCCATATCCTCATGCATTTATTGAAATCATCTTCCTTGCTGATCATCAAAACCAAAAAAGGAAAATCTAGACAGTCTTCATCTATGTGATTCAGTAAGGCTGCTAATCATTTCTTTGAAACAGCTCTGAAGAGATGCCACAGATCACCGAGTAGACTACAGCACAAAACACACTGCCACCACTGCACAGCTGTGCCGAACATGACATGCGTCACGTGACGTGCCATGCTGCGGCACTCCAGCAACTACACAGTGCAAAAAATGGTGCATAATGCATATTGTAGTTTCCTGGTTTTTGTTAGTAACACAAAGCCTGTGTGTTAAGTATTTCTTCAGTCCCCCACCTGCAGTCATCTTCACACCTACAGTTTAGCTTTTCAGGCATTGTCTTTTAAGTCCCATAATGGTGAGATTGTGGGTCGGGTGTTATTCTACCCCACTAAATAAGGCTCTCTTCATCCATTATGACAGCTCTAAGATCACAAACAAGCAGACCTGTCACGGGCAGGAGAACAGGTTGAGATAGAGCACCTTGGAGATGTGTTTCCACAAAAAAAAATGCTGCTTCTCATGGGACACTGAATAACAGGACAGAGGTGTAAACCATTACTAGGTGGTGGGTCTGTGTGTGCCTTTCCACTGTGGGTGTTGTGGAGTTGCAGAGAAAAAAATAGGCTTGTCGTGACGTGCGTCATATGGTGGTAGTGTGTTTTGCACTTGTGAGCGAGGCTCCACTCAAAATGTATTTTTAAATATCAAACAGTCTGTAGGCTTGATGGGTGGCTGTAGACACTTTATACTTCCATGTTCATGGAGAAGAGTAGCTGCAGTCTGCTTGGATTCATATCAGCTGTAATCAATTCCAATAGTGACCAGTTGTCAGGGATGACAAAATACCCTTTAAGCCTCTTCTTGCAGCACAATCCATTTCTCCATGATCACTTTGTTTCAAACACTCAGATTTTCATTTTTGTCTGCTCAGGGCAAGTGTTTGATACTCAAAAGATAAACTTTAGGTGGAGCACTTTTAACCTCAAATTTCAAGTGATACTGACAGATACCGACAGATATGTTAGACAATCTACAGTATTATGGAGATGACAGACAGACTGAGCTGGGCTTGAATCCAGGCAACCTCATGCTGTGATGGAAAGTTTGAAATGATCAGACAACAGCGACACAGAAATGGTGTTTCCCTTTTATTATGTTATTAAACAAATTTTCATCTGATCTCAGGAGATAAGATCAGTGAAGTTTTCAGGCTATATTTGGCAAGCATGCAGCAGTCAAATCAATTTCATGAACTCTGATGAGATCATTCCTTGGGGTTTTCAAGAAGCAGCTGGGAAATTTTCGATAAAAAGGGATGATTTGATTTCAGTGGGAGTTTTTGTCATATCTGGAGGCATACTTTATACCGCTACTCCAGTACATTTCTGTGCCACACGGATTTCATACCTGATAGATCCTGTTTAGATGTGCCTGTAGGAAGAAAATGTAGCGCATGTAATGGACTGGCTCCAGAATTTCTCTATGAACTAAAAGTATATCTCTGAAGCATTTTCCCCCTCATTACCTCTCAACTGTAGCAAGACACCAAGACCTAGAAGAACCAGGCCATGTGGGCAACAGATGTACGAGAATACCAATCACATATTCATTGTTTTTGATGGTTTGCATGTGGAATAATGTAGAAGGTATTACTCAGAAGATACAGGAGTATCAGGAGGTAATGGAAGATTTAAAAAAAGAAAAGGCGGATTTTAACCATCGCAGTGCCAAAACAAATCTAAAAGATGGCAGCGGAATATCCACTGACTGAACACTATAATGTAAAAAAGCTTTTCAATCACTGGAATGAGCAGAATAATGGCAATAGTGATTGAAAATGCTAAACAAACACATGATAATTCAATGGCTCCAGCAAATACAATAAGAAGCAGGCAAAGTTTAATTATTGCCTTAATTAGCATGCTTATTTTGGAAATGCTATAATTGGGTTTCTGGTGATGATTTTCTTGACATTTGGAGAAAAAAAAAATCAAGTCAAATCTGAGTGTACTCCATATTAGTGACTCCATATTACTGACTGAGTATCACCGAACTAATTATACGAGATCCTCTGGGCCATCTCAAAGGAGGAACTGCTAATTAGGGGTAAATAATCAGCAGTTCAAAAACCTTCTTGAGGGCTTTTTGCAATGAAATGGCACAAGTATCCCACCTGCACATAATCAATATGCCACTTGAATTTAGGTTAAAGGTATTCAATTCGTTCTCCTTCAGACTCCAGTGTCCTGCAGGTTCTCCCTGGTGGTTGCTACTCAGCGTGCCCCAATTCCACATTACATACAAATGCATTACAAAGTACACAGTAAAGAAGTTAATATACAAAAAAATAACTTTGTTATTTTGTACACAAAGGACAGGTTTGGCAGAACAGGACAGCAAACTGCAACTGTAGAAATATACAGCTAATTTTAAATTTAGAAGCATTGCAAACTGCGAGGAAAATAAATCTGTCTAAGGATTATTTTCTGTGCTGTCACCAGAAACAATATACTACCATCTTTCATTTTTGTGTAATTATGCAATTTTTTCTCCTGTGTACTAGTTACTTAAAAACTTAGAGCTCAGAATTTATGCACAATATACAACTGGGACACAGACTACATCTTTGAACCAGGTGTGGTTCATTAACTCCAGGAGGAAAAGTACATGCAGGACACCGGCCCTCAAGGACAACATTTAGTACCTCGGATACTAAATTTGCTACTACCATTATCCACACTGCCTTTATTATTTTACCTGTTCTCCTTCTGTGAACACGTGATCACCATAGCTCCAGCTGATAGTGGGAGTTGGATCTCCTGATGCCTCACAAGTGAGAGTTACCTGCTCCTCCATCTCTGAAGTGCTCTGGTTTACGATGTATGTGATCTTGGGTTTGACTGTAAAACACAAAAGCCTAAGTCATCACAAATGCTCTGGCATAACAAGACAGCCAGGTGGTTTGGCAGCACAAGAACAATAAGTAAAAGAGCAAGTCTGTGGATTTGGGATGAGTTCAAAGGGAGGATGAGGATCAGTGGTTGACAGGTGAGGGGGATTTTTATGGCAGCAAAACTGCATTTAAGCTTTCCCAGTCCCAGCAGCAGTAAAGTTGTGATAACCATATGTGGATCCAGACATTATTCATGTAATATTTTATTTAGACTATCTCAAAGGAGCTGGCCTTCATTTTTGTTTACATTTGAGGGAACTGTCAGGTTACAGTACACCTAGGGTAACCTGAAAGCGCAGCAGGGTGCCACAGCAGTGACATGAGCAGAGCGAAGCAAATTGAAGTGCTACTTCTGACGCATGCAGCTGAGTAACACTGTGCTCTCATCTTTTTCTTCCATGAAGGATGAATGCAGGGGATTAAGCAATGCATTTAATAAATGTAAGCCTATTCAGTATAGTGAACAGAATTTATAATATTTAGCACAAGGAAACAATTGTAACTTTTTTAAAGTTGAGTTTTCTCAACAGATAATTATTAAATATACAAAGGAACAGCTGTGTTGTCATTTTGATATTTCTAAATTAGGTACTTAGGTACTAACATGCAAGTATTTATATTCCAATCATAGATGTCAAAAGACAATCAGTAGGATTGGGATCAGAGCAGATATTTTTTTTAAATAGACTGCATGAGCCATGTAAACCCTAATCCATTCCAATCCTGTGTTTATCATTAAAACATTGGAAATAAGGATAAAGCATACATTGTGAGCGAGACGACCTTAAAACAACACAATCAAATGAAATCTTGCATAAACCTTGCAGCTACTACAGCTCACATATTTTCTGCATTAAAAGTGTTCAGCGTTCAAGCTATTTTCTTTTCTAATTTCAGTGCAGCCCTATTTAGAGCCTCTGAAAGCCATTTTCTCAAACAGATTCTCCCTTTTTATGGTGAACGTGAATACAAAATCTTCTTCTAAAGATAGACCGGTTTCGGTTATTTCTTATGAAAATAACCAATTTACTGTTTTTATCTCTGATCTGCTTACTGGTTTGAAGTGGATGAGGTTCAGCTGTCATCTCATACTTCCATTAACAACATCTGAGCCCAAATCAGATGAAATTTGTGAGGTTTTCCTGCTACAGATGCTGCACTGTCAAGCAAATCGATCAAAAATCACACGCAGGGAACCTGGAGAAAGTAGGTCTTTAGTGTTACGCGTGTGATAGATAGTACCTACGTTTGTTTTTCAGCTTTAACTATGATTATGGCTTCTTTAGTCATTCATATTTAATGTTACAGAGACACAGAAATACTTGCATTTTAAGCTTAGTTTAATGGTCTGCATTGTTCAGCTCTATTGTGTTATAAATATCAAAACATGGTTTTAACAGGCATTTAATACTGAAGAATTCAAGACATGTTTACAGTTTTCAGATGCATACGTTGATGCTTATAAGGAAGCATGCGATTGTAGCTTTTTCCACATTGATGTGAAATAACCAGAGCTTTGTGAGCAAATCTTTGCGATAATGAGGTTAACAACACTGAACAACACTTCTGAAAGCTGTTCTGCGTAATTTTAAGATAATTGTTTATCCATTGAGCAATAAAGAACCCCAGGTTGGCCACTTCTTTTGTTTTGAAAAATAAACTGCCCGAGCTAACGCAGTTTAAAATTTAATTGACACAACTACACAATCTGACACAAAGATTGGGATTGAAATTATGGCTGTTGTGATGTGACAAAATAAAGACAAGAACAATCTGGTGGGTAAAAACAAAGAAAAAACTTCAAAGAGTTCAGCTTAGCTCATCCCGCTTGGCTTGTTCTCTAAATCCTTAAGCTCCATCCCGACATGAAACAATCACAACCCACACCGAAACAACACCTTGTCTTTTATGCCTTCGAAAACAGACACAAAACCATACTATTGTTCTTCCCCCACCTACATACTCATATACCTGATTCCCACACACTTGGATCGTTCCATATTGCCTCTTTAGTTCATGTCTGTATATAAATCACTGTCTTACCAAACACTCTCAGACTGAGTTCCTGTTCTGCTTCCCCAGCCTTGTTCTTGGCAATGCAGGTGTATTCTCCCTCGTCCAGTTTGGTAACATCCATTATCGTCATTTCTGAGCCATCTTCATTAAAACTGTACTTCTCTCCTGCCTCGAGGTCCACTTCATTCCTGTAGAAAAAGCAAGTGTTGCACCATATCCATCTATCAAACACCATTCTTCAGCTGCACCATGTTACAACATTTTCTTTAAAAACCATGATCCCTACATCTTTAGAAAACATGCACAAGTTTATCTCTACATCCCTGAAGGACAAAGTGAAAAGGTAATAGAGTGCAAGTGTGTAGTGATGGGAAAAATAGGTGAAGACAAGGTGAAAGCTGAGAATCTCAGAGCAGAATATGCTTCTGTTAAATGAGTGTGATAATGTTTTTCTTTCACGAGCCTTTTGACATTTGATGTTTACAGTCAATTTCAACAAAAAATGCCTCATTTATTCTAATTTTGTCCAAGTGGAGCATAAATTGCTTGTCACCACTCAAAACCATATAAATCAGAAAATGTTTTCTAGCCTCTGACCTGACTGTGATCACTTTTTGTGTTTCCATACAGTTTTCAACAAGCTGCAGGTGCTGTCTAACTGCACAAGTTTAAAAACATGTATAGCTAACAGAAACAGTGGCTCCTGGGCCGTTTGCGCTTCTTGACCCTGAATCTAAGTTGTTGACAGAGTTAACCGCTGTCTTGGAAACAAGATGAACAGGAACAGTTTAACAAAGCAGGAGCCTATCAATGGCTGTATTCAGATACACTGAATAATGTGGCTATTGTTGACGTGTTAGTCTTCAGGTTACACTGTTTACATGCACCTTTGATACCCTGTGATTAAGTGTCCTATTGCAATGAATAAATCAGCTAGTAGAATATCTCTAATAACCTAGAGTGTCTTGCATACAGATACAACAGTGCACCAGCACTTAGAGCACCATTTGACTGCAGTATACTGAGGCATATTCCTAATAACATTCCTGATGTGGGTGTGTTGCTGGTTGGGTTCTTAAATGTAACCATTGCAATACCCACCTGTAAAAGCCAACTGGCAAGCAAACCTCATGAATATTCAGTCCAATAAAGCATGAGCATACAGCTTACCTCTGACAACAAACTGCAGCTGAGCTATAATGTTCATTTTTTCAATGTATTCTGTTTCTGTTAAAACCCTTACTTCACATCTTTATGTAATATGATTTGCATTATTTACATTCTTCTATAAATAATGCAGTAGCCTATTAAGACAACAGGTTACTGATGGTAACATTACATTTGTCATGCAATCCTGCTGTGTTATAAAACATTATAAAAACCTACATAACAGAGAACCATAATTGGCTGTAATGAATATTATGATTACATTATACTTCGTATGCTGGAGAAAATAATACTGTAAAATAAGCCACTTGAGAAAAAAAATAGCCAGTGAAAAAATCTGAAAATGTAGAGGAAACTTTTTTTTTCCCAGGAGGAATCTAGCTGGTATCTGGTATTAAATATAACCAACACAGTTTATTATTTTTGACTTGCAATGCCTCATTAGTCTGTTTCTGCCAATTTTTACTTCCGTTGACGCTATGTGTCAACAACCATTTGCGCTGCTTACAACACCCGGCATTACCAAGTGAAAGACTAGTTTTTAGCCACACTAGCAACGGGATGCTGTGGATCTGCCAGTTGGTTTTTTCACTATTCAGTACAGTTCAAACTGAAATATTTTCAAGACCCAGTGTGTAGGATTTAGGGGCATTGAGCAGCAAAATAGCAGATTAAATGCAGATTTTTATTGTGTATTTTTAATTTGATTCGTTTTTTGTGGTTCTATTGTGTATTTCTGATTTTATTTGCCTTGTTCTGGATGTACAGCACTTTGCTTCAATCCGTGGTTGTTTAAAGTGCTATGTAAATAAAGTTGGATTGGATTGGATTAACACAAAACTAAATAGCATTTTCTCTCTTTTCACTTATATAGAACATACTGTTGTCATCAGGTCTCATTAGCTACTTCAGTAGATTCTTTCAGATATTTAGGAATGGTGTTTAGCCATTTAGTTTGTCAAACTATAGGTCATAGCTTCCATATGCGATAACAAGTATTACTACTATATCAGTACTAATGCTAGCTGTTTTACATGCTAATGCAAGCACAGTAATGATAAAAAGCTATTTTAGTCTAAATATATAGTCTGATTGCAAGACTGAATTACTGACTTAGCTAGTTGAATTTTTTATTTTTTTGTCTACAGAGTAAAAGACCAGTTTGACTATCTGGTAACGTTATGGTGCTTAGAAGGAGGGGGAGTGTGTGTAAGCTAGTGTATGGTTTGTCCATTCTGGGCTACTGTAGAATTCTATCTGCAGATGAGGAAGGGCTCATTTGTAGCTATAGGTAATTATACACAACTAAAAACATAGTTATGAATACTACATTCCATTTTTGCAAATAGATCCTGCTAAACCCTACACACCGGTCGTTTAACTATTTCACTGATTCAGATGGAATTTAGTTTTGGTTCAAAATGAAATGTCTCGACAACTATGGGATGGATTGCCTTGGAAGTTGGAAGATGAATTAATGTCACCCTCAGGATGAAATATAATAACTATATTCAAAACTTACATTTGACCAAGCACATGCAAAACTAATGATATTTCTCAACTACACTTTGTTTAATGCCAATTAGCACACTCCCAGGCTAAACTAAGAAAGTGAATATGGTATGCATTATTCCATTAAACATCAGTGTATTAGCACTGCCAGTGTGAACATGTTAGCCTGCTGATGTTAGCATTTAGCTTAAAACACTACTGTGCATATGTACATCAAGACATAATTGGCAGGATTACTAGTCTAGTAACTAGTTTGTTCACTTATGCCCAAAGAATTATTTTAAGGTTGATGTAATCTAATTTAGATTTTGTAAAGCTTTAAGTTACTTACAATAAAATAAACTGTCTCTACAGGTCAATAATGGGTTTGTGTAAACTGTCAGAGATGACAGCAAAGTTAATAACAGAGTGAGTTCCTTACATGCAACAGAATACACTGTATTATTAGCTTACAGACTATCATCATATGTCCTGCCTAATTGTAGGTTACTTAAGTAATTGATTATTAGGGCAATGCACTGTTATTGAGTGCAAATGCTGAAAGCTTTTGGCCCCAGTTGCTCGCTGAGTTATACCTTGTCCAGGTCACCATGGGTTCAGGATAGCCATCAACAGCACAAGTCAACATGGTGGGCTGCCCAACATCGGCTGTGGCATTTACCTCTGACTGCCATATCCTGATGGTCGGAAGCACTGAGATGCAGAGAGATACATAAATAATGAAACAGGAAGAAAAATAAAATTGGCAGACATTCACATGTATAGGCAGATGGTCATATAGGTACAAAGATAGACAGCAGGCGGAATAGCAGAAAGGGAAGCGGTGACAAATTCAGAGCACTTATTTTAGGCACACTCATTTGCTGGGCTCAGAAGTTGCAGGAAACAGACTTCATTAGCATGGAACATCTTTGATACACGGTTGCTCTGGGCAACTGTTTCCACATTGATGCTGAGCCTGGCCACCTCTGAGGATCTACAGCTTATTTAAGCGTCATGGGACACCTGCCACACAAAAAACATGTGCGCAGGAACAAAAGGGAAGAGGAAATATTGTGAGGGAGAGAGGGTTGCTAACCATTCACAACGACCTTGATGACACGCAGATCAATCTCGCCGCGGGCCATGAGGCGACCCTCGCAAGTATACAAGCCCTCATCTGTCTTCTTTATGCCACGAATTTGAAGGTGGTTGTTGCTCAGTACCCTAAATCGAACTGAAAAGAAGCACAAGATAAATGCATTATTATGTACGTAAATATACACAACATGTTTACAACAACACTGCCTAAGTATTTAGTGATAAACAGCTGTTGTGCCAACAAGCTTGTGAAACAGAACAATAAATAGAGAAAAGTCTTGTCTGAATTAATTGACCAATAAAATATTTACTTCACTTAAACAAAAAAACAATAACAGTGATGTCTAAGTAACTGATGTGTCTACACCATCGTTGAAAGAATAACTTATCCAACAGAACTTTATCTCCATTAGATATGACTGAAATGCTAGTGGAAAACAACTGTCTTTTTTTAGGGCTCATATTTTATGTTTTATTTCCACTTTATGAAATTCATTTCAGTACATCCAACACCCCTTCCACCAGCTCCAAAATAAGAGGAATATGGCCCAAGCCCACATGAACTTCTTCAGTTTGAGATGAAATGTGAGCTGAATAAATTTAATCATGTAATAACCCAAAATACTATTACAACCCACACATGAGTCCGTGTTATTATTTTCCAGTGAGCAATACCAACACCACCATACGCATTATTATATTGCTCAGTGTCAAGGGTGAATAACAGAGAGTCAATTGTATTTTCAAATTCAAAACCAAATTAATTTTTCCCTTTCAAAGCACAGGGTAAACCCTAGAGAAGAATGGCAACAAAAACAGGGCATAAGACATTTCAAGCCTCTAACACTGGTAAATCTGCATGTATATCATTAAGTCGCTTGTCTTTGGGTGCCTGTGTCTGCTTAAATTTTAAATATGTAGTCTATGATCACCAGATTTGAAATAAATTACGAACATTTATAGGATAACGATATTTTTTATACCGACAAATCAAAGTACAGATGGTTTTACCTTAGCTGACATGTTTCAACTGCAACTGCAGTCTTCTTCAGAGCGTCATCTGACGTGTGCTGACACGTCCTTTTTTATCATGTGACCGGTCTGACAGATCTGTCAGAATCTGTCAGATAGGCCACGCCCCCCACCGTCCGGTGGTCTCTGGAGGATGGAGTCCCAGGTATTAGAGGGTGTAGCTCCTCGTCCCGGTTCATGGAGCAGCTCGCCTGCTTCCTGATCTTGATGGCCTCCTTGATCCATCGTTTATGCTTGTTGGTCTCTGATGTTACAATCCTCCTCCTGTCCCAGTCCATGATATGATTGTTTCTTTTGCAGTGATCTGTGATGGCTGATTTTTTGTTTTCTTTTTTCTGACAGATCTGTCAGACCGATCAAATGATAAAAAGGACACGTCAGCACACGTTGGATGACGCTCTGAAGAAGACTGCAGTTGCAGTTGAAACATGTCAGCTAAGGTAAAAACCATCTTCACTTTGATTTGTCGGTATAAAAAATAACGTTATCC
This sequence comes from Amphiprion ocellaris, assembly GCF_022539595.1. Lineage (NCBI taxonomy): Eukaryota > Metazoa > Chordata > Actinopteri > Pomacentridae > Amphiprion > Amphiprion ocellaris. Next base: position 1,953,295 of record NC_072772.1, read on the forward strand.
TATGATAATTAACGACAAAATGAACATCATCCAAATATTACATTTAGAACATTTATATTTTGACTTTTAGGCTGGACCTTGGATTCTTATACTCCGTTTTCACGTTTGTCTCTTTATTTGGTTGTACCAAACTTTAATAAGACAGTAAAACTCCTCTGAGTTACATCTTCATCATGTTTTACACACTAAACCTGAAATATACTTGATTTCTATAAAGATTTAAGGGACGATGTTGTGGACACTACAGCAAAAGCTGACAAAAAATATCAAAATGTATTAAAATATACATAAGAAGTGAGTATGCCTTTGTGATATTGCATTGCAATATCAGTTAAACATCAAATGATTCAAAATTGTAACACCTTATAATAATTGCATCACTTTGAGTTGAACAGTACTTATTTACTCTTATGTAAAAGAAAAACAAACAGTTAAGGAACTCAATGCAATGAAAGTAAGTCATTACTAAGATTTAAGCATTTGTATTTTAATACTTCATATGTCCCAACTTTATTTTTGATAACCACTCCTCTGCATGGAGAATACCAGCGTCAGAGAATTGTTTGTAGAGATGTTTTGCCAATTGCTACCAAGACTTTTTTTCAGCTGCTCTTTGCTGTAGACGTTGTGTTGCTCCATCTTTAAAATACCCCTAAGGTGTTGTGTTGGATTCAAGTCAGGCGACATACTTGGCCAGGACAGTTTTCACTTGTTTCTTGTTTAGAAACTCTGGTGTGAGTTTTGGCAGTGTGCTTTGGATCGTTATCATGCTGCAATATTCCTCTTCTGCCAAGCTTCTTCAGACTGTGCGTTATCCTGTCAGCCAGTATTTTGGTGATGCCATCTATCAATGTCATCTCCCCAACAGCTTTTGCACTCATCCAGCCCCCTATCATCACACGCCCACCCCTGTGCTTCACTGCCAGGAATATGCATTCACTGTGGTAGTCCTGGCCAGCTTGATGCAAAGTATGCCGGACTCCATCTGAACTAACAAATTTGTTTTGTTTTCCGTTGAATGTGCTCCCAGTGTTCATCAAGCTTCTGTTCATGGAATTTAACCAAACTTAATCTTACAGATTTGTATTCAACAGCAAGCGAGGGTGTCTTTCTTGGACACTGTCCATCAAGGTTAACATTATGCAATGTCCTTCACACTGCGTGAGCTGTCACAGAAACTTTGATTTTCATTGATAACCCCTGTGCCAAGTCTGAAACACTTGCCCATCTGTTTTTTAGAGGCCGATAGTGAAAGTAGCACAGACATCTAAAGAAAGTAGTCTGTGGCATCATAAGGACAGTTACTGCTGACCTAATTTGTGTTACTATGGATCATTACTGTGGTCCTTTTCCATCTTTGTGAAGTTTCACAATCACATTTTCCTTCTCCTCTGGCAACTCTTTTCCACATGGAGCCATGGTGCTCCAATGTAGGTAGACACAACCATAGATACAAAATTGAGAAAGTTCTGGTATTCATAGGTCATTCCATTACCATGTTTATGCAATCTGCTAAATTGTAAATTGCAGGTGCTTTCAACTTTGATAACAGTGATAACAGGTTTTCTAACTTGTGTGTCCGTGGTCACAGACACAGGTATTCAATTTTGTTGCATTGAGTTTCTACTTTAGTGCCTGTATTTTCTTTAAAGTGTTTCTGGGCTATCTGTTTTTGGTTCATCACAAGAGGATATACTTTACCATAAACTTAGAAATATTGCAATTATTTAGAGCTGGTAGAAGTTTGATTAATTTTTCATTTCAGTAATACTGCACAGGGGTGTACTCACTCTGCTGAACTCAGTAATTCATTCTCATTATTTCACATTATGAGATTAGACTTGTTAAACTACTATAGAACTGTTCTGCATCACAAGCTGAAAGCAGCCAACCACCTAATCAAGTGAAAGTGAAATAGAAATCCCATGTAGTTCAGAGACATCTTACCATCTTTTTCCATCTGTATTTTGGTGCCTTTATATTTCCAGAGGACGGTGGGTGGAGGTGAGCTGATGACATCACAAATGATATTGGCATTGTCTCCTTCATTAAACTCTTGGGGTGAGGGTGCATTTGTGAAGGTGATTTTTTCTATAATGAAACAAGTGAAACACATTTTTCACTCAGTGAGATAATGAGTCTCATCAAAACACACTTCACTCTGTGTGACTGTTGGATAGGAATAGACTTTTATTCACTACATTTCTTAAGCATCTGTAATAAAATAATTCTCGAATTGCTACAGAATGTATTCAAAAGGACAACAGTAATATTTATTCCAATAACTCAATTTCACAGCCAAAAATGGTCAAACCGGAAGAACGCTTAAAACATTTACTAATCACCACACTTTTCAACATACCAAAAATCAATTACTTAATACCTTTCACAAGCTAAGGCTTATTATCCTTCTAAAAAGGCTCCCCTGACGGTTTAAGTTACCGGAACTGAAACAATCTGCAGCCATTTCTAAAAGTGATTGGCTAATGGAATTTGCTGGGGGCCTCTATGTGGCATAGAATGAAGTGCTACCGTTACCTTACAGACTTGACTTAGGGCGCAAGTTCCAGAATCGCATTCGGCTTCCCGGCTATAAAGCTGTCTCATCAAGGCTTAACATATGATGCCATTTGTAGCCACATTGTGCAGCTCATTTCTTGAAACGGTCGGTAAAAGTTTTAATGCAAAATCTGCTCCTGTAAAACCCATTGCCTGCAGGGGGCACAAGTAATGATATTCCAGTATACAGTATGTTATCATTTATTTTCTTTGCGGGGGGTGACTTTGCAAATCATATGCAAACTGCTGCGGCTACTGTTCTTTCCTATGGATGGCAGAAGTTAACGTGTATAACTGCTTTGACTATTAGCTTGCTTAATGTGAAACTGCAAACCATAAAATAAAGCTGCGATGTTATTTTGTATAATACTGTACAAAGTACAGTGTACTGACTTCAATATGTGATGTCTACATGGGTGACCACTTCTCATAAAGACCTAAGATAGGCATTGAAATCACAAAAAAGTTTTATTTCGAAAAAGACTTCATTTCTGATGGACATTTGCTGATGCTTGGCATTCATGGAAAATAAAACCCATTACTCAAAAGAACGGCACAACAGACAGGATCATTAAGCAGCCCTCTAATGGTCTTCCGACCGTTTATTGAACTGATGAAAAATCCATCCTCACTTGAGAAGAAAAAGAGTAATGTGTTGCCCTTGAGCAGTCAATAAAATACTATGAGTTCAATAAACAGGCTTCTTTTTCTTCTATGCTCACACCACTCTATAATTTAGAGAGAGAACTGTATGCGGTGAGGGAAATACTTACGGAAGATTTTTACTTTGACGGTTGACTCCCCTTGCTGGTCTCCACTGGTAGCGACACATTTGTATGTCCCCTCATTTTCAGTCCCGGCTTTGTACAGAGTGAGGGTGGAAGATGACTCATCGTTACGGGTTACTGTTATGTCTGGTCTATTCGGTTCTATCCTGTCCCCAGTTGGTCCAAACCAGTCTATGTGCTTGGCAACGCCTACAACTAAGAGCACAGACAGAGCACAGCAGAAGTTAAGAAAACAGGTATCTGTAAGGTGCACATTTCACATCAGTGAAGTCAATCAGTGCCCACAGACTGAACACTATAGGTGGTTCATGCTACTGCATGAACTGAAATCTGCAGTGTAAACACTTAAACTGTGTATAACAACCAACATGTCAGGAGAAAAACAACTAATAATATACTGAAAAAGTTTTTTTAAAGGTCTTCCGCATTTTTTTCCCCCTTAGACCGATATAGAGAACAAGAAACAAAGGACACTGAAGGAAGCACCACGCAACAAAGGCTTGATTGATTGATAAGACTGAAAATAAGGGCATTTCATCTACATGAATACACAATACAAATGCTAGACCTTCAAGTAATCAGTATACCACTTAATAGATAATAAAGATGGCTTGCTTGCTTGTGAAGTTGTTAAACCCTGCAGATAATGTTCTTAATGTGGAGTACTGAGTATTATTTTATTGATTATACTTTGAGTACCATTTAAGATTCAAGAGTTTTTATGTGTCACATGCTCATACAGTATGTGCAATGAAATACACACAAAGACAATTTATGCAGTGTGCACACATAGTGCCAGCATATCAGCTTGAATCGGGCTATCATGAGGAAGACTTTTGAGAAAACTTCTTCCAATTTGTTGTTTTATTTTTGGCATTAGGCTGATTTTATATATGTGCATATATATAAATATATATTCTACAATTCTACAACTTCATTTAGCAGACGCTTTTATCCAAAGCGATGTACATCAGAGAGTAGATACAAAGGGTTTTCTAATCATCAGTGAGCCTTTCAACACCATTAACTAACACAATGTAGCATTAGAACACAGGAGTGATGGTTGCTGGAAAAGTTCCTCTGTACCCCTATGGAGATATTTCTTTAAAAATCAGCAACAATGTCTAGACTGTATTTCTGATTCATTTAAGGTTATCTTCACTGAAAAAAATTGCTTTTCCTTCAAAAAAAAAAAGGGGGGGGGGGGGGCGCATTTCTACTTCAGCAAGATAAACTTACCTTCGCACATAAAGAATTTGGACTCTCCAAGACTTATCTCCCCGTGCGTTGGTGTGATCTGCACTTCCAGTGAAACTACAACAGAAAAAAAGCACAGAATACAAAATCAGAAACTACATATTAAATGAGGCATTGTTTAAGAATGCAGAAATGCTCGACACTGTTTCAATATTATGAGACACTACAATTGTTCAAACAGAAAACACTAATATTTTATTTATCCAAAAAGCTGATTAGACCTGCAGCTGTTGACATACCAATGTGTGCCATCTACAGGCAAGGACAGAAGCTGGCACCTGCAGGCAATCAGTACTACAAGTGTGGGTTGTTTTTTACGATTTCTGTTTGATAAGCTTTGATTTGCTAACTACTGCAAAGAGCACTGAGTTTACACTGGGGGTTTCATTGACTGTCTGCCTGGACTGAGAATCTACCTGCACTTGCAGTTTTGTAGTCACAAACGGAGCTATGCATTTTTGTTTGATAATCTAACGTCCGCTAAAGGCTAGCGTAACACAAACTTTGTGTTTTTTAGTTGTTTATTTTTGGTAAACAGGTGGGATAAGTATTGAAGCTGGAGTGTAGCACTTTACATATAGATCCACTACATTCAAGCCCTTACCAAATAACCTCGCACGGTGCTGATAAAGCCCGTCAGCATCAGATAAAAATCTTTGTATTTTGCAGCATGCTGGAGTTTCAAATCTGATTTCTATGGCAACATTCCCATGCTTGCACACCAATAGTGAGAGTAGAGTAGAGTTTACATCAACCAGCAGCCATTGGTTTATCAGTGACGGAGAGGGAAGCATGTGTAGCCAGACAGATGGGGTATGCAGCAGCAGCTAGGAATACATACGGTGGTCAAATCTATAGTGTCCAAGAAAGGTTTCTGATGCTGCAGATAAAAAAAAACTCACCCACATCTTTGAACATATATCAACATTTTTACAGAAACTGAAAAGGCAGTTGGAACATTAAATCTGTTAAAAGCAATGTCCATGCCCATCAAGAAAATAATTATGCCAGTTTTGGCCCTAGCAGCCCTATTATTACTGAAAAGATGGGTATTTCTTATTCCTCTATTGCCTGCAGTCATCTTGTCCTTTCAAGAGAAATAACATCAAGCCGGGACTGCAATTATTCAGTTAAAATTCAGCAGCGGGCAAGAACCAGCGCTGTGCTCCCAATGTACCTTGAAATAAATTATTTTCAAAATGCTTCAGAAAATTCTTAGAAATCATGCCGTCTGGTTCATGTCCCTCAGTGGGAGCCTGCACTTCATCAAAGACTGGATGAAAAGGACAGATTTCTATTATTTGACACGAACGGTAGTGTGGCCGGAAACACTTCCGTGCTTAATTAGAACAAAGCACCACTTGTTTCCTCCCAGGAGGGGTAGTCAGGGTTCCAATGGCTGACTAAGAAGTGTGACTAAATGGGCCAAAAATTCAGTACTATAATATGCATGAGCAAGACTGTGCTAATGTACATGTACCACACTGGAGGTCAGGGTGAGAGAGGACAGACAGGGCCTTCAATTGACACAGGGAAAGAGGACAGTGAGGTCTAATAGAGATGTCTGGAGCAAAAACGCAGAATGATTTCTGTAATGTCAACTCGTGGAGCGAATAGGCAATTATTGATTTATTTTAGCCAATCTGTTTCAAGTCTTCCCATAAAAATGATACCCCCCCCAATCTGAAAATGTAAAGCCAATTCCACCTTTGAAGCCCAGTTAAATCAAAGGTTAGCAGTAATCCATTGCCAATACCCTGTTCTTTATTTCTAGTAAATTAGAGCAAGAAAGCTGTTGAGACAGTCTCATTATTTTTGCAGCATTTATTCAGTTTAATCAGATTTTAATGAGCATTTTTGCCTAAGTCATTTTTTTCTGGATTTAACTGATAAACTGTAAATAAGCCTTTCTAAATTAGTTGAAAATGAACAATTACTAAAATACTAGGCACTGACATGGTTACAGTCCCTCTTTCGTACTTTTTGTGATTGTAATACATGTGGTGTTTACATTCATTAAGCCCCCTCACAACTAGATAACCTCCCAACTTTACAAAACAGTAAGAATTTTACTGAAGGAGGACCTGAGGAATCAATAGCTTAAACTTGGCACAATTATGCCCCCTCACTACCCTACCCACTGCTTCTTAGGTGAGCCATTCACAATAAGCAGGTGCCTTTCAATCTTCCAGATTGACTTACTTTCTGAAGCTGCTTTTGCCAATTCTAAAATGTCTCAGAGTAGAGTGAAGCAAAGGAAACGTTCTGCTTTTGGCAACAGGAGTGAACACATTTATCTTCATGCACTCCCAGCATTTGAGGTACAGTGGATTACTTTTAATATTGATGGCACTGTCTCCACAATAACAGGAACAGGTGCATTGTGTGGCTGATGTAGCTAACGTTACTATTAGCCTTGATTGTAAGTGTGGACTCTGTAAAACTAAAGGATACTCAGAGAAGGTAGAAACTTATAACTGGGACTGCGTGGGTTACTATATTTTCATGTCATTATGTTTCACTGCAACCTAAGCCAGGGTTTGCATCTCTTCTGCACTCATATATACTTCATCTTAATAGAGACAATTTCAAATAAAGCTTTTCTTGTTTACATATTTTTTTGTTTTTAATCTTGAACACCCTAATTAGTATTAAACAATGACTAAAACATAGCTCTTTAAGACTATATGTCAGTCACTTGAGACCCATTTCCGAGCACTACTAACATACTGACTTTACAACCGCAACATTGTCTGACAAACTCACCGTACACATTAGTTAAATACAAGAGATGTCCTGTGAATTCAGTGATATTTCTATATGAAATGATCTCTCTCTGAACAACATGACCAATTTTAGGAATATCTGCATAAAAAATTACAAACTGACCAATTATTAGTTATTTTTCTGTTCATAGATTAAGCATTTCAGCTTTTATCCCATCAACCTCCCAGAATTACATACAAGGTATAATTACGGACACTAAAAAGACTAAACCTGAACAAAAGAAAGTGTTTTCTATATTTCCCAGAGACTGACATTAAGTGTGATCTGTCATGCCATCAGAGTGGCAGTGAAAGGTAGGTACTGAATGCAGGCTAGGAAAATCACTGTAGTTTGCATTGTCTCTGCTGTCAGATTATCCTCATTTGAGTCAATAATACAAAGCACAAAGTACTAAAATCGACAGTTATTCATTTGAGAGTTTCATTTTAAAAAGAGTCCAACTGTTTCATTTTGGTGGGCAGGATTTGATGTTTAATCTGATGGAACATCAAACCCAGTCATCAGAACGCAACTCGTTTTTACATACAAACAACCAACAAAAAACAATGATATGCTAATTTTATGGAAAAGGTTTATGGATTTTGTTTTAATTGCACTGAGCAAGTAAGAACGGTTGGTATTCATTTAGTCGAATGAACAGGCAACTCATCTGCAGAGACAAGCAAGCTGATGATGATTATTCAAGTTTAAAAGTTTGTTTGTACAGCCCATTTTCACTTCTAATGTCTGAAAGGGCTTTACAACTATATTATTTTACAACCCAGGCAAAGATTTATCAGCAAAAACACACTGAAGAACACACAAAATAACTTTCTAAGAAACGACAAATACAATTAGACAGTAGAAAAACAAAAGGGAGTTGGGCACTGATGTAATAAACCCATTATAAGAAGTTCAATAAAGTAAGAATGTCCAGTAAAGGTTGAGTGGAAAAATCCCACACAGATAAGACCATGAAAAGATCAATTGTCAGAGCTAGGGAGGTGAAGTGGCAATTCAATAGAGGGGTGAGTTGTGGGGCAACTGAGTTTACATTACAAAGAAGAAATACCACATGTGCACCACCATCACTGGCTTTCATTAGTGTTTCATACATTGACTGAAATAGCTGGACTCTGTGTTTATTCGGTCCTGAAGTGCCAAAGCACAAGCATTTGTTCAGACACTTATTCCCTTTGACATTTTTTCAGGAAAGAGACATAAAAGCTGCAATTTCAGATAACGTGAGAAAATTATCTCAGGATTTACTGTAACTCTGTAATATGTCAGAGAAATGCAGAAACTGCAGAACTATCCAGAACATACTAAATGCACTGTGTTCGAGGACTAAATTAAGTGCAAAAGTAAGCTACTCATTGGGGCTGGCATGAGACTTTTGAGCCTTTGGGATAGAATCACAATGTGCTCATGGTTTTGAGTTGTGTATGCGGTTGTATGGATACAAAGCCTGTAATCTCTAATCAAGGCAAAGGAGCTAACTCACAACTCCACTGATTTTATTGTGTAAGTTCTCACATGAAAATAGTGATTCACATCTCTGCTGGTTTGGCTTCTTTTGAAAGTTCAGTCACTGCTAAACAGGGAGCTCTATCTCATGTTTCCCTGCCTTCAGCCTGGTCAGGTCGCTGCTGTGGCAGTCCTCAATGTCATTCAGCTGCCTCAGCAGTGAGTCTCTTGTCTTGCAGACAGACTCCAGCTTCGCTCACTGGGGCTGCAGCTGGCGACAGTAGTCAGCTATTCACAGACAAACTTTGTGGCATCCTTGTTCTGCTCTGCGGCCTCGGTGAGTTTGGCATAACAGCACATGAACCAGTTCCCCTCCTGCTGCAGGTTCTGGTTGGAGTGGCTCTCCAGCTAACAGTGGATGTTCCAGAGAGTAGAACAAGGACTACCATCATCAGCTCTAGTCCAAGACGGAGTTGGAGTCTGTCCAAGAAATGAAAGACTCACTGGAGAGGCAGCTGACGTTAGGGACTACCATAACAGGAACCTGGCCTGTCTGTATTTCCCTGCCTGTGCCTGCAGGTAGGGAAATACAGACAGGACAGGAAAATACTGACTGGTTAGCAGCAGCCAAACATTTGAACTAAAATACTTATACACAGCACCTTCAATGACACAACCAGCATGATTTCTCTGAAAAGAAGATGACAATGTCAAATTAAAACCACTCATGACATCATGACATGCTGTGTCACATTACTACAGCCAGCAAACGAGGTACACCTACTTTTAAACTTTATTTTTTATTTTTTCTGTTAAGCCACTTTATCCTCATCTCTCACCCTTGTATATATTGTAAATATTATTACTATTGTTCTATTATTATTTTATTCTTATCACTATGTCTACTGTTACATAAGCTGCCGTAACAATGTAAATTTCCCCTGGCGTGGGGAGAAATAAAGAACTTTATCTTTATCTTATCTAAACTAATGTAGCATAATAAACTTGCAAACATCTTCCAACCTATATTCCACCTATATCACTGAAGGTCCAATGACATTACAGACACTTCTGAATATAAGAATACAATTCAACAACACCACAACCTTCAGCTACCAAAATGGTGGTAAAAGTGAATCAGCTTTTTAAATCTATTCTTGTCATATTTACAGACATCATAACCTTGATGAAAGCAGGATTTATTCCATCTGTTGTATTCAGTTGTGCTCATTTTAGTTGACTGTACCAAGTGAACTGGCATTTTTTTATTAAATAATTGGAAATAAACATTAGAAAATAATCCGTATCGTGACACATGGTTGCACCAACTGAACAGAACAGTGGGGTCTGTTCACTTTTGGTGCAATCTGAGCTAAAGAACTACAATTTGCCAGTAACAAATACATAAAACAACTTACTTTGTATATACATACATACACACATACATATTAAAAATCGATAGTGTTCCCGAGAATCAATACAGTATCACAAAATGCAATATTGTGGTACTCAAACGTGCAACAGTATTTTTAGCTAGGATTCCTTGGGTAGCACCATCAGTCTGTTGATCGGTTAGTTCACTAGACAGAAATATATTAACAACTGCTGGGCAGATTGAAATGGAATTTTCTACAGACAATCATAGTTCTCGGAGGATGAGTCCTGGGGGTTTTTTTTGTTTTTTTTCAGGGCAGCACACAATCAAATAATCAAAGATACTGGTAATCAATATTTGGAGCTGTTATACATTTACAGTAAAAATGAAAATCTTGATTCTATAATTTCCAACACCAATACAAAGCATATTTGAAAGCTGCATTTGTTTATTTATGTTTTACATATGTTTCATTCAAGAGAGTTTTTCAACATATATCCGTCAGTTTGTTAGGTGGTTGCTGGTGACATTTAATTAATCAGACACTGCTGCAGGCAGGACCTTGTTCGACACCACAGAGTGGTGGCTACAGATCGAGAGAGGTGGCTGCATCAGAGTCAAATTAACACATTTTCTAATTATTTATTCAGGGAACTGGTGAAGAAAAATAACAATGCCAATAATAATCAGAAAAATATGCTATATCTCATCCAATAATTGACCAAACCACAAGTTGGTCTACCTCTAAATCTCAACATCTACTTGTGCAAATATTTTTACAGACATTCATGGTTCTTAGCATACTTAATTTGATAATTTTGTTTTCCCTTAGCGTTATATTTGTTCTTTTTAGTAAAATATTGCTAACTGGCTCTGGATTGCCAGTACATTTGGCGTAGACATTGTTCCCATCAGCCTCAGCTTTACTTGGAGTTTATTTGAGGACTTTTTCGATCCTGACTTATTACAGGGTTGGACATCTTAGTACAATGGGTCACAGATGCTCAGCTCTCAAACTAAATTTAAATTTGTTAACTAGCAAAAGTTAGCATTTTAACACTCCAAATTAACTGGTAAACTTTGCGCTTGCTAACATCTGCATGTTAGCATTGTCAAAGTGAGCATGTTAGCATGCATATTTTAGCATTTAGTTCAATACACTGCTGTGTTTAAGAAAGCACAGCCTCACAAAGCCACTAGCATGGCTGTAGTCTTATCGCTTAAAGATCTGATGGACAATTGATTTCCCATATGACAATCAATACTAAGCCCAGCTCAGTGGAGAAAGCATTTGTGCCTGCCAGTGTCTTTCTAATATGACTACTTCAATTCCTACAAATAACTAAGCAATTCCAAAATCTCTTACTGCAGGAAACAACATACTTGTTTTCATATTACAGAACAAATGTCATTAATTCATAAAAACTGAAAATCAAAATTCAAAGTATTTTCTAAAATGTATTCTTTATTCTAGTGATGGAAATATGAAACTGAAAGGGCATTGCTCTATCTGTGAACTGCTTATTGTCAAGCAGCAACTGTAAGTCTTAAATTTTTTAACACGTTCCAAGAAAGGAGATTCAAAGTATGACTGTTATGTACTAAAACTGGAACAAGGACTTAAAATAAGGATAGAGGAAGATGGCCTGAAGAGCATCAGAAGGTGTTATGCACCACTAATTGGCAAACCTAACCTTAGGCTTATGAAACTTGCATAAAAGCAGCAGTAACATACCCAAACCTGTGCTAAGTTTCCTGGTTGTTAAGGTCTTCAACAGTAGACTGGCTCAGACCAACAGAGAAATAAGCAATTCAAGTAGATAAGAGTGACCTAGTTCTGGGAAAACACGTAATCTCCCTGCAGTTAAACTTGACATTCCAATGCTTTTACAAAAACTAAACATGAAAAAAATTCCCTATGGGGAAGGCCCCTTCAAAATCAACCTGTATTTAACTCCCTATAATGTAATAAATTAAAACAGGAACACCAAGTTACAATGTGCCTGGAGACTGACCACAGACATTCAAAGATAAGTTTCATTGCTTCTAATTCACTTTACATCCTTAAAAGCAGTGGAGTGAGTCAAGAAACAAAGATGTATTGACAAAAACCAATACTTAGATAATTATATTTAATAATCACTGCTTTCAACACATTCCCAATTATGGATGCAGAATATGGTTGGAATCTGAAAATCAGCTGCCAGCAGATGGATTAAAAATGCTGGTCTGAACCAAAATCTGAGCTGCAAATTAAAGTCACATTTACGTGAAAAAAAACTTGACAAATGGCATGTGTGCAGAGAAAGATGGTCTGCCAAAATTGCACCACAATACCAAGAGAAATACCAAGAAAACAGCAGCAATAAATCTAGTTGTTGGTCTGTTTATCTGCATCCAAACAAGAAAGCACAGGGCAAATTTGAATGCAACACAGAAACTGTGGCTATGACATTAGCAATTCATTTGTGATGTAACATTTACTGTAGCTGTGGGCAATGTCGTATTTGGATGCAGGCTGATCATGACTATAGGAGACAGCTTGCAGTGTCAATAATTCATGTCTCTGTAGGTCATCAACAAAACCTTAGTATTTGTAGTCTTGGAGCAATCTCATGAAATTTATAGTAACATGGAGGAAAATACTACACTGTCAGTGGTAGTGCATCATCCCTTAAATAGTCTCTGCAGGTTCTTAATGCAGATCACAGCATGATGCAGTAAAATGCAAAACATGTTGTGGCATTTACCTAAATATATCTGTACTGTAGGACCAGAAAGGGCTGCACTGTTACAAGTTTGCAATATGCGACCGTCGTTGGTTATGTGTATCCTTTTAAGGATCATCATGCTCGTGATTTCTTCAGCACAGCCATGAGACATTGTGCTATAGTACTTAATTCTAGTAAATGCATGTGTCTGCACATGTATGGCTGCATCTGTGTCCGACTCTGTAATGACGTTGGGGGAAAGGAGTTATTTCATGAATTAAAATGACGTACCTTGATGCCTTTGGGCTATAACAATCAGTGGTTGCAGTTGGAGGACCTAAAATAGTTTCATGTAGCCTAAACCCATATTTTCTAGCTTGGGTTGTATCTTAAATGTAAGTTCCCCACAGGAGTACATTGTTATTTTGGAAGTAAGTGATAAGATATGAAGGGCAAGGAAACCATATAGATGAGAATTTATGCAGTGCCTAGCCTTTTCGCTCTGGCCTCTGTGTTTATCTTGGAACACCTCGGGTGCTGCAGCCTAGGCTGTTGGATGTTGTAGTAAGCCTCGACCCAAGCCATGACTCGCCTCACTTGCCATACGGGATTATGCTCATTATCTATTCTGCCTGCGTAGAACACACACACACACACACACACACACACACTCAAAACCACTTAAACTTAAGCCTACCAAATTGACAGTTACAGTTAGAAACCTCAGCTTACTATCTGTTATCCAAAATAAACAAAAGATCAGATCTGTCCTTCAAATGAACGGTGCAGAAGCCATTAGCTCGAAATCACTAAGTCATAATACATTACAAGAACAATATTATTATAATAAACATACTTGTGTTTTATACAAGGTAACCGCTAACAACAGGGGAGTTTCTGTTTAATATCGTATACATTTCAAAAAACATCTTCAGTTGGGACAAATTTATGAGTTTTGTCTCTGTATACCACTGCAGTGAATTTGAACTGAAGCAATCAAAACGTGATCAAAGTACAGACTTTCAGCTTTAATTCAAGGGTTTTACAAAACTACTACGTTAACTGTCCAGGAATTACATTTTTTTTTCATATAATCCCTCTACAGGCTCAGAAGTAATTGGACAAACTAACAATTATAAATATAAGGGCTATTTTTTTTTATACTTGGATGCAAATCCTTTACAGTCAGTGACTGCCTAAAGCCTGGAACCCATGGACATCACCAAATGCTGAACTCCCTCCCTTGAGATGCTTTGCCCAGGCCCTTACTGCAGCTGCCTTTGGTTGCCTCTTGTTTGTGGGTCTTTATGCCTTCAATGTTGTCTTCATTAAGGGAAAAGCAGGCTGCTGGGCTGAGGTCAGGTGACTGACTCTGCTATTCCATTTCTTTGCCTTAAGAAGCTCTTGCGTTGTTTTTGCAGTATGTTTTGGGTCATTATCCGTCTGTTCTGTAAAGCACCACCATATCCGTTTTGCAGGATTTGGCTGAATGTGGGCAGAAAGAAAAGCTTTGTACACTTCAGAATTCCTCCCGCTACTTCTATCAGCAGTCAAGTCATCAATAAACATCAGTGACCTAGTTCCACTGACAGCCATAAATGTCGTAACACTGCATCCACCATGTTTTACAGGTGATGTGGTATACTGTTAATCATTCCTTTCCTTCTCTGTACTCTTCTCTTCCCATCAATACAGTTAATCTTGGTTCCATCTGGGCAAAGAATGTTGCTCCAGTACTGGGCAGGCTGCAGGTGTTTTTGTTCTGAGTGTTACCACTGTTTTGCACCCTGAGGTAAAATGTTTGTGTTTACAATCATAAAGACATTTCTTGGTTGGCAAGAGTGTTTTGATTTGGCTAGATGCTGTAAAGGGCTTTTTCTAGACCAAGGAAGGAATTCTGCAAGCATCCACTTTAGTTATCTTTTGTGGCCATCCAAGCCATTTGGTGTTGCTGAGCTCACCAGCGCATTCTTTCTTGAAAAGAATGGAACAAACAATTCTGTGGTGTCTTCAGCTCTCTCTGATTTAGTTTTTTTTTTTACATCATAATTGCCTCTTTCACTTGCATTGACAACTCTTTGGATCGCATACTGAGAGTTAACTCCTACTGTTAGTACTGCTACCAAATGCAAATTCAACACAAAGAATCAAGTCCAAACCTTTAATCTTCATAATTTTTCACTAAACAATGAGGAAACAGACTCGTCTGGCCATAAAATTGTTCATCAGTCCATTATCCAATTACTTTAGAGTGACCTGAAGGGACTATGAGGCAATGTCAGCAATTTCTAAACACTTTGTGCAATATTTTTGTTAAAACCTTTGAATGAAAGCAATAAGTCCACACATCAGTCACATCTTGATTGCTTTATTTCATTCACTATGGTGGTGTTCATAGTCAAAATTGCAAAAAACTGCATCACTGTCCAATATATTTGGACCCCACTGAATATGTAATTAAAAACCTTAAAAGGCAAAAATCTGCTTTTACATAGCAGAAAATAATCATACTATATTTATTTACTACACTAAGATTTTTTTAGAGCCAAACTGTTTTACAGGCTACTGACATGTAAAATCCATGCTTAATAACAGAGGCATTTTTTTAACACACACACAGAAAAACAGCAACATGAACACAATACCAAACAGCCAATAAAACACTGGTAGTGTCTGTACAAACAGAAAGCACATGATTTAGAATCCAAATGTCTCCAGCAATGAACTGCCTCTGCCTCAGTAACGGTGGAAGGGCATTCGCAATGTATTGAAAACCACTGACTCACATTATATCACAGTTTATTGATGATTATGTCCCGTGCCCTCAAGCTAAGAAAAACTGCCAAAACTTCACCAGTTGGACCAATTTATTACATTGATTTGATGTGACAAATACAAGACTCAAAACACAAATTTGCCACTGCAGCAACCTTACATCAAGTTTGGTTCTTAAAATACTTCTACTGAAATTACGACACACAAGTTACAACTGGCAGGTTACTGTGAAATATCCAATAATGCCAATAACATCACAAGTAAGCAACTTGTTCTTTTAAGCACCTACAGGCTCATGGATTCTTCATGAACACGAGTATCAAGAAAATCTACACAATGCAAAAAAAAAAATAAAAAATTACAAAGCATTTAATTTATAGCAAATCCTGCGATGACATCCCAGATTTAAAGTGACAATGGACACCTAAAGTGCATGCATTCGGCGCTTTCTAGTTTTAAGCAGAAGTATTTGCTTGCTGCTCATGCCTCTCAACCACAGTTATACTAATTTCTACCAGTTGCTATGGAAACGTGTTTCCCTGCTCCCCTCTCCCCTTTTTTTGACATCACCACTCAGTCTCTCTCCCTCTCTCGATCTC
The DNA here is from genome assembly GCF_022539595.1 of Amphiprion ocellaris. Taxonomy (NCBI): domain Eukaryota; kingdom Metazoa; phylum Chordata; class Actinopteri; family Pomacentridae; genus Amphiprion; species Amphiprion ocellaris. The sequence goes on from NC_072772.1 coordinate 1,969,592, forward strand.
TCTCCCTCGCTCTCTCTTGTATGGTTGTCTGACTGGATGCTGCAGTGTAGCCTCAGAGGAGTGACTATTTACATTGGAGTGGTTGTCAAAACAACGCGCACAATTTCAACTGATCACCACGCCTGCTTCAGCCTGCTCGGCTGTTGGTGTTATGATGCTTCAGTGTCTGCATCAGTGGACTGCATACTGTATAAACACAAAAGCTGTGAGTTCAACCTTCCATACAGTTTCATTCAGTGAAACCACATGATGTTTAAAGGAGCAAATTTTAACTATTCATTTGAGGCTCAGCTGGTGCTTCACTTATTATAGCCTCAAGCTAAGGCAGCCATATCTGCCAGGCTTTAGACACTTGAGGCAATTCGTTTGAGCATTACTTTTTAACCATAAGACTGCATAACAGATGGCCAGCAGCTTACAGTAAGTCTCTGTGCATTATTTTTAACAGAAGTGGGTATGTGCCAACCCAAAAAGGAACCACTACAGAAAAAAAAAAAACTGATTGGTTCTTAATTATATCCATTTCAAAGCTTTCAGGACAAATTACCCTTGTAAAATTTAAATCTTAATCCCAAATCATCTTTTTGTGGCATCTATAATACTCAAGGGGGCTTACAATGCAATTCGTATGTGCTTAAATCCTTTATAACCTTTTATAACTGATTAGTTGCAATGTTTCCAAAATTTGCAGTCACATTCAGCAGTTAACAGGATTTTATTTTATGGCAGCAGAATGTTACGTGTTAAAAAATGAGGGCGTAAAATATCACTTGAAATACTGACGTAATGGTCATATTTGTGAGTTATATAATAGGGCAGCACACATTAGAGTAAGAGGCCAAGGCAGCAGAAGTTGATCTGCCACAGTGGAGATGATTCAGCTCTGTCGTTAAACAGTGGCTGTTTGAAAGACGCTTGGTTGTGACAGTCAAGTATTGTAAAATATGTCACCTAATGCCATATTATATTTATCATATTGTCAAAAGCCAGAAAGATCATTTCAATTGTTTTACTATTTCAAGATTAACTAGATAAATATGACTAATGAATTATAATGTAACTCATAAAAATGTAAAATTGTTCATGTTGAGTCACAGCAAAACTTGATTTTGCACCATTATAGCACAAACCTTTTAGAATGTGGAGCTAAACTCAATTTTCAGTTGCACAAGAATGTAACATGCTCTTGGACATGTCCCTTTCTAACACAATTTAAAGACTACCTAAAAGCATAAATAATAAAATACCAAATACACAGGACATTTTGTGCTGTGGTAAACACTGCACTGTGCTTTAAGTAACATAATGACTCAAACTGAAGCCCAAATCTGAGTTAAAATCATCTATCTCTAATGGGTATATGCCTCTCAGAGCTGCATTCCTCTTCCTCCCTGTGCTGAAGATAAGCTGTGACTCAATGAGCTACGGTGCACTCCACTTCAGTGGCCAACAGAATTTGCCCTCATTCAGGCAATTTAGTGTGAGTGCCCCTCAGCATCTGCCTCAGCTGTGCACTGCACAACAAAAGCCCAGGGAGGCGAAGAGCTGAGCGCCTGCGACCCATCATGCCATGCTGTGTACTCCTGTAATGACTCAGTATTTAGAAGGTTGAAAATAAGGCCAGAAGAAAATGTAGACATCGTGCAGCCAGAGACACATAAAATACAGAGAAGAGAAAGTTTATAGAAAAAAAATATCACATGAAAGAGATTAATTGCAGCTTATTAAATAATTCTGACAATTCTGTGAACACAAATTAAAGCCACAACAATCCAGAATAAACAAGTTTTGTCATCAACAACACACAAATATGTGATGCTGTGAAATAATAATTTTGCCTAAGATCCCAGTTTGATTTTCATCCAGCTTGGGGCTCCAGCAGAGATGTACAACCTGTGCAAGAACTGAGGGAGCAGTCTGTCACTATGTCTAAAAAAGACATGCATAATCAGTGAAATGGAAAGATTCTTGGAGCCTGAATTCTGGGGACGCTGCAAAGTTTTTTTTATTTTAGGCTTGAGTCCTGGGTGGCAACTACATGCAAGAATAGGGTGTCTGTGTGGCTTGAACAATGACTGAAATGTTAACATCTCTGCAAACACAATGAATCACCACAGTCTGTCACTTTAAAAAAAACAAACTCATTCTTCCAGTCAGATTAATCATTACAGTGGTTCTCAAGTGACTTCCCTGTTAGTGCTAGTCACGACACACTCCTCTGAAAAAGCCCACAAAGCAGCCACGCCGCTTGCTACTTGTGAGATAGCCATTGAGGTTTAGGAGAATATAATAAACTATGACTGTGCTGAGCAGATTTTCATGCATATCTAATAGTTACTGTAACAACAAAGAGGCAAAAAGGGGGGATTGGCAGGGCAGGAGGGCAGGAGGACTGGAGCGAGGGAGCCAAAATGACCACTCAGCCACAAGATGCCTGTGACTACACAGAACCGCGAAGGCTGGCACATGCACACAGCTCTCTCTGTGTGTCCATTCAGAACGCAGACAAGCTGGGACGAGCCGGATAAGCCTGCCTGCGACTCCACCAGGAAGAGGATCAATAGGAGGGAATGCACCATTTCGGGTACAGCCAGACAGAGCCAGGGGCAGGGCAGAGAGGCAGAGCAGCACTTGAGTACTCATTATGTTGTGTAGGATGACACAGAGTGTGCAGCCACTTCTGGAGTTATCCATGAACATAGGAAGACGATGCAACCCCCTCAGAGATTAGGGCAGACCACACAGTAATTGGATTAAAGCTCTAATGAAAATAAAAACTGGCATGAGCGTGTCTCCATCAAGGTTACAGAGCTGAGGAGGACAATCATGCAAGTATGTTGATAGCAGGTACAGAAACCAGCTGCCAGGAGCCCAAAGCTGTCCTATGACCAGATAAATATTGGACAATGTTCACCACGGCCATCTCTTTTCCCTCGCTTGCTGGCATGGAAACAGTTGGCTGCAGCTGAGCATTTGGACATCACCCACCAGCAGTCAATCACAGAGTGATGTCCCACCTCCCATACTAACAGAGTCTAAAACACCTGCCAAGTATCAAATGCCAGTAAAATTTGTCTCTGCCAGTAAATAAACAAGGGTCACCCATCACAGTGGCCAAGATGATGATGCCTCAGCTGGTCTTTTCCTGTCCTCAGATTATGTCCCTGCTGACCACTGTGCACTTTCTCTAACTGTAAGCCAGTCAAACCAAAGGAAAACAGTGGCTATGTATCAAACAGGTTTCTGATAAGCAGTCTCTTGTGCTACCACTACAAAAAATGCTAAAGTTATTCCCAGTCGACTTTGTGGTTTACCAGCCAACACTGATTTACAGATGATTGCATATAAACAGGCTTAATGATAAAGCAAAAAGAAAGGCCCAATACAATGAAAAGATCTACAGTAGATCAGAGTAAGAGTTTGAAATCAAAGGCTGTTTCTGCTCATGTCATTACTGAATTTTTCACAACATTCCTGACTTAATACAGAACATGAAACAGCACTCAAAATGAGCAGGTTTGTGTTGCTCTTCAGTCACATCAAGCAAGCAGATGGTAAAAAATAGAAACAGCAATACTGCAGCATGAAATGTATTGTAGAAAGTTACTTAACATATCTAATTTTAATTTAGTCTTACGATCATAAATATTTAAACATTTTCAGAGCTTTCCAGTATTGATATCGATTTGCTAATAGGCAAAATGGCAAAAGACAAAAAATATATATATATTGCTTTATTCTGAAAACATTATTATTTTGTAGATGTTGAATTTCAAGGTAGAGACACACAACCCTAGCTGTGCATTTTTAAATCAATCGTAATTTCAAGATAAACAAAATACCAATACAGCGTGTTGAAAAGTGACCAGCCCACTGCAACAAGTAACCTACTAATTTTATGTCAGCCTGGGGAACCTGCTGTTTCTTTGCAACATAATGTTTCCTGCTCTTATAGAATCTGTATGCAAGCGACCTCTCCCTCTATCTTACTAACCAGACAGCCCCCACTGAAATGCCTTCAGTTCAATTCATCTTTCTGATGTGTACGTGCAGTGCATCTCCCTGCTGAAAGATTAGCCTCTTGCTAAATACACTGGAATAATACCCCACGATCACAACACAGAAATCATCTATGCTCCGCAAAAGAAGCTAATTTGTTTTTTCCCATGCAAAATTACACACACTTTCTAAGTTGGCCATGGGAAATTTGTCCTCTGAATGTGACCCATCCTAACACAATCAGGACCGTGCAGCCACAATGCAGTGCCTTGGGACCAACTGCAGCTCTGACTCCAGTAACATGGTCAGGGGCAGTAACAGGGGTATCCTAATAACTAATGTGCATCGCCTGAGGAGTTGGAAACCAGAGCAACCAAAGGAAATTCACATTAAAAAAAACTATGGTTGAAATAGAATTTTAGTTAATTGGGGAAAGAGGGCAGAGGGGAAAAACATGCAGCAAATGGTCCTCAATGGAATCAAACAAGTGACTCGCTGCTTGCTATGTGTCCTAACCGCTCATCTGTCAGGTCAACTCAAAACAGCTTTTTGAATGTAAAATCAGGCAAGTTTTCTGATTAATATCACATACTACATGTTTCAATCTAACAGCATGCTTTGAATATTTGTATCCAGGGTCATGCTGTAAATTCTTATCTCAGATTCAAGCTTCTCTAGTGGTTAGAAATGCCATGTCGGCCTTCTGACAAGGACATGCTTAGTAGTACTCCAGTAGCATGTACGCGTTATTCAAGGCCATACCTCATGTCCCTCATTAATCCATGCCACATCTAATTGTGCTAAGCCATAACAGTGGGCCATTTGCATTCTTAAGCGTCAGCGCCATGCCCTTTCAAAATAATTCCAGTTGCTGAGTAATTAGCGATGCTGCTGACAACCTAGCTGAGGTGGGTAACACCAGTCAGGTTTTATTTTTTATTTTTTGACAAAACAGTGCTGGTTCAGTCACGAACCAGCTGTGCACAGGGCTTGAGGGGGAGGTTTAGGTTTAAGCAGAAAGGCAGTCATGGCAAATCTCAGTCTGTCAACATTATGAAGTCTTGTTTTGTGTTATCTCTCAGTCAGCCAAGTCTTTGACACAAATGTTGTGATTCAGTTTTTTAGCACATTGGGTGAGACAACAAATTCAAATTCTACTCATAGACGAGACAGGCAATGACTCATGAACAACCTGTTACTACACCTGCTAAGCAAATCTGTTCCTGTTTACTGTTAGCATGTAACATCAGGTGTCCCTTTCTCTCCAGTTCCAAGGCACTAACACACACACACGTTCAAGAAATATTAAGCATTAAAATTCAGTGCACTTGATCATACCCCATACAGCTATCTGCTTCAACGAGAGTCAGCAATAGGAAATATTTTTCACTTAAAAAAAAAAAGATTCTGTTTTTATTCCCTTGGTTTTGTTACAAGCATTCTCGTCATGTTTCTGGTACCGCTGTCAGTACAAAACAGCAAGGAAAGCCCAAGGTTGTGTTTTGCATTCTTTGAGGCAGACTGACGAGGCGTGGTCGGTCTTCACAACGGCTCCATTGAGGGCGACAGATGGCACAGAGGCACCTTATGACACAACATGAGCCTACACACACACACACACCTAGTCGGCCAATCAGAGGATGCACTGTAAAAATAGACACTGGGACAGCACTAGCCTCCAGAGAATTCACTATTCTGTTTCTTGGGGCTAGAATCTCCGGAGACATCCACCGAGAGAGAAGATTGCTATTAATCTAGGCACTTAGAAGACAGGCTTGTGATGAACTAGCATGGGGTAATGCGTTTTTTCTGCTATTATGCCTGCTTATTATACATGTAATAGGAGTCTAAATATGTGGCTGTTTCAGCTAAGTGGCCCAGACTAATTTAATTATCAGTGGACATACATGGATTTAAGGGTCATATTTGCCGTTGAAGGGTTTTGAAGCAAGGTACATGTACTCACTGCTATTGCCATGATTTGTTATTGGTGGAAATCATTTGTTTGACCTTAACGTTAGACTGACCACTCAACCCCACTGATTGCTACAGATTCACCACTTAAATTCATTAAATTCAGTCCGAGGTAGAGCCAAGACAGTATACCGTGCACGTCTGAGCTGAAGTTCATTGAATGTTCTGTTACAAATCCTGTGAGCTGCACTGTTTGAATAAATCTGTGAGAAGTAGAACGCCTGGGGAATTTAGAAGTTAGAAATTCTAGTAATCTGAAAAAGTCAATTTACTCGTTTTTAGGAAATTCACATTATCCTTGGTGAAGGAATGTATTCAGTAGATACATGTGTCTTCTGTTCACAAGGTAACAAACAAATGTAAAATAAAAAGATGATACCAAAAGCAGCTCGAACAATTTTTTAGAGTAACACACAAGTGGACTGTATATAAAAAGCAGACTATATGCAAGAGAACATTTTGTTAAAAATATTCATGAGATGCAGAGCGAATGCATGGTTTAACTTTGCATGATGGGTGATATTTTAAAATTTAAAAATGTTGACACATTTCCAGTTCCAACACATATAAATAGCTTCTCAGAGGGAAACAGGAACTTCTCCAGACAACAAAGCCTGAAAAGTTAGAGTAAATTAAGAAATCTGTTTTTACTAAATACTCACATGCAGTGATCTGACCTTGACAAACCAGAACACTCTGTTTTCAACATATTTCTGCCAACATTTACTTGCATTTACTGTTCCAACACTACACATCTTCAATCAAGCCATCCCCTTCCCTTTGCTACAAGTGTGGAGCCTTTAGGAGACAGTACAAGGTCATATGTGCAGTCTCTCTGAGGATTCAGTAAAAACACAAATAAACTCACTTTTCTCCCTGATTGAATGCTTAAGACAGAGTTTTAGACCAACAGCTTGGTCATAGCAAGGGTGAATCCAGTGGCTACATATTTTTCACGGTTACTGCACCACTTGTTGATCTGCAGGCACTAGTCTGCTGATGGCACGGAGACACACAGTCAAAGCCTATCAAAGGTGCACGTAAACAGATTAACTTGAGAAGACTTTAGCCTAATTATTCTGTGTAGGTAAACACAGTTTGTATTTTGCTTCTGTGTACTTGCCACTTGTTTAGGGTAGCAACTTTCCTCTGGTCATTTAAACAAGATCTCTGAGACACTAGCAAACTAACCACAGCTGCCTCAGCCCACAGCATGTTGAAAATGTGGGAAAACAGGTCACCCTATCATTGAATAAATATCCAAAACCTAAGGCAAGACAGCAGCTCTACGGTGGAGGCCTCTAATCATAATGTCTCATGCTGCAAAAGGATTTCAACACTACATTCCTCCAAGCTAATTTTCTAATTAAGTTCTATGTGAAAATAAGATTGAAAACAGAGTTGCATATTTTACACATTAAATTGCCATGATTTGGACAAATACTGAGGATATTGCAGTCCAACTGGAATTAAAATTATTATTAATAATATAATGCGATAGTAAATCATTTTTGCTAACTGAGCATTTGGGAATACAAAGCAATACCAAAAAAATTACACTTTACGTGTTATGATCTAATGAGGGAAGCATCTCTGAAAATATGCGCATGTTAATCATATAATACATTACGATGTAGACACATTTGATCATCCAGAGTAAAGGAATAATGTAAACTACCCAAAGTAACGCATTTTTCAAATGAAAATATGTAAATGTCAGCAAATATAGTGATAAGAAACTTAGTAAATAAGTATTGCAACATAACACTAAATCCAACACAAAATGTAAAAGAGATAGTTACTTTTGTATCTGACTCAGTCCCCTCAGTCCTCATTATATCAGTATACCAGAAACTCTGTGTGAACATATTTTCTATTGTCACAGTCAGATGGGGCCGATGCCACAACAGCTGATGTCAAGCATCTTTAATGCTAGAGCATGGTGGCTTGCATCCGCTAGTGAAACAGCAGCGTGACCCTTTTCAGTCAAAATGTGTTTTAACTGTATGCTACTGTAGCCACTCAGGCAGAGAAAGCAGCAATGTGCTGTCATAAGGCAAAGAACAGTCCTTCACAGGCATATCTCCCCTCTGCACTAATGGTTGGTTGTTGTGAAGGAATCTCCAGTGGGAGTACATATGCAAGTCACCACTATGCCACTGAGAATACAGTGAATGATTTGTGTTTGCTAACAGTATAAATGCGACACTATCAAAGATTTGTGTTTTCATTCACGGTATTAATGGTCCATTAATCAAAAATGCAAATCTGATAAACAAAATGTGCCTCAAAATGTCTTTATGGTGTCTCACCCCTAAAACCTACTTGGGCTTTGTTAAATACATAAACATTATCTTACTGCATTGTGAACATTTTCAGCACAACTCTGAAGACAAGTGTATTTTGAGCTGCTTTAACTGTGGCTTAATACTAACAATCAAATACTTGATAGCATGTAAGACACTGCCAAAACAATGAAGGTAATCTTTAGATGGTATTAGCTCTAACAGGTAGTTCTTCCAGATGTTGTGTTACCTTTTTTTCCATACATTTTAAGTATAAATAGATGACCTGTCACTACACTGGCCTGGTCACTCTGACTGTCGATGTGAGATAGTTTAATTTGCTTCAGAGGGCTTGGCATCTGACATTGCACTCTATGGCATCTATGGAAAAGATGCACGATGGGGTTCATGACACATCCGGCTTCTGCTGGCAAAGAAAGCAAGACGGCTTTCAGGCGGTGGAAGTCAGTGAGTCATACTGAGAGGAGATCCTTTAGGGAGGAGCGTGAGAGACATGGTAAAATAGACCGAGACAGACAAGCAGACAAGATGCCAAATTCACAGAGTACACACAAAAGCAGTTTGGTTCAAAAAGATGGCACTGTATGATACACATTCTATTTAGATATTGCTTTTTCAGTCTGCTTCTTTTCAGAAATACTGTTTCGGTTCAACCCAGTGGTAACCATTATGTATTCACATCAGTGTTTAAGTCAGCAAGTAACCTTGCACATCTTCTTTTGTCCTTCATCCTCTTTCATCCCCTCTATTTTACTGCAAATTTCACAACAAATGGGGATTGTGAAGATCTAGATATTTAGAGACAGTACCTGTGTCAATAGGAATATTCCATCTAAATACTAAAAAACAGAGGACTGATCCAAAGGGATTGTATCAATTTGTTGCCAGTAAATTTTATTCATTTAATATTAGACTAAGGATGTGGCTATTCAGTTATGTAGGGATTTGTCATATCAATTGTCTCAAGGGTGAAGCATTGTTCTCTAACTCATTTGCTGCTTTTTATCTACAGCTCGTTCTTTATGATTCATTTAGATTAAGTGAGATAAAACAATGAAGGATAATGGCTTTATCCGAAGCTCAGTACCTGCAAAGCATGTTTATGGGATTTAGCAATTCAATAATCACAATATTCTGGATTACAGTGTTTTAGCTGTAGCAATGGTACTTTATTGTGACGTTAATGAAGTAATACTACATTAGTAAAACAAAAAGTGCTACAAGTTAGTTTTTCTTTAATCAGAAATTTTCAAAACGCGGCAAAATCTATTTGACAAGATTTAGTGTAAGATTCCATGAGTTATTAATCACAATTATCAGCACTTATCTATTTGGATGCACTATTTATTTATAAAATCTTAAATATTACAGTTTAAGGCTGGTGTACAAACAAACCTTTAAGGCCGGCATTCTTTTTACTGAATAATCATTAGTTCTGAATTAATAATCAATTCTGAATAGAGCGATAAGACCAAGAATCTGAATCTAAATGTTAGATTGCCAAACAGTCCCACCCTAGTAATTTATGTAATTGCATATGCTTATTTTTTTTTTTTTTTTTATCAGATCCTTCTCACTTTTCTCCAAAATATGTCAAAAAATGTCTAACTTCCTATCCAGTGGCATCCCTGTCTGTGTCTACAATCCACAGACTGATGTACGATTACTGGCAGTACATATTGTGTTCAGAGTTTACTCTTCCATTATCAGGCTTAGGCATTGTGCCTAAGCTTTTTTTGCACAGCACCTGAGCTGAATGAAAAGAAAAGACTATGCTGCTAGTGCTTCACCACTCTACAAATTAAAGGCACTTTATTGGCCCAAATAGAAGACAATTGTATTTTCTGGAAATTACATTTGAAAAAACGAGGTTACCTTACAATTGAACACTTGACAACCAAGTGGTTATGACACCAAATAATAATTCTGAATGGAAAGAGTACCTATGAGAATACCTGTGCATTATAGGGGTTGTCTGTACCCTTTAATTCAATAGATTTCTTGTGTGTTTATGGTGAGCCTTTTAGTGCCAATCAGCCGTAAAAGTGTTTTGTTAGCCCAGTTTAACTAGCAGGAGTTCTGAAAGTTCATGTTTTACTGATACAGAAGAAATAAATTCTTGATGAGTGAAAACAAGTTCATACAGTCTTTTTCCTGAAGAAACGGATCAGCAAAGAATTACAACTATGACAGGTGATGATCTTAAAAAGACAGGCTGGAAAAAGCAAACTGTCAGAGAAAATGATTCAAAGAGAGACACTGATGTGCTGTTCTGACTCAGTCAGCTGCCGAGTGGCTAGACCTACTGAGAAAGTGACCTGCCTACAGACATCCAAACCAAACAAAAATTCTGATGAGTAGCAAGATGTTGAGAAATATCACAGTTCAAACAAAAACTTATCTGTATAAATTTTTAATGATAATGGTTCAAAATGAGGTGGAAAAGCACACAAATTTTATTTCATCTAGATTACTGATATTCTTGGCTTAACAGCCTACATCATCATACTGGTCAGTTCACATCAGAGCTTCTAAAATGTTTTGCCACATTAACAGCTAAGCTAATTGTGCCAAATACCATCTCTTTAATTTGTGTTGAGTGTCATAGTGTCAAGCATGATAGCCTCCACAAAACTGGGGCCTTGTGTTCAAAACTTTGAGAAATCTAACAGGCTGTATGAACACAGTATAGCATCAATCAGAGGTTAAAAGGTCCAGCTGAAAATCTAACAACCATTATGAAGCCATAAGGTCAATATAACTGAAGAAACACTGCCTTGAACCTTTCTAGACACTGTCAGTGGGTTAAAAGCTGACCAACTGTTTCACACAGAGCTCACTATAAGGTTCAGCAATAGTCTGGAGTTAATCACTACCACCCTAAAACAGAGACTGAAGAAAGTGTAATTACATGGCAGTCAGACAGCACCTCAGACATGGAGATGTGATTGTGCACTGGTCCAAGAGAGCTGCCATAAGGTCCTGTAATATCCAAACAGCCTTCAGCATTTCAGTACTAATCTTATCCATCACCTGCCACTGAGGAGTTAACTCGTAGTACTCTAGTGACCTCTGACTCAGAGATAAACCTGAATCTTCCAGCTACACCTTCTGTCCAATAGATGTGTGCGTGCCGGGTTCAAGAATTCCACTAAGTCCTCTCTTCAGCTCTCAATGATGCTGCCAGTTAATGCTAGGAATCCAGTGTTCTAAATAAAAACAACTTAAATTGGTCCTTGATGGCCTCTGAATATTGCTTCCACACCCAAACTTCAGTGGTTTCATCTGACTGGTTATAGCGTCTGTGTGTGAAAAAGGATGGTGGTCTGCAGTAGACGGACTGAATTTCTTTGTGTTACACCCTCCTAGTAAAGATAGTCCACTGGGGAAAACGTTGTTGTGACTCTGTGTGTAATAGACGAAATGTGGCTGGATACATTTCATTTAGCAGTTATAAACACCTCAATTTGAAGTGGCCATCAAAACGGGGGAAAAAAGAGAAAGATGCTCATGTCATGAGAGTGCAAACAGTAACGAGCCAAATGTTGGAAAGATGGTCTAATTTCCTTACCATTACTCATTCATTATTCATTGGAATCAATCACCACAGGCCTGTGTGTGCTGTCCAGATAACAAAGGTCAAAGTGGATGTTCAGATGTCAGACTGCACTTGCATAATGTTCAGATATGAAAGAGAAGAATCTCCAAAACAATCCACAAGGGCTTGCTGAAAATACAAAGTCAACTACTGACTGTTTGACTAGCTGGCTACAGCAATAATGATCAGATTAGATTACATAAAGCTCTGGAAATATGTGTAAATATTTCATATCTAACATAATATTGAGACAGTTAATCGTGTCCATGCACTAACAGTTGCAGGAGCTACAAGGAGTTTTGTTACACAATGAAAAGAGGTCCATGTTGCCTTTTTGGTTTCTTTCTATCTTTGGACATGTCCATTACATAATTTTAGATTACTCTACATGAATAGGGATGGAATTAGGTTAATTCCCAGCCCCAGTGATATCACTTTCTAAATTTTTCTTCTCCTCCTAAAGCTCTAAAAATCCTGAGACATTTATCCATAAAACTAATCAACTCGATAATAATGTGACACTTAACTTATCCCTCTAGCTGTAGGTTAATAAAGCTGCTAAAAGGTAAGGATTATATACAATCTTCTCATAAGTAGGCACATTTTTTATGAAGAAAAGGGCTTTTGAATAAAGAGTTTGTGATTTTTATGCAAACGGCTAAAGGTCATTTGTGTATGATTACGTTAAAAACACTCAAAATGTGCCAATTTCCATCGAATGCATCACACCAGACAAAACCTTTCACATGTAAAATTGCTAAAGTGGGTAAAAATATACTTGAGTGACTGTTAAAATACTTCTACTGTCTGGCCAAGTATCGCCTGTCTGTGGGAATCACTGCCATCATTTCAAAGTGGATCCTGCATGTTGAATGGATGAGATAGAGCTATAGCTGCTAATGCTCCCCTGGAGATAGAGCCTTCTTACTGTGATCTAATTAGAGATTAAATATAACTGAATATAATTGAATGAGTGTCATTGCACTACTTTACTTTTGGGTGGACACTTTCTTTTAGTTTTTTGTCTTAGAACAAACACATAATACTGTTTGAAAAAACGAGAGTATGCTAAAAAGAGCAAACTAAATATGTTGTTGATGGAAAATGGAGGGAGAAAAAAAACTCAATGTTTCGTTACAACACATTGCATCTTTTACTGAAAGTAACTGCTTGCAACTGTTTCGCCACACATTTCAACAACATTCATGCCCAGACACTGTCATATTCAAAATGGTATATCCAATTTGCAATTCTCAACACGGAAGATGAATGGCTGTCAGGCATTCTAAAATCCGTCAACAGATCCCCTTTAGAGTTAATCTGCAATAGATCTCAGATCCAGTGAGTATGGGTGGGTGGCGTTTCATCCCTCCACCTAAGAAAAATTAGTCATCAAGCAATTAGAGACACAAAAGCAATAGCATTTCATTTCTATTTTCGAAGATTAGCTCCTTCAACTACTGCTCCAGATATCACTGTCAGGGAAGATGGGTTAAGAGGGATTCCAAGTACTTTTAAAAGTGGGGGCAAGTGCATAAAGTTTGATTTTGGATCCCCAAGTGATTGAGGCTATATTCAACTTGTCTTTAGTACAGAGAAGTCAATGAAAAACTTAAAACAGAAGAGCTCCATGTCTTCTACAGATGAATAAGGAGTAGTTCCAGTTCAGAATCACATCCCATGTACCCCAGTTGTAGCTTCAGGTCTTTTTTCCTCCAAAGGAGCATTTACACACAGCATGTCAGATAGCTTGCTGTACAGGCAATATCTGCACAACAAGCTAGCTAACTCTGCCAACAGCTCTCTGGACTAATTTATGTTTTTGTTTGTTTTTTATGTTTTTAGGTACAGAAGTTTAGTTTTATACAGAACATTTTATTGACACATGAAGTTTTGAAAACTTCCATGTTGCCCTCTCCTCTACGACTCCCAAAAACATTATGCTGACCCCAAGCGACGAGTCCAATGCACCGTGTCTGACAGTCCTATTATCCACATCTGCACTGTACTCACGGACGATGACAATCTAGTTTCCATTATAGCTCAGCTTCCCATTCTAGCATTAGTTTCAGTATTTCCTTTTTTTATTTGGAAAAAAGGTGAACTTTACAAAGGAAGGAGCATGGGCACTCTCCATTTATTTGGCCAGGGAGCAGGTAGACGGTGAGTAAGCTGAAGTCACCAGGGAGACAGAGCATGCTGGAAACTAAAGTGGTAGGATGCTGGTAGTCCAATGCCGTGCTAGCTGCAGTGTCTGCAGACTGTCTGTTATTATTTGCAGTTTGGCATTGTCTTTAGCTAACTGAGTGTAGCAGGCATCCAGAGAATCAGCCCAAACATCCTGTGAGTTTAAACCCTCTTTGGGGCCAACAACTTGCAATTTGCACACATCCAATTTGGCTGGTACTGGTGCAATTGCCAGCTGATGTTCTGTCTTGAGCAAGGCAGCTCTGTCATGGATCACTTCCTTTACAATTTTGGAGGCAATAACTAGCATGCTTTGGCATTTGCCTTGTCTGTGTTACTGGCTAAACAAGCAGTTGGTTTGTTAAGTTTCAGGGGTACATGATATCTCCAAGAAAAAAAAAGTCACTCTCGCTGAAAAAATGTATTCTGCAGCTGTATTTGATTTATCATGAAATATTAGGACCCCATCTTAGATTGCTCCACTCCACTGGAAACCCCTAGCGTTTCTCTTATGATGGATTTTTTTTCCATAACAATATTAATTCACATCATGACTGTGTGAAACAGAGGTATCTCGAAGTTTACAAGCAATGACTAAGCCTGTAGAGGAGTATTATGTTAGAGAGGGTGACACACTATGGTGACTGCATAAAAAGAACGCCTGAGGCATAGCAATCTAAATTTTCCCTGCTCCATGCATGGTGATGCATCCTATAGTGTTTCAGTAATGAATGCACCACGATGTGCATGGATGCATGAGAAGACACACACACTGCTTCCCTTCACACCACACAAAGGAAGTTTTGAGCTAAATCCTAGCCAACAGCATGTTGCTCTATTATGGTAAGATCAGACTCATTTTCATAAATCACGCATACTGTACGCTCAAAACGACTGAGCTTGAGTTGAGAAGACTCATCTGTATCTCTTGTAAAGCGGGACACAGTTCCTTCCAGCACAGGTAGTGACATGACTGTGAGCTCATCTTCTCTTTCAGGGGCCACATGGGCCGCAGACAAGGCTGTGATGAGTTAGTTTGGGTCACAGGAGGCCTGTCTTTCCCCACTTCTTTCACTGCCAAACAACAAGAAACAGAAAGGCCAAAGAGAGCCAGGAGGTGCTCTCAGTTCATAACAACCTAGGCAAAAGGGGGAAATCAGCCTATATTTACAAGTGAAAAGCCTTAAGAGGAAAAAGGTGACACATTTTGCAAGTGCATCAAACATTTAGATAGTTTGGTACTTGCAAGGGGACTTGGTAAACCTTTGGTAAGAAAAATACAGAAAGAAGGAGAAATAGTCACATTGAAATGGCTCCAAGCTGTTTTCACTAATGCCGTGTTAATCAAAATTAAACTCAGCTGTTTACAAACAGATAATTATAACATTTCCTGCTTACAGCGTCACTTGAATGCTTCAGACATACAATTTGAGTGTTAAGTTGTCTCGCCTTTTCCAAGCAGATAATTGATACTTAACAAAACTTTGTCAGTCCGCAACATTCTTTGACTTGTTTTGTCTTACAAAAAAAAAGCTTTAAACAGGAGAGAGGACATATAAATGCCAAAAGCTTTGTTGGTCTAGGGTTACATGTCCACAGAGATCCTGTGCTCACACTGCTGCTGGCCTCATTTTTTTTTTCTTTTTTTTTTTTTTAATTTGATGAATGACAAGGACACAATACTTTAATTTCCAGACAGTGATAAGATCTTAGCATGTTGGAATAATTTTCAGAGAAAACGCATAATGTGAAGTTAGTAGGATTGCAATATTTGACTAGAAAAGCAATATCTTAAGCACGTTTTTGGTTCTCACATACAGTAGAAACAAGACAAGCTAATCTTCCAGGCTTCGCTGTTCAATGCTGTGTTTAACCTGTTTCATACTCTTAAATTAAGCCTGATTAATTTTAATCTGCAATATAAAAACTCAAACCTCAAAGGAATAGCATAAGGATGCCACCACCACAGAAGCTAATCACTGAAAAAAACAACCACTAAGCCCACCGCCTGTGCCTCTTCTGTGAGCAAGCCCTTATGAGATGATGTTTATGTTCCTCCTACTGTGCTTCACAGGGTCACGTGCACGTGTAATGTCATCTTTTTGGCATCCTTAGGCAATGAATCTCCTCTCAACTCTCTCAGACCTGGATCTGTCTGATCCGCTCCCCATCACTAAAGAGTCAAGTAGTCCTGGCTAGAACAAAACCCCAGCCTCTCTCTTTTCCTTCTCCCTCCCAATTCTGGATGAAAAGCTTAGATTCGGTTAGATTGTTTAAAATGATATGTAAGAGA
The DNA here is from genome assembly GCF_022539595.1 of Amphiprion ocellaris. Classification (NCBI taxonomy): domain Eukaryota; kingdom Metazoa; phylum Chordata; class Actinopteri; family Pomacentridae; genus Amphiprion; species Amphiprion ocellaris. The sequence continues at coordinate 1,985,949 of NC_072772.1, forward strand.
TACGAGGGCTGCAGAGTCTACAGTTTAATTTACAGAAAATTATTATTTCACCGACTATTTACGGTTGTTATTTTGACAGTGAAACAGTTTTAACAAATTACATTTTTCAAATCATCAATAGATACTTGTGTCTGAAACATGAATACTGTTCCCCAGAAATATTTTTTGCCGATGCAATACTTGTGTGGTCTCCATCATCTGTTACATTCTGAAATACATTCTGGCTCAATAAACATCCCCTAAAGCTTAGCAGGAGCTTGTCAGTAGACACTCTGATGTTGGCAGGTTTCGTTATTTGATAAGACAAGACAAAAATAACAGCAATCAGAGATGAAAAGATAAGGGCTTAGCCTTTACCCACTTTGGCTGAATTTCTTGAATATATTTCTTCACTATGAAAGGTCTTAATGAAATTTTGCAGAGTGCTGCTTGACACAAGACATCAAAGGACAGTTTGTTTTAGCAAAGCCCGGAGATGCACATTACAGTAGCATCCCTGTTATGGCTTTGGTTTATAGGTGTTCACTCCTGGTTCGCACATAAACACACTTTCAATCTATGGTGGTTTTATTAGGATACTGAAGTATGCTCTTTTACACAAGTGCTTAAAGACAACACTGTTGCAGCAGTGTGTTAATCTAAGCCACAAGGAAATAGTGCCACAGAAGATTCAATGAAATATATAAATATATTTCTTGACACTATATTTTGAAGATTTTACCATACGAATCTATGAGACAAGAATGGATTTTAGCTGTTCGATGTGCACAACTGGCTTAGATGAAATAGATGAAATATTTAAATGAAACACCAGCAATTGGTTAATAATTAATAGTCAATTATCTAGCAAAAATGCCAAATATTTGATTGCTTCAGCTTGTCAGATATGAACGTTTGATGGTTTTCTCTGTTTTATATCACTAGAAATGTAATACCTTTGAGTGCTGATGCCAGTTACCAACACAAGCAATTTAGAGAAAAGTGTTTTAAATACAACATGATCAATCAGTTAATAAGAGAAAGATAATAGCGAGATTCAACAGTAATAAAAAACAATAAACACGTGGCCTCTTTGCAAGGTATGACCATGTTGAGCTGGGTCTCAACATGGTCAGGGACAAACAGTAAAGGTCTCTGTGCTGAATAGGTCCTTCTGTAGTCATGTCGGTGACTGAGGCGAAATCATCAGTTTTTTTCAAAAGACATGTCTTTTGGGGAAGGAAAATCTATTTTGGCAGAGATCTCCTAAATAAATTCACAATATGGAAAGCCCTTCTGCCAGTACTCCATGTGCACACACTACTTTTACATAATCAAGTTGAAGCTGTTGGACTTGACGCCATTGTTTCTGGCAGTGTTGATTTCCATCCTCGTGAAGCTAAGTCAGACGTAAAGAAGTCTGGAGCTTTTGTAAGCCTGCCTGCAGTCAGCCATGCTTCCATCTTGCTTGTAAACGGTGCAACATGGAGCTACGTCATAATTTCCACATGACCTGACTGATGATGTAACGCGGCCTCAGTAAAACAATCCTACTGTAAAGCAGCGAGTCACGTATTCCGATTCACAAGAGCCATATGGTGAGATGCAGAGTTGCAATTCATTCATCAGTCTCGCAGTTTGAGGACATCATCTCGAACCTTTGCCAGATTTGCTTCATTTCTCTCACTTTCTGCATGCTATGTTTCATTCTCAGAAACGACTCCTTATTCCAGTTATCAACTCAAAGAGAAACAATTAATAATTCTGTCAGGGAGCTCAAAAGGACCCTTGAGCGTTCAGGCATCAGGAGTGTAAAGTAAAGCAATAGAAGGTTAAACCTTCCTCAGCCTCAGTTATTAAAGCAGAAACTATGCCATATAATCATCTACAAAAAAGGATTTTCTTTGATTTACATTGCGACTCAAGGTTTCATAGGGCCACACTAAACTACTACTTCTGACATTTGTGTAGAGAAAAATAACTGTTAAAAATGTCAGTTCAACAAAAGGAATGTAAAAAATGTTTAATTTTATCTTCAGCGATGACACAAGTTATGTGACAAAGCAATCAGTGTGTTAGTCATAGGGTTGTCTTCTCCAGCTAGATCTGAACGGGGATGATGTACATGCAAAAACACAAATACATTTAATATGGACATTAACTGGCAGTGCACTAAACTGTGAAATGAGAACTGAAAACCATGCAGCCCATCTCTTTTATGTCCATAATTCACATAACTGTGTCAACTCCACATTGCGTACTTCTGTGCATATCTATGTATTCAAAGGAGTGCTTACCAGGTTATCATGGCAGCCTCAAACCAAAAACCAAACCCCAAATTTTATACTTTCTTTTCCAGTTATGCTTTAAAATGAGAGGATATACTACAAATATGATCAAAAAGTGACAAGAAGTAGTCGTAAAAAAAAATATCACAGGTAGGTCTTAGTGCATTTAGAAACAGTGGCTAGACTAACAAGTTATTTTTTCAACAGCAAAATACCCCATTCAAATAATATTCAGTCACAATGCTTAGTTTAACTAAACAAAAATGTTAAGGATCCTCATCAAAAGCATTATTTGTTAGTATAAAAATGTGAATACTGACAGATAAACCATTATCTGATATATCAAAGTCAGTCTCAGCCACGCTATATTATACTACTGTATTCTTTAGAGCTGCAATAATTAGTTGATTAACCCATTAGTTGTTATCTATCAAATTAATCACCAACTATTTGGTTATCAGTTTGAGTATTTTTTTTAAAGAAAAGAAGTCAAAATTGTCTGATTCCTGCTAATAAAATGTGAATATTTTCTGGTTTATTTTTGTCCCCTGTGACAGTGAACTGAATATCTTTGGGTTGTGGACAAAATAAGACATTTGAGGACATCATCTTGGCTATGACAAACACTGAAGAACAATTTGTACCATTTTCTCACATTTCATACACAAAAAAACTAGTGGATTAGTGTAGAAAATAATCAACAGATTGTTCATCAATGGAAACAACCACTATTCCAGACCTAGCATGCTTTATTCGGAGCAAATCTAATAAATTAACTCGACCACATATTTCTCACAGCTGGAGACATAATTAGCAACTCTGCTAAAACATAAAAAGACCTTCTTGCTCAAATTAGATTTGCTTTTTTTTCTCATCAAATACTTTTATTAAGCTAACAGGTTTTCTAAATGTATTCACAAGTATCCTGTAATTGAATATCCTGCATTACAAGGGTGTGTTTAAGTGTATTTGACGGTAGCTGCACTACAATATCAGCACAAGTGTCAGGCCCATTGCAATGCACTTACATTATAATATGGCACGAGAGAAGACCTCATCCTGTAATTGAGGTCTTGCACATGTATATTTTAACATAATATTTTCCAATAAACGCCAGAGCGAATGCATTACCCTTACAATGCAGTGAGGGCTCCACTCCCTCTGCGTTTTGCACTCCTGCCGGAGGAACACCCCTGCACATATCGGATTGTACATAAAGGATTAAAAGGCTGTCCCACGAAAATCCTGAGCTTGACTGTAGCCGAGAGTACTACTTCCAACATAAGCACCTCACATGTCAAATTAATCAAAAAAATGGGCGTGCAAGTGTTATTAACATGTCATTTCACACAAAACTCCCTCAATTAGACTTACGTAACGACACATTTTACCAACTTAGAGGATCTCATTTCAAAGCCTTTATCGTGGAATCGGATTACATAACAGATGATTCAGAGTAGAAGTTGTGCTTTGCTGTGCATCAGTGTTGCCAGAGAGAGCACATAAAACCCAGCAAGCGTCCCTGCTGATGCACCCTCCGTGCGCCTCATGTCAACGCCATCCTCCTCACACCTGTACACACGCACAGGTGCAATGCCACAACAACAACAACAACAACCTAAAAAAGGCGTTAAATCTGCACAATGCACCTTTAAGAAAACGTGAGTCAACGCAGAAGGCTCACAGGGAGCCCAGCATCACCCCCATCAACAACAAACACGTCCCATCCGAGCACAGACCAACGGCCCACATCGACACGAGCACAAATGCAGATCCTCACGAAACATTTTCCCCTCACATAGCATCACCCCCCACCCAGTGTGCGCATCCATGTCATTTTAAAGCGTGTTTTCCTCTTCAGTATCATATTTTATTTAATGTGCAATAATGCTGTCAGCGTGTGGATCGTCACGCAAAGAGCAGCGTTATGTGGCACCGCTGAGTGTGTGTGTGTGTGTGTGTGTGTGTGTGTGTGTGTGTGTGTGTGTGTGTGTGTGTGTGTGTGTGTGTGTGTGTGTGTGTGTGTGTGTGTGTGTGTGTGTGTGTGTGTCCAGAGAAAATAGTGCCCCCCAACACATTAGCACCAAGCTGCCCCTAGTTAAAACCCAGCTCTCCAGTAAGCTAATTAGCAGCAGTCGCAGTAGAGTTACCGTCGCACCTGCGGGCGGAGGATGCGAAAGGATGCAAAAGGATGCCTGCGGTCCCCCCCACCTCCTGACCACAATTAATGTGTTTTTCTTATTTTTTTAAAGGTGGGGAGAAAACGGAATAGATAATTCAAAACAAAACAGTCTGTAGAGTTAAAATGTGACATTTCTCCTACCTGCACAGCCCACGAGAAGCAAGGCTAAGAAAATATCCGTTGACTGGACCATCGCAACTCCCCGAGTAACGTGAACGTTAAACGGCGCAGCAAACGTTTTTTTTGTTTTTTCAAATCTCCGGCTCGGTCCCCCGTCGGTGTCGCCCTGTTCGGGTTCCTCTCAGCAAGTGTTCATCCTAATCTATATATCTGGGCTGCTCGGTGATGAGTGTCAGCGTCCGTTGATGACAAGCGGGCGGTCAGAGATTAGCGGTGATGAGCGCCAGTGCACAGTTCAAAGTCTGACTGACAAGCGGAGCCTGCGCACACACGTGGATCACTCCGCACAGGCGGTGGAAGGGACCTCCTGTTAAATAGTGCGAAGGATATCAAAGGGAGGCAGTGTCATGGGAATCCCCCCTTTAATAATCATAATAGTGCACAAAAAATAAAAATTTAAATGAAAGGAAGAACGATGCTGTTTCGAAATGCATAGAATTAAGAAAATGAGTTAAAGTGTGCAAAAAGATTTTAAATGATGTTTTTGTGTCGATATTTACGTTGTGCATGCCACATTTTTTAGAGCAAATACTGCTGACCTTCTCTGACTTTCCTGACATTTCTATAGAATAAAATGTGGATATGTATAGAGATGTCTGGGTTAGACACTTTCCAGGAAAGACACCCCACTTAAGAACAATGTCTATTCTCTTTTAAAATGTACGTTGTTTTAAAAAAAAAAAAAAAAATCAATATGTTATGCGTACAACATGTTTAAGTGGACAAATTTATTTCATAGATTCCATCTTTGTTAAATAAATTCTTAAGGGTTATCTACCCTCACAAGTTACTTAAAAAAATATAAACTTGTGACTTGTGCTTGATATCAACTATATTCACAAATAACAGCAAGATGAATATTAGCTAATGGATATGGACATTTTTTTGTTGTTTCTTTTAAAAACAGCTTTATTATGGCCAGTCAATTTATAATTTAGCTCTAAAAAAATTCTGCCAAATAAACATAGATCTTTAACATTATTAGCCGAACATAAAATCAGCTAGTTATCCTTTCAGGCAGATAATTCTACATATTTTTTACTGCTAGTTTGCTTATTATGTCACTGTATTAGATAATAATGTCCGCAATTTATCAGAAACCTGACATTAGCAGGCTAGAATATTGAAAATCATTTATATCTATGGGTGGCTTCTTCTGTCAAAAATCCTACACTTACATTTTCACATATTGCAGAAAAACTGTTTTAGTAATTTTTTGTTTAAACTAGTAAAAAAAAACAACCTTCACATGACTCTCATTTTAACAGTAAAGAAAAGTCTGTATACATGACTTATATTCACACAGGCTTATTTTGTGCTGTCAGAATATTGCGTCATCTTAACTCCAAGCCACTTCTTTTGATATCCTCAGACCTGTAAAATGATTTCAATATGATTTAAACAGCAGTAAACTCACTAACATCCAAGAAAAGACCTGAAATGAAAAATGACTGTATCTAATGGAAAGGAGGAGGAATACGGTAGGACGGCTTCTCACCTCGGGGGGGAATCTTACCCCAGTTTACCCTAGTTTTTTTCTAATTGCCCATTGACCCAGTTTCAGTGCATTTTTTGTGTGTTGAATGAGAGGCTATGTGTGACAATATCTCAGGAACTATTAAAGATAAAAGACTGATATTTTCGCAATTATTTTCCATTATGCCACTGATTCAGACTATTTAATACTGGACAAGTGGATCAAATAGTCTCTGACTATAGGTTAGTTGAAATAAGAGTTGAAATCAATGTAACTGAAAGCTTTAATATACACTTAACAGAATATAAGCATAGCAAGTTAATGGTCTTGAATTTATGATCAAAAGAGCGTTACACTTTGTCAGTTGTGCACAAAAAGCTGTTAAACTGGTGATAGATTCTCAAGCATTGGGTTAATCCACATCCTCGTCAGATGTAGGGTTAAAGGATTAGATGCACAGATCAAATACTCCTTTGACCAGTTACTATACAAGGCCACCTTCAAATGCAGCTTTATTCAAAAGACATGATGCCACAGATTACAAGAGAAAGATGAGAACAGGCTGTTAGCATGCTGGTATGTTAGTCAGGGCTGTAGCCAGGCACTTGAATGTCCACAACACCACCATTTGTCATATAAAAAACTATTTCAGACGGATGTGGTGTTCAACAATGTGATCCTATCTCTCAAAATGTCCACTGACTTTACCAAGCCAGGAATAGTGAATATAGCAAATGAACATTCCTCAAGCCAGTATCGACAACCTCACTTATTCTTTTGTTGCAAATATGTGGCACTACACGATGAAAAGGGCAGATACATTTAGTAGTCCTTTCCCGTTTTCAATATAGTGTGTACTTGGTTGTTTCATGACGTCCATTCTGTTGTAGAGATACCATATGCTCCGACAACAATACTTATTCCCTTGCGTTAAGAAGAATTTGTAGATTTCAATAAAACTATTACATGCTGCATTTATATATTTGAATTTTATCTTTTTTTCAGATTTATTAAAGATTGCTTAAAGCCACTTGTAACAACTATTTAATTTGCCAGTAGATATTAAACATTTTGTTTAAACTCCTAAAAACTCATCTCTGTGTGTCAAAGTTCCATATTTTAAAGTTAAATTTTTAATGGAAATAATCCCTTTATGCCTTAAAATTGCAGTCCTCATCCACCAGCACTCATTTGCTGCAGCTCAAGCACACTAGCTCACCTACATCTCAAACAGCCTCTGTTAAACTAGTCTACACTACACAATGGCAGGTTGTAATGTTGGAATAATTTAGGCTATACAAAAGGGAAACCAGTTCTGAAGAAAAATACAGAAACAGAAAGTTCCACCCTACAAGTTCACAGAATTGATTCTCTATGTCTTTCACGTATGAAAGCCTGGAATACGTGTATCTGAGACCATCATCAGTACACTGCAGTTTCAAGTATAAAATTCTCTGTCATGGTGTTGCAGCTTATTTTGTGCATAATGTGTCTTCTAGCATAACAAAACACCATGTGGACAAGTTACAGACAAGTAATGGGAATACTGTTCAAGCTATGTTGAATGAATTAACTGTAAAAGTAACTTTTTAAGCCAAAAAAGATAAAATGTTTTCCCCATTCCTGACTGTCATGAGTGAGGATTTGCAGCCTTTGTCAGTCCTACGTTATAGAAAACTGAACGTCTTTGGATTCTGGACTGCTGCTTGGACAAAACATGTAATAATGATACCTTGTCTCTAGGAAATTGTAATGGCATGTTTTTCTGTCTGCATTTTATGCTGCTGAAATGAATTAGTAATTAAAATAACTATAACATGCAGCTCTAGTTGTCAGGCAGTGAAATATCCCTTTGATTTTAAGCATTACTATATGTTCAGGAGAAGGACTGCAGAGGCTCTGGACCAAAATTCATTAATAACAACTTGACATTAATGTATTGCTATACATTTGTAACCACACAGCCTAATTACCACATACAAAAGGAAAAGCATCAGTCAACAGGATTTTTCACAAACTCCAAATTTAATAGCTGATTGATGTATAAATGATTAATTTAGCATTAAAAGAGCCTGCATTTCTTTTAAAACCTTTATAATAGTTGCCTTATTAAAAAGTGACACCACTTTATTGCATATTCATTATAAACGAAAAGCAGCCTGTTCAAATTTCTCTGTTCTTTTTCACATTCATGCTTACATTTTTATTACATTTATCCTATCGGTACTGTTTTCTCAAAATTGTTTCTTCCAACTTGACAGTTCAAAGGCAGTTTCAAAGCTTTTATCACAGTCCCAGGAATATAATTCTGGCAGAGAAATAATAAATCCCTCTGTTTAATCCATCTATTTAACTGTAGAATAGAAACTCCTCTGGAGTTTATTAAAACCCCCACATTCCCAGGAACAAAATGATGTGTAGGCTACAGCTGCAGCTCTGACAACGCTAATGATAAAGCCTTATCATAATGAAAAATTGGACAGTAAAGTCTCTCTTTTGAGTGTTTGTTTTATTATGTTAACCTCTGGCTTTATGTCTGCGGATAAACACATTTAATTGGTTATTGTAAAGATTAGTTTATGACTCTATTATTTATGACAAAGTATTTATTATTTTAAGTTTGTCTGACTCTATTTTGCTGCAAAAAGAATAAGCAACACTGTGTCTGCATACAAAAACGAAGCTAAATGCGGATTGCTAAGTGTTAAACATATTTGAAATACAAGTGTCAAACCAAAATCATTGCCTCTACATAGTTTTGCAAAGCACGGCTGTGAGTCAAATACTCGCTTGACCCAACTTCATCCCACCAGCAAACAAACAGAGCCTTGTGCATTCCACTTTTATTTAGGCTGTAAAGTGTTTAGTACCTAAGAGAATGCAAGAACAGAGTGTTGTTTGCTTGCACAAGAGGGACAAAACTACACCCAGCACCCTTAGAGTACAGTTTGCCATTTATTTGCACTTTTCGCCAGCAAAGAGATGCAATGGGCCAAATTTTAATGAACCCAAATAAGCCTGTGGGCTGGCTAAAAAATGAATTGTGGTCAAATCTTGCTTATTTGCTTTATCCCACCCTTATACAGCCTCCCAACAAACCACCTCAGGACATGTGGCCCCAAAGCAATTCACAGACTCCTTTTCCTCTGCTAACCACCCATCTCTGAAGAAGCAGAACAAGAAGGGAACATAAGGGTTACTTTCAGGTTAGTTTAGGGCTCTGTGGGGCTAAAATGGGGGAGTTTTGACTGGCATTTGCGCCTGAGCATCAGATAAGAAAAGGTATGACTCAGCTGATGACTCATACATACAAATGCCCTCCGAATATACAGTAGTGTTTTATTCAGTGTGCATTGAAGTCGAAAATCTGATGTAGCCTGGTTTTATTTTTAGGCTATTTCGTTAGTGTCACAGCTTAGTTCTATTTGGATTTGCAAGAAATTTCCAAGTGGTTTCACCCTTTTACCCTTACAAAAACCCTCGAAACTGCTTGAGTAATAATTTACACTTGTGGGATCTCAAAGGTTTCAGTCAGCTAAATTCCTCTGTGTTAATTAATAAAAACGCCTAAATGGAGATTTCATTTTCAATTAGTCTGGAGACAAAAATCACACCATCCTGAAAAATCTGCCCAGCAGTTCAACAGTGTTGCAGCAGTCCAATTTATACCACTGTCATCTCCTATGTGTTAACATTGCATGGACTGCCACATGCCTTAATCTTCTTCATGAAAAAATTAGTTTGCAGAAAGGAAAAAAAAAGTGCTCATGTATCTCCTTTGAGACATCAACTCCATTTTTGTTAAACTGAATATGCTGTCCATTTGTGGTAAGGTACACATAACATGCTCTTTCATCTATTCACATTACCCAGAATCCCTTTCAAAGATCTATCTGGCTTCATCTCTCATGTTCAAACATAGTAGTAGTGGTGCTGGTGGTGGTAGTAGTAGTGAGGCTGCACATGCTGAGATTTAAGTTCATTCTTTTATTTGATACAGAGAAGCACAGGACTTAATCTAAAGTCTTTCTTCAAATATCTCTCTCCAAGTTAAAACATGTGTTTCATTACACACCAGGCTGTGAGGCTATTTTGTGATTTAGATTTTCTTCTCTCTGACCCTCCTTTTTTCAGCATCTCTCTCTGTCCCCTGCCCCCTCTCATCCCCTTTCACCCGTTACCACCACACATGCGTACTATCTGTCTGTCTGTTTATCTAGCTTTCATTTTTTTCCAGTTGAGGATACACGTGAACATCCTCCACTGTAGGAGGGTTAAAAATAGCTTCTATTGCCTCCTCCACTACTGTAACAGAAGGCAACATACAGCACTGATATGAACGCTGGTTTCTGGGTCGGGGAGAAAAGTAGAGGTCAGCTGTGCAGGGAATTGTATGCATGCAGCATGTTCAGGATATATCAGTGTGACTAACGAGAAAAACATAGGAGCTACAATTACTCGATAGCATTGTTTTGAATCCATCCTCTCCTTCTTATCGAGTCTTGCGGTGTGTGTTACATAATCAATTACTTTCCCATTCAGACAAAAGAAAATCAAACAAAATTGTACTGTGGATCAGCTGGCTGGTAGAAATGCAGAATCATGCCCTGTGACGACAGCAGATTTCAATCAAGCTCTGTTGGATCACCAACTTCAGTTTTCTTTGATCTTTTTGCTGCATTCTAAGCATTTCTTTTACCAAAATGAAAAATTTTCCAGTTTTAAGCTGTAAATGGACTGCTTTCAACACTAAAAGCTGCTCAAAGTAGAGGCACAAGCATCAAGGTGATTGGCCAATCTAATTCAATGTTCTGCTATGTTACTGAATGACTCAGTGAAAAGCTTTGAGAAGACTTTGAAAGCACCATCATTCAATTATCACCTTTAGTGCAGAAAGACTGGGCTTCCTATAATCACAGGACTAAGGGGTGTGTATCAGTTAGCTTGAGTGAGAGATGGTGTTGTCACACAGTGGACTCATTGTCCTGAGAGTCTGTCCTGCATAGCACACAGGGCCCCTTTGTGGACTGCAGATATTAATCTGCGCAGGCAGAGATCTGGAGGAGTCTGACTAAGCTCACATATAACCACACATCAGCACACACAGAGACACACAGACACAGCCATATGCATATTCATTATGTAACAGCAGAAAGAGAGGAAGCAGTGTCCAATCCCATACAGCCTCCCCGTCATAAAGATTTCATTCTTCTCAGATGATTTACACTCAGACTGCAGGATTGTCGTCACTGCTGTAGACATTAGGTGTCACTGCCAGATGTCACTGTGATGCTCTAACCAACTTTCATCACTACCAAATACAAAGAAGGCTTAGTTTTTCTCATAGTCTAGCATTTTTCTGCCAAACCAGTGACAACATTTTACCTCTGCCTCATCAGCAAAACCCACAAAAATATTCTGTGACCACATGTTGACCAAGTCAGCTAAATCACACAAATAATTCAATTGAAGTTAGTAATAAAAAGCCAATTTTCAAATGAAGACAGTTGCAGTTCCCCTGCAGGGATATTGTTAACACTTTAATTTCTTCAGCTAGAGTCCAACTGCATTGTTCCCCAAACTAAATTCTGTAAATGAACCTTAGATGCTGCATGAAATAAATGGCAAACCTTGTAGTATAATGCAATCCAACACAAGAACACTACAAACTGCAGCATCACAAATTAGGTTTACATTACATTCTGCAAGTATATCTGCAATCTGTCATAAACATGTTGTAAGATGAAATTGTTTTCAGTTTCTGTTCAAATCTTAAATTAAATGAACAGCTGCACGTCCGACATTGAACATAATAATGGAACAGAAAACAGAAGTGAAGTCAAACCAGACCAAAAAGGTGTTACTTTAAATAAAGCTTAGATATCTGCTGCCATCTAGTGATAATAAAACATTACAGCATGAAAATGGAGCTTCAGGTGAAAAAACCAAAACATCCTGAAATATCCCTTCACATGTGATATGGTCTTGCTGGCGTGTGGGGGCAGCATATTTCTACTTTTAACCTCTAACAGCAGATTTCCTCTGCTATTGTATAATTCATGCATGGACCGTATACAGAGGTAATTAAGAATGAATGATAAATAATGTTGATCACTTTTGTGCTGTAAAGGGCTGTAATTTGGAAAATAGAAGATAATAGATTTTCATTCTGTGCCCATTGTGTCTGGATCGAGTCCGAACTCTCTGACTCTGACCCAATCCTCCAGCTGGATAGGAGCTTTAACACACAGAGACCAGAACGACTGCAGTGATATGAACTAGATTTGGTATGGGAGATATTTGATTGATTGTTTTCTGTTTCCTGTGTTACTTTCAAGCAAGCGGTCCTTGGTTATTTAAGAAAAGAAAAATCTCACATTCCGAGTTCTGCCAATTGCGTCTTTTTTCTGTGTTTGTTTTGGGATATATTCACACTATTTTTTCACACATCACTTTGTATCTGCGGTTGTACCACTGTGTAGATATATTTCATTAAATCTAACTGGCAGCAGTGGTACACAACAGTGTTTACATCAATATGTCAAAGACTCTCCGCTGTTATAAAAAAAAAGACTATTTTAAGGCAGCTGTTCTGCTTTCAGATGTTCAAGTCTGACTTTCACTACCTATTTCTTCTGAAAACAATCCAGATTAGTGAGAAAAACAACACAAAATGTACTGAATAACATTGAATAAGCATATCAGAACATTAAAATTCACTTACCTTATGTGGTATTCTCTAGAAACAGCCTCCACTGTGTTATCACCTTCAGCACACACATGCAGAGTCACTATGCCTCATTGCTACACCACATTCAAAAGCAAATTATTGTAATAGTTCCCTGAAAAATACCGAAATTACAATCTGATAATAAAATGAGTTCAACACAGATGTTACATCTGAACAGGTGGCAAAGAGCTGACTGGTGTTATAAATCCATCAAAACAGCCTCCTCTCCAAATGCACTTGTCGTTATTTATAAAGGGTATCAATGATTAGAGCAATGGGCTGATTTTAAGACTTTCACTTGCAGACAACTCAAACATCCTGTAAAGCAAGCTGAGCATGCACCAGCTTCTGTAATGTGCACTGACAGTTCGCATCAGATCTCAGGTCTTTCAAGAAGCCTGTCACTTTGGATTTCACTCGAAGCTGTATGACAAGCCTCTAACATACTCAAACTCCGTTTCAAACCCCAGGCTATGCAGAACACTGCTCTCAGTCATCAAACTGCCTTCAAGATCCTCCCCGCAATCCTGAAACACTGAAGAACGTTAAAGCAAAAAAAAGAGGAGAGATCCATAAAATGTGTGATTGATGAAAAGAATCATCATCTGCATGCACAGGATGAGATAAAATGGTGCCACTCTCTACAAAAGCTATGCTATCCACTGATGATACCTCAACGGATTAGAAAATATAGTAAGTTGATCTAAAATAGGTCACTGGATTGCTTGTATGTGCACCCTGCATTAAGTGCTATACTTTAGAAGCAATGTGTTACTTTCACTGTATGTCTTATTACCTACTTTGGGACTATTGGTGTTATTAGTCGGCTGCTATGAGCTCCATAAACAGAGCTGTGCTCAGTGTGTTTGTTCGTTTAGCCTTACTTTAACAGGTTTTTCACTGTGCAGTGTTTATGTGAATAATGTTATGGCCTCCACCGGCACTCCAGTCCACTGGGGTTATTATCTTGCAAGCCAACCTGGAAGTTAACTCTGCCACGGTTCGTTGGCTCCAGCCCCTACTATAACTTCAGCAGGGTTTTGAAAGTGCCTTTAGATTGATGCTGAAAAAAAGGTGTGTGTTAAACACAGGCAGACACCAGCTGAAATAGACCTGAGCTCAACACCCAGTAGTAGCCAAGAGCAGTGGGAATATGTTACAAAAATCATAGCACAAATGTGATAATACACATATCTGACAGTCTACACTAGCAAATCTGAAATCAGAGTGAATTAAAAAGGTTGTAATGTAATATTGCTGTTCACTGCCCATTTAGTTGAATTTTAAAGGCAGCAATTTTTGATTCACTTGCATTAGTATGTTAAAATGTCCAAATGGCATGTTTATATGTTTTATTTCTCTTGCAAATTGAACACTTAAAACTGAAGAAGAATGAAGGGAATCATTTTCTTGCAGAAAGTTGTCAGAGAAAATCTGGCCGAAATGTAAATGTCAGGTTTACACAGAAACAACTTATATTCTGAATATTAAATGATTAGTTGATGAGTCAGCTGAAAGAAAATCAATTGGCAGCAATTCTGCTAAACATTAAACTGTTATTTTTATGCAAAAAATACCAAAACTTTGGTGTTGTCTGTTTGACAAATGCGAATGCTTGTATTCTCAGATTGTCAGCTGACAAAGTTTTTGACATGTTTCAATATTTTCTGGAATTTTACCTCTGAAATAATATTCAACAGAAAATAAGTTGTTGTTTGACAGTGCTTGAATGATGGCTTAACATCACCTTGCTTAAGGTTTTTTCTGTGTTAACCCCTCAAGCCCAAGGCTAGCTTCTGAAATTTCCACTTTAAAAAAGAAAAAAACCTTCCCCAGTTTCAGTCAATAACAGAGACACAAGTGTAAGGACACACTGAAAAACCTTGAGCTTTATGGATAAGAGACACTTGGGAGAATTTTGAAAATACAACAAGTGTCCTTGTTCCCGTTACCAGGCCAGAGTAAGATTTGAAGGAAAAAAAAACTACAGCAGAAATGGACATTTTTTTTTACTTTTGCCTGACCAAAACAGCAAATTAGAGAGTAGATATCAGCCAGTTGTTGAAGCTGTTCTAAAAATTTTCAGCTGCAGTTCCACTTAACAAAGCAAATACAAAGCACAACCAGTACTACCCTACCTCTTCGCTGAATGCACCATGGTCTACAACACTGTAAAGGTGGTGAAGGTTTGTCTTTTAATAATAGATCTCGACTGATTCCTGTACAGGGACCTGCAGGGTAGAAGAGCCTCATTATACAACACAGAAGGAAACAACTGGTGCAATCTAATAATGCAACCTTTATGACAAATGAAATCAATATAAACTGGATTTGGACACAGAGTCCCACTACGAGACAAAGCCACAGGATGGAGGATAGAGCACCTGTCGTAATTAATATTCTACTTCAGTGGTGCAAATGTGCAGTTAATGAAATTATGCAGACCTATATCTAGAAATGGTAGTAAAATCGGGGCTTTGGGGCATTTGCGTGGCTTAACCAGGAAGTTTAGCTCTTCTCTATGCACCTCTAAAGCGCTCTCATTAATATGACCTTTACATGGTCTGTATAAAACCTACAGTGTGTTTTTGCTATTTTATGATTGGCTACTGTTTGTCAGGTGAGCAGTTGCCAGGTAACTTCTAGATTTTCCATTTGATTGTACCAAGGCAAGAAATCAGCTACCCTCAGATTGAATAAAGTGTATTTTTCTAAAAAAAAAAAAAAAAAAAAAAAGTTATAACAGGCTTACACCATATTTTACTTGATCAATTTTAGCTGAATTCCAATCATATCTTTATCTTTAAATATATCTTTATGAGAAATAATTAATCAAAGTTACTCTGAAATTTAAGCCACAAAATTAGACCGCTCATTAGCTCGGCGACTTTTTGTAATTCTGCTGTTTGAAAAGCCAAAGATCCTGAGATCCATTGATTTCATAATGTATTCGGAGATTCGCATCATCTGCTGCACCGCTGTGTTTTGGAAACCACAATTCTCTGAAGCAACACACACCCCTTCCATCAAAGCAGCTGTAAAACTGTAAACACACTTTTATTTCTGCACAACACTATTATCATAGACATACAGTATGCTTTTCTTATCACTGGAAAGGAGTCAGTGTAAACATATTTAGACTTTGGGACACTGTTTGTTTTTCTTTATATTCAAAAGGCAAATTTATTTATGCATGCGCTGATACAACGCTGCATTACTCTGGGCCAAACAGGAGCCAAGGCCAGAGTGGTACCTCTGGCATTACTCTCATTTTGAAGTACAATGTGGACTTCAAACAGAATGAGATGGACTTTGAAGGGGAGGTGTTCAGTTTTTTCCTCCCCCTTTCACTTCTATTGATTGTGTGAAAAAGATAAGAACAAAGAAGTTTTGCCTGTTGCTCATTTCCTTTGACCCCTCTCATAATTCACAGCCTTTCAATCATCCTGTCTTGTCTTTTCATCTGAAAGTAACCTGAAAAAACTTTGCTCCTGCAACCTCAGTCTGAGGTCAGAAACCTCAGGAATGCGGTTTTGTTCAATAGCTAAATGTAGTGTTGTATTTTAACAACTCTCTGAGACATCTCTGCTGAATTCCTTGCAGTAGAAAATTTGTGTACTTTTTAATATGTAGCTATAAAGTGGGCAGTCGGAGTGAAAGGAGTGAAGTCTTAAGAGGAAGATCTGACGAAGAGTTTGACATAGATTGTAAAAATGGCATCAGTCTTAACCTAACACTTAAAATACTATCAGCTTAACATATCTTTAAGGTGATTCCATAAATGTTTCATCCCATTTTTCATTACACCTTCCATCATGTAGTGCAAATGTCTGTTCATTTCATGTTATACTTCACTCTGTGTCCCAGAGAGATAAGATCATAAGCACGCATTTATAACCGAATTCCATTTAAGTCACATCTGCCATGTTACAAGTATGTAGTGTTTTGATCATTGTATGTGAAAAATTTATATTTATTGCAACCAGTAAAATATTTTTTTCCAGATTATAGATAACATGCTGGGTTCACCTCAGACTTTAAGTAAATACAGAAACAAGACAAATTGATGAAAAAAGAAGAGAAGAGAGACAGAATACACATTGAAAAAGTGGTGTTTAATCATCTATGAAAAATAAGAAGTCATATAGTTACAAGACCAATAGAATACACCACAATAAAATACAAAAATATTTTAATTTAAATAGGATTTGTGACAATGCAAAATCTGATAAAGCAGGAAAAGTTTATTTATCAGCAGTCTATTTGTTATAAATGAGTTTCCATGTCACACCCTTAATGTTAAGGCATAATAAAGCAAACAAATATCTCTAATTGAAATTAAATATTGTGTAAATGAATATTGTGTAAGAGGAGCAGGAGGTTTCCACCTGAGAAGAATCACATATCAAGCTAAAAGAGTTAGAAAGACACAAAAGTCTTTCCCCTGATTTGTTTTTACTGATCTGAGGGCGATTCCAAGTGGAGCAGTTTTTCAAAAATAGTTAGACAGAGGCTGAGATAATTACAGAACTCACACTTAGTAGGTTGAACGCAACATAGTTCTAAAAGACAGGTAGAGGAAGATGGATGAACGTCTGGGTCATATATCCTCGACAGCCTAACCTTAGTTAAGTGATAGCGATGAAGGATCCAGAAATGGAAAAGGGGTGAAAGCCCTCTCTGCTATTTTGAAATATAAATCATCCTACTACAGTATTTCGATACTGTGCAGTGAGAGAAGTGGATGAGGGAAGACAAGTAGTAGGTAGCTGCTGCTAAATAATAATATTAATATTAATATTAATAATAATAATAATAATAATAATAATAATAATAAGAAGAAGAAGAAGAAGAAGAAGAAGAAGAAGAAGAAGAAGAAGAAGAAGAAGAAGAAGAAGAAGAAGAAGAAGAAGAAGAAGAAGAAGAAGAAGAAGAAGAAGAAGAAGAAGAAGAAGAAGAAGAAGAAGAAGAAGAAGAAGAAGAAGAAGAAGAATGACGAAGACGACGAAGAAGAAGAATAATGACGAAGAATGACGAAGAATGGCGAAGAATGACGAAGAATGACGAAGAATGACGAAGATGAAGAATGACGAAGACGACTACTAATAATAACTACAAATGCACTCAGACAGTGGAATACTCTGCCAAGGCTGTTCAGTCGTTATATAATTTCTGATAGCTGAAATCTTTCAAAGATTCATGGATCCAGACTATAAGCGCTGCCAAAATCTAATCAATTGGTCCATGTGTCATTTCTGACCTTCCATGAAAATTTCATCCAAATCTGTTAATCCATTTTTGATTTATGTTTCTAACAGACAGACAAACAGACAGACAAACCAACACTGATCGTCACATAACTCCACCGAGGCTCCGCCTCCTTGATTGAGTAATAATACTAAGAGAAACAACAATAACAATAAAAATAATATGATGATGAACAACAACGCGAAGAAGAATAATCGGAACAACAGCTTCAAGAACAAGAAAAATAACAATGATAATAATAAGAAAAACATCCGCAATAAGATAAAGAACAACAAGAACATGAAGAACAACAAGAAGAAAAACAACAGCAAGAAGAAGGGAACCATCCAAACAAAATTCTTATGGATACAGATCTTTCAGTTTTTTAATACTACAAACATGCTAAAAAGAAAATATTTTATCAATTAAAAGAAAAGTTTGACATTTTGGGAAATATGCTCATTTGCTTTCTTGCCGAGAGTCGGATAAGAAACTGATACCTCTTTCATGTGTGTATGCCAAATATGAAGCCAGCAGCTGGTTAGCTTAACATTAAGACTGGAAACAGCTAGTCTGGCTTTGTTCAAAGGTAACAAAATCCACCTGCAGCAGCACCTCTAAAGCTCACTAATGAACATGTTATCCTGCCCATATTGTGTAACATCACCATCCTCATAATATGAGACAAATATGGCCTTAGATCTTGGACATGGAGTTAAGAATTGAACTTGCTCTTTCTTGTTATACCATCTTGTGATGAGATAAGAATCAATAAACAAGCATCAGTCAAGACAAACAGTGCATAACAATGCCAGTCTCCTGCTTTGATATTCTATAATGTCTGTCTTTGTGCTCTTTTCGCAGTGCAAAATGTCCTCATGTCATGCTTTTGCTCATTTTTGACAAAGAAGAAGCAAGAATGCAAATGCTGTCTGCTAATTAATTACACCGCCTGATGGCTTGGCTGTCCATATGTATCCACCTGGCCCATTAACTTTCAATACAGGGAGTGGATTTTTCGCACCATTTCTACAATTAAAACAGTCAAGACATATACTTCTCAATTCATTATGCTGCCAATTCTTATAATTGATTGCCCTCATTAGGCTATTAAATTGCTTTTTTCCAAAAGAAAAAATCCCAAAAATTAAATGACCCCTGCAACAGCGAGTCAATACAGAGCTCCTTCACTGAGCTCGTTTGATGATGCAGTGTGTTGCAATTACTGAGTAGTCGTCTAATTTCTGTCTGAGCTCAGACAGCCTTCATATGCAAGTCGCCTCTGCCTTTCAATTCATCACAAGAGGAAACAACAGAACTATTACATTTAGGGGCTTTCTGCCAGATAGTTACGCTGGAATCATGGTTAATACACAGCTAACAAAGAGTGACGTGAAATATGTCAAATGAAAAATAGCCCAGCTGACGAGCCTAAATTTAGCTGTTGCATAGTTTGGTGCTGCCCATCACTCAAGCGAATGTCTCCTTTTTCATGAAAGGAAAGGCCAATCTGATAGTACAGCTGACTTTCCCAAGGTTACACGAGCTGTCATGTTAAAGGTCCTGTCCAGAAGAGCCGGAACTGATGTGTATAAAATGCCACATCAGTATGATCACACAGACGCTTGTTGCAAATAGAAGTCAATATTGTCCTCTACCTAGTGTGACTCCTTACATAACCTGTAGATGAATGCATAATATGTCCAAGCTAGCTCCAGTTTACATTATTTGTCTCAAAGAACTAAAAAAAATAAAACAAGTATTTTCATAACCTTTACAAAAACATTTTCAGGTTTCTCATTTACCAAGCTGGAGATCCCACAGTCTACATAATAAAGAAAATACAGAAAAGACTTTTTACCCATCTCTCACTCGCAAGTATTTTATTAAACCATAGAAAAAGATTACCCTAAGAAACTTGTCTCGTATGTCAAAATTTAAAGCTTTACCTCCGTTGTTGATTTAAACATATCTTATTATTCATTATTTTGCATCTTTGTGTCACATGTAAATCCTGGTGAAGCTGTTAGAAAGCAACTGTCATGTTCACTGGAGCAAAAAAAAAGTGGAACAAAGGGATTTACAGTATAGCTGGGTGTCTAACTGGGACTGACAACAACACTTCATTTCAGTGTGTCATTGCATTGTGGCATCATGCATTCGGATACTTGTCACCACTCGGGTGGAAGCTCATGATGCAATGATTGCTCATCCACTTTGTACAATGCAATGCAGAGAGATGGGACTCTCGACAAACATCTTTGTTAAAAAAACAAGAGGCACCTTGAGGAATTCGTTAAAAATCTTCATTACTGGGAAGCAGACCTGTTCCTTTTAACTCCAGTTGGTTAAAGGAGACTTTGGACTTTGAAAAGGAGACTGAAAACATCTTCAAATGCACCTCTCATTATGCTTTGGGACAGCTCAGTCTGAAGCAAAATCATACATCTGTCTGTACGACTGATGTAAGGTGTTGATTCAGACTGAATGGTTTGTTACTTGGGCAAACTGGCGCCATTAAGAACATACCAAACTAGCTATTAGTATGGTTCCTGTTAGCAGAATGCCCATGCATATATTTAGAACTATCACCAACCATTTTGATGCTAAAAACAAGCTAAATATGTGATGATTTTCAGGCAACTTTTGAAGTCTCTCTAAGCGGGTTTGTGAATGTTTCTCGATGGACATCTGAGATTATGAAAGTCAGAAAGTGTAAATCGTGCTGAAACTCAATAATGTGTATCCTATTTGTGTTTTCTTTTTTTCTAAATATTTTTTGGCCTTTTTATATAGGACAGTGGAGAGAGATAGGAAACTAGGGAAAAGCACTGGGGGGAGAACCTGCAGCAAAGGGCCGTGGGCTGGACTCGAACCCATGACCACTGCGTCGGGGACTAAAACTGTTGAATTACCGGGACGCCCCTAAATGTGATTTCTTTTTTAACTGAGTTATTTCTCTAAGTAACAAGCACAATTTTGTTGCCACAAACTACAGACCTATGGTTTGCTGCAGTTCCAGTCTCATAGCTGACATACTGCTTGATTGCATTAGATAAAGTAAAGCAAAGCGATGAAGAGTATGCTGTTAGATTTTACTTTTTACTGCATCAGGTAACTAAAAAAAAAAAAAAAAACAGAAATACAAAAAGTCCAAGTAAATAGTAGCAACAGTAACAGCAATGCATCAGACTGCTGAAGCAAAAAACAATATCCATACCCATGCCAAATTTTGATGTATAGTAAGTTTTTATTTGACCAATGGGTTTCTTCTTGCTTAATATTATATAAAAAGTGAGGAAAGATGTGTAGTTTCTGGTTTGTTTGACTTCTTATCAATACTCCTTGAAATTGTTGCAACTCTTTAACAAAAAAATGCAAGTTTCTATACTGTTTCCTGGTCATTTTACCATGTTCTAAATTGATAACAGCTGATGCAGCAGTTCTATAGTCAGTTTCTAGTCAATTGCAAGTCATGGTTAAGACCAAGGAGCTTTGTGGGCTTGCTATTAAATTTCCTTACTGAAAGAAAATTGCATATTGTGGTTGCACACAGTGTTTTTAAGTGTCAGTGGCCACAATGCAAAGCATAACCAAAGGTACAAGAAGCTCCACATTGAAAAATCTCTGGGGGTGTGATAGGAAGCCAAAAGTGACAACTGCACAGGCAAAAATGGTAGTGTGAGCGTCCAAGAGGAATCCAAGGCTCACCACGAAGGCCATCCTGATGAATGTGAGCAATTCAGGTACCAGCATCTCCACACAGACACTCCAGCGGACACTGCTGAAGGCTGCTCTCCATGGACGCCGACCAAAGACGACTCTGCTTCTCCAAGACAAGCACACAAAAGCTTGCCTGAAAGCTCATTTGGACAAAGAAGAAAGCTTTTGGTCATCAGTTCTGTGGTCGGATGGGATGAAAGCTGAGTTGCATGAACACAGGCACGTGGCTTTTCATTTGGCAAAAGAAAGGAGAGGCATTCGACCTCAAGAAGAGCATGGCGGGGAAAATGTAATGGCATCACGAGAAAAGAGGACGACATTAAGATTCTGGAGGAAAACATCAGGCAGACTGTGGAAAAAACCTAGCCTTAAGCTGCACTGGACCTTCCAACAAGACAATGATCTGAAACATACAGCCAGAATGGTTGAGAAATGGTAAAGGGAAATCAGGATTAACATTTTGTTGTCCACACCTCAGTACCATCGAGAATCTGTGGAGTGAACCAAGAAGCAGAGCGATGGCAGGGAAACCTTAAAGAGCTGGAGATGGTTGCAAAAGAGGAGCGATCCAGAATCTTAAGTGGAGACATTTAACAGTGTATTAGTAATTATAAAAAATAAAAGATGTGATTAGTGGTACTTACCTTAAAATTCATTAATAATTAACATCTCTAACACAGTTTTGTCATTGTCTTTCACTTATTTATATCATTTCCAGATAGAAAAAACTTACTGGTCTAATAAAAATTCCTCATAGATCTAAATTTGGCATTAGTATGAATCATTTTGGGCTTCGTTGAACCTGCAGTTGTTTTCCAAATCCCAGCCTGCACCTGACTCTTAAACTTCAAGCAGTGTCTTTGCCTCACATCTGGCCCACTTTGAAATCCTCAACTTTCATTTTTTATGCACAATCTCTGAAAAGTTGTTTAAATAACCTTTTTCTTCTTCCAGTCATGTGCATTTATAATGTTAAGCTTTTGTCTCAAATCGAAAAGCACTCTGGGTCAACTTCTGTGGTTTTAAATGTGCCATGTAAATAAGGGTGACATGACTTGACCAACCTGTGAAATGGCAAGTATTTTCACAAGCTTTGTGAATATATTCAAGAGAACACCAGTTCCACCAGCATGGCTGCTTCTTATCTGAGCATTATTCTCTGAAATGATTTTTTCTCTTCTCAATCCGTGCCTGTTTGCCTTTCATTTGAGTGACAAATTTTCAAATATACAGGAACGAAATCCTACAATCACAGAGCTCTATATGATCTGTGGCTGTGTAGCTGGGTCATTTTCTGCAATATTCAACTTACTTCAACTCGAGCCACACACAGTGAATATTAATCAGCACTTAAACAAACAGCATATGGCATCTTATTTCATGCAAATGTTTAGCCAGTAGCCACGAGTCTTAAAGAGCTATGAATCACTTTTCAGTATTTATTGTTTAGAATGAAAGACCGCAACAAGTAGACCATAAACAAACACTTCAACCCCTAATTGTCTTTGTTATGCTTGTGCATGAGCAGTTATCAGCGCCCAGAGCCACACAATATGACTGGCAGCACTATGCAAGCGCAGACTTCTTGTTCATAAATTTTATGATTAATACAGATTGTGTTGTAATCTGGGGAAGCATGCTGGCATGAAGGATGAGGATTATATATATATTTCGCCTCAGAAACTAATTGAAAAGAGCCGCGATGGAGCTCTTATCACTTGTGTCCCCAGCTGAGCTATGGCCATGGTGAGATATGAGTGACAGGAAAAAAAAAGGGAGACTTAATGAACAGCATGTGACTGTTGAATAGGCAGGTACTGGATTGTAGGCCTGGGCATGTTTTAATAAAGATATCTTATATTAGTCGGGTTTCAGCTATTCAGATCGGGTGTGAATACCTGTGGCCTGTTGTGAGCACTTTTGTAGTGGATGAATGAGCAGGGAAAGTCACTCCTTGATAGAAGGCAGCTCTGATACCTGTGTGGCACAGGGATATAGTTAATTTAATCCAAAATGGACATTCAAGCTGGAAAAATCCAATAGTCTTTACATTAACTGCACATTAACAGGCAGCATTGAATAATATAGCAGTTTAATGCTTATTTACCTTATTAATATTTACATTTTTGATCATGCTACACCATTGTCTTTACAGGAATGACCAAGTTTGCAAAACCAGGCCTCTGCAGCAACAGGTAAGAATTTTGCACAACTCTGTCTGAACTTACACCAGTGAGTCTCAAATCCAAATCCTGATCGGCATCTTAACTGACACAGTGGTCCCCAACCCTTTCTGCTTGTGGCTTCTTAAGAGGATAGTTAGATATTTTTGGAAATGTACTTATTTGCTGTTCTTGCCAAGAGTTAGATGAGAAGATCTATATCGCTGTCAGGTCTGGATGGTAAATGTGAGCCAGCAGCCAGTTAACTTAGCCAAACATAAACTGCAGGAAACAGGAGGAAACAGCAAGTTTGACTCCATCCAGGTTTTTTTTTTCTCTCCTGGCAGTAGCTTTATATTTACTGCACAGATATGGCAGTATAGATCAGGAGCGTTCAACAAACACCACGTCAGAAACTGAATAAGTATATTTCCAGAAACATCCAACTATTCCTTAAAAATGAGGCTGTATTTTCCTCACCAGACTGTTCCATTTGAAGGGTTTTTAGTGCTCTGACAAGGTAAATGTGTGTCATATTTCACAACAAAAAAAACAAACAATACCCCGAGTTGTAAAGTAATTTGCAGTATATTTGAGTGCCGTGAAGGGATGAGCCATACTTTTGAGAGCCTGGGAGCTTTTCTATGGTGTCTGGGGAGGAATATAAACCATTTCAGAATAACAATGTGGCATTTGTGACTGACATTTCCAGAAAATGTAGTCTAGTGTTCTGGATGTTCTGTATAGCTGACTCTACATCAACCCACTTTGGCTTGAAGTTCTCACTTGCAGATCAGTGATAGGTACACATGGAGTGACTTATGCACAGCGGTATTTAAAGGCAAGTGCTGCATCCGTCCTTAAGTAATTGGCATATCAATCATCCACTTTTCTGCAGAGAGTAATACGGTCATGTTTCCTCACTGTCTCACAGTAGCCTGTTATCTCACACAGAGGAAATATAAAGCAGAGTGTATCCTCAGCTGAACATTCACTCTTGGCGTTTGAGCTACAGTGATGGGTTTTATTAAGTTCCACTTGAGAGAGAAGAGCATATTTTATTCAATTGAATGTTCTGACTTAGTGTTGATGACAATAGGTGAGATACTTATCTCTTTGTCAGATACAGAATTGTAGACCTTATTGGCTGACTTTCAGTCAGAAGAAAAGAAAGATACAAGTGCAGGAGGTAAAAACTACTTAAAAGTTTAAAATCAGCTTCTTGGCATACTATAACTGCTGCTTTATAGATGGGAATATTAATCTATTGGTTGGCTCACATACTTTAGTCCAAGTGCAGTTTTCATTTTGCACAGACATTCCTGGTTTCCAGATGCTGAATCCATATTGTGATCAGCTGAGTTTTGCATTAGTGCCACCACAAACACTTTGGTGAAATATGCATCCAACAACTATTTGATGGATTGTTGTGAAATTTTGTATATACAGTCATGGCCTCCAGGAGATGCATCCTAGTGACTCTTTTGAGCTGCTGACTTTCCTAAGGTGCCGCAAACAGGCCAAAGATTTATCTTACCCAGGGAAACATCCCAACAGTAACAGGATGGACTTTCACAGAATCAACATTTTGTACAGATATTAGTTCCCAGAGGAGCGCCCTGTGGTCCCATCACAGAGTTAACATTTTTAAGTGAAATATCTCCACAGCTATTAGACTGACTTCCATTAAATTTGTGATCCCCACAAAACAGTTATGAACAGAATCAGAATCAGCTTTATTGGCCAAGTATGTGACCACATACAAGAAATTTCTCTCAGTTTATTCTGTTTGTTCTCAAGGTCCTAGAACAAAATACACATGTGCTTTTAAGTTGAAGACAAGAAAATGTGTTCAGCTACTAAATTTAGCTTTAGATAAGTATAAAAGAGCTCATTTAAAAATGAACCTAAAGTTTATTGCCGATTCTAATGAAATAGGAATAAATACTAAATAATTTTAAGTTTAAAATCATTTTTTAGGCATACCAGAGCTGGAGCTTTATGGATGCCAATATTTATCTGTTGGTTGGTTGACGTGCTTTAGTTGAGGAACAGTTTTCATTTTGCACAGATATTCCTGGTTTCCAGATGCTGAATCCTAATTGTGATCCCCTGAATTTTACGTTAGTGCCACCACAAACACTTATACATCCCAACAACTATTTGGTGGAAACATTCCAACAGTAGCAGGATGGACTTTCACAAAATCAAAATTTTGTGCAGACATTAATAGTTCCCAGAGGAGCAACCTGTTGTCCCATTATGAATTTGACCATTTTAAGTTGAATGTCTCCACAGCTATTAGACTGACTTCCTTTTTTTTTTTTAAACAGTTATGAACAGAATTAGAATCAAACTTATTTTCCAAGTATGTGAGCACATAGAAGGGAAATATTTATTTTCTTTGTTGGGGCATTAAAACACATGTGCGTTTAAACATGAGTTAAAGAAAAAACTAATGTTCAGCTACTATGTGCAGCTGTAGATATGCACATTTAAAAATAAACCTAAGGTTCATTGCAGGTATGTGATAATGCAGGAAGAATACAGTTTTTAACAATAAATACAGGATTACCGATGCTTTATATACATGAGGTAGGTGGATGATTGTGCACTGGAGTGGAATGTGCAATGTTGCTGGAATGAAAATGTTGACAGGTATGTATTAAACTGTATATACAGTGGTTCAGGATTAGGAATTCAGGCGAGGATCTGGAGTTACAGTGGTTGTTCAGTGTTACTATATAATTAAAAAAAAAAAACAATTCTCAACTGGTAAACATGGGAAACACAATGCCTGAGAAAGGCTGGCAAGGTTCATGTTGTTGGGAGACAGTGCTAGTGTGATGATGTTAGCATATAGCTCAAAGCCCAGCTGTGCCTAAACACAGCTTACTGACTACATTTAATTCTGTTGTAGAGTCTCATAGAGCTGCAGGCAGGGCTGTAGTTGCTGCTTTTACTTTGTACAGCAGTGTCACATATTGCATATGTACTTTTATCCTCCTTATACAGAAAGGTTCCAGATGAAAAAGCACATTGCTATGCTATTAAACCAAATAATTAATATTGTGCATCATTGTTTTTCCTGCAATTTAACAAGACATTTTTGGAAATTAAAAATAAAGTAAGCGTCGCTACTTTTTACGCTGCACATTTATTATCTGGATTGTTTCTGGACCAAAAATCTGTTTTCCAAAAGCAGCATTCTGGTATCTGTACTGTTCATCAGTACTATAAATCTACTTAAGTAGTCCTTTTTAATCAAGCGAAGCCAAGTTAGAGAAGCTTTTGAATTGAATAACTGTGCAAAGCTCCATCATATCGTGACAAGTAAGACTATGGAAAATACAGTTTACACTGCAAAAGTCAGTCGGTGTTTGGCTGCACCATCCACTCCTTTATTTCGACTTTAAAGCTTGACATGGAGTTGGAAGACATCAAACCAAAGGTCAGGCTGACGATGAGGAAGACAGTATCTGGAGGCCAGTCGTAGGATGAGAGTGGGTTAGAAAAGGTGCAGAGGCCAGCGGAGATCACCATTTCAATGCAGATGGGCTGCCTCTGTGCTTGCCCAAAAGCTTTTCATTTTCCTCAAGTAAACGTTTTGGAAAGACTTTTGAGACTGCAACAGTGCACAGGATGATTTGAGCAATAAAACACCAAAGTTTTCTTCTTTTTTAAAGGCTAATGGATAGTTTACAGTTTAGGTTCAAAAGCAACAATTCGCATGACTTCTGAGCTGTAATAATGCTTGATTTAATAATTGATTTTCTGTCCAAATCAGACGAAAGATATTTACAAGGCAACAAGATTGAGTTAATTTAACATTCTTATCCACACAATAGAAGTGGGCAGCTTTGTTGTCTGTAGTTAAACCCTGAAAAAAAACTAAAGGAAAACTCTATTCTCGTGAGATAGAGGACTTTAAAAAGTGTTTTTGTTGTTCATTCTTTGAAATAAATGCAGCAGTGTTATGAGTGTGCAGCTTTCTGATTCCATTTGTTGTTCAAACAGAACAGTTATTTTGTGTTATAAAATGAAACAAAAAGCTTGCGCAATCTTTGCTCTATAAAGCAATCTTGCAATATTTAAAATATTTCTGTTTTATTGTTTGGTGTAATCTAGTTGCTTTATTATTCTTCAGATGTTTGCAATATGTTGTTGTTCATGTTTTCATTGTTGGCTCAGGATGTTGGATTCAGGGGATTCTGGCCAGGCTGGTGAAGGCTGAAAATATGTGAGCACAATATTAAAAAAGTAGTGTGTCAAACACTGGAGCATTGTACGTGATGTTCTTCTGACAGACGTGTCAGACATTATGAGGCCAGCATACCAGGACATTCCATGTTGCTCATGAAGTATTTGGATAATTAGGGTCACTGTAAACTAAAACACTAACCGTCATTCTCTGCTGCTTGTGATTTGAATAAATCAGTGTCTAAATTAGTTGATGAATCTAACTGCACTGACTAATTTCATTTCGAATGTGGCCCCTTTAACTCACAATGATTTGCTTTCTGGTTCATTGCACTATGAGCCATTATGAGAAGGTGGCATTGCTGTTTTTTTATATGAGTACCTTCATGTGAGTTGCCATGATCACCGTCTGAACTACAGAACTCACTGTGTGCTGTGAATATTTGCGTATACGTAAATATTAGAATAAATCCAGTCACCTGTAGAGGCTGCTCACAGTGTACCGTCTATCCTCTGTTCTATAACACTACTGCAATAAGAGTTTAAACTTTCAGCAAATTTTGCTGCCCTTACTTTTGGATAGTCGCTGCAGTGGAGGGCTCTGCCTCTGGAAAAACAGCATTCGTTCTTTCTTTCAGTCTCCCTGTTTGGAGCTCCGCTGCGAGGACAGCAAAGCATCGGGGCAGCACCTCTTCCATACAACACCGCTCTGCTGTTATTCCACTACCCATTGAAACATTTTCTAAGTGCATGGATTTGAGTTGCTGCAGTGTCAAGGCACGCGGGCCTTTATTTGAATGACCTCATTCTCATGAGCCTTGCCCCACACTCTCCAGTCAATTCAGGCATGTTCGGAGTGACCTAGACATGATTTTAACTGAAGACTCTCCAGTCTGTTTGAGTTGAGCGTGGTTCAACTTTTATGAAAAAAGTCCAAGGATATAAAAGTCTGACAGAAAACCACATCAAACAAGATCCAGCGTGAAGATAGGCTGACATTGCATTCATTTGGAATTTTCATTTAAAAAACTATATTGATAATAGAAAGTTTCACAATGGTCTGTCCTTGTTGAGGGATATGAGTTCTGAGATGAGAAAACTACAATATTTATAGTGCAACACTCCACCTAAGTTGTCAAAAGGATTCATTGGTAGAGCAGTGTGTTTTCAGCATCTGTAAAAAATAACACAATACAAAATGAAACCAGTTTGATGTCGACTTATAACTAGTGGCCAACTTGATATAATTCATATATCAATTTCAAATATGTGTAAAAGTGAGAGATATAGAAAATAATAGTTGGGCATAGCCTCTTGTTCTTAAACCTGCATTTACTCTAGCAGCCAGCAGGGGGAGACTCCTGCAAATCAGATTGTGTAGATGTCTATGAGGAAATGGTCCTATTTCTTCTTTGATTTGTTGTTCCATTAAACAGTTTCCAGGTGACTTTATGGTCTCATTCACCAGTTTTGAGACTGATTGAACATAACATTATCGTCTTTTTGTAAATTGTGGCCCTCTTTAGAGCAGTTAGAGCTCCAGAATTATTCTTGGACTCGTTTTTATCTCATGGTCCATCTTAAATCATCATTTTTTTCTTCTCAACCATCTCTAATTAGCCTTAATTTGTTTTTTATAGCATGAAATGTGGCTATTTTACCTTGATAATAAAATACTTTTCCAAAACAAAGTTTGACTGAGATTACCTCAAGAACTACTCAAGTTAAATCTTGAATTTGCCACTGTTATTTTTTCATTATGTCATTGATTCAGAATCTATAATATAGGCCAAGTTGATTAAATAGTCTGATTATGGGAAAGTGGTAATATGAAAGAAAAGAAATTGAATAAATTGTCTTTTAAATTTTAAAAGTAAAAAGCCCCATCCTGCAGCACATATTAAGAAAAAAAATGATGTTACAGAAGTCAGCTGGTGATATTTTCTAAACCATCTGTATTTACAGGTCACAATAATACATGACAAAGCATATAGAATACTTTTTGATGAGAAATACTTCATCCAAAAATTTAACTTATTAACTATGTATCACAAAAGTACCACAAAAACAAAATTATTGGTAGACAGCCTAATCCAAGTAGAACAGAGTTTTGAAATGGTTAAGCGGTATCTCTAACAGTTCCTGAGATATGGTCATTCCAACATAGCTTAAAATTTTAATGCTAGAAAAAACTTGCTCAAAGTGGAGCAGTTTACATAAAGACATTCCAGACAGTATTTAATATATCAAGCTAAAATTTCACAGATGCCATTTTAAATATGTATATTTCATGATAAAACTAAAAATTTTAAGCAAATCAGAGATGGCCTGGCAGATGGTCACTGATGAGCTGAGATGGAATCATCCTCATGTTTTCACATTTTTATAAAGAATCCCCAAATTAGAGACAAATGGCAGCAAAAAAAAATCAAAAACAATAAACAGCTAATTGTGTTAAAAATGCTTCAATACATTTATCTTAATTGACCTCTTTTTATTTACTTGTAGTGAGACCTGTACCACTTTATATAGCAAATTTTTGGTGCATTAAAAGTCTGTCCCTGTGGCTTCGTGTGTGCTCATTTATAGATATGGTCAAATCCAATATGATATGTGACTGTGGCAGAGAAAATTAAACTATTTAATGCAATATTTTATCACTGTCTTAAAAGCTTATAGTTGTTGAGTTTACAAGAAAACTAGTTAAAGGACCAGTTTGTGGTTGTTGAATTGAACAATACACTTTACTGAGCTCAAAAGTAGCAACATTATTCTGACAAATCGTAATAGATATAATAATACTATGCATTTTATAATAATATGCATTTTTATCTAATATGAACTATGTTATGTTTAGCACATCTTTTGGTTATGTTCTGATTTTTGGTAAATTAGAGTCGCTCTACTGCAGATGGAGAGAACAGAAATGAACAGATTTTTGACAGTAGGTAAATCTGAAAAACTTTTAATTACTCTCAACTCAAAGAAACTTGCTTCATGAACTCTTTACACCAACAGAATGAGAAAGAAATAGAGAGGAAGGGTGAGAATAAAAGTATGAGACCCAATTAAGCCTGGCTAAAACACTGCTTTTCACACCTGATGAAATCCTGTCTGTTTTCATAAAGACTCTCGTAGCACAGTTTCCCTTTCATTTATTAAATAAGGGAACTTTTTAAACACAGGGGAGGAAAAGTAATCTGCAATGCTAAGACTGTTGCTTGATGAGCTGTGTCTTCTACACAAAACTGTTTTAAAAAGAGAATAATAGCAGCCTTATGGGATAAATTCTTGAAATTGGATTGGCCATTATTATTCACTTGTTAGTTTATTTAACAAGGACAATACAGATAAGAGTAGTTCTGAAAAATAAATGCAACCACTGTGGTGTATTATGTTCAATATATTGGGTGTTTGGCTGAAGCTAATTTGCAGCTCATGTCGGGTTTTTAAGTTCATGGTAAAACAACACACTGAACAAACCTGTGTGTGTGTGTGACACATTTATATTACAATGAATATCTGTTCATGGAAGCATTATAAAAACAAGCACAATCCAGTCAAAAATAACAGTTTTTTAAACTAATCCTGAAAATTGAAGATGTAATCTAATTTCAGGAAAATATCAAGTACACAAAGGCTGAACCTGTAATTCTGTCTCCCTTGAGGCCTGCTCAGCATAACAGAGACAGCACAAGACATTGTAGTGTAGTATTATCATAACAATGGAAATTTACATACAAATTAGGACACTATAAAGCCCACTTAACAGTTTACAGGCCACTAACTATCTAATTAAACCATCACATTAAAGCCGAAATAATAACTCATACTCATGCTTCCATAAGGCTTACACTGCAAAAATAGAAATGTTTTCTTTAACTTAAAAGAGGATGCAGGGATCTTGCGAGTGCAACTGCTGCATCACCTTTGTCTTTAAGGAAGTGAGACCACACACACTGCTTTGTATGGATCTAAGGGTTCAGTTAAAGTTTAAATGTAATCTGGGGTCATTGAAATGTATAGAAAATGCTATTGGAGTAGATAACTGGCTCGATAGGATCTCTCTTGTTAAATACAGATGAAGCATTAAAAAAGGGATAGTGGTAGCAATCTTTCTTGAACAGTACAGTGTTTCAGCTGACTCGCCAGGAGGTTGAACTCTGCACACAGCTTTTCTATTTATGAAAAATAGGTTGAAAGATGATAACCTTTGCTATTTGTCGAAACGCTCACAGTTTATAACTATTAAGAAGTGTCTGGATGTTTCTCAGCCATATTATTGTGTCTTTGATGCCAGTAATTGAAAAATGAAATTATTTTGATGTGTGAAAGCATAGTCTTAGAGACTAATTTGTGTATCCAATAGGATTACAGACGATTGCTACATGCTCTGTCAAGGTTAAAGCATTTTATTAGATTTTCTGAGGTCTGATTCCTGTGCGGTTGGTCTTTGGTGTGCATTTTACAGTGTAATCATTGGAAATGAAGTGCAGACGTGGGGGGAAAATACTGGCTTAGTTTGTTTTGAATAGTGTAAAACAGCATATAATGAACTTTGTTTGAGCTCTATCTTGGGGTGCTATTTACTGACACAGACTGAAATCTCCATGTACTGTAGGTCACAAAAAACAGGCATATGTGTGAAATCAGTCATGTGGGTTTTTGAAGATACAGGCTTTAGTTTAAGGGATTAGTCAGACTAATTAATATGCGAATGTGTCTGTAACTGCTGATTTAATGCTATTCAGAGGAAATGTCATCAAACCGACTCACTAAATCTGCTATAATGTTCGTCTGTTTTAGTGCTTTGAGGCACCATTTACAATTTCCTTCGCATTTGCTGCAACCTTTGATGGATAAATGTCAATTTTATATGGCTTTTGTTGCTTCTATACATATGCATTAATATGATGTTAGTACAGGTATTAGGTCATTGATTTGACTTTGACTTTAATGTGCAAAATTATAGGCACAGCATTCTTCATTAACAGCAGGTAGCCAGCAGCCCTTTGGCTCCCAGCAGAAATAGACATGGATAGTTTGATGCTAATGATCCTGGACCTGCATTATGCTGTTCACTCTACTGTATGTGGGTATTTTCAGCCAAGCATTCCAGCTGTGGTAATAATTCCAGTAAAGGGGTAGCTAGCAATATATCACCAGCTGCTATGCCAACACAAAACTAGTGAGTTTCTTTCTTTTTTTTTTTTTTTTTTTAAAAGAAGAAAACATGGTCTGCAGCCAGAACCTGTGTTGCTAATTGCTGTATAAAAGCTCACAATCCCAGCTGAGGTGGTTCTTTTGTGATTATGAGTCTCCAACCCATAATCATGATAAAATGTTAGTATATTACTGTTTTTTTTAATATTTATTTATTTATTACAAGGATGAATAATCGATTTAAAGGTCTGCATTCCAATCAACATTGAAACACCTTTAAACAGCTCTGTAACATACAAGCTTTATTATGGCCATGAGGCAGTACTTTCCAACTAGTGTTTTTTTCACCGCAGGACATTCAGCAGTTGCCAGGGGGTACGTAAAAGGCTTAGTAGCCCTCTTATTTTGAAAAAATAGGGATGATCAATTCATTAAAAAAATACACATATTAAGTAACACGTGGATGCTACTGTTGCAGTTAAGTATGTGCAAGAACAAGTCAAAAGGCGAGCAAAGAGGTTGGTTATTTAACAGGTCAAATAGTTTTCCACTAGTAATGATTGAATGGCATTATCTATTGAATTTGTTAAAAGTGAAACAGCTAGAATTAATGGATAACAAGCTAGCTAATAGTTGAATCAATGAAAGCAACGTATAAGTAATGAGTAAAGAGTCGCAGCAGCTTTAAGTAAAGGTTTTCTATGGAAAATCTTCTTATTAATAACACTGATAGCTGTTAAGTAAACTGTAGGCAGCATCTTTTTGCATCCTGGGCATCAGTCAAAACAATGATGGGACTAAAGTTACACTGCCCTCATAGTTTGATGATAGACTATATATGACTGACGCTGGTAAAACAAATGGTAGAAATGCTGTAGGTTTGGTTAAATGAGACTATAATTTGAGGAATGTTGTCTTTTTTTCCTATGATGTCCCTGAATGAATTGAATGGCCTGCTGATTTTGACTCTTGCTTCCCCCTGATTTATTCATTTATTTTGTATTTGGTTGGATGGACTTTGAAAGATGAAACATTCTTTCCAGGGATAGATAATGCAAAATTTGTGTTTGTGTGACTGGATTTCTGGGCTGTAACAGTAGCTCTTGTTGCACACCCTTGGCATCAAGGGAAAGTACTCAGGAGTGAGCATAAATGCTACTTCCTTTGTGACATTTCATCATTTGTGACAATTCATCATTTCTTTCATCAGCCGTTCTAATGTTTTTATATATATATATATATATATATATATATATATATATATATATATATATATATATATATATATATATATATATATATATATATGTATATATATATATATATATATATGTATATATATATATAGAGAGAGAGAGATAGATAGATAGATAGATAGATAGATAGATAGATAGATATAGATATATAGATATATATGTACACAACCACAAAGTATCTTTAGGAACAAAAACATTTTCTAAAACAAAAATAATGGTTGCAAAGTGCAGCTTCCACTGAGGGGAATTACAAATGCAAACTTGACTTAACACTATGGAAAAACAACATATATATGGACTATGGAATGCATCAAACAGAAAAGAAAAAGCCTCATAGTGTATCTGTTGATGAGGTGTACCACTTGAAGCCCAAACACAGAAGTAGGTTAATGGATCGCATCAAGCTCCAAAAAGGACTGAAGAAGCCCCCCCCCAAAAAAAAAAAAATTAAAAAAGCAGAGTGCAACCCCCTGCAGTCGTTCAGAGTTCAGACTAATATAAATGGTGGGACTGAAGCAATATTTCTCCTGCTTGCACATATAGAGACAAGAAAGGCACACTCAGGCCCATCCAGCCAACTTGACATACACCGTACCCTGACAAATTTATTACCATTAAGCCTCTGTAATGGGCCACGTGACTCATGATTTATTACAATCACCTGCTGTATGTCTGCGGATGCAAAATTGCCTGTGCATGCACTGGCTGATAAAATATGTTGCAAGCGTTTAACAATTAAGTATTTACCTGTTTTCTGTTGGAGAATGATCAATACTGTATTCATTTCACATACTATTATTGAGATTTTAAAATTACGTTGCTTCAAAATGAACACAGACAATAGTATGTATTTGCTCAAGTCTGTTTACATTCTCAAACAAACAATCAATCTGAATCCACCACCAAATACTTACTTATTAATGGCGAATCATCGACTCAGTTTGACTTAAACTGAGAAAACATTTCAAGGCGTCGTGATGCAATTCTCTTTGACATTTACATGCAGCAAATATAGGATTTCCTCTCAAAAACACATATAAACGTGATTTACAAGTGTGACAAAAAAGAGGCAGGAAACCAATTGAGTGCACGTTTCATCCCTCAAAGGCATAAAGAATTGATGACCTGTGGTGATATATTTGGAGTATCATTTCCTGTAATAATTTGCTATGGGAGGGTACAAAGAGAAGGAAATTTGCGGTATTACTGTTCTCCTTTGTAAGTGCTGTTTTTCTAAAAATAAGTTTAAAAAAGTGATTTTCTGTGGATATTTGGACAGGATAGAGGCTTGCAAACACACATTTCCTCAAGCATGATTACATTCCATTATTCTGTCCAGTTTCTGTCCTGCTATGCTACATTCCACACATATGTAAGTCTATGCACATGTGAGGAAAATTGAATTTTACATACCCCTGCATGTTCACTTATATGGTTTAAGCATGAGAAAATCTACATTTCATTTCAATAAGCCTTGTTCTGCCTCAGCCATTGGGGGTCACTTACAAGGGTCTGATTCAATTATTCTTCCTTTCACAACAGGAGGAAAACATTTTCATGGTGAATGGTTTGCCTAAATAGATTACCATCTCAAATAATTCAATTTCCGTTAATTTGATTGATTTCATACCAAAGGGAAAAGAAATCTTAATTTAAAACCATTGCATTTCTAATCAAACATTAACTGAGAAAGAGGCCCGAGCGAAAATCTTTTATTACCAGTTTCTCCACTAATTTAAATAGAAAATGCTGATGGCTGCCCTATTAAATGGCACCACCACTATTCAGCGTGTGACTAGCTCGTATGTGAGATGTCCAAAATAAACTGCTTAACTGTTTGCGAGCTGCACGGCCATCCCTCGCACGTACACACACGCACACACAATCCCACAGCAGCGTACACACATAATCTATTGCTGGCCATTACTACAGAGGATTCAGATGAAGCAGTTCAGTCATCTGATCCATTCCCATCCATTATTCATCCTGCTGGGGGGAGACAGAAGCGCTGGGCTTCTCTTCTCAGAGAGACCCAGGAACCCCATCTATTCTTGTGAGCAAAGGAAATGCCATGCGGTAGTGGAGTGAATCACAGCGAAAGAGTGAAAGAGACAGGAAGTAGAAACAAAAGTTGGGGTACAAGGAGTGCAGTGAACCATCAGGCAAACTCCCAATCAACTTACTACAACAAAAAAGGTAGCAAATGTAAAAGAAACATGTCAAATTATGACTTATTGAGCATTTCCTCCAGCACATGCACTCGCAGCCGACCAGCTATGAGCTATGCTGCCGGAAAATAAAGCAGGCCGACCAGAGCTGTGAGGAGAAAACACCTTGTGGAGACATTGTGTGAGTGGCAGGCAGAACTGGCAAGCTGCCACAGATAATAACATCTGAAATAAATTTGATGTGTGGAATTCAATCTGTAGTGATAGGGACGGCTGCAGCATTAGAGTGAAGTTCTAAATGCTATCTACTCATCCATGGAATGAGGACTGACACGCAGTCTCAGAGAATAGATTGTGCAATTAGCAGCCTTTGTGCTGTTTTGACACAATGAAAAAGGGAAATGAGATTCAACGTTGTCATGCCCGCTTCTTTTCTGGAGCTCTGCGATTCCCATAAGATAGGCAACATGTACCGTGTTTCAGGTGAGAATAAGTTGTGGGAGTTGAAGCACTAATGGATATAATAAAGTAGACGGAGGGCGAAAAAAGGAGAAGGTGGTCACACTTCTTAATAATCTGCAGTATTTCATTCCCTCTCACACTGTATGATTTTAAAATATTCAGTTCTGATGTGATTTTTCCCCCCTTACATGCAATCCTCAGCTACAATTAGAAAATGTAATACACAATTTAAAGAAAAGGGGGCGCTCTATGAGTAGACATTGGATAACATGACTTGAGGTGCGGCGTTTCTCCAAACTTCACTAATTACTCCTTTAATTGTGTGTTTGTGGCTCACCAGCAACATTTCTGCGCTTTTATTACACATTTGGGGACAAAAACACACTTTTTTGGTTGTTGTTGTTGGATCAGTGAATGCATTTTTTAAAAACAACATGTTGTAATTTCACTCATATTATGTTTATGCCAAGTAGGAAAAGGTATGCTGTTCCAAAATGACTTTAAATTCCATCCTTTCCTTATGCGCAGCAGCATCTAAAACGCACAGTCCATTTCACAAACTGCAGCTTAAACTTCTATTTGGCACCCCTACTGTATAATAAACATAAACTAAACGCTGTTTTATCCCAGAATTATTTGTGGTTCAGCTATAAAAAAAAATAAAGTGCAGCCAGCTGAGTAAAACTTGGTCTCACCCACGTGAACTAACAGACTATAACCGTAAAAGAAAATTACTATAATATTCCTATAAAGTGTCTGTGGTTCTCGCTGGTGAATTTACCTCACCACACTGCAGGAGAATTTCACACTTCTCCCCTTTTGAATCACTGTAATATTCCTCCTCCTTCAATATTCTAACTGCCGGTGCGTCTTTGGCACACAATTACGCAGTTATGCCATTTTTTAAAAAAACTCTCCTAAAGTGTCAGTGTGATTCCCCTGCATTACTTTATAGGCCTAGATGTCATTGCAACATAACGCAGCCCAATATGATAGCGGGCTCCCTGCTTGAGCCCTCCCTCCGCCTCTCATGTGTCTACATTTTCATCCCATGGCCGTCTCTAGGTGATTTAGCGCCGCCAGTCTCAAGCAGGTGTCCAACATGGCGATCACGGGGAGCGGATC
Organism: Amphiprion ocellaris; assembly: GCF_022539595.1. Classification (NCBI taxonomy): domain Eukaryota; kingdom Metazoa; phylum Chordata; class Actinopteri; family Pomacentridae; genus Amphiprion; species Amphiprion ocellaris. Next base: position 2,024,291 of record NC_072772.1, read on the forward strand.
TCTCGCTATTTCTTTCTCTGTTTTCGTAATTTCAGCAGCGTTTCTCCCGAAAGGTAAGTTTATTTTTCATCTTTTGGGCTGTCTCGCGTGTCTCTGATGCAGAATTACCCCCCTTTTTTCCACAGCGAAACCCACGAGGAGCAGGCTACCGGGGAGAAGTTGTGGTGCGTTTGCGCGCTTGATGCGCACAAGCAGCTCGGGAAAAAATCTCAGCATCACTTTCTGTTGCTGTAATAACACCGTGGAGTCCAAAAAATACTCGCTGCTCCTCGTGGAGACTGCTTGGGAGCGACTTATCTGTGATTTTTTTGAGCTTGTCAGGGTCCCGAGTTTTTACTGCAATAGAGCACTGCCATAAATTTAAAAAAAAGTAATGTTGCACAATTGCACAGGCGTGAGATAAAGTATCAGCAGCGACAATGGAGTGGAACAACTGGATGTAGACCTAGGGCAAACTGGTTCTGTGTTACCAAACGAGAGGGAGAAAGCGGCTCCAAAAGCATCCTTTAGTTTACCGCATAAACCTCCACAGTCCCAACTCATCCCACTGTCTACATATCTCCCCAAGTCTGTGCTTCAGGTGCGCTTTGGAGGAAAAAACACGCATTGCAGCTCTAGTCTCGCTCAGTGTCCTCTGGCCGCACAACTGCAGCCCCTGATGCCAGCGTGTGTGTCCGCAGTCTTCACTTCTCCTGTCAGCGAGCCTGGAAATGTAAATCTGCCCTGTCGCCGTGAGGGGCTCATTTTCTTTTTACCCGTTTTTTTTTTTGCAACTGCTTGAAACCAGAATGGGGTCTTGAATGAATGCTCACGACCATTGCAGTCCCCCCCTCCTTCTTCAAGTCCGATCATTTCCCCTCGTTATTCCACCGCGGTTGCATCAGAGTTGCATGCGTCGTGTGTGTGTGTGTGTGTGTGTGTGTGTGTGTGTGTGTGTGTGTGTGTGTGTGTGTGTGTGTGTGTGTGTGCGCGCGCGCGCGCGTGTGTTTTCCTGGAAAACGTATCCGCTAACAATATGACGCATGTGAAGCGGTTAAAATGTCAGCTTGCAGCCACTTTAAATCCCTCCCAGAGGTAGGATGGACACGTTGTGTTGTCAATCCCCGGTGTTGTGTTCAAAAAAAAAAAAAAGAAAGAAAGCCAACAAGCAACAGTTGCAATGACAGATTTTGCACTTTGCAGACTACTTGAGCGACTCTTCTTGGGGGTTTTAATTCCACATTTTGCCATCATATCTGCAGCACACATCAACAGGTCTGCAGGAAGTGTGTGTGTGTGTGTGTGTGCCCGTGCCCCAAAACGAGGTTAGGAATTTTTAGACAATGAGTGGGTGTGTGTGTGTGTGTGTGTTTTGTTTGTTTTTACAGTTCATTGCTTACAAGCCTTTCATTTCACAGTTTTGAATTTATTACGGCCTGTGTTGAATAGCAGTTGAGTGACATTTACAGCGTTGTCTGGCGTCTCCTTGTCACATTAATTTAATTAACTTCTCAGTGGAATAAAATAATGCATCAGGAATGCACAATAACCTCGAGCTCGACTGATGCGGCCTCTTGTTGGTTCAGGTGAAATCCCCAAAGCTTGTGTGATGTGACCTCGGCGTATTCATTTGTCTGATTGTGTTTGTGTGTGTGTAAAGCTTCCCTGTGAAGTGCTGACATTCTGCTTTTTTGACAGCTCTCAGTTTTTCCTTGCTAATGATCCTGAATCAGTGGATGTGAACTTCATCCGGTGGAACAGTCCCACCACAAATTAAAAAGAAGGAAACGGCTGATTGTACACACCACGAGCTGCTGTTGAAGTACACACCGATAGACCTAAATTGCTGCCTCGGATCAGCATCCAGTTATGAAACGCTGAGACTTTGCATTTCAAGAAAGGATCTGTTTAACAGTATTTCTCTCGCCTCCCTCCCCCTGGGGCTCGGCCTGTTGCGGCGCATCAGATGGTCGAATTTCAGAATGTTGCGAAATCCCACTTATTGCCAGTTTAAAGTCGTTCGTCAGGTCTGAGCGATGGTGAAGTGGATCAATACGAGCTGTCATGAAGCCTCAAGGCGCCACTGAAGGACAGGATCTCGGAGAAACAAAGGGAAACATACAGTTGTTACGGTGCTCGCGGGTTGCCAGTTGGCATGTGACCCCCATGAGTGATTGAAGATGTTCGTCTCTGGCTGCTTCGTGGTGGGGTTTGGCTTTGAAACAGATACTGCTCAAATCCGCTGCCAGTTGTGCTGCTCTACCCTCAATTTGTGTTAGTCGATTTGTGTTCTGGAGGGTGGTAGCTCTGTTCTTCCACAGGTATCCTACAATTGTTGATCTACTTGTGTGTTGTCTTTTTTTGCTTATCCTGTGGCAGTGGTGCATGTTTTGGCCTACAGGAAGCAAAATCATGCTTTTCTATGCATATTTTTGTTGAATATTAAAGGAAAGGTCATCAGAAGGAGCAAAGAAGTGGGCTAGAGATAGTAGGAATAAATCAGACTCAAGTATAAGAAGAAATAGTGTAAAAAAAAAAAGAAAAACCTGTAACTATAAAACAGAAAAATATACCTAAGTATCAGGAATGATGAAAAAAAATCACCCGTGGGTGTATTTTACTGGGTTGTTTGGACCGATTTTAGCATTTTAATATTGTAGCTGCTCATGGTGGAGCTGTAGTTACATTTCCAATTCCAATTTGTTGCTTTGTCCATGGGATTTGTGCGTAAAATGCCATTCTGCAAAGTAAATAATTCCTGCAAGAATCAAATAAATGGTAGTGAAGAAGAAAGCCCTGCGTGTTCCAAAAAATAGTAAAAACAGTTTATAGCTCAAGGTAACACCGTCGAACTGGATGTTTTGTTGGACCAAAAGTCCAAAATACAAGACTGTTCAGTTTACTATCATATCAGACAAAGAAAAACATCACATCCTCACGACTGAGAAACCACATCCAGAGAATGTTTGGCATTTTGTGCTCAAAAAAAGGGACTCAAACATAGATTATCAAAATAGCTGTGGAGGAATTTTTCCCGTCAGTTGCTTAATTTTTTTCAACATTCAGTGCTTCAGTGTAGCAAACAAAAGTAATCTTCTTTCTACAGTCTGTATAAAATAGCACTTACAGCACAGTACAGGGTTTCGGGATAAATTTAATACCGCACTTAATGGTCCATTGATATGCGAAGTATTTCATCGCCTGTACGGTGAGATCGCCACAGTACATCATTTGTAACAATAATATACTCTTCTATTTAAAGAAATTGAATTTATTGCTCATTAAATTTACATTAAACTCTGCTTAATAAGCCTCGCTCTAATTGCTGGATAAAGCATGGCACTACTTTATGCTGTGGCACCTAATCTTAATGTTGGAAAGTGAGGGGCTGGCAGGGAATTGGCAGCTGATGCATTTTGGGACTTTAGCCACTTGTGGAAGATGTAGCATGGAAAGTCTTTCAGGCTATAGAGAGGATATCTCACCTTCGGGTTGGGTTTTCTTTGCTATATCTTCTCTCATAAAAACATGTGAAGATGCATGTTCTCATCTGTAACTGCATTCAAAGCGTCTCCACCTGTGTGAATGCGAGATCGAACTGCACACTTTCTTTGCCTATAAAATGAATCTGAGTACGGAGGGTCCTCGTGGCTCAAAGCAAATAGGCAGATTTCACTTCAGTATTTGTCCTTTCAAGTCAGATGATGTAGGAAGACGGCCGACACACACAATTTCTGAAAGACTCCAATCTCTCCTTTAAAAACAACACCTTGGGTGCCAGGTGCAAGGATTCCTGTCCGCATACTTTATAGAGGGACCTTTAAGCAAATATGTGGTTGTTTTGTCAAGGTCACAGGAGTGCTGCTGGAGACATGCTATCACTTTGAGCCATGTAGTCAATATTTTAAAAAAAGAACTCAGGACATTTTCTATGTAGGGGATTTGTACTGCGGCGTCAAACTGAATGACAAACTGAGGGCGATCAAAAATGTGTCTGTCTGTCTCTGTTGAAATGTAGTAAACAGTCAATTAGGAGAAACAGACAGATGACAGGTTCTTTCATGATTGTGGGGACAGAAGCTCCCATTCACAGCGCCGTGGTAATGAGGAGAAGAGCTGATGTCTCCGCTTATGAATATGACATTGTTCTCTCTGTTTCCTGGATCTGAGAGCCCTCACTCTATTGGCTGCAATGTTTAGACGGTGACAATCAGGTCCACAATGAAAAAAAAGAAAGGCAAATGCAATGATTTTGTTTTGAAAGGGACATAGAGTTCACATTAATATGGGTGATGGAGCAATTACAAACCACCATTAAGGCTGTGGAGCAAAGCACAGCACTTTGTAAATGAAGAGGTCCGCTGGGCAGATATTCTCCATTACTAGCACCATGCTATTAGTCAAATAAACAGAAAAAGTGTAATAAAATGGAGAATCCGGTTCAGTATTATGAAGACATGTAGAAAACATGTCCTCTTGTGCTTAGTTCAGTTAAGTTTTGGGTGATTTTGTGGATCATCCTCTGTCCGACCTTTCATCTGTCTCTCAAACAGATGCCAGTAATTGTATTTATTCTAGTATTGGAACAGATTCAAGTTTTGACACCTACCACAGCACACTGTATTGCCAGATAATTTTAAAATTAATGCTGAAGGGAAGGTAGACGGAGAATCTGCTGTAATTGCCATTTGACCTTAAGGCTCAGATGTTTTCTTTTCCCAATAAAAGTTGAATAAGTCACTTATTAAATTCCAGTGATCCAGAAGTTAAACAATCTGAACAATTACACTTAATAGCTTTGTGTAGCCAAATAGGGTTGTCTCTTGTAATTCTTGGGTACCAGTTTCCAATGTGTGCTTCTGTTTGTGCAATGTGCATTTGAAAGTCTTCCATCTTTGGCAGCAACTTCATGTAATTACACAAATTGAGGCTCCATCTGAAGTGGAAACATAAATTGTTTCTTATTAAATAAGACATTATGGAATAAATAATTGTATGAATATATACTGACAAGATGTGTAATATAAGCATGATACTGGGAAATAGTCCAGCATGAACTCAAAAACACAATACAGGAATTATTTAGGCTTTTTCTTCAGTGTGAACACTATTATTTAATTTATAATGTCAGTAAGAGTAATAACACTGTCGATGCGCACTTAAGAAGTATGGCTCACCATCTATCGATTTCTTTTTTAGACTGTAATCTTTTATGAGAACTATCCAGAGCATCATAAACTTTTCTAGGATGTTTCCTAGGTTTTTTACTTGTTGCTGTATCCTATGTTGCTCACTCTTCAACTTGTTGCTGGTTAATGTAAAACTTTCAGTTTGCCAGTCAAGGAATGTTGCCAAAGATACCAGATCCAAAACTCTAGTGTACTGCGAAACACATGTAGATTTACTTAATTATGCTTAATTGACATTGTGTGAAACCATTACCATAAAAAAGCTGATATTCACTCTCTTTTATCTCCGTTTTTGGTCTCTACCAACTCCTTAGGGAAAAATCTGACCCTTTAGCTGCTAAGTGCTCCATATGTTCACCACGTCTTCTCTAATTGTGTCTGTTAGGAGTAGTGTGCAGTGGATTTCCAGCTGTAGCTGAAAATGATGCTACAAGAGCAGTGAGAGTGGAACAAAACAGTCAAATTGTGTGTCGGAGGAGCTAAAACTCACTGTAAATCTCAGTAAGGCTGAGGGGGAGCGATAATTCTCATCACTACGGTTCGACCTTGTTCACATTGCCACATTGTCATTTCACTCATAGTTTATTTTTGTTATAAAAATATCAAGCCGCATTAATCTTTTGCAGTCTATTTTCATTTTACTGATGCCTCAGATCTCTCACTGCAAACAAAATACATTAACAAATATGTAGGTGTGAGTAGTTTCCTTAAACCATCATTTCAGCATTTTGAACACTGTGTCTTCATAGTTATGTGGTAGCCTCAAATTACTACGTATATAAATTAATCTGTATGTAACATGACTCTTGTGGCATTTTAAAATCTGCACCCACTGGGCTTAGCTGGGCCTTTGCAGCATTTGTTTTCTTGTTATATTCATGTCAGAAATTGGAGATGCAGTTCACATAATCAAAAATTGCAAAGGGCTTCTCTGCATAATTTGTTCAGTCATCCATATATTCCATTCTGAGATTTGATCAGTTTTGCTTTTCATTGTGGATGACCCAAATTATTATATTTTGAAGAATCTGTTCTGTCTTTAGTTCAGTCATGGCTGAAGAAAAATTCAACAACCTTGAGGGTGGACACCCACAGACCAGAACCTCCAACATCAAGACTAGTAACATCTGATCAATGTGGAAAAGAAAGGGCTCGCTCTGTGAGAGAAGACTGAATCTCCAATCAATGAATTCAGTTATCGAGCTTCCACTAATCCACTGCTTGAATTGGAATGAGAAAAGGTTCTCTAATCGGCAACTGCAGCGTTTGGCTTTCAAAGAGAAGTGATTCGTCTGGTCTGCTAAGAAAAAATGACAAAAAGAGCAGACCTGTTCTTACATTAGTTGATTGTTTTGATCACATTTGGGAGATACCGAGTTGCCGATGCCCCCTTTGGACCATTTTTAGCCAACTATGCCCACTGTGGTTTGATGGTGGGTCACTCACCTCTATAGAAGTCTGAAGACGAGAGTTTTTCTCTATCTGGCACAGCTCAGTTGCACCTTGCATTTCAGACAACAGGAGGGGAGCAGCACCTTTCTGTCTCCTCTCTGGGCTTGTTTGGGCAGATCTGAGCTTGATAAGATAACCACTGTGTACCCAGAGTCCTCTAAGCATCAGGCGTAAGGAAGGAATGCAGCTCCATCATTAAAAATCAAAAGTATTCCTTACCAGTGAGCACCAACAGAACTGCACTTATCAATAAATCTTACACTGCTAATAGAAAAGCCATTTGCTGCAGCTGTCATACTTTACTCAGAGATAAGAGTAAAAAAAATGTGAAAAATCAAATTTTCCAAGATTCACGTCTTGTTTATACACAGTGAGATATCAGGACAGACACTGTTCTTGCTTTACACCGTCCTGTGGAATCAGTCACTCCCTTACTCGTTGGAGTGCTGTTTGCAAATGCATTTATGCAGACTGAATGAAATATTATTCCCTTACACAGCAGGATATAGCCGAACTTGGGGACAACATTAGAATAGCTTGGTCCTCTCCAAGTTTCTGTGTTTCTTTCTTTTTTCAGCAGTGCCCCCATTGCACCCTAATGTTTCTCTAATTCTATTTGAACAATACACTCAGGGATGCCAGCTGGAGAGAACAAACAAGTCTTAAAGAAGCAACGTAAAAGGGGACCTATTATGCTCATTTCCAGCTCTGGATTTCTTATTCCGGGACTAAATTAGAGTGGCTTTGCGTTATCCACAGTTCAAAAAAATCCAGATTTATCTTATACAGGCACTTTATGCAGCCCTTCAGTTTATCCTCTGCCTGAAACAAGCCATTTTAATCTTCATCCACACTTACATGCTTTCATTTTGTTCACACTACTCTGGTGTTTTAGGACCCAGAAAATGGAAATTATGCTACATTCACTGAGATATTCTTTTTTTTATATCATTGCAGAATGTCATTTTGCATTGTTGAATATTGTGCAGCTCTACTCTGCAGTATTTTCTACAACTATGCAATCAACCTCCTGTTTCATGTTAGCACTGGCACCTTCATGCCCAGTGTACATGAATGGTCATGACATATTTGTTTTCAGGCTTGTTACATTGAAACGCTAAAGCTCATTCTGCACCGTTTGAGAATTGAAATGCATTAGGGTTGCAGAAGCCTCAGTTCCTTTTTCTTTAAGGCCCTCCTCCCTAAAAGCCCACTTTCTTCATCTAATGTGTTAATTAGTGACCTACACAGATTGCAGTCGGTGGATTGTGTCACTTTTGAACTAAACTAGGCTAACTGTGTCTCCCTTGCAGTCTGTTTTTTGCAAAAATGGGTATTTCACTTCATTTATTCTACCTCATAAGTGGTTTGTTTTGGAGATAATTTGGCAGGACAGTGTATACATTCCGGCACTCTCAGTGTTTTTACCTTCTCAGACTTACACTTGCCAAAATTGAGGCATAAAAAAGTCTCTGGGAAAGCCAAGAACATAAAAGAACTGATCATTGTTACAGCATCCATACAGCCGATGCCTCCTTTCAAGGTGAATCATAAGAAATTTTGATGCTGTTTATTCAGAAGTGAGCTGTTTTCTGACAGGTTGCTTGCTGCCTGCCTCGGGGGCATCATGCTCTTGAGTTATCAGCGTGACGATAGACCCATCTTAATTACTCTCAGATACAGCACCATAATCTGTCATTGTCAGGCTGATCAAGACTGTGCAAACCAAGCACCAAGACTCATTCACCCAAACCAGAAGCCTATTGATTACTTCTCATACTTGAGTCATTGCACTACAGAGAGACATGGGAGGCAATAGAGCTAATGGAAGGGGGAAACTCAAAGTCACATTGTTTACATCTAAGATGACAGGTGAATGTATTTGAAAGGAAATATGGGCTTGATCCATTGGCTCCCAAATAGCAGTCTGTCTGTAGCTAACAAGGGAAGTAAACCCCGAGCTGCTAAACAATCAGCCGCTCTGCAGTTCACATGGTGAGCTCAGTGCACGACAGCTTTTCTATTTCTGAATCAAATCCACGTCCAGAAAGTGCAATTACTCTTTTGGTTTTCTGAGTAGCTTTTGAAGCAGTTTCTCACTAACTGCTAATTTTTCTTTGAGCCCTGGATTGTGGGGGAATAGTTTCCATCGACACGACCTTCAGTAAAATCATGGCTTTCTTAGTCTGCCTGCTGATTGTATTGAATATTTGAACACCCAATTACAGGGACTGTGTAGCATGTATTTTAGCTTCAATAAGATGCAAAACACGGTATTGTACCTGTAAATGTTAGTATTGTTGGTGCAATTGGAACTCATAAAACACTTAAGACACAGAGTAGGTTGATGCAACAAAACAGGAATCTAGATTCTTGTGTGTTTCAATTTCACCAATTAGTAAAAATCCCAAATAGTTTATTTAAATTCGATTAAAAGGAGCCGAATGTTTAAAGAGAATATCACATATCTGCATCCTCAGTTGGATTCCCAGCTGAGGAGCCTATGTTGCATATCCCCTTTCTCTTTCTCTCTACATCTCCTGTCACTCTCTACTGGCTCTCAAATAAAGGGAAAATGTCAAAAAGATTAAGCTTCTGATTTAGATTTTTTTTCCCAACATGACTTTGTTTGTTTTTGAATCACTGATAGACTTTAAAGACTAAAAGGTGACCAAAGAGTTGCAACCAAAGCCTGCAGAACATTGAAGGAAATTTAATTGCAAAGTTTGTTCCTTCACTTAAGACATTTATTAAATATTTAACTAACCACTTCTTATTTGGTTTATGTTTTCTCTCTAATTATGTGAGTACATAGGTATATTTTCTCTCCTTTGTTTTCCCAGTGGGGTCTAACTGTGGTGTTGAGTCTCCGTTAATGAGCTATGGGCCTTAATGGAGTCAACAACGCACGTTTCTTCCCTTTATGTGTTGATGTGTGTTTTGTTTTGGTCCTTCTACTTTAAAGCACTTTTCCTATTAAAAGATTTGAACAAGTTACGTTGTACAAAATAGTTCTGCTGCTACTCACTATAGATGGATCTAAGTAGCGAACCTCCATTAATGCTTTTCATTTGTCAAGATAAGCCGATTCCACATGTCAGATTTTCACTCAAGTTAATTCTTTCATCTCTTCCTCATTCTTTGTTCCACCAGTGTACCAATTCTGTGAAAAATGGAAGAGCAGTTATATTTGCATATATAAATATACTCAAAAGTGCACTATTTTTAATGTTGTTTTTTGAAATCTGCTCTGAAGTTTCCTAGCTTTTAATTTTTTTTTTTTTTGTGAGATGCCACACCCATCTCATCTGACAGTCTCCTGCTAATTCTGGCAATAGATGTGTTTTTCACTCCTCCACTGTGAACATATATAGATCCACTCAAAACCATTATTATATGCTGAGCAGATGAACACACAGAATCAGACAAAGTTATATGCAAATGTCTCCAATTTCCTGTCTGTGTCTGACATTCAGTGTTGTATAGAACTTCAATTATAGCTGATGACATCAAACATGTATGACAAGCGTTTATTCCAAAGAAGATGCTGGTTTCTACACTCCTCGGCTGTTTTAAGTTGTAATATTTGCCTTGCATTTCTGTATATATTCACTACATACCGCCTAATTTACATATTTGCAAATTAGAAGCTACAGTAGCATTGCCATGGCAACTCATAAAAATGCAATAGATCAGAAGATGTATGCAGGAAAGAGGACAGAATAAAACAATAGCACCTCTGCACACCCTTCCAGCGAGTTTAGTGACAGCTCTCCAGCAAGAAGGACCTTAGTCTTTGTGGTTTACGAGCAGAAATCCATACTCGAGTGTGCACACAAGCTCAGGCACCAAGTGACGTACATTCCTCTCAGAGAGAATTGCTTTTATTTCTTTGTGCTCTTTTTCTGCAATCAGGTCTAATTTAGTTTTGACAGCCCATAAATTTAATTGTTCATTGTAAAGCCCATGCCCCCTCTAAAACTGTTCCAAATGGTTTTCTGTTATCCTCCGAGGCAGAACACATGCCAGCGCTCATTAGCACAGAGCTACTGTTTACAAAGAAGGTTCAGCACCTATCTTCTTTCGGCTTTTTCCTTTTAATGTGCCTCTGTGTTAAAAGAACAAGAATGATCCAGCTCCAGGACAAAGCGGTTTGCATTAACTGGTGGAATGTGAACCTTTGTGTGCACAGACTGAACTTTGCTCTGTCCTTCGTGTTGTGTATGAACCGTATCTGGGGTTTTTTTCGTCCTGTATAGGCCTCAGTGTTGCTCCTGGCAGTCCATTCACTGGAGGTTATAGTGGCTGTGTGCACTGGATGCTGTTTTCCTTTTTCTGAACTGTGAGGGTACGTGACACAAAAGTTTGCAGTCTTGAGAGTCGTTTTGCTGGAGTTTCATAAAGAGGATCATTATTTGTGACTTGTAAACAGGATCATTATTGAAATTGTCACTTTGTGCAGCCATAAATTCACTCCCAGTTGGGCAATAGTGACTTAGTTCCGTGCAGATTCAACCAAATCTAATTGAATGCTCCTTCATGATAATTTAAATGGAAAATGGGAAGACAAACTGCAAAAATTAAACAACAGTTTTGGCTTTATGTGCTGCGTGCAGTGTTATTTAAAAACTGTGTGTCTAGTTAATATCCTGGCTTTCAATGTGCAACTTTCATCGCCTTTGGCAGTTTATTTTGCTTGCCGCATGTTTCCACTTGCAACGCCTTTGCACCCGGGATGAATTTCCTCTTGGGAGAAACTCCTCTGAACTCTCCACACATTGTCAAACTCCACATCAGGGCGGGGAGAGAAATGCTTTTAAAAGCGATGAGAGCAGCTCATATGATTGACCCTGATTGTAACCAGCTCCCAACACTCTCACTGATAATGTATGATAATAGCTTCCTTCTAATTCCACCCTGTTTTCATGTGCTGCATGGGTGAGCCCTGCACACTTTAGAAAAAAAAAGAAGAAAAATGTCACAGAGAGAGACCTTACAGCTCAAATCACTAACACTGTTCCAACTTTAGTAGAAGATTGTGTGTTGGTGCAGGACCTCCTGGTTCATGATAAGAAGCTGATTTAAAAAGCATAGTTTGAGAGTGCGTTCTGGCACAGAAATACTTCGCTGGAAACACAATTGTATCCTGCTTCAGATGAGTGATGGGGCTGATTTGGTTTAAGTGTATTCAATTCAATTCAGTTTTATTTATACAGAGGGATCTTCACACAGTAAAGCACAGACCTCACAATGTTGCAATCTTAGGTGCTTGCACTTGAATATTTAAGTATTCACCGAGGACACTTGGTTCAACTAATTTGTCAAATGAAGTTTTAAAAGAAAATACACTTTGAACACAAATGAACGTCCTTTGCCACTTTCAATAAGCTGCCACACTAAATGAGTAACTTATATTTTTATTAATTTTTGAAATAAAATACAGATTTTGCTTTGCATCTTGGTGGAATGCATCTCAGTGAAGAATATGGAGGAAATATTTTCACTGCTTTCACTGCTCTGTGGTCTAAACTTGCCAAATGGAAAGTTTTGTTTTGTCAGCAGAAGTCAAACTTAGCGGTGTATAAGAAACCTCTGAGGAAGACAGAGTCGCTCCAGTCTAAAAACAGATATCAATAAATGTAAACAGCGCTGGCCTAGGGATGTCATTAAAAAGAATAGCATGTCTAGACCTCATAAAACCAAAACATACTGTTATTTCGAAGCAGCAGGAGTTATTGCCTGTGAGCACTAAGATGACATCCATCAATTTAGGGTTTTATTGGAAAATGTAGATTGGCTGCTTGGGAGATGTAAATGATTTACTTAGCATAAAGTTTTGCTTGAACAGGCAGGGAGATAGTGTAGTTAGCGAGGGCAGGGAAGTATGCGTGTGACAAAGGCGGTTTTGAAGCAAAAGCTGATTTCCCAAGCCTGAGAGAATCACGATCGGTGCATGAATAAATAGGCTGGACCTGCACGACGTGGATTATTCTGGTTCAAATATCAGTAGACTTAAGGGCTGTCAAATGGCATACATGTGTAATAGGATTGTTGTACATGATTTCATTTTGTCACTTGTACCCAAATGTCATATCTTCTAAGGTTTACGCTGATTGTTTCTCACTGTGTGCACAAATTACTGTTATATTCCGCCTGCCTTTTTTTTATATTGTGCATTCGGGCCAATTTGGGAGAACCTCTTCACATTTAAAATTCTTTTCATTGAATTTCAAATGATATGACGGCAAATGAAAACTTTGTCTGTAATGAAGACGGTTTATACAATAGATGTCAGGGCCCAGATGAATCACTATTAACTTCATTACTGCCTGTCAGTGCAATGTGACAATATGCAATATGCGGCGTGACAACAAAACCTGCATAAATTAAATTAACATGAGAAACATTTTCAATTTGGTGCGTGGAAGTTTGTAAAATTCCATGCTACATTTTTGAAATGCTGGAGCTTCAAAGTACAGAGCATTTGCATTCAGCTGTGTATCACTCTGACATGTTGGCCTCATCTTTCAGTAAATCTCAAATCTACATTTATTCAAATGTGTTCAGTGCGGTGAAGGTTGACACTGCATAATCCATCAAAATGTTCCATTTGAAGAGAGGGGCTGGAATTATTTGAATCATCAGAAAGCAGCCTTGCTTGTGGTGAAGCGGTCGATATTAGCGTGGAAGCCGCTGAAAGTTTTAACCCACAGAACAAACAAACAAAAAAAGATCTAAATATATTGATATATATGGCATGAAATCACTTGAACCGAAGTCGCGCTGAAGCCTTTTCTCCCAGACTGACCTGGTCTCTCTCATTTCCAATTCTGCTCCGCATTTCTACCAGCAAAATATGGTAAATAAAGTATTTTGTGTCAGATGCAGTTGTGAAATGAAAGAGGGGTTTAGGTCATTATTGGGAGCATTGAATGTCTTTTCTGTGAAAGAAATCAAAGGAAATACCATCATATGCCACATCTGGGTTTGAGAATTTTGTATTTTTTCGGTCGTAAACATTGTCAGTGCGTGATCTCTGTAGAAGCAGATGTGTTAATAAAAATGAAGTCGCCTGGCTTTTCACATTCTCAGCAAAAGTAAAAAAAATCCTTGCAATTTAGATGTTTCTGAATCACAAAAGGTGGTTCATAAACACCTAAATTTCATGTTCATGAAGTTGCGTGTACAAGTTGAGCTGTTAATTTTTTGCTCCCTCGTACTGTAATTTTTCTCAGTCACGGTTCAGGGTTTATATTTAGAGCTGTTTCTTTTTGCCTGAGATCACAGCTTCAGTTGGTATTTTGGAACCGTTACTGCAGATTGTAATGATGAAAACAGCACTGAAACTTTCAAGTCAAATAAAGCATTTGTCATAAATACTTGATGTCCCTATCTACAGCATATAGAGTAAATAATCAGTCCTTATGTCCACATAAAAAAAAACTCTTTTTTGAAATGTGTAGCTTGTTTTGCTCATATATACTCAATATTTTAGTTGTATAATCGATTAGAAACAGTCTTACATTTGCCACAAAGTGCTTGTGTACACTCTGCATTGTTACAGTAAAAGTGTACGGATGAATACTGAAGAGAACAAGGAAGATGTGTTGCAGTAGTTTTCTTTTCAGTGACTTCAGTCAAGGTTGCGGTTCAGCCTTATGTATTAAGTGATGTTCACATTCATACACGCATCAGCTCTTCACCGCATGTGTGTATGGCAGAGCTGGGAGGCTGTTTTTTTTTCCTCCGTCCCTGTGTCCAGTCTCAAGGTTGGAATGTGTGGTAAGGGACGCATGTGTAAAAAATTAATTAAGCAGCATTTTTCTGTGCTTCAGCTAAGGTCAAAAATGTACCCTCTCAGTCTCAGTCACACCTCTGCACCGTTTTATAGATGAAAATGGAATTTTGTTGAATAAATACAACTTCACTGGCTTTGACACAGAAGCAATTACCAATCTTGACCAGTTTGCCACAAGATTTGTTTAGAACAACCTTGTGTTTTCATTATCAGCTGACACAAAGGACCGAACAAAGGCATCCTCGTGCCAAATCCAATTTGACTGAATCAAGTTAATGAAGCACTTTTAGTTTATACTTAGACGTCCAGAAATCTGACAAGTTCGGTCGATTTCATTTATATGGCCGGAATCATGAGTAAAGAGCAGAAATCTACTCTTTAATTGAGTAGTTTGACATTTTGGAATGTTGGGCACTGTAAAAACAAATCCACAGAATCTACTCTCAGTATTAAGTCCCTACATTTAATAGCTAGGACACATCAAAGGACATTTGATAAAGTGTGCCTAATTAATACTACTGAGGTGTAAAATGCAAAATGATCTGGCTGCACCTCACAATAGTACTCTCTAAAAATAGTGGGAAAAAAAGACTAATTTACCAATAAAACTAGCAGAGATACTTTACTGCACAATCTAGATCCTGAAATGCAGGGTAAATGACAGGCCGATACCAGCAGGATACATGCGGTGAGTCAGACTACCTCATACATTCCTCATCTGCTTGTAAAAACAGAGTCGTATATACTTTTGATTTGTAAGGGCACATAATTTAGCAGGGATAGTACAGACATGTTCACCAACTACTATCAAAACATTGTGATGAACGGTGACTCACCCTTCATAGAGATCACTGAGCCAGCAAGAGTTTCCTTTTTCAGCTCGTTTTGTTAAAGACCCCCCTGTGATGAAAATCAAGGTTTTTACCTTGTTAACATATCCATATGGTGTTTCTTTTGTATATGCTGTCGTAAGCAAAAGTGGCAGTCAGTGAGCAGCAGCGGGTGGTGGACAGGTGGCTGGAGAAAGACACAAAGACTTCATAGATGCACATAATCTAAAGGAGGCAACTGTGCAGAGTTACATCTGAGACATTTTAAGGCAGGAAGCGATTATTTTCATTGACAGAACTGAGTTTTTAGGGGTTTAATCAATGACTACAGAGGGATGTTAGCAACACAGAGAGCATCATTCTGAACAAATATCTGTACTGATACGGGGGTTGTCATCAATCCAGGAACTCTCTGGTGTCACAGCTTTGCTAATCTAACATGAAGGTATATAAAACACAGCTTGAGCAACTGAACTGCAAACATAATGGAGCAACATGGAGCAACCAAGTATAACAGTTGCTCTATATACCATTTTGTTTTGTGCATTTTAAATGTGTTTCCATACTTGTCTCCTGTCTGCTCTGCACAGCCTGCAGTTCAACCCGTTTAGTGGAAAAGTCCATGAATTTTTGTGACATGACTGTTGATCACAGCTGAGTCACGCTTGCAATGATGAAATTCAGATTTAATTCTCTTTTCTTTTTCTTTCTTTCTTTTTTTTTTTTTACAGGATTTAACTCATGAAAATGCTTCATTTTGGGCAAATTTTCATATACGACATGTAGGATAAAGTGATATTGATGAAATACCATGATTTTAAGCTTAGATTTGATTACATTTACAAATGAAATGGCACGTCACAGATTGTTAATTAAAGGACTGTTGGATAGTTTAAAAAATTCAATGAGTATTTCTGTTTTTACAGTTTCCTGCTGTGATAAAAGGTGTAATTTGACCATTTTTAAAAACGATGACATGCATTTCTAACCTGCCGGTGAGTTTTGCGGTCCAGAGGGTTAATCAGTATAAGTAGTTGTCATTACTTATTCAGGAAAGGCTAGATTTACTTAAAGAATTGTCAGACACCGGAGGCAATACTGATTAGATCAATGTCTTGCAGTATATTTACGATATTTTTATTTATGTTTAAGTTGTTACTGGGAACAAATTGGTGGAATTTATTCATTATTATTTAATTCACTTGCTCACTAATTTGCTAAAATTAGAATGATGTGGATGGGTTGTATTTACCACTCTCTAAAGTTAATTTTTACAGGTTATGCTTATTTTTTGTTGAGTGTTAGATAAGAACATTAACACCACTCTCAGATTTGTCCGTTGTATATGAAAATACATCATAATAACTAGGAGCAGGGGTGTGCAGGACAGGAGACATGAAAAAATGCATGAAAAATATGGATCAGAGCATGTATCTGTGGAATCAGATCTGTTTGTCTTGTAACTGTGCAGAAAGTGCAGCCTGGAGACGGTTTTGTTTGTCAGGAACAAGGATAAAGTTTGAACATATTTATTTTCCACACATGTATTTAAGCTATTTATACATTCAGTGAATGTCACCCCTGCAGAATGAAGAGACATTTGTTGTCTCTTTGACTCGATTACTCGTTGATTAGCAGCACAGGTAGATGAGAAAAAGCAAGCAGAGGGAACTTTCATGGTTACTCGGATGACACATCGAGCCCATGGCTGATGAACTGTTGACTGACAGTCGGCGAGGCCCTCAGGGGAGCAGCTGTCTGTCAAAATATATTGTAAGTGTAAGTGACATAATTAGGGAAATGCTGTCACCTTGTGCTTATGTAACATGTAAAGTTTGAAATAATATATTCATAGTAAACAAACTATTAGCGGGATGGGGCAACATGTTTTGTCCGGTGATTATGCATATGTTTTCCCCGGCACACAAGCATGTCAGACAAACCAACCTTATGTTTGTTTTTGTCTCCGGCCATCGCTCTTTGTGTTGAGTAGGTCACTTTGGAATATTCATCACCTCTTATGACATCAACCCTCCGTTGCAATTTGCAGTGAAAAACATCTCACTCTCCACTCGGCGGCCAGCCCTAAACCAGCTCGGGCCATCAGGAACCCACAATGGCATAATTATGGAGTATTAAACCGTCACAGTGACACATCAGTCAGACAAGATATGCAAAATGCCAGCGAGACCTACTTGGTTTACCCTTACTCTTGTCAGAATGGCCTGAAAAATGGAGGTTTGTTTGCCGCTGGATCATAATTACGATTGGTATTTATGAGACCCATCAAGCTTTCAGTCAAGACGAGCTGCGTTTGAAGGTGACTCCGGGATGCATCACATCAGACTGCGGACACAGTGAAACAAGGCTTTCAGACAAGCTGTCTCCTATCACCAAGCCTTTTAAATCATCATCACTCTGGCCAGCTGTATGATAGTTCACATGATATATCACCTGTTAGAGCTGCAGCATACGCACCACCAGCAGACAGTGACAATGAGTCTGGCAGCAGGTTTCCAACAGTCACCGTTGTTTTGGTCCTTCTGTTTCCTCTTATTAAGCTATTGCTTCCATGCTGTTGAGTTAAGTGTCACTTACACTGCCAGATAGGGTTTAGGTGGATTTTTCTCTTTCTTTTCCTTATTCCCCATTTCTGTCCTCTTCGTTGTTGCAGTGATGTGGTCAGTTGAATTTTTCACGGCTTCAATCAGCTTGAAGCAGCTTGTTAGACTGAAGATTCTGACAGGGCTGTGATGCTGCTGTCCGTCCAAATGTCGTTCAGCTAAAGCTCAGCTGTCTGTACATTTACACAGTCTGAGTAAACTCGCTATTGGTCATAGTCAGAATGAAGGAAACACTTTCTTTTTTTCTTTTTTCTTTCTCGTGCGGTTTTGTCTATCAAAGCTGTTGTTCTGTTCGTGATAACATTCGCACTCACAAGCTGAAATGTTGACATAATGACACTGCTAGACAGACACTGTTGTTTGTGAGAAATTAGGTGGTATTTTGGGCTTTTTTGGGGGGGGGTTGACAGTGGAGAGATGGCAGGAAGTGAGGGCGAGAGAGGGGGCATGACATGCAACAGAAGTCTTAGAGGCTGTTGCAATCACGCCATCAGCATCATCAGCATCTTAGACCTCGAGGCAACCGATGAAACTCGTGGTGAACCAATAATGAAATATCATATTTTCCTGACTTTTTAGTGCAAATGTCACCTTTTATGCAGCATTTTCTACATGGAACTGTTGAAAATGTCTCCTACCAAGCTGACATGATGAATTGTTGAAATTATTGTTTATGAAAGTTTGATTGAGAAAGCTGCTTTTTTTCATGCATTTGTCATATTGTGCTGTACGTCTGTTTCAGAAAACATCCTTATTTATGTATCTGCGTGACAGTTATTCCACAAGCGTTCGTATTTGCTTTCAGCTGCAAATATAAGCAGTTTAGATGAAATGATTAAGCTGGAAAGTCATTTAGATTCTGTCAGATTTCCTGTATGATTGTGCCATGACTTCATTTGTAAAGCTTTTATTTTTTAGCAGTTTTGTTGGGTCCACATATCTCAATATTTAAGCTGCTTTTCTAATTTTATGTCTAATGCATAAAATATCTAAACAAAACAACTGAAATGTAAAAACAGGGATTTTTAAGGAGCAGTATGGCATTATTCTACTGTATGCATTTCTTATTGTCAGCTATTCCCATTTTATTCAAGTAGTAAAACGATTACAAAAAGCTGAACAACTAAGTGAAAATGGCAATAACAAGGCACACATTATTATTATTAACATCTACAGTGTATTTTGAGTTACTCCCATTTATATTATCCTGCTATCATAAATACCTAAATGTTTATTAATCCAACTTTCAAAATAATATCCCAGAAATCGACTTTTTGCTTCTACTCGAGAAATGTTTGCTCCGATTTGAACTTGCTCAGCAGTTTTCGGAAATTACCCTGCCTTTTTTTTTCAAGCAAATGATTTGTGACTGGTTTTTAAAGATTTATGTCATCTGTAGGAAAACGACGGGGCCACAGACGAGGAAGGGAAGCTGGAAAAGTATTGAACTACTGAATAAAACAAATGTATTTTTTTTATGGGTTTCACTGGCAATGGCAAAAATCATAGAGTCCTGCCAGTTTTATAGTTTGAGCTCATATTCTGAGTAAGCTGTTTACACGAACATTTGTCTTCATGACACCCAGTGTAACAGCAGAATAATTAACAGAATATTTATGTGTGGTCTGACTAAAGAAATCTGCTTGGTTAAAAAAAAAAAGAAACTATGAAAGATATGGCTGCCAGCTTCTAACAGAGGGAAGAGATTTCAGTAGTAACAGTGGATCCCAGTAGTAACACTAAAGAACTGTGTGATGCCAGATTTTTTAAAATTAAAAACAACAAATTGTTTCTCATACATGGAGTGTGAATTTTATCCAGGGGAATATTTATAATTTATATGATAAACTGCTACCAGGACAGCAAGAATCCCCAGCTCATGTAACAGAACCTGCTTGTTCTTCTTTTTTTTTTTTTCCTTTTCCTTAGACCCTTTCTCTTTGGTTTCTTTCTCTGTATGTGCCACAGCCACTTATTACAGTTGGAGGGCAGGTGTGTCTGGCCTCAGCTGGGCATTATCCTGGCCCAGATTGTCCTTGGACCCCCATGTCTGTCTTCTGACCTCGACTGCGGCAGCCCCATATATCACCGGCTATTCTTAAAGCCATCCTTACCACTGATTAATCCACTTTAGTCTGATTCCGAAATGATCAAAGGCAGAGCATCAAAGCATTTTATGGAAATAATTACTCACTCATTAGCCATATGTTTGACAAGTATGCCCTCCTGGCTTTGGAAAACCTCTCTATAAATCATAAACACAGATCTGACAAAAGGGAAATGATGAAATGATGAAAGATACATCCTGACTGAGAATCAGCGACATTATATTATTGATGGATTACAGAGCAAGCCGTCATAAAATAGCCCAGTCTTTTTACTTGATGTATGACTGGCCGAGAATATATTTTGGGTCATCTTTGCTGCCACCATATTTCTTCACGGACCATGTTGCAGTCATCATTATCAGTCTGACCCACTCCGGGGATTTTTTTCCCCCCGATTCAAACACCCAGATGTCAACACATACAGCTTGTTATAACCGAAACAATCTAAACAAATGATCTCACCGGCCACCTAAACATGTTTTCCCTCCACATAATATGAAGATGATATGTGCCCCCTCCACCCCCCTCCGATCCAGCCACCCACTCTCCATCTCCTCCTGTCTTCCTGGGCGATCTCCCCAGGCTGTGAGGACAAGACAGGACAGGAGAGGATAAATTACAGCCACGGAGCCCCGGCTCTCTCTCATGCTTTCATTTGCACCAGCAATTAATCAGCCATCACTGGAGAGCTCTTGCATGTCAGGCTGAGGATTTTATTAGGGATGTCCTTTATGGGCCTTAATGAGACTTATGTCTTCCTTGAGTATTTCATTTGCTGCACATAGCTTGGCTGCTTGTAACCTTGAGGTGAGGATTTTTTTTTCCTCTCTAAAACAGTAAAGCTTGGCAGGGCTTTGTTATTCACCTCTCCATGATCTTGACTTGATTTGCGCTTTCATCCACCGCCTCCCATCACTGCTACAAATCCTCCTGTCTTGCAGTTATCTAATTTTAGATACAATTAGGCCTGATTTGTTTTGTTTATTCTGACATCCTTTCCTTCTCGCTCCGGTTTTGAAATGCAGCACTAAGTGCATTATTGAAAATGTGGCAAATCGCCCTCTGTTTTTGTGAAACGCCGAGATAGACGGTGGCGCGGCTCAATAACTGCTTCAGCTTGATTAAAATGAAATGTGCAGGGCTTGATCACACATTATTATTGTCATCACTTTTATTGTTGCATTGACGTAAAGGATGGGCCTCCACATGAACACACATTACTTGAGATTTTTTTTATTTTTTCTGTGCTCTTCTCACTGCTCTGAGGTGGGCGGGACTCACATGGGAAAAGGTGACGCCACGTACTTTCATGCATCAACCAGGATTTAGCAACTTTAAAAGCAAAATAAGATGCTAATTGTCAAGTTGTTTCCTCACATTGTTGAACCACAATATGGTTAAATTGTGGTTAAAGTCAAATCTTCTTCAACCACACCCACACAGTCCCAAAGAAGCAGATTAGCTTAGTTTTTTAGTGTGTTAACAAGTAATAATATGTCGTTTTCTTTAAGGATTACTTTTTAGAGGCATTTTTGAGTTCATTTGGCAGTGCACAGTAGAGAAATATCAACAGAAAATGTGAGTAGAAAGAGCAGAAGAAGCAATCGGGGCTTTTTTATATCGTTTGCATCCCAACCACTCAACCATTCGGTCACCCCAGATTTACTTTTAAGACTTCATCTTAAATTGTTGCGTGTTTACTTATATGGATATTTGATGCCATGTGTGGATGACTTTAATATCTGATTTTCTGAAAAAACTGTTATTTTGAAAAACTCAGAAGTTAGTTTAACACTTACTGTTGAAGTCTTAACCATCTGGATCAAAAAAAATATTCCATCTGCTGAACAATAGCAAACATTTCTCACGTCCCGAGTTGTTTTCTCTAATTCAGACTAAACTTAGAGCCAGACATAACATATTTTTGAGCTCATTACTTTTTTACAAGAAGATACTAAATTAACCCCCTTGAACCTCTGGGAGTTGTCTGCTCCTGTCACATTTTTTTACTCACTGTTGGTCCATTTTTCACTGCAATATGAAGTCCTGTACCTCTTTTGAAACAGCACAACCATGGTTAGAAGTAGAGAAAGCTCAGCAATGTATTTTGTGCAGTGTAATAAAATTACAATGCTATAACTCCTAAAGAAAGAACAAAATTAAGGTTAAATTCGTTTATGTATTTAAAAAAATTAAAATGTGGTATCAACATGTACAGCATTTTTCCATGTGAGAGAAGAAGTGGTGACTCTACATACCTTAGATATACATTTTTAGTTGGTTTACATACTTGTATCCCACTTGCTTTATGTAAACACAGCCTGCAGTTCAGCCAAGAAGTGTTCGATTTTTTTGTCAAAAGACTATGGGATGTAGCATTGTCATTAATGGGTTCATGATTGTGGACAGAATTTTGAGTTTTTTACCCAATTTGGTTGGTGCAAATGCCCTAGTGGTGGTGAAATTTGAAGCCAGATTTGTAGAATAAAGTGATCTTGATGGTAGTAACATGGTTTTAAGCTCAGATTTGGTCAGGTTTTTCAATGGAACAGCACGTCATAGATGGCAACGACTGTCAGAAAGGTAAAAAATCTGATGATAATTTGTGTTCTTACAGCTTCTACCTATCATAAATGGAATCTTTTGGCTATTTAAAAACAAAAACATAATATGCCTGTCAAATCGGCTGGTGGGATCCATGGAGTTAAAAATGTCATTATGAGTTGTATTAATGCTTTCTCCAATATTAACTATTTTCATACAGAATATCAAATGTGCTGTATTAAAAAAAAAAAAAAAAGAAAAAAGCAAGTACTTGCAGTATGTTGGTCTGGCATGCTGGATTAGGCTATACAGTTGCACCTTAACATTATAATCTGTAAAAGCATTGTTATGTTTCTTTAAAGTGGGACTGTATGAGGTATATGCCAATATTCAGTGTATTTCTTGCAGTAAATGACAGAATGTCCCCATTAAGCTGTAGGTTGTAGCTTTGTCAGTAAAGGCGTCGTAATTGTGCACAGGAGCACAGAAGTTTGTGTTTTTACCTAATTTGTTTGGTGCAAATGTCTTATTTTTGGTGAAATTTAAACCAGATTTGTAGAATAAAGTGATTTTGATGATAGTAACATGGTTTTAAGCTCAGGTTTGGTCAGGTTTTTCAGTGGAACAGCACGTCACATATGACAATGACTGTCAGAAAATTGAAAATCTGGCTATTCTTTCTGATTTCACAATTTCTGCCTATGAAAAATGGCATAATTTTGCCTGTTTTTAAAAAACACAATTTGCCTTTCAGACCTGCTGGTGGATTTCGGGGCTCCGAGGGGGTTAAAAATGTCATTATGAGTTGTATTAATGCTTTCTCCAATATTAACTATTTTCATACAGAATAGCAAATGTGCTTATTTTTTTTAAAGCAAGGACTTACAGTCTGGCTTGCTGGATTAGGATAAACAGTTGCACCTTGACATTACAATCCTTAAAAGGATAGTTCAGTTTCTGGGGGTTGTATGAGGAACATGCCAATATATATTCAGTGTATTACTTGCATTAAATGACAGTCAGCTCGCCCTCGGATTGGAGAAGCAGACAGGAGGACTGACAAGGAAGGTAAGCGATGCACTGCTGAGGACGGGGTCAAAACTTGTTTTAGCCACCTAAAAAAAATAAAATCAATATCAGTTTAAGTGTACGCTATATTTAGAACATTTTCCCTGCTTTACCTTGCTGTCAGACAGTGTACACTTAAGGTGATATTGAATATTTAAGGTGGGCTTCTTCCAGGTGGCTAGTTTGTGCCGTTGACGCTGTCCACAGCAGTGTACTGCTTAGCTTGCATGTTTACTGCTGTGAGCTTCTCCAAACTCCACCGTTTACTGTAAGGTGATACACTACCTATTGATAAGTGCCCCATGCAACGCTCCTTCAAAGAAACCCAACTATCCCTTTAAGATCTCCGTCCTGGCTGACATGACACCTGCGGTTGCCATGGTAACAGCACAAGTGCAGTTTAATGCAACAGCAAGCCCTATGTCAGGAATACAACAGAAGAGCTTTTGTGTTTACAGTGCAACCCTAACAAACTGGCATTTTAACAAAATTGTTTTAATAAAGATGTAAGTCAATAATAATTACAGCTGCAATCTGATGTTATGCTGCACGCAGCAGGAGCCGGAGCAAAGTAGGTTATCTAGCTGAGGAGTTTTAGGTGTGCAAGTCCGTCGTGTGAAACTCGCTGTGGCTGCTCCTTCGTGCTCAATTACTTCACTGCAATGTTTAAAGCTGATCAGCTGGCAAAACAAATGACAAAAAATGACTTTTTAGATTAGCATTTTGATGCAAAGTGACAAAGACGTTGCATAAATGTTGCTTCTGACTAGTAAAAGTTGCTTGTAATTCACTAGTTGAATTGATTTGGATTCGCAGTAACTGCAAAAAACAGCAAAGTGAGGCTGAAATCAGGGGATCGTTTTAGGAGATATGAATAATAACTATGAAGGAGATAATGAATGCAAATGGCCACAACTGAAAAATATGACCATATAAAGTATAAAAAAAAGTGTTATTTCATGAAACTCTCCAAGGTTATGACCTAAGAAAAGGGTTAAAAACCAGCATTTAACTTAGTTGTGTTTGTGTGTACGTACAGCAGGAAGACTACTTTCTCATCCAGATGGTTGTTCCAGATTCTTACCTTCAGAACAGCAGTAAGTGTTGTTTAAAGGACCATCTGAGCATTTCGAAGATCACTTCAAAATCAGATGCTTACCTCAGTGACTCATAGAGCCAGAGAGCAGTTTTAGCACTGCTCGTGGAACAAATAAATATTAGATAAAATGCTGTTTAGCTGAATCACAGCACAGTGCTAACTTGCAGAAGGGCAACTGTATATTTTTCTGAAGAAAATACAAGCAGAGGGCGATTTTCTCCTGTTGTCATTGTGGAGTAGATTGTGAGGCCGCCTGTGCTGCTGTGGTGTGTGTGTGTGTGCGTGCGTGCGTGCGTGCGTGCGTGCGTGCGTGCGTGTGTGTGCGTGTGTCCAAACAGCGTCGAGCTACAATCGCAGTGAATAAACCTCGGTAGTGGGCGTCACCCGGTTAACCCATAACCACAGAGTCAGGCAGTAAGAGGATATGGAGGCCATCTGGTAGCATTTTTACAGTATGGTGTGGCAGTTTGCCCATGTGTGCTACAGGAAGGGTCGTATGACGGTCATGAAAGAGAGAGGAGCTCTGGAATCCTCCAAGGACGCCGACATGAATATTCTCAATCCAATTTTCTGGGTCAGACGTAAGCTCAAGAAGAGTACATGACCTGACCACATCTGTCACCAGGTTGTGCAGCGTGAATGATCAAACTGTACGACCTTTAGAAAACTTAAATGATTTCTTAGCACTTCTTTAAGCTGCTTTTTGCAGGATGTGATGAAGCCCTATGACGAGGGACAGCTTTAAAGTTACAGTGGCTGCCCTCCTTTTTTTTTTGCTTTCAAAGACACCATATGTTAATAAGTAGGACATTTTACTGGGCTGCTAGAAAGTTTTGGAAAGGGTTTGAGGAACTGAGCTAAAACTGAGAAGTGAATATCGTTATTGCACAGATGAAAGAAAAACAAGTCTATGATCACTGGTAACAGTTTATAGCGTGGCGGTTATTTTTAAAGAGTACAATTGCATTTTTGCTTGTATTTATGGCATTTTTTTTTCATTTAATAGTTTTTCTCCTGTCAGTTAATATCAAGTGCTCACAACAAATGAAGAAAACAATTAACAAATTCTATATTTGGCCTGAGCTGCCTCTGATTTGTGGAGGTTGTACGTGCAACCTGTAAATAAACTTGCAGGTACAATTGGTGCAGCAAACTGAAAAGATAACATCTCTACGTTTCCATTTTTCAGTGAATATTATTTTAAAAAAACATTCCAGTCAATCAAATATGAGACAGAAAATGATGGTACCTGAAAATAAAAGTGGAATATATTACTGTTAATAGAAAACAAATGTGATTTTTATTTGCTTATTTAAAAAAAAAAAAAAAAAATATGCAATTCACGCAGCATTTCTTGGATCATAGTGTGCCGCTCTGCTCATCCCCGTTGCACCTAAATATAGAAATGTCAAAGGTCAGCCAAAATTCAAACAGGCTTTTTAAAAAAACACAATAAAGGAAATAGATGCAACACAGTGCTAAGAGAAATTACAAAAACAAGACTCCCACGTTGAAATTTGTATCATCCACCTCCACCATCCTTTCCCTCGCTGCTTACATGGGAGTGCATATTTGATTCAATAATATACTAGTACAACACAGTCAGTACGTTTACTCCTCGTACTTACAGTACATTACGCTGATAATATTTCCAGACTTTAAAGTAAATAATCTAAATACTTCCTCCTGAGTTTGCATTTCTTTTCTATTTAATTATAACTCCAAGTGAAAGGCGAAGATTTACCCATTAAGGCCACTCATATGCGCTACATGTTTACTCAGTCCATAGAGGTGATATCCGTTATTTTGAATTATAGGAATAATTTAATGAAAAGGACACACACTCACTCACACACACTCTCTCAGACCCACACAAGTCCATTTCTCGCTGACCGCACATCGATGGCCAGCTGTGTTCCCTGTTTGACAGCCAGGTGGTTCAGACTTTGGAGCGTAGCAGCTTCAGTTAATTAAGGTTACCCATTTGGATCTTGTCAATGGCTAATTTGCAGATGAAAAAGAGTCAAAAAACTTTTTTCTTTTTTTTTGCTTCTCACTTTAGCAGCCTAAGCATTGTTTTTGTCTTCTCTAATGGCTTGGGCCTGTCAAGTGGAACAGGACTGAATGGTGCATGCAAGCCGGTCTTCAGATGCATAGATAGATAAAGTTTACTCTGAGAGCCGCGGTAGCTGGAAATCAATATTGAACTTAGACAAGCTATTTACTGTACCTTGATAATGTTTGACAGAGGCTTATCTACCTTTCTGTGTTGTAAGAGGAAATCTGCGGCCAAGGCATTTGTTTTGGAGACTGTCAGAGCATTACTGCCATTATTAGTCAAGCTAATGGAGCAGCGGAACATCATACAGCAACTATTTTGAAAATAAAGTAATTGTTTTATTTATTGTTCCAGGCAAAAATGGCAAATGTTTTCTGGATTTGGTGCCTTTCCTTGCCATGATTTACATAGAAAATTAAATACCTATGATTTGCGACCACTGATACAGTGAAATAAGCAGTCTTTTGCCATTTTATAAACAAACATTACTCAACTAACTACAAAAATAATTGCCAGGTGTGTTGATAATTAAAATAATCATTAGTTGTTCGTCAGAATAGTTCCCCAGTGATCCTTATCAAATACTTTCACTACCTTTATTTAGCATTTACAGGCAATAAATACCTAATAAATGGTTTATTACACTACACACACACAATGTAGTTGTGAGGAAACATTTGGGCATTTTTTAGTGCTTATTAATGTATTTGCCACTAAAACTCCTCCTCAGATTGACAACAATATAACATCACTATAGCCCAGTTATAGTCTGCACAAAATTGTCATCATAAATTAATAAACACTTGAAAATGCTGTTATTATAGCTGCTTACAAGCACATTACAGCGTGTTAATAATTTATCAAGTGTCTGCATGCTGCTTTTAAGTGTTAAATGTAAATTTGAATATTTACAAATGATGTGTCTTCTTCTGTTTCCTTGCTCACTGGGGAATAGCACTTAATATAAGAGAATATGTATTTCTCAGATAGAGAAACAATTGGCACTCCTCTTCACGTGTCTGAAATGACAGAATATAACATTGTCACATCAGACAATCTTGTATATTTAATATGGAGCAACTTTGTGAACCCTGCGAAGAATTTCCAGCTTTGCATTGTGTGATATTTGCTGTTATGCACCGGTTAGAATATACACCTGGAGAGTCTTCCTAGATGCCGTCTCACTAGCTCTGTATTTCAGAATTAATTATCTGTGGAGAAGTGCCACATTTCTGCTGTCTGGCTTCAGTTGAAAATAAATCATAGACATACAAATACTTACTTTAACAGGCTCGGGTAAAAGGTCTGTGGGGGGAAAAGTGAAGTGGTTGAAAAAAAATCAAGTGATCATTTTGACTTAGCAGGACTGTGAGCTTCTTTGCTTGTCTTGCAGGAAAATGAGGTGCAACCTTTTTTGCATTTTAACCCAATTAATTTGTAGTTTGAGGTGTGACAGTGGTAAGAAGCACAAGTGGAGAAGCAGAATAATCAAATGACTCCCTCCGTGGGATTTAATAAACCAGAAAGTGCTAATTTCACCTTTGATTGCGTGCGGTATTTAATGCCTAAAGAAAAGCATATCTAACGTCTCATCATGTGCCCGGTGCGCCTACTGCTTTGTGCCGCATGCATTATACTCTTGCATTGCCCTTGGCAGCAGAGAACAAACCAGAGACCGAGCAGGAGAACATGGTGGCCCACAATGTTTAGACATTGATCTTTAATAAACAAAGACGGAAAATCTCTGCAAACATTGCCGCTCAAAATACAGCAGATCAAAGCTCTTAAATGTTTTAGTGATAAATGAGGGGAACATTGATATTCCAGTCACAAGGCACACCTGTGGAGCCTCAATTATTGCCTGTAGCTGGTAGTGAAATATTAAAAAAAACTCCAAAGTGGCATCTCTGAAATGCTTATTTGATCAGTCCAGTAGCTTGAAATAATAAATATAATATGACACAGCAGCAAAAACTCACAATTTGGGAAATCTGCTGTTTCGTTGTGAAAAAAAAAAATGTCTGAAAAGATTGATCTGAATTAATTATATGTTATTCGCCCGATCATTACAGCTCTCCTTTCAACTCTGCCCTTTTCAGTAAGTTCTGCAGTCTTGCATCGAACATTATGCACACAGAGCTCCACCAATCACACATTCAGAAATCCTTTACATGATGATCTATATTCGCAGCTCAAAAACACTTATAGCCAACTTGTAAAGGGAATTTACATTTTAACTAACAGAGGCATCCACATAAAGCTGAACCTCGCAGAGCCTTACAAGATTCAGGGGGCAAATAAAGGAGGCAGACTGAGTGACTTTTCAGCACAGCCACCCACCAGCTGCCGGAACATAAATAGCAATGTATCATTATGGCTGCGCAGAGGGAAAACACCCTGTGTTTTAGTTCTTTGCGGAGGTCATGTGGCAATCGGTGGGTGTGTTCATGCAGCTCTCGCTTAGAAAAACAGGCTAAATTAGACCTTTATGGTTGCAGCCACGTAGATCCTCTGACTCCGACAATGGCGGTTATGGAGATTTTTTGTTTTTTGCTTTCTTTTTAACTCGAAGCGAACTGTGTTTCAGTGCCATTGATTGCGCTGACACTGGAAGCTGATGGAAGTGACCCTGAAATAAATTAGATTTGTCTACTTCTTATTTATGTCCCATAAATATCAGGAGATTATTATTATTTTTTCTTTTGTTTAAATGAGGTGATGGAGAAAGTAAAAAGTAAAAGATCAATGAGTCTTTCTGTTTTGTTGCACATCCTCGGCTGCAGGTTTGTCTGGAATGAGCTCTGTGGCAGATGACTCGGTGGTGTGCCCCCACATGATGCAACACTCCGCAAGTCCATAATTCTTTGAACTCGGGCTTTCATGGTCGTCTACCAAATATTGCTTTTTTTGTTCTTGTTTTGTTGCCTTTCTTTTGTTCTGGAATTTAGCCGTTTTCACAAATGAAGTGTCTGTAGATAAAAGTCGCCTTGCTATTACTTCTCTGATTAGGATCTGTATTAGTTTTGATTTTTAGATAGGATTAAATTCCGCGAATTCCAGTGCAGAGGGCTACGCTGCAGTCAGAGCCAACATGGTATATTCTTTGTTATCTTGCTTTGTGTGCTTTGATCTTAACATCTAGGCAGCAAAAGCGATTTGAACAGTGATGATAAAGTTTGACAGTGCAAAGAGAGGAAGTCATCTCAGAAAAAAGGAGATTGCATGTATGGTGGTAAGGGGATTAAGGGTTGTTTGTTTTCTTCTTTAAATGTATAAGTTTTGGATGTGGAATGAGCATCTCCGCAGCATCTGAATGACTGTGAAAAAATGACTGATTTCCTTTTTCGAGAATTGTTCTTTTTTTGTTACACCATGTCTCGAGCACAGTCGATCATCAGCATGTCCTTTTTCCTTACAGCAGTTTTTTTTCTGGCTCATGTATTTCTGACATAGAAATATTTGGCTGTCATGTTCCCTGACAGTGCTGATGAATTTCTGGAATGACTTCCATGAAGTGGCCTGTTTTCCCCAAGTGAGAGGAACTGTTAAATATGCATGGCTGAAAAATAAATGAAGCAGCCTTCTAAGGAAATGTTGATGCTCGTCAGGGACTTCTGTATGATTTACAAGTCTGTTTTATTTGGTAGTTTCAATTTTGATGAAGCAGTCATCGAAATTCAGAGCTGTCTCTAGGTGTGTGCATCTCACAAAATGGAAGCTGCTTTGCCTGTGTGGCCACTTTTGGATGGCTGGAGGTGGCAAGATGTGGGCAGTGATCTGTCTGTGCTTCTTTGCCAGGATGGGTTATAAGTGATTTTCTCTTTTACCCTTTGTTTTTTTTACAGTAGGTGGGATTTAATGACTTCTTGGCTCATTCCGATCAATTCTTTGAGCCTCTCTGTTTGCTGTCTACCCCAGTTTTGCTCATACGAACCCAATCTGCACTGAGAATGTCCATAGTGTGCATTTCATCTCTCTGCTGCTTTGTGTTTAAACCACCTCCATAGACTTCTGCAGTGAGACAGCACAAATGCTAGCCTTTCTGTTGGTGTAAATTTGTGTTAATGATCTGGATTAGCTCAAAAACACAAGATTAAAAACAAAAGAATCAAGAGCTGGTAAACAGAGGCTAAACACTTGCCCAATTCTGCAGAGATCCAGGTTCAGTTTCTGGCAGTGTTGTCATCTGCTCAGTGGTGTGATCCAAGGTACATAATTGTCAGTGTTAGTGGGTGGGAGGGTTTTAAATGGACCTGATTAGAAAGGTTCACACACCCAAATTTGACATGCATAAATTAGCTTTCGTAAACAAAAAGACTCAATTCTACACTGACCCAAAGACACTCAGTCCTAAAGGAAAAAACAACAACATAAAAACATAACAGAAGATAATTAGACCTGATCCAAAATTAGAGCCGAACAGACCCTAATGAAGAGACAGAATCAACACTGATGGCAGCGTGATGAGCCTCCAGTTTATGAGCAGCAGCAATGCAGGTCATTTTCCCTGCACTCTGTTCTCACTTTGCATCTCACGTTAAAAAAACATTTGCGGATACACTAGTGGCACAGTTCCAGGGATGGTAATAATGGGTTCCTCATGTCTTCTCACTGGTCTGGAAGGAAATATCTCAACAGCTATTATACTAGTTGTACTCAGAGACAACCATCAGAGTCATGAAGACGATATTTTTGATATTAATTTAAGATAGTAATTAAGATTTTGTCAACTGTTGCATGGATTGCCATGAAATTCGGTGCAGAATAGCTTTTCATTTAGTGCCCTGGCCAGGTCCGAATGACTGCTCTGATTGATGTACACAAAGCTGAAAAATGCAAGATTTTCCTATCTGTCTCAGCTGTACTCTGGTTGCCCATCTAGAATTTGTTTTTGTTCCAAAAACATACAAAGTACAAAGCTCTACTAATATTTTCAATGGTACATTTCCTTGTCATTCCTACAGTGTTCCTCCTAAAGATAGGATAACTAAAGACGTTCTAAAAACATTGTTAGACTGTTGTGCCCTAGCATTTTTAAAAACTGAATGTTGAACCGAGAATGTTTTATAAATTCTGTAAAGTGTTCAGAATGTTGCACCTTTGTAAATATGCCTTTAATATACCACATTACGAGAACATCGGTTCATGGATCATGGTAAACATTATATCTGCTTAACATCAGCGTTTCAATTAATCACCATAAGCATTTCAGTATGCATATATTAGCATTTAGCATATTTCTCCCCTTTACCCTAACCCCAACTTGTTGAGGCAGATGGCTACCTTCCCTGAACCTGGTAGTGCTGCAGGTTTCTTCTTGTTAAGAAGGTAGCCAAAGAGCTGCTCTAAAGGAATAATATTGTATTGTAAGGTCTTACACTACATGAAGTTCCTTGATGACGTATGTTGTGAATTGGAGCAAAATAAATAAAACTGAATTGAACTGGATTGAATTTAGCAGCCGTGCTAGCAGCTCTGTGAGGCGTCGGACTCTTGTTCACAGATTACCGAGTGCACAAACCGCTAGACATTTGATGAGATTTAAGTCACTTAACTTTTCTTATTGTCTTGCTTTGTTTTTGCACTTGAATCTCTCTCTGTTTGCATTTATGAAATGTTATATTGATTCAAAGGATAAGGCTCTGACCTTCTCACGTCTCAAACGTCGCAGTGACTCAGTGCTGCTGATAAGAAAAAGTAACACAAAGTTTTATACAAAGCTTTTCATTCACACTTGCAGCTGCAGTTCACAGCTGTCAGAGATTTAGACATAGTTCAGCCATAGTTTTTGACATCTTTAATACTGAGAAGAACTAAGGACTAATTCACACTCACTTCACACCTCGCCCATCACATTGAGCATCACACTGAGCATCACGCTGAGCATCTATCATTTCAAATGGTACACTTAAAGGCATTCACAGGTTTCATATAAATTCTCTGAAAGGAAAGTGTTTTTGTTGTTGTTTTTATGTCGTTTTTTGTCCCTCGAGTGATATCCTGTGAGACGTATTCCAGTTTTTTTGTAGTCGAACATGTTCTTAAGTCAAAAAGTGTCCGTGATATAATTTACAAAAGAGCAAATCAGATCTGTTTTTTTGACCTCTTAGTCATTTGTTGTCATAACAACAGCATTGGTTGTCATAGTAATGCCAAATAATTGTTTGCATGCTTCAGCCCAACAGCTCAGGGTTCAACAATATGGATGTTTCAGTCAAATGAGGTTTCCTTTCTTTGCTTTTCAGCTTTTTTGTCAGACAAACATCCATTACTGTAAGTGGTGCGGTAAATAAATTCATCAAATTTGACACATTTGCATCTAATGATCATTATTTGTATAGTTATAAATTCATTGTTTGGTCCATAAATTGTGGGTAATAAGTCAATAATTTAGCAGTTCAAAACCCAAAGATATCCAGGTTAATATTTGTTCAGTTTGACGTTATCAGTTAATTGGCTAATTGTTTCATGTCTAACACAGACATCCAATAACTGATGCCTCATTGTCTGACAGTCAGTGAAATATGTGTGTCAATATATATTTGTTTTTCAAAGGTTTATGTGCACTGTATACATATATAATGAACCCAGTGGAAAAGGTAGCATCCACTTCATGTAGACCTCTTTCTCCTAACAATCCTTTACTGCAGTGTGTTGCATTAACAAATGAAAACGTCACATATGTCAGTGATTATTTAACATACTGGATGTGTGAGGTCTTAATTTGCTGCTCCCTATAGAATAGAGTGTCCACAGGGAGAAGTGAATTAGTGAGATTTTTAAACACAGACCTTGATGGTATGCAAGTTATTTGAGCTGCAATGAAGACTTGATGTAAGAGTTGTGGATAAAATAAGACAAGATTAAACTTTATTAACCCCCCCCCCAAAAAAAAACCCCAACAAAATAAACATTTTTCCTGATATTGCTCCCAAAAATAAACATGGGAAAATACAGTGCCAAATAGAAAAGCAATGAGATTTAAGTGCAATACATCACTAGTAATGTAAAGAACTAGACTAAAATAAGACTAGAAGAGGAAAAGTAGTAGATAATACTGGGAATGTTTAGAAGTATCACAAATGCTATTGAACTACTGCACATGAAATTGGAATATTGCATCTGAAAAATGAAATACTGCACATTGCGATGAACATGTTGTACATGTAAATGAAATATTACACGTGATACTGAAGCTGATATTGCACAAACTATTGAGAAAAGTAACATTTTAGTTATTCTGGTTCAGAGAAATTATGTAATGGCAATGTTTCAGAGAGGTTCCTCCTCATCCAAAATATTAAATATTAATTGAAAATACTTTGTGAGCAGATGTGTTTTGGGTTATAGGCCTTTTTCACAGACATACCACAGACAGTTTATCGTTTTCAATAAATTTGCAAAAAGAAATCTAAAATTCAGTTTTTGCCGTTTCATTTTTGGTTAGTAAGCGTAGATTGTTCAGGGAAAAGATCAGTTAAAAATGATTTTAGCATAATGCCACATCATGAAGTGTGAAAACAGCAATGGAGTCTGAATATCTTCTGAATGCACTGTAAATCTTGTGATAGTAACATTTTATTAAACGCACGGGTTTGGAACAACAGCCATCATATCTATATGCAATGTGTCTTTTTCAAGACATTTCTGGGTTTGAGATTTATTTTGAGGATATTCCAACAAGTCGCACATGAGACACACCTCACATTTCTATATATTTCTGAGCTGCAGGGTGCTTTTATGAGTCATGTTGGCAAAATAAAAAATAAAGTAAGTCGATTTACTACAGCAGTATTTTGCACACGGAAAAAAGAAAAAAAATATATCCACCCAGTATGTTATCAAGTGTTTAGGAGCTCATGCTGTGACATATTTTAGCAAAAAGTGTTATCATTCATTTACACATAGAAAGTGTGAAATACAGTATCTTCATACGAGAATGTTGTCATGGAATGGTAATATGAGGAGATGATAAAAAAACATTATTAACATATTGTCCAGGTCTACATTCAAATGTGTTTTCTATCTCAGCGCTCTCGTTTCATCTTATTGATCGTGGCACAATGTTTTCTTTTTATTTCCGGCGGTACAAGACAGTAGTTGATGTCGGCGAAAAACGGACTCTTCTGTGACTTTAAGCTCGCCTACCCCCGGAATGATCTCATCTTGATATTCTTCCTATTTCTTTTCCCCCTGGATTATGAATAAAATAATCATTGTTTGCTCAATGAAATTTCTACTCCACTTCCTTCTGCTGATGATTATCTTGTTTAAAGTATATCAGCTGGAAAATATACTGTGTAATTTGAATGCCAATGATTCTGCCAAATATGTTTGGGGAGAAACATAATATTGTGAGCTCTTATTGCTTTTTTATCTTTAGAAATGCCTTTGCAGTTTCCATTCAGACGCTCAAGATTGTATGAAATGTGCAATTAGGCAATGCTGGCACCTGTGAATATGACCTTTATAGCACGAGAATAGACTTTGTCACTGCGTGCATGTCTGATCATTGTTTCCCGAGAAACAAATGCGCGCGAGAGGGCATGTGTGAATGTTTTTCCGCACGTGTTTGTGTGCGTAGCCCTGTACATCACATGTGTGGGAGAGTGCTGGTTAGCCTTGGTCTACTTCAGCATTGGCCTATAGCTCTCTTTGCTCTCTCAGAGGCTTTAATGAAGATGGCCAAGTGAGGGTCAGTCACCCCTCACTTCAGAGCTCACAAAAGCTTTTGCCAGCCATTATGTTCCTCGAGGGCTCTATTTTGTAAACACATATTACTGTGTGTGTGTGTGTGTGTGTGTGTGTGTGTGAAGGCTTTGGTTTAGGTGGGCGGCCAGGTCAGTAGATGTGTGAATTGAATGACGTTCGGGTTTCAGACTCCAGCTTCTCCTGCTAAAGCTCGGCCATCTGGCTGTGTGAGGAACTGAGGTATTTCAAAACACTTTTCTAGAGTTTTCCAGACGGGTTACATGCAGGAGAGAAAACATGCATCTGTGAACACCCTCTCCACCTGTAAGTGCATCTTTTATCTTGCTCTCAGCTTCCTCGCTCTTTCACGACGAGAAGTTAAAAATGCTCCAGCAACTTGAACATTCCCATCCGCCGTGTTTGCATTGATATCTCCCCTGAAGCATAATTAAGTAATATTAATATTCAATTGTGATAACTTTAAGTCTGTCTACATCAGTGCTGCACAGATAAGCATCATAACTAAAGTGCTGCATCTACTGTCGGAAGCTCAAATAAATAATCTGTCCCTGGTTCTGCTGGCTTGGATTTCTGGAGTGAGTTAGACAGATGGTTATGGCTGGGATTTCAAAGTGATGGAGTAAAACTAACGTTGCCTGCCTTCGCCAACTCTAATTCTTTCATCCCAGTGAGTTGCACTTAACGAAAGCAGCCCCTTGTTGCCTAAATGAAAGTGCACAACAAAGCGAATCTGCTGACTGTCACTACTCAGCACATCAGCCTGCTTGGGTCCCATACCATCCTGAGCAGAGCAAAGTGAAGCAGCTTTCTGCACTCGACTGCTTCTTCCTTCAGGCTGGTGCAGCCCAGAGTCCTGAGAGGTAAATGGATGAATGGAGGCTTTATGGAGATGAGGAAGTGTAACGGTACTCTGCTCAATCCCGGTGGCTGGAACAGTAGCTCTCTGTGTCTTTTATCAGAGACATGAAAGGGGGACAATAAGCCTCTCTGCTATCAACAATATGGTGTCATTTGAAGCAGATTATCCCTCTGTTGAAGTAGAGGAAAATAAAAGACTAGGAGACAATGGATGGAGTTATGAGCCAAGGTTTCTCCTCCCATGAGGAAATCCTCCATTCTGCTTTGTCTTATTTCAAAAATCTAATCTGCCAAAGTGCCCACTCATTGTCATGTGAGGAAACATTTCACACTTAGTTTTCTTACACAAATGCCAAATTTGAAGTTTTCTCGGGAAATGAGAAACTTAAGGCACTTTTTTCTTTGCCCTCAATCGGTATCTTGAATGATTTTCTAATCTCCAGTTGATGTTAGCTTTGTGCCCACTGTTTCCTTTTGTCCATGCACACTTTTATTGCTTAGCCGCTGACAATAAGAATAGAGACTAAATGTAGAGTAAACAAATATTCCTAACAAAAAAAAATAACATTGGAGCAGCAGCTGAAGTGGTAACATAATGAAAAAGCATGAACTAATAAACAGATTCACCCCACGAGTTTGACCTAATTTAGCTTCACAAAGCAAACATAACTTGTAATCAGGCATTAATGAGTTCAGGTATTTTATATTAAATGTTTGTCTCATTCTGTTTGTCAGAGTTGTTTTTGCGAGATGCAGCAGTGTGTGTTACTGCATGATTCATGTATTTTAGGTGCTCTGAAGAATATATTTTGGCATTAAGTTGCGAAAAAATACAGAAAATACCTGCCTGTATAAATGGAGAAACAGAAAAGGAACTACAATACAGGGCTATGGGAAGGTTTTAGGCAAATGAGATGTTTCCATTCATCTTCGTGATGCATTACCATCAGCGAGGCAACTAATCAGTCTTAAATTCCTTCCTCGGCATGACAACAACCCCAAACAAGTCATAAAGAACCAGACATTAGAGGCACAAGGAGTAATGCAACAGATGGTTTGGCCTCCCCAAGCCCTGATCTCAACACCACTGAGTCAGTCTGGGATTACATGAAGACACAGATGCAATGGAGACAAGCTAAATCCACAGAAGAACTGAGGCAAGCGCGCCAAGATGCTTGGAGAGACGTGTCTGCCAAGTACTTTGAAAAACTCTCTGCGCAAGAATTGTAACTGTTGGGGGTCATACCAAATATTTTTTGCTCATTACTGCTGATGGGGAACATAAATGCAGAGATTAGCTTGACAGTTTTGGTATTAATGGGCTTAACCTCATTCTGACGACCTGTTTTCGTTTGTATGAATGAAGTAATCAATTTTTACCACGCTGATCAGTCAATTAAATATAGGAAAGTGGTGAGAAATGGTAATCAAAATTTCACAAAGCCCTTCAGATTGATAACTTTGCTGCTCAAATAGTCCAAAAGTTAAAGATGCTGAATTTACATCAATATAAGACAAAGCAAATCTGCACAATTTCAAAGACATGCAGCAGGAACCTAAGAATTGTAGGGCTTCTTGCTCAAATTTAATAGTGTTATTTTCATGTGTATAGCCTCAAATGAAAGAAAACTCAGAAGGCATACCTGAACCCACCTTCAAGCAAGAAAATGAACTTTAATCTCGCCGTTTTATGAATTCCACGTCGGCCTCCCAGCACACATTGTGTGCGTCTTTGCTTTGGGTCAAATATGAAGTTCATCATCCCTTGTCTCTCTGACTAAAATCAGCTGTAGAGAGGCTGTTACGACCCCCTCCATCACTGCTTTGAAACCAGCCTCAGGCTTTAAAAGGTGCTGCTCCCTCACTGTCCACATTGAGACTAAATGCTGCAGTTGAGTGGATTAGCTGTCCTCATGTGCACTTTCTGGTTTGAAATAGCTCTACCTGTGAACTACACGATGGAAATAGCATGAAGGGAAGGTTTATGTTTATATTTTCACCTTTGCTCTGCTGAATTTGGCTGGTATTTCCTGTCTTGTTTGACAGTATTGCAGCAGTCAGTTAACTAGTTTTGACAGTAGTTTTTGATGTTTCTGTGAGTTTTAGACCCTGTTTTGCTGACATTGGCTGTAATTCCATGTTGGGGTCCCACATTTTTAAAAAGTAAGGATCTATTATCGCTATTAAAACGAAATTGAAGTTGTGATAAATCACTTTATTAATGGCTTGACAATTTAATTTTTCTCCACCTTCGTTTAGGATTCCAGTTTCTTAAAAACTTCAGTTTGTGCTCCCAATTATTAGTTGATTGTAGAGAAAAATGGAATCCACCTCGCTTAGCATAGTTTGTCGGATGATCATACTTTCATTAGAAGTTATTAAAACTCAAAACCACTGATGTGAACTGTTTTTTTTAAACTTAAAGATTTGTTTTTAGAGTGCATGTACTCCACTGTTGCACATATAAAATAACTGTGAAAGCAACAGGTTCTTTTACATGAAGTTTATTTTCTGACCTTATTAATAGTCACTATGTAAAAAAAAATACTCAAGTGGTATCCTCGTGAACATAGAACGTTATTACAAAAATAAGTATCTTTCATGTTATGTGGGCAATATATGAACATTTTCCTTGCAAAATAAAAACATTCTCGGACAAAAAATGTACAGTATGTGTCCTGCACAATAATGCAGCTTTAGTTTCAGATTCATTAAATCTTAGAATGGTCACACTTCTGTCAGACTTCTCATATGAAAAGAATCCTCTGTAAGCATATAAAAATCCACTACATACAACCATACTTTGGTATGATTATCTGGAGTGGACTTCAGCAAAGATGCCATATGTTCAAAAGGAATTAAGTTTCAAGGTGATGAAATGATATTTAATGTTCTGGTTTAGCTCTTAAAGAGGATGTCGGGTCTTCAGGACCCCAAATAGAACATTGCAATAATGAAAACACACAAAAATTGCAGTTTTTAAGGAAAGAATTCAGGCTAGATGTGATGAAATGTTGTGATGTTTAAAGAATGACAGTGATATATAATCAAAGTTATAAGTTCTGTGCCGTCGTGGGGATCCGTTCATGAGGAAACAGTTTGTGTGTGTGTGGAAACGTGAGAGAGAGGGAGGCAGAAAAGGAGATGAAGACAGCAGAGAACAAATTATTGGGATCAAGCCAGATGCTTCAGGTCTCCATAGAAACTCCCCACACTTCACACTCTTCTCTATTTTCCCTTCATTTCTTTATTTATTTTGTTGTCAGCAGTTCCAGAATAACTTAATTAAAGCCAAGGCAGGCTAGCATGCTGTGTGAGATGACAGGAGGCCTGAGATGATTTGTGATGGATTACTGCATTTTATCTTCCCTTTATTTACTCAGTTGAAATGCACTGAAGCTTGCTATAATGCCAAATTAATGTGTGATAAACTGTGTTTTTGTGTTTGCTCAAAACGATTTAACAAACAAGTCTTTGCAAATATGTAAGAGACATTTTTTCCCTTACCTTCTACATAATCCATATTTTTGTTTTGAACTGGTGTCCTGCTGTCTGTGCAGATAAAAGTGGTGGCAGCAGCAGTGGGTACCTGTAAAAAGCTCTGCTCCAGAGCTCCAGTGATAAACACAACTCTTAATTGGACATCATGGGGGGAGTAAAAACACATCATCTTCACTTGAACAGATTAACTAACAAACTTTGCTTTTCTGTTTATTTGCTGTTTACGTAACGTCATCACGATAATGCCACTCGGTACAGGGTCACAGAGATTTCTGGAAACAGAAATTAGCATCAGTGATAAATTCAAAAGTTGTGTGATTTAAAGCTTGAGGGGTTTCAAAACAGACACAATAAAAGCAGTATACATCTTAAACCTTCAAGGTTAGGTCCTCCAGGCAGAAAATATGATTCCCCCCCTCCTCCTCCTACACATCCTTGTGAAATCCAAAATATAGACCTAGTTTCAGTCTGTCTTCATAAAAAAAAACTTCAACTTCGGCTGATATCAAATGCCGACTGAGCTGTCACACACTGTCAATCAACCTACTGTATCAAGAGCTCTGTCAGTCAGAGCTGAGAAGTTTTATTTTGCTATTTCAGGGCTAAACTATTGAACATGTCTTAGATTTTCTGTGATTGAAGCTTCAAAATGAAGTACAGAGTGGATGCACTCTAGTCGCCTCTGGTTGCATCTTATTCTGAGTTTGTTGCCCCCAAATCAGAATAATACTCCCGCTGCTGAGTCGAGCCAAGTTACTTTCCTTCAACGGCTGCTGAGCTCTGTGGCAGTCGAAGTTAAACTCTGTCCAGGGTTGGAGTTCGATAATCTGAGCCTTTGAGGGGTACTGGGACGGTTAACTCGGGTGGACGTTTGTTCCAAAACATTGTTTTTTCTTCGGTAATGCGGTATACAGAGCTGCCACGACCTCCGAATTGCACTTAAGACAGTGTAACTGGGCTCTGGCTTTGTGGTTTTCTCTTCCTACTAATGGACTGTCCTCAGCCAGGGGTGCTATCCATCACATGCACTACCTGAAGTCTGGAGCCTCTATAAAGATTAGGACTGTTAAGAGAAGATGGATGGCCCTTGTCGCTGCTAAGCATCATCCCCAAATGCTAAATTAAATCTAGAACCTCTCATGGGGAGGTTAGATTAGCCTAGTAATAGCAAACATGAGGCAGGACTAGCCTTGCCCCCCGTTATATTACAGTGGCATATCTTATATTTTGGAAAATTGTGAACATTAGCTTTAAGAGTCATTTTAAGGTTAGTTGAAGAGCACTTTAGGAGAGGGAGCAAATCTCACCTTGGGTAAATTCTCAGTGATCTCTGTGGCTTAAGACTCGTCCTCAACAAGCAGAGAAGCTGAGAGAGAGAGAGGACCAGCTAACTGGATCTTCCCTCGTTCTCTCCCCTCCCTCACCTCCCGTCTTTCCTTTTTTGCCTCTGGGAATTAGTCAAAGAGCGAAACAATCGTTAAAGAAGTCCATATTAGATTGACCTTTGTTTCTCAGCTTACACCTCTTTTGGTCTTTTAAAAGGTTTGTTGGTTCGGTGGCCTTTTAAAGCCAGCGGTTATGGATTTGTTTCCTCTCGTTGAGATGGTTGACTGAGGTGCCATGGTTTTAATTCGCCGTTGGAAGCCCTTTAAAAAACAAGCACACTGGATTGCATAGACACAAAGCTTCCTACGCTTTGTAGCAGTATTTTAGAGAAGAGGTGAGTGCAGAACCGTGGTGTAATCAGCTGATATTTGGCGAAGGTGAGGGCAGAGGTGCTTAGTTTGAATAATCTCAATTCATGCCAGTCTTTTGGGAGCAGACTGCAAATCTTTGAATGCTTAATGTTGCATTATTTTCTAGGTAATATTCTGTGAACTTACAGTAATTTTGCATAAACATGTTAGTATCACTGAAGCATTGAGAGTATCTGAATGGCAGACTTGCCCTTTTTTTGCACCTCTAGTTTTTAAATTTCCTCTTAAATTTAATCCTTTAATGTTTCAAATATGACATGAGATGACAATATTTTGGCAGGTTTTCTTCCATTTAATAGATTTTTGACAGTTACTTAAATTAACATCCTAAATATTGCTTATACTTGCTGACAGACAGGCAGATTTCTGTATCCCTTCAACTGAAATCAGAGGCAAGACTCCCATGGTTGAAGTGAAATGTGAGTTTTAGTGTCAAAGTGAACATTGCCTTCAAAGCTCAGTTAAATTTGACCAAATATTTTCAATGCAAACACCAAATAACTGATTAAATATTCAATATGTGCAGCTATGCAAGGTCTGCCCTATTTGCTGCTTCTTGGTTTGGAATTTAATTTGGTTGAAGCTTGTTCAAACAAGTTTTTTCTGCTTTATGTACAGTTTGCCTTAAGTTCACAACTGGAATAAAATGTTCAACTAATGGCAGAGTCTCAAATAAAAGCCAGAACAAAAAAACAAAACAAAGCAAAAACAAAAAGGTGGAATTAGTATAATGGGTAAATTCAGCATAATGTGTATTTCAACAGCACTAATTTCAACAGTATAACAATGGAGTCATGTCCCATCCTTCACTCTGCTGCTCTGAGTGTCTCTTCTCTAACTAAAGTACTGTTTTCATTCAGTTTTATTATTTTCATCCACTTCTGCCACGTGCTCAACACTTCTGCCAGGGCCAAACTTCAATAAGGAGATTTCATTTGCAGTCAGACATCAAACAGAGAGGTCACAATACACTGATGACAATGAGGAGGAGGAACTGCTTGTCAGAGAAATAAAAGCAATAAAAGATACAGTTAAATAAAGGAGTTAAGAACATAAACCCAACATATGTTTCTGCTCCTGAAATGTAATTGTGAATGCAGGAGGAAGAGTTTACTTGAATGTGATGATGATTGAAAAACAACAAAATTTTAATAACTGGAAATAAATACCAAATTAAAACAGTAGACACGTGGCAAATTATTATTTTCACTATCAATTATTATGGTTAAGTTATTATATAGGAATTATGCTTTCGGGTTTTCCATCAATCCCATTCTTATGAACATAATATCTCTTGAAGTCCTTTAGGGAATTTCTTTGAATTTTAGTCACAGTTAAAGAATACATGACATTACCTTAACAGTGACTATATGTCACTCAAATGTTTAGTAGAATATAAGATCAAAATCAAGTCTGGACATATATAGACTTCAACTGTAACTTTCCTGTTTGACAGAGGTGGTAATTCTACTTTTCTTACTTAATTTGTTAGAAAAACACATTTCCTAAATCCCCGGGCCACACCTGTAAAGGTCTTATTTTTATTTTGTTTGTTCAACACTTAAAGCCATAGGCAATTTTTTTAAAAATTTCCAAATAAAAGAGAGAAAACATCCCAAATTTTAGTCTTTAACAGCTGCAAAACTGTGCAGCCTCCAGCTCTATGGATGAGAGACATTTAGCAGAAATTTTAAATACTGTAAATGTCTTCATAATCGCAGTGGCTAGAATGAAAAAAATCCATTAGAAATTGACATTTTTTCTTTCGCCCAATTAAAGCTGTAAATTAGAGAGTAAATAACAGTCTGATAATGAGTCAGTGACATTGATGTTCTTGAACGTGCTTTAAAAATTCTCAACTGCAGCTCTCCCAGATTTGATGCATGAAGCACAACAGATGCTACATTCATTTTAT
Source organism: Amphiprion ocellaris (assembly GCF_022539595.1). NCBI lineage: Eukaryota > Metazoa > Chordata > Actinopteri > Pomacentridae > Amphiprion > Amphiprion ocellaris. Next base: position 2,067,784 of record NC_072772.1, read on the forward strand.
TCAGTAGTATGAGGCAGCCTCTTCACTGAATGTGCCACACTTGGCAACCTTTGAAAAATGGTGCTAGCTGAGATTTTTTTAATATCTGATACAGCCTGGTGCTGGTTCGGGGACCTCCTGGGCGGAAGGAGTTAATGATATGAATGCACATATATGCCACATATGAGGAGCTGCAACCTGAGTAATGACATCTTTGATAGAGAAAATAGATTTCTTTTCTGTTGATTGATCAGAGGTTGATTAGAAAAACTATGCATTCGTTAAAGCAGCAGAATCAGGAGAATAACATGACAACTGTTGCACATGTGGTAAACTCTACAACTATTGGTAAAGATGAGGGACATTTTGTACAGCAAATTAGAGACCTGGCGCATCAGGGAACAGGGAATATTTTTTTTCTTTAATACCATCAAACATACTTACAAATCAGGTGGAATTAGAAACCATCATCTGTCCTTTATAGAAGCTTATTTCAAATAGCCTACAGGCCTGGCTCTCTGTGCAGCGAAGGTTAATGGAAACTATGTTAAAAATGAGCAGTCACAACGTACATGCTGCAGAGTCACAGCGGCGCGAAGGTTTACACCGGCTGCCCATTTGAGTGAATTTGTATTCCCAGTCAGAATGTTTTCCCAGCATTTGGATGGTGTGCAGATTTAATAAATGGCTAATAGTGAACACTTGTAGGGACTGCGGTCAATTGGTATCACCGTGCTTTCTGTAAAAACCTGTTATGCAGACCTTTAAAAAAAAACCACAGAACTTCTTCTGAATGTTTTTCTGATTAGTATTTTGACCGCCAGCGTGTTCAATAGTCTGTCGCCTGTGAAACGCACTACTCCTGCTCTTGTTCCATGCTCAGCCCGGGGGAAAGTCGCTGCCAGTCATTTTCAGTTTGAAGTGTAATGAACTGCCACCAATCTTTCCTCCGCAGTTTCTACTCTAACATTCAAATCTAGCATCAAGAACATCACGCTGCTGCCGCTGCTGCCGGTGGTAAGTGTCTCTCCTCCCCTTATGTCAATGCATCATGAAAGGTTTTTATAATTTTTTTTTTCTCTTTTTTCCTCCTGCTTGTAGTGTAAAGCCCCATGTGTATCATGTCTGAGAGCTGCAAGGGAGGGAAAGAGTAGCTTTTCTCATTTCCTCTGACTGTTTTGGAACTGAATCACATTAGCACAGTGACAGGGAGTATGACTAGACCATAAAACATCCCGCTTTGCCTCTGTCCAAATGAGAGATGTGTCTGCTCAACACTGCAGGTGCTTGCAGCAGCTGAATGATGCAACGAGAATATTGAAAATTACTCTCTCTGGCGTTTCTTTTTAGGCCCAGCCTCGCAGCCGCTGCATCTCACTCTCGCATTTACCATCTTATCAGATTTAAAGCCGTCATTACTGCAGCGAGCACTTGCTGCTTTATGATGCCTCTTTTGTGCACCGACTCTTTGGGATGGGAGACTCTGTTGAGCAGTGCTAGCAGACCTGGGCAGCGTGAGTACCAGGCCAAGATGTGTCAGGGGAGCAGACTGTTATTATCTGCGATGAAAATCCATGCTATCCTGACGGCTACAATTAGTGTCAGCTGGGGTATTGAGTCTTTAAAAAGGACTCCTGGCCTTTTGGCTCCCAGCCTGTCTGGCTATAGATGTCTCTAATGAGTCATTAGCCGCATGGCCTCTCCTCTCATGAGTCCACCCCATAATGGCACACCTTTCATCTATTTTACAGAGAGGCTGTCGTTGGTCATTAGTACAGCTCTGAAGTCCTATTACCTTTACGTCAATGATGAATGAATAGAATGCGGTTGCCAAGAACAATATCTCTTCGTATCCTGTGGTCAGCCATGACTCTGTTTTAATTCAATTTCTCCTCCACCATTAAGTGTAATTGATAATTGATGTGGTCTAACTTCATTGTCGGAAGATGTTGAATTTTTTAACTGAAACCACAGGACAGCTTGTCTTTGCCACGTGTTTACCGGAGGTGCTTTTTGCTGTCTTCAGCAGCGGCGGTTTGCTGTCACAGATGATGACTTGACACTGATGTGATCCGCAGGGAGCTGCAGCTCCTGGGAAGAAACCTCCTAAAATAATGAAGCTGCTTCAGTGGTTTAAAAATGCTGCGCAGTGCCCACAAGTGCCATCTTGCCCGTGCCACTCAGCATTGGCTCTGTGCCCTTGTCTCGGATAAAATTATGCAGTTTTGGATTGTTGTTTTCTCTTCATGTATTTGTTTTTGACACAGGAGCAAATTGCAAGTGTGCACTGTGGATTGACAACCATGGGCAAGCTCAAAGTCTCCAGTTCAAAACAGAGGGCAGTATCGATAGGGTTCAGAGGCTTGTTTTGCATAACACTGCCTGAGGAAATATCCAAACAAGCACTTTTCTCTTTTTTCTCCAACTGAATGCAGCTCCTCAGCAGAGTGTCAGTTTATCCAGACAGCAGATCTGCTGCTTTTGCCTTCCCTCACAGGTTGGCACATTGTATTGCTTAAATGGTGAATATGTAACTTTGAAAACAGCGTAACGCAGCTAGACGTGTCACGCAGTGTGATTAAGTAATTGCCTTAGGTTTGAGGTTAATTATTTAATCAGTTGATTTATTGCTAATCAATGGTCTTAGCTGACAAACCCTTTGCTCTTTAATTGAATAGTCGTTTAGTGTTTTGCATAAATTATCAGAGGATGAAAGTATTCGCACATCTCACACCACAGATATTTTCACATTGATCTTTGGATGTCAATACAATAAGCAAATATTCAGATTAGCTGTGTTCATTTGTTGAGAACAGAGTAGTTAACTGGACTTTATTCTTTGTTCTGCGATTGATAGCCAGAGAATAAAAACATGAAACCGAGGGACTCCACAACAAAGACAATACTCTGATTAAAGCCATTTTGACTAACACATCTTAATAATATACTAACTTTTAGGTGAGAGTGATGTGAAAAATAGTCCAATACAGTGTGTATTATATGAATTTCCTATAAATGTTTTGACAGATAAAATGTGAGCAAGAATGCCATTTTGTGGAAGCTAATTTCCATTTATTTATTTTCGATCGCATAATTTTGACCTGTTCCGCACTAGCTCATAAATTGGAATAACAAATTACTCTCTTGTACAATCCCATGATTGTAACAAACCACAAGGATTTTTGTTTTTGCCAAAATGTTCATCTAATTTTCAGAAACATAACGATTTTATGTCACTTTTTAAAGATTTTTGTTATGGATTTTGGCTGGAGTAGTGAATTTTTAATAATGTGCTTTGATGCAAATATTCATACAGAAAAATCCAATATTTTCTCGCAATGACCCAAATGCAACTACAAATATTAAAGTGAAAGCACAGTAATCAGTGATGGCAGACAAATGCATGCTGTCCTGCATTTGTATATAAGCACAACACCCAATCTTATTAACTATTCTTAGTATGATAACAGTACTGCTGAAAACTTCTCTCTATCTGTATTTCTGGAACTTTGTTAAAGTTGTGACCTTGCTAATCCATGGCTGAGAGCCCTTTGTCAAGCTGGAAACAGCCTTAACATGTCTCAAGGCTGGAAAATTAGAGCGTGTCCTTTTTGGTTGTTGCGTCAAGGCCACAGATCAACAGTGAAAGAGCTGCTCTGTGAAGCATCGGGAAGACTACCGTAGCTGGAATGAACTTCTGTTATCTCTGTACTGTTAACTCACTGTAAGATTTAGTAGCAGAAAGCGCCAGATAGATATCTCGTTATTTAGGGGTAAATAAAACGTAACAAGCTGCTTTTTCTCTGGAGATAGTCTGTGTCTTCTCAAAGCCCACAGGAAGCTGATGCTAATTCTATGGAATGGGCAGTTGCCAGCTCCCACTGAGGGAGACCCACTCAGATGGACAACCTTGAACTCCTCCTAGCCATTGACCCACCGATGCATTTTGACTGATTATCAGGAGCAGTCTAGACAGTGTGCTTTGGCCTCGTGTCTCCCAGGCTTTGTGTGGGCTCCTCTGTCTGTGTGAGTCGATCTTTGTCCTGCTCTATTGGCTGTCACAGCTCAGCCAATTTAAAAGAACATCTCAGAAGCACCTGGGGTTCACAGTCCAATAGAAAGAAGGGTGGAGGCCTATTTAATGATGAAACCAGATCAGCCAACAGGGTACCAGGCTGACTTTTATTCTGCTCTCTGTCATTGTTCAAATGTTCAAGTCTTTTCACCTTCACTGAGTGTGCAATACTAATGCATATCTTTCTGTACTACTTTGTGTATGTGCACATTTTCTTTGCCTATTTTCATCCACACTGTTTAGCACTAATAAGAAATACAATATAAGTGACTAATAAATGGTTCATAGCCGGTAATATTTAATCAGATATTATATCATTTCAGGTGTTGTTTACTTGTTTTATTCAACTTTACACTTCATCAAAATATCATAGGAAATATTGTACTTTTTACTCCACAAGCTATATCTGATTACTTTAATCAGTCACTAACTCACAAACTCACCTCAGTTGTAGAAAATAGTAGCAAAATATAATGGTAGGGCTACAACTAACAATTACTTTTAGAGATTTTTCTGCTGATCCTACTCCTAATTAATCATTTGGTCTATAACACATCAGAAAACAGTGAAAAATGTCTACTACTTTCTAAAGTAGAAAAAGTCACAACATTATATGTCGTGTCCTGTTTTGTGTACCCAACATTCCAAAACCCACAATATTCCAGACACGAAAAATAACAAAGTTCTCTAATAATCTGGAATCATCTTTTTAAAAAAAAAAAAAAAATAAATAAAATTGTATCTTGACTTGAACAATGACCTTGTAAGTAATATCAAAATAGCTGAATGAGGATTAATTTTTTTTCAATCAACTAACTATTTAATCAACTAACTGTTACAGCATGTGATGTAAAATTATATATAACACAGATTAAGGCTTTATTTTTATGTATATTTCTATATAAAGAAGCTGAAATTAGCTCTATGTTTTCCTGTTGCAATGCTAGTCATACATACACATTCATGCTTCAGTAGTTAAAATACATCTATTATTCTTTAACATCCAAACAACTACATCATAGTGTTATAACTACTTTATTAAGAACCTATGCCCTAAATACTGAATCATTGGTTTGAAGTATAATGTGACCCCTTATGTCAGAGTCTTGTGTTATTTATGGTTTCAGACCTGTCAACGGGTCGGATATATTAGGCAGCAAGTGAACAGTCAGTTCTTAAATTTGATGCGTCGGAAGCTGGAAAAATGAACGTAGGGATCTGAGCGACTTTGACAGGGGCCTAACTGTGATGGTGAGACGACTGGGGCAGAGCATCTCCAAAATGACAGGTCTTGTGGGGATGTTCCCAGTATGCAGTAGTTACCAAAAGTGGTCCAAAGAAGGACAACCAGTGAACAGAAAACAAGGTCATGGGCGCCCAAGGCTCATTGAGGTGCATGGGGAGCAAAGGCTTGTCCATTTTGTCTGATCCCACAGGGAAGCTGCTGTATGACAAACAGTGCTACCTTTCTGACTATGATTAGGTGTCAGAACACAACATGCATTGCAGCTTACTGCATATGGGGCTGCATAGCTGCAGACAAGTGAAGGTGACCCATGTGACTGTTTTCTACCAGCGGAAGCACCTCCGTTTGGCAAATGAGTGTCAGAACTGTTCATGGTACAATGGAAGAACTGGGGATACACTAATTAGCGGCCTGCCTGATTATGAGGGTGCCATTTGGCATTTTTCTAATTATCAATATTGTCATTTTTATCATTTGAATTTCAATAAATTTAATGTGCAACACTGAGTCCGATGCAGCTGCCTCTCTCTGTCTGTAGTCACTCTGTGGTGTCAGCAGCATCTTTACAGCAGACACACAACTTGCAAAAACCGAACAAGAAGCACAACCATGGCCACAAATCATTAGCTACTTTCAGTGACTGAGGCTACGCTATTGGCCAGCGGCTAAGTTTAGAAGACAGCCACAGATTATCCTGAGACAGTGTCTGGAAAACAATGACAAATAATGCTGTATAATACGAGCCTTACTGAGCAATAAAAGTGATAGAACAGTGAGAGTTTAACAAAACAGAGAAGAACAGCAGGCATAACTGCAGCGGAAGAGGAGAAAAGGTGTTCAATCTTAATCATTCAATCTCGAGTGTCTGAGGATTGCTAGGATGCACATTCAGCTACATTAAACCTTTGCTATGAAGAACTATAGTTAACAATGACAGGTTTCATGCTATCACATGCTGTCAAAAAATAACTTCTAATTTATATTGGTTCCATACATTGATAATCTGTCATCCTTGATTGAAAATAATCTGCATCAGAAACTCATATCGGTTGATCCCTAAGGAGAAGAAGGTGGCCTGATCTTATGAATCACATTTTCTTTTACAACATGTGGACAGCTGGGTGTATGTGTATTGTTTGTCTGTGGAAGGCATGGCCGGAGGATGCACAGCAGGATGCCAGCAGAGGCAGTGTGATGCTCTCTATAATGTTCTGGAGGTAAATGTTGGGTCCTGGGATTTATATGAATGTTATTTTGACCCACCTAAACACTACTGCAGACCATGTGCAGACTGCTTCATTGGATCTGTATTCCTTGACTGTCTTTCTCAGCTTGATAATGCTCCCCGAAACACTGCAAACATGGTTTGGGAGCAATTTGAGGAACATGAGAAAGAGTTGAAGGTGTTGACTCAACCTTCAAAATCCCCATATCCTAATCTGACTGAACATAGCTAAGCTGTGCTAGAAAACAAAAACAAGTCTAGCAAATTAAACCTAAATGATTTAGAAGATCTGCTGCCAACATCTTGGTTCCTGATACCACAAGACATCCAAAAATGTCAGAGCTGGTTTAGTTGTACAAGTGGCATCCACACAATTTTAAGCAGGTAGTTTTATTGTTGTGGCTGATCAGGGAATATTGTTGTTTCTGAAGCGTAATAACCACTTGTGCATTCTTAGTTTATTTTTTCGCCTACTACAGTGTGTCAACAGCAGGTACTTGATTGATCAAGATCCCATTCACTGAAGTCCTTCACACGCGCCATGCATCTCCATTTATTTTCTCTCAGTAGTCGTGCAGCATCCTTGCTCTGATTGTTCATTAGCCTTGTTTGTGTGCCTGTTTGGCTTGGTGGAGGGGTTGTGAGATTCCTGGACTTAAATGGGTACAAATAAGCAGAGAAATGGATAAGAGAGTGTGAAGAATCAAGCTGTGTGATGTAACATCCGGAATTGGAAGACATCCTTGTCTTTTGATCGAGCCGAGTGAAAAACACTTCACACAGTGCTGTGGACTGAATACAGGGCTCAATCCCTCCCAGGCTAAAGCACAAAATCCCCCAACCTGCCTTTTTTTCATTTTTGTCTCTCTGCCTGGGCTTTTGCTCTCTGAATATTCAAACATATAACATAGCAGACCCTCATTCTTGTGTTTGTTTTTCATTTGATTTGCAGCAAAGCCCAATTGTTCCCTGGGAAACACACACGTGTGCCGACCTTCGTTACTGCCTGCATTTAGACACATTATAAAATGCTGAGCACCAGAATATGTGAGATAATCTCCCCTCTCTCCATTTCAATTGAAGCTGGAGAGGGTTAAAATTCTGTGGCAGTGCACTGTGCAGAGGAGAGATTGGCTAATCTGTGAAAGCGAGTCTAGTGCTCACTAGAATATTACGGTGACTGATTTAATGTCCTCTCTGTCTTTTTCTCCTAGGTAAGCACTTTCTTGCTGCTGTGTCGGGGATGGGGGTCGGGTCGCTAGCCGTGGTGGCTGCCTACAAGGGCTGGGATGACTGATTGAGGTGATGTACTGCAGTGTGTCCATTGACAACAGAATAGCTAGTAGCGCTGATTCCTCACCACATTGACAAGCGAGGACTGGGGCGCTGGAAATGGAAAGCTTTGTGAGGAACTACACTGCTCACACTCAGAAAAGTGCTCTGTCCAGTTAGGGGGAAAAGTCCACTTTCATTCAACTTAGGTGCTATGTTTTTGCTCTTTTAGCAACTGGAATTGCCAAAAGAATAACATAATTGTTGAGATGTGGAAATGCAGCACTAAGAAGTCCAACAGAGCAACAAGGTACATGAGCCGTTAGCAAATCGGACAAGGTTTAAACAAACCCCCAGGAGTGCCAACGTGATTTGGAAGAAAAAATGGAAGAAGGTAAAACTGTTTGTTGTAAACCTCGATTAAGGTTCCGCTTCACCTTATTTGTTCCCATGGGGCAGTTTGTCTGGCAGTTAGGTCAAACCTGAAACTCACACAGAGTTGGAAATATAAGAAACAAAGCCAAAAACAAAAAGAAACTTGAATAAAACAAATACGTCACCACTAAGACAAATTCTGGGTCACGTTGAAGTCACTGCAATTAACATTAGTGCTTCACTCTGCAATTCCCTCTGAGTTCCACAGAGCATTTTAGAGTCTTTTAGCTCATTGTTTGGCTTTATCGCTACAGCTTAACTGTTTTGGCTCATCAGTGTTGTTTTCTGCAGCAGCAGGCAGCTGTTTTCAGTTAAAAGCTCGGATAAATTCACTATACACAACCTGCTCAGCACCAGATGGCACACAGACAACGTTTGCAACTTTCTGGTGGCCAAAATGGAGCATTTTTACTCTTTAACAGTCAGATATTTCTGTCTGCAGTTGAAAGGACATAAAAAATAAGTGTGTATGTTGGAAATATTGGAGATTCATCAGGTGGACACAAGCACAACTTATGATAAATGCTGATGTTGCTCTGATGGGTAATTATTTGCTAATGCATTCTCAACCTTAAACCAACATTGTTATACTATGATGATGTTTTAACATTTTTACACACCTGTTTCCTCCTATAGTACTGACCAAAGTTGTGTGCACACTATTTTTTTGCACAATAAGTGATCAACTTTAATTTTTACCTTCATTCGTATTTTCCAGTTAATGGTTTAGATGAATGGGATAAACTTCTGGCATGTTTACCACCTATCTGATTATCTGGCTGCTTATGTTTTTTGTCCTGTTGGCCTTTTTCTTTGCAATGTCACCAAATTCCCAGACTTCAGGAGCCACCACCATATTGTGATAAGTGACTAAAATGACAGGTCATACATTAAAAATGAGTAATGTACCCCATGAGGTGTTGTTAAAAAGAGTGAAATATCAGTCGGCACTTTGATTGAAATACTCTGTTGGCTTTTAACACAATAGTAAAAAAAAAAATTCATGCAAAACGCTGCCCCTGATAGCTGGGTGTGGACCTTAAACAGCAGTTAATATTCCGGTAACCCTGCAGTATTGACATTGAGATGGAACTACTTCCACATCAGTGCAGCAGTCAGGCTGTGGTGTGGTCTGCTGAGCCTCCATTATGCATGAGGCCTGACCACCCTTCACCAGCTGTCACCGAGCTGACCACTGAATCCCATCTGGACCCAGGGGCACATCACCGTCGTCCATCAGGGAGGCTGTAAGATGAGCCCGCTGACACGGAAACTCCCACCTCAGATCCCACTTACCGAAGCCCCTCGGTCGGCGGCCCTCCTCCTCCCTCTGAGGCTGGGTTTCTCTCGTTGCTGGGTTCAAAGGTTGGGATGCTGCTCTGATCTAATAGCTCGAAAGACATTTTCTTTCCCTCTGTAGGCACTGGTTGTTTGAAGCTTACGCTGTTGTGAAGATGAGGTCTTTAATGCATCCTGGGTATTTGAAGCTTTTTTGTATGTTATTATGGAAACTATGGTTCATACTTGAATCATTTTACATACAATTATAACAGTAAGTCAAAGGTCATTATATGATTTGAAAGGTCAAACACATTATAAATTAATGAATATTAAATTACTGGTAAAATAAAGCATTAAGACAATGTAATTGTAGTAATAAAATATAATAAATAAAACAACATTAGATAATAGAATTCAATACATGAAGAATGCAAACAGCTTTCAAGGAGGATGAGTTGTAAGATTCCTCTTTAAGGAATTTAGGGAAGTTACATGTGGCTGCATGTCTTTGCTTCTTCGTCTTAACTGCTGGTACATTTAATGACGTGGTGTTTGATTTTAATATGGGGGTGCAAAGGCATTCAGAGCCTTGTAACCATCTAGTAAAATTTAAAAAGAATCCACTCTGTAAAAAAACAGGAAACCAATGTAAGCATGCTAAAATGGGTGTAATGTGCTTTCTCTGACAGCTGCATTTTGTACAAGCTGAAGTGTTCTCACTGACTTTTTGGGGGGTAATCCAGTTAAAAGAGCACTACAGTAGCTCAGAAGATGGAAAACCAGACTAAGAATCAATTTATTTGCATCAGACGGAGCAAGATATGGTCTGACTTTTGCAATATTTCTCAGGTGGAAAAATGCTTTCCTATTGACACAGCCAATTTGCTCACCAAGGGTCGGCTTTTGCTCAGTGAGAACTCGTTTATAAGACGTGCCGTCTGACCGCATTGGAAATCCAAAGTGTTTATAGTTGCTCTGAACAGCTACACATCATATTGTTTAAACATTGGGATAAGAGCACACATTTTTCACACAGATGGCCAATCACACTTGAATAGGGTGAAAATTGTGCAAGTGGTTGGACATGTCCAGTGTCGGAAAGTGTAGGGAGGAGGGGGTTTTCAAAGCTATTCGGCCTGACATCTGGGTTTTCTAGAGGCCGACTGGCAGCTTTAGGATGAAGTCATTGTCTGTGATGATACTTAAGCTTTTCAACTCAAGTTTAGCCATTTTGGCGCCGATTTGTATTTTCTTGAAGTACTTGCGAATCTTATTGAATCACCACCTATGTCTGTAATTTGGGTTTTGTCTCCAAATTAGTAGTTGAACATCCAACATATATTTTGATGCAGATTTACATTTTTATGGTCATCTAGCAAATAGCAGGTTGTACAGCTGTATGGTGTCAGTATATCTATGAAAACTTACACTGTGCTGTTTTATCGTTTGGCTGAGTGAAAAAGTGGAAAAAGAACAGATGAAATTGCAGACTCTGTGGAACATCGTACAGAATATAAGATATACTTGAAGCATGCTCACTGGAATCAGTTGGGAGCCTCTCCAGAAATACCAATAACACAATTCACTCACTTTTATTAATACATGTTATCAAATATAGAATCCAGCTAATATTGACCCATTATACATAGATCAATATCATTGTAAATGTTGGCTGATGTGTGCCAACATGAAAAAAAAATTTCACAGAACATAACCCAGAAGAAGATGGTTTGGGAAATTTATTAGAAATTTAGCATTTGTGTCATTATATTGTTTGTCCAGCAGAATAGCTCCAACTCCACAACACTCTCAGTACTGTTTGCAGTGCATGCAGCAGAGCAGAGAGTGGTGTGGGGTCAAGTGGTGTCTTCAGAGTAAGCTGGATAGTTAATAAACAATGACCTTAGTATTTTCACTTTTCAATATAACTTTACTAAACATATACACTACCGTTCAAAAGTTTGGGTTCACTTAGAAATGTCCTTATTTTTGAAAGAAAAGCCTTTTTTTTCAATGAAGATAACATTAAATTAACCAGAAATCCAGTCTAGACATTGTTAATGTGGTAAATGACTATTGTAGCTGGAAACAGCTGATTTTTAATGGAATATCTCCATAGGGGTACAGAGGAACATTTCCAGCAACCATCACTCATCACTCCTGTGTTCTGATGCTACATTGTGTTAGCTGATGGTGTTGAAAGGCTTATTGACAATTAGAAAACCCTTGTACAGTTATGTTAGCACATGAATAAAAGTATGAGTTTTTATAGAAATCATGAAATTTCCTGGGTGACCTCAACCTTTTGAACTGTAATGTACATATATATACATAATATTAATTGGCTTTTATATATATATATATATATATATATATATATATATATACATATATCAATCAATTTTTTCACTCTAAAGAACTGCAAATATACAGTAACAGTCAGGCTGTAATCGAATATAACATTGAGTATGCTTTAGCATTTCGTCTGAGGTTGCTTAGGACTTTTACAGTTGTACTTTGTGTAGTTTGTCTTGTTCAGATTACAGATTAATATTTATCGTACATCTTAGTGCTAGTTTGGAAATAGGCCTGTAGTTACTCAAGTCAGGTGGGTCAAGATGGCTTCTTTTTTGTGACTCAGTTTCAACTGTACAAGCCAGCTTTAGCCCGTCATCTCTAAAAGAGCTAAGCATCCCTCTGACCCGTCTGTATTGATGATGTCATGGCTCTGATAATCACCACCTGCGTTTGCAAGTACAGTATTGTCTATTCAGCAAGTCTAAAAGTGGCCCTTTGGAGCAGATGGTGCTGGAGGCAGGAGACCAACCCTTCTCTCACCTCAATCTGGATAGCAGGGCTCATCACTCCCAGCCTGGATGGCATGGAAAAGAGTTTGCTCAAGGCAGAACAAGAGGCAGCAACCTTGAGAGTCTCGTAATTGTGAAAGCATGCTTTATGTGTGGATATGAAAAACTGAAAAGATTATCTCTTACATAACTGTTAGCTGTGGCTCAGAATGGTTGTTCAATCTGAGTAGAGTCCCCCTCCCTCCTCCCTCCTCCCTCCTCCCTCCTCCCTACCATTTTCAGGGTGCCATATGTTTGAATGAGACACCCTATCCTAATGCCCTCCGGAAGTCTATAGATTATTGTTAATAAGCATATACCACACTGCAAATATGCATTATACACAGCCTGTCATCACTGAAACGTCTTAGAAATAATCGTTATCTGAGCCTTTGTGTTCTAACATCTGATTAAAGAAAATTAAAAGGACTCCTTTATCGCTGCGGCTCTGCAGCTGTGCAGCTAATTGGAAATGTGACCAGCTCCTCCAAACTATATCTCAATTACATTTTGTACATTTAGCACCACAGAAATTGTGAATACACGCATGTGTGGCTGTGTGAGTTCCTTTTTTGTGCAGCATGTGTGCAAGTGTTCCTCGTTAATAAGTAAAGAGATGAATTTTTGGCTGGATGTGATGAGAAGAATTTCAAAAGAACTTTAAAATACAAATTACTGCCTTCTAATTGGCATATACAGTTGGCTCAAAAAGTGCAGTATTTTGCAACATTTGCATGAGTGGCTTTATATTAGATGACAAAACATCAAAGCAAATGACATTTATCTTAAGTTAAAATAGCACAAACTTGTCAAGCAAAATATTCCATGAAAAAGAAGCTTGTTGGCTTAAAAGTGATAAAAGGAAACTGTTCAGAACCAAGACAAGAAAGTATTTGGACACCCAATAGTGGGTTAACTAAAGAGCACAGTTGCAGTATTTTTTGTGTTTTCCACCCTTTAGCTTGTAGATATGTTTGACGTCTGGGTTTGAAATCCTTTTATAGCTGTGATGAAAGTTTCCTCCATGATTCAGCCAGCAAAGCTTTCAGTTCATCCACACTCAAGCATCAACGAGCTGCTGTTTTTTTTCTCCATATCATACCATACGTGCTCTGGGGGATTTAGGTCAGGGCTCTGTGAGGGCCATTCTGAGGCTTGGATTTTCTCCTGGACAAAATATTCTTTCAACATTCAGCTGGTATGCTGGCACAGTAAGATTCACTGCTGTAATTTGAGTAATATGTTGCCTGATTTCTTTAAATTTGCATCCAAAATCACCTACAACACTGTCAGGAAAGCAGCACCAGACATTCCCACCTCCATGGTTTACTGTGTCCTTAAGTGCAGTCTGGTCAAAGATCTGGTTTCCTGTACATGTCTGAGAAAGCTGCTGGCATTCTATGCACATTCTTTAGCAAATGTATTCCTAGCTGTCTTATTCTTTCAGCTTATGAATGGTATCACACTCCCTCTGTGCCCACATTTGTTGGTCCTGTTTTGAATGGTCTGTAAACTGAGTTGTATCTTGTAATTCTCGTTGATCTCTGAGGAGATTTTTGCTGCTGTTCCTCGGCTGTTTTTCTTTATTTTACTTGCAATTATCCGGTCCAATCTGCCACTGTCTTTCTGGCTCTGCCTGCATGCCTTCCATTCTCAGGCACAAGTCCTTCAAGTTTTTGAAATATACCCCACTGTGGAGGATGGAATATTGACGCTTTTTCTGATCTGATGAACAGAAGTGGCCTTCTTTTTGCAAACAAACAATGTTTGACCTTGTCTCTGATCCTGCTTCACTTATCTTTGCCATTTTTGCAGTTGCTTTTAACTAATTAGTTTCAAGGTAATTAGTGGTGGACATATGAAGTCAGTTACCCTTATTCGCACACACAGGCCCCCAGCAGAGGAACCACAGATGTAGTTCATCGCATTAAATATGCACGTTGCACTAAGTTACAAACAAAACTTGTTCAGATATTGTTGCCAATAGTGGGTTATGTTCATACTTTCTCAAGCTTTATTTTAGAGGTCTTTCGAGGTTTGCAAGTTATGTTTTTCTATACGTTAAATACCAAGATTTAAAAAAAAAAAAACAACAAAAAAACAATGAATCTCTTAAAAATTTTCATATAATTTAAATGTCCAAATACTTATTAAGGATAATATAGTAGTAATAATTGACTAAACACCAACACTACCGGTCAAAAGTTTTAGAACACACCAATTTTTCCATTTTTTTCTTGGAAATTGTGCTTGTTAATGTCTCACTGTACTCTGAAATGAAAGCATAGAACAAATAAACATATGAAGTTAAAAAAATAATCAGTTTAGAAACCAAAATGTATTCTAAACTTTTGACCTATCAAGTAGCCACCTTTGGCAGATCTAACAGCTGAACACCCTCGTGGCATTCTTTCTACAATGAATTCCCATAAATGTGTGGCACTTGTAGGTTCTTTGCTTTCACTCTTCTGTCCAGTTCATCCCAAACCAGCTCCATGGGGTTTAAGTCTGGAGACTGTGCTGGACACTCCATGTCTTCAAGCTCACCATCTTGTTCTGCTTTCCTAAGGTAGTTCTGGCAGAGCTTGGACTTATGTTTTGTATCATTATCTGCTGTAAGATGAACCCCTGACTAACCAGGAACATACCAGAGAGTACTGCATGGAGCTGCAGAATGCTGTGGTAGTCATTTAGGTTCAGGGTTCCTCTCACTCTGGACAAGAACCGACCCTGGATCCAGCAGAACAGCCCCAGACCATCACACTTCCTCCTCCATGTTTGACAGTTGATGTTCCACACTGAGGAACCATCCTTTCTCCTACTGGACGGCTACAAAAATCCTGCATGATGAACCAAAAATTTCAAATTTTGATTCATCAGTCCATAATACCATCTCCAAGCTTCAGTAGTCTATTGGTGAGCATCTTTTTCTTCTTATCTTAGCAACATCTTTCTTGCTGCAGTTCACCGCTTACCTTTGAACCATTTCAAGCTATTCATTGGACATGAACTATTTGAATTTCAGTAAAAAAACTGGAAAAATTGTGGCATTCTAAAACTTTTGACTGGTAGCGTATCTACTTGCTGATTAATCACTGATAGAGATAGAAAGTATTCAAATTGCATTGAATGTGTGGTTTTCCTGTAAGTAACCTGAACCTCTCCATTCTATAAAACTTCTTATTTTGCTTCTTTACATTTCAGAGATGCTGCACTGTACTCCAGGCACTGTCCCACTTTTATCTGCAGGCAGTGTTGTCTTGCCAGTAACACTGCAGAATAAGATTTTACAACTTTTGATGAGCTCGTGAAATGTGATGCATTGTTAGAGTTTCAGACAGACAGCTGTATATGTCGTAGAGTAGTGAGGCTGACTGGAAGAGGTCTGACATTCTTCACCTTTAGATCGGCTGCACAGCTGGAAGTCAATATAGAAAACAGTTTGTCGAAGCATTTGTATAATTTTAAGCAAAAGTCAAATTCCACTCCTTAAAATATAGTTTACCAGTACTATGATAATACTATATCTATGGACACTAAAACCTGTTTATTTTCTAATAATCTGAAGGATTTTTTTATCAGCACATTGCAAAATACCAATTATTTTCATCACTAATGTCACAGTTTTTAGAAATATTATAAAAAAATAACAAAAAAACACCTTAGTCTGCACCAAAATCCAGTCGCTTAACCCACAATGCATAAACATCCATCAGTTCTAAGTGTAATCTCTTTGCACAAATGTTTTTGTAGGGCTAAATAACAAATAGTTATTTATGAGCTTCATCTTGTAGTTCATGCTGGGCTTTCTGGCTGTCGGTATTTCCACC
Organism: Amphiprion ocellaris; assembly: GCF_022539595.1. Classification (NCBI taxonomy): domain Eukaryota; kingdom Metazoa; phylum Chordata; class Actinopteri; family Pomacentridae; genus Amphiprion; species Amphiprion ocellaris. The sequence continues at coordinate 2,083,973 of NC_072772.1, forward strand.
ATTACCTCAGCAGTTTAAAGTTTGAGTGCAGTCGCAAGATATTAAATCTGAGCTGTGTGCCGTTCCAATGATGCTGTGAGGTTTTCAGTGTCATCCCTCTTTCTATATTAAAACAGCAGCTCTGACATTCTCTGTTAACCCCTATATTTGTTAAAATGTTCACCTTTTTCCTGAGCAGACAAAGCCTAATCCTGCCTGCATAGTTTGATAGAGGCTTGAGTGAATGTTGCAGCTTTTAGGATGTTCCTCTTCAGATGGAAAAAAAGTCAGCAGAAATGACCTTAAAGCAGCTGGTGTACTCAGCAGTGTATCTGCTACGTACTGTCTAATGAAGTAACATATCTGAGCACAAACCGGTATCATAACTCATCTACATTTTCCTCCCTTTGTTAAGTCAGCGACCCGTTCGTATTTCTCGAAAAGGCTAACTTCAATTAACCTACACCCCTTACAGAATAGAAGCTGGAGCTGTATGGAGGATATGCTTCATGTCTGCCAGCTATTGAATTTGAATTTCATTCATAATTTTGTTTCTAATATTAAAGGTCACATTAGCATTTGTGTTGATAAGCAGTTGGTATTCGAGGCCTATAGCACTTTCATTGCTGCTGTTGTTGCTGGGTAGATACATGGTTCCTGAAGTTCCAGGATATAAAAACACATACAGTAAAAGAATAGGAAAATGGACTTTTGTGGATCATTGGATTAATGCTACAACATATTGTGTGTAACATAAAATATAATTCATAAGTCAAAAATCTCTGATTCAGCCAGTGTGTTGTCTATTTAAGAGAATTAAGGGGAAAGTCTTTCAGTTCTATAAGTGCTTTAGAGTTTACGTGAAGCTGAACTTTACCTTAATCATGCATTTATTCAATATCGTCCATTCATTATGTAACTGCTGCCTCAGGCTAATAAAAGTTTCAGATCTGCAGGTACATTTTAAATAAACCATGCACCTAAATTACTAGTTTTTTAAAAGGAAAGTTTGCATCAAAGCCTGAGCGGTGAGGTTTTTGCATCACATAACCTGGTTAAAGTTTTTCTCAGCAATGAACATCCTGGACATGTTGATCTGTTGACCTAAACCATACAGCGTAGACTGACGATGATTTTTATTTATTTCATGTATTTATAATGTGTGCAGTATAAGTTAACGTCGGTGTATTGTGCCAGAATTAGCTTGAAGCTAATTTTCTACTGCAGTCTCCTGGGAGGTCACAGTTCAAACACATTGTACAGTATATAGTACAGCTGCCTGTAGGCCTTCATTCAGATCATCAGTTGAATCTCATGTCAGCTGAATTGCTGCAGTTTTTTTAAATAGCTTCATCACGGGCTGCACAGTGGCTCGGTTGTTCACACTGTCACCTCACAACTAGAAGATCCCTGGTTTGTGTCCCAGCCTGGGATCTTTCTGTGTGGATTTTTGCGTGTTCTCATCAGGTTCTCCTGCTTCCTCCACCAGTCCAAAAACATGCTGAGGTTAATTGGTGATTCTAAGTTGCCCATAGATGTGAATGTGAGAGTGCTTTTTAGTGTCTTTGTGTAGCCCTGTGATAGACTGGTGACCTGTCCAGCGTGTCTCCTGCCTTTGCCTTTAGTCGGCTGAGATAGGCTCCAGCACCCCCCCCCCCCCGCTGACGACCCTACAGAGGATTAAGTGGTGTATAGATAATGGATGGATGCATAGCTGCGTCACTGTACACTGAGCATGGTAGTCTAACAACATAACAGCATGGCAGCCTATAAACTTTTACAACCCAAGTCTTCTCTGAAAATGACCAAGCTACAAAATTAAATGTGATGGAGACAGAGAGAGGTAATGGAAACGTACAGCGGCACGTATCTGTTCTGCTCCGATGTGCGCAGCTCCAGCGCTGAATATGGGCAAAGTTGGCTAAAATTACTTTTGAACCTGAGACACCTTCCTTAGCTGTTGTCCAGTGTGATTGACACTTTGAATGACTGATAGCAGGAGATATTTTATCGATCTACTCAAACTAAGATCTGAAGCAACTTTATTGTCTACTTTTGCAGCACAAAAGCAGGAATGCATCCTCAGCTCGCATGACAATCATGTCAGATGCTGTGCATCAGTAAAAATACTCACTATGCCCCAGTAGATACAGCTTCATTAAAAGAAAATTGAGGAGTGATAATGAAGAATGTTGAAAATATTGTGAAATGGGACTCAGAGTTGAATTATGGTCAGGACATGTAGCTGATGAATGAAGTCAATAAAACCTTAATCTTACAGGTAAAACAGGAGACTCAGCAACATTACTGAATATTTTTTAAAAAGAAAAAAGTGCCCATAGCTAAGAAAAAGCAGGAACCCCAGGCACATGACAAATTAGAGAATATACATAACTACAGTATATAAAACACAGATCCACACCTCAGATATTTGATATAAACTGCAGACTCGGCACAGACTTGGAAAACAGTGAGCAGAGCCGTACATCACAGCAACGTGCAATCAGGACGTGTATGCGAGACAAATTAAAAACAAGGACACCTATGGGCAGTTTGAAGTCTCCACTCCCTGTAACCTGCACGTCATTGAATTGCTGGAGGAAGCTTTTATGTGAGACAGCAGTAACTGCCACCCAGGAAGAAATAATAACAAATACATTAGCAAGTAACACAAAAATACATCAGATTGACAGCTTAAAGTGTTCTTGTGCATCTTTCTTGCTACTCTGAGGTTTTTTTACTTTGCCAGAGAGCATTTTATTGGAGCATCTGCGTTGTGCAGATCTGGGTTTTACTGCAATAATGTCTTCATGTGTTTTAATGAATGTGTGTGTTCGCCCTCAAGAATTATGGCTCTGTATTGAGTTAGCGTGTGTGTTTGTGTGCCTGCATAAGCTCTCTCGCTGTTTTGTGTCAGCGCATAGAGTATGTAGTTTTGTTTTTTTTTCCATAAATGCATTTTCGCTGGTTGTCAGCACTAAAGCTACTGTCAGCAGCAGTTGATGGAGCTCCACTCTGCTGTAAGACTCTCTGATCTATCAGCTGTGACGTAATGCTCTCCTCAATCACCAGCCCTGGGAACAGTAAATCAGAGTGCTGCTGCTCTGTGTGGTGCTAATGCTGGTTCCCTGCTCCCAGCTCAACCACTGAGCTCATCTACACTCCAAACAGCAAGAGAGCTCCAGGATAAATGCTGGACATTTTAATCGCCACTAAAGACCTCACCTATCAAGATCCTATTAAAGCACTTACAAAAACCTGATAAGGCAAGTTTTTAGACACTACAGCTACAGATCCTCTCAAAACGTGGATTTAAATTAGTTTCTCAACAACAATGATGACTAATAGAGGCTCTGACATGGATTTTAATTCCAGTTTCATGCTGATAATTTTCATATTCATACAGAAGTGTTTAATCAGCAAGCATTCCAAATTAAATAGCAAAATATTTTGTTGGGAACAGCCGCAGAGAAAAGCATAAATAATTGTTTTCTGATCTGATTTCTTTATTGGCAGGACAGCAATGTTTGTCAGAGTCTTTTAGAAAACCATTGATTTGGTTCAGTGTAGGCACAAAAAGACTTGTTAATGTTGTGTTGCACATGGTGAACTGGTTAAAATGACTGTTTTGTTAAGTTTAATGACCTCTGATGCCATGGCTAGAATAATCATCGCCTGTGTTTTTTTCAAGAATAATGTTTAAACAGAAGCAGCCGAAATGAACATCAGTTTTCTGTGTCAAAGCCTGACTTGTAATTGTGCAACCTCCCCGACTTACTCCCTCTGCAGCTTCCGTGGTTTTATCGCTGCTTCCTATTTTGCTTCAGACGGACAAGAGTCACTTTGTTACTTGAACTTAAGCATATGTTGCTTTTGGCAGTTTGACTAATGCTCTCATTTTTATTGGGAGAACAGAAGTGTGGAGGCAGCAGAGCCATCAATGAAGCACAAGGAAGGATGTGACTTACTGTAGGTGGCAGCAGTGTGGCAGAAGTTATGAATTTGATAATAAATAAAAAGGTGAACCTGGAGAACTCAAAAACTGGCAAACTAAACTTGTGCTCTCATGCCTTGCTGACACCCTCTGCTCTGTTAGGACAGAGTTTAATCACAAAGGTCTACTACTTTGTTTTAAGTTTGAGACTTTTTTTAGAGGCTCCACGGTGGCCTGGAATGAACCATGCCGAGTGGAGAGCTAATCAGTGCCAGGAATATCGCTATTTTCCTATCAGGAGGGGACAGACAGGTAACAAACCCTACAGAGATGTGTGAACGCAGGCAGAGGTCAACAGATGGAGCTTGGCAGGGCAGGTGGAACAAGCTGCACCGTTTTCCCTCACAAAGGGAGGCTACTATAAGTGTCAGTAGCAGAAAGTCATAGCGAGCAAAAGAACAATAGATGAGAATTGAACAGTCCCTGCTGGAGGAGTTGAAACTGGCCAGGGGTAGTTAGTAGGATCATCGCCAGAGTCAGGATTATTCACAGTCGTCTAAGTGTGACAGCTGTGACCGTTTGGAGGCAGGAATGGTAACGGCAGGTTGCTAACCAGCGATGGAGCAGAACTCACGAGACAAAAGCTTCGTATTCTGGGATCCAGCATGTTAAGAAAACCATCTGAAGAAGAAGAATATCCATCTGGCTTTACAAGCATTGAGAATGCTGGATGCAGAATCCTTTTCTGATCCATCCCCATTTCTAAAATGTTTGTTCATCTTCCTCCATGCAGTGTCTCCTCTCCAGGCAGCCGGGACAGCTGGTGGTACAACTTAAGGACGAGGATAGAGTCAGTTTGCGCCCAGCCTCAGCGGCAATGGAAAGTGATGGGTTAGAGTGAGGTAGAGCGATGCTTCAGTTCAAATAATGCTTTGCCCTCGCGGTCCGGCTGAATGATGTGGAGCAAGAGGGGAATTTGTTGAGAGACGCAAGAAGTGCTGTGACTACTGCTGTGACCCAGGCAGGATCGATCTAAAGGTGTCGGTGTCCTTTCAAACCAAGAAGTTTTCACATCACTAAACAGCATCAGAAATCCCCATGATCCTGAGAGATTTTTTTTTGTTGAGATCTTCTGTAGTATATATACAAGATGATTTTCTGTGTGTATTGTCTTATAGAACTTGATCAATAGCAATAATTTTCCTGGACTTCAGGGGCTTTCATGTTGGTTTTCTTGCAGGACAAGTTAACTTTATCAGCCTTATTGGAAGCTACATATAAATCCCAGCAGGGTTTTGCACAACTCCAACCTAATCAGGCCACGTGAAGGAAAGTATAACAATGTGTATGTGTGTAAAAAATTGTGTCTAAATACAGTATTTAAGTAAATGTACACAGCTGCAATCCATCACTGCCAGGAACAGACCAGGTGAGGCAGTTAGGATGGGAATGACAAGTGATGGAAAGTGGTGGCCTAAATAAACAGGGACTTACAGTATGAGATAATGGGTTGCAGCTGAAACAGGTGAGAGCTGGATGCACATATGGAATTTTCCAGGTCCCTCTATAAGAGAGTGCAAGGAGAAATTAGGGAGCTAGAAGGGAGGATGCAAAGAGAGGTAGAGATGGATCAACAGTCTTGACACTTGTTATCTCTGACCTAATTTACCTAGTTGCCTTTCTTTTGTCAGGCATGGCAGATTTCCACTGCCTGACAAGCAGTGGTGTTACAACATACATATTTGGATGCAGATAATCATTCCTATCACGCTGTGCAGAATAAGGCAAAGACAAGTATTTTGTTGTGAAGAAATTGCACAATTCAACATCTGTGTGGACTCTCTCACAATGTTACATTATATTGCCAGGAAACACAACTGAGACATATCCAATTTCAAGCCACCACATATTGTAGCATAGCATCCCACACGGCTCTCTGTGGTCTGCACATGTTAGCTGGTGTGTAACACAAAAGCTCCAGAGCAAAGTTAATGCTATCAACCATGATGCCGAGGTAAAAAGCTTTATCAACGTTTCCTCAGGGCAGCAAGGTCAGATGCATCTTCACAATCCAAAAGATAAATGGATCAGGTTTCCGCGCCACATGTAGTTCAGGGCCCAGTCTCCCAGCAGCCACATAAACATAGGCTTTCGGCCTTAAACACGGGGTGCTCATTCTAGTGAGGCTTGTCAAAATACGACATGTCTCCAAGCTAAAGGAGTAGTTTGATGTGATCGATGGACACCGAAGGAGACATTACCATGGATTCAGTGGAGTGACCTGCAGATTTTGTCTGCTCTTGCTTGGTTGGCTGAATGCATCGTGTTTATGTTGAGTTCTGAGCGTCGCGATTGTGGGATTAGATTAAATTGCCACCTGTGGTAGTTGTGGTGTGCAGGGAGGCGCCGGTGTTTACATGCTGCATGCAGTCACTATGTGACTTTGCACAAATTTGCACATCAAGGTGTGATTTAAAAAAAAAAAAAAGGGATAGCATATACAGCGTGGCTTCTTTTTCTTGCCCCAGATCTGAAAGGATATTGGCAAGTGAATACCCCTCATGTGTCTGTATCCATTTGACTTGTTATTGCAACAGGTGTTACCCACAGATAAAATATGGAGTGAGAAATATGATTTTCGGTTAAAGGACAGACATTTCTTATCTCAGATAACCACTTCACTCCTGTCATAACCTGTCTCTTCCTCTGAGTTCAGCTCTTGTGATTGTGTGTGTGTGTCGGGGGAGTCTGTGTGTTGCGTTGTTTGGCATGCGTACACTCTGGTTGCGCTCTCGTGTGCATTCACTCTAAGATGTCCTGACCAAATGTTGGAAGATGGATGAGTGATTCCCAATTTCCAATAAAAAATCTGATTTAATCCAAATTTCATCAGATTCACAGAATTCCTTTTACTGCTTGTGTTGGGGAATATAAACAACATGTTTTTCCTTTTTTTTCTTTTACACTTTTATTATAAAATACTGTTTACAAGGGGATGAGTTTTCCATGGCAACAGTTGACATGTGAGAGCTGGTGTTGCTAGGAGACACACTGCCAACTTCTAGGGTGGGCTGCTGACTGGAGGATGTCATATGTAGCCTACAAACGTCATGATACAATATTAGAGTTTTTTTTTCTTTCTTCAGCAAGTTCAGATAGTGCTGGCAACGTGCTGTTAAATATTTAAAACATTTGTCCCTTTACAACATTTTTGTGGACCCACTCAGAAAGTGGAGGCTGACCTGCTAGCCTATCTAGCCTCTATTTGTAAAAGAGGCCTAAGCTGTGTCCAACATTGCTCTCTATTTTTTATTTTTATCCATTTATTTATAATATATGACGTCTCAGGGCACTTTACATGGTAAGGTGAAGATGAGGGGTGTGATTTTATGTGCATTTGTCCTTAACCATCATGGTAAGAATGTTACGTTTCAGTGCATGCAGTCATACGAAGAATACAAAGATGGATGAACGTAATCCATCCATCCTTTAGCTTCACCTTCTCCAGCTGAGGGTTGCAGGGGTCTGAAGCCTATTCCAACTGACGCTGGGCGAGAGGCGGGTAAACCCTGGACAGTTCATCACAGCCCTATTGATGAATGTGATGCAGAGCCCAATTTCAAAAGCGTGAGTTCCGCTGTGAAACCTTAAGCTGTAAGCTGTCAGCAACATGCCATGCAGAGCTTATCTCCAGCTGATTGGCATCTGTCTGAGTCGCTCCAAACATGGCAAGTGCAGGTGACACACAGGAGCTATAGGACCAGCCTGCTTCTTTCAAATCAGCTGCTTGAGAAAATTTCTGGTTCCCAGTCAAGTTCAGCAGCAACCAAGAGCAAGTGATGACAGTGAGTCGATATTGTTTGACAGTTGTAGCTGATGTATATGTGTGGAAACACATCAAACATGCTGATGCATATTCAACAGCATCACCCAGATGTGTCAGTGTACAAAGCATACTTTCTGCTAACAGTTCCAAAATGCAGTATAAGGAATGCCACAGTTACCATTGTGCAGCTAAATAGCTGACTAGTAAGTGTCCAAATGTTCAATTTACTGATCACTATAGAGTAAACTATCGAGTCTCCGTTGTATAGGAAATAATGAACTCCAGGAGACAGAGCTCTGGTTGGCGTTAACTTGCAAATATTATCACTGATTCCTACTATTTATTGCTCTTCCTTTTTGTTATTTCAACATCTCCTGAGTCATTGGCAGCTTGCCTACAATCAGCGCTGTGCTCATTATAGACAGAGGGATGCCACCTAGCCTCCGCTGTCTGTCTTTCATGAGTCCGCTTGAGATCGCAAATGACCCAACGGTCAAAACTCACAGCAATCCTGTAACCTCAGCACTCCCTATGTGCCATTAATCGAATCACAGCACTAAGTCACAGACAACCAAAGAGCGACAAAGCAACAGCAAACAATGTCTGCTTCCAGCTGGTTGACTGCCTGTGTGGATACAACAAACAGCGATGCCAGATTTTACTGACACCAAGTAGTCCAACACAAAGCTCCAACCTGATATACTGTCATAGAAGAAAGCAAGATATTTAAAATAAATGTATGCATCCACTGTCAAAGTTAGCAATTTGGATTAAATTTCCTTGTGTGTGACTCAAGTATGTGTTTTTCAACCCTCTGTGTGTTTTTTGAACACCATCAGTTGCCACCAATTGTTTGGATTCACAGCTTTTCTTGCAAACAGGTTAGCTTTCCAATCTCTCCGTGCTCCAAGCCACTGAGGCCTGGAAGAGATATGCTCCTGAAATCTCAAAATCAAGTGAGGAGCAAAACAGAACATGAAGACGAAGTAACCTCTCAGCAAGATATTTGGAGAGGCATGATCCTACAGGCTGGTCTGTTGGTGTTACTCATAGAAATGTTGGCAGTGGTTCCTCTCTGTTTATAAAGCTGGCGGGCCCAGAGCATGGGGTGGAGACTGTGGAGATCTCTGATATTTGGCAAAGTCAACGGTGGTAACAGGAGGATACTTCATCATAGTCACAGACACTGTCAGGTAGCTGAGACCTTGCCAGCTTTTTCAATTTCTCCTGGCCTCAAAGCAATTTGCCAAGTGGCGAAATAGCAGTTGAATTGCAATCTGTGTGTAATTTTATTTGTATAACACAGCGGAGGGAGTGACCCAAATGAGGCTGAAGGACACCTGCAGAGACATAACCAATAATACAGTCAGAGGTGCTATATTGCTTGGCTGCCACCGGAGAAATGTTCCTCAGTTGCTCTGAGGAGGTCACCAGATGGCATGAAAGTCACCAGCCTTTACCCCCCGACAAACTGGGAGCCTATTTAGAGAGGACCATCTTTACTTTCTAGTGTGAAAGTGTCAGGAAGTGTTGCTGTAACTGAACCCAGACGCATCCGGCTATAAAACGTCACTTTAGCCATGAAGTATGCAGCCAGTAAATGTGATAATTTACTGAAAATGTAAAAAAAAAAAAACAACTAGAAAATGTAGTAAAATTTGCACTTAACTTGATCAAAAGTGTAATAAAACCCAATAATGTAATACCTTGAACAACAATGTGATAAAATGTCCTGACTGATATTGTGATCGCATTTTTACTGGTAATATAATACCTTTCAGCTGGGCCATTCATTTTTTCACGCAACTGCTAATGTAATACTTTTGATGGATAATATAATACCATGTTCATTTTCAGTCCAGAGTTCTACATTTTGTGTTTTATGATTCTAATAATTTTATGTGCTTTGTTTTGGAATGAAATGAACTGCTGTTGAACACCATACAGCTGTACGTACATGTGCAAAAACTCAACAACAACTCAACAACATCCTTGTTTTATTGGGTGGATGCTGGACTTGGAGACCACTGTGTAAGAAATTAGAATTCCAGGTCAGAGAACTGGAAGTGAAGAGAAGTAACTGTTCCGTAAAGCTTCCTCTTCACTCTCTATAGGACAGGTTTGCAAAAAAATGGCTCATTAAAACAGCCAGAATTCATCAAAGTATACATTATAGATGAACATACATGAATTCCAAGAAAAACATGCATCACCAGTCATAAATATTTGCTCCAGATGTAGATAATATATTATTGTGCCTCTTTCAATGTCAAATGGGCATAATTTCAGACATTTTATTACATTTTTGATCAGGTTAAGTGCAAATTTTCAGTAACTTATTACATTATTGGGTGCTACAAGGTATCTAAACAGCTCTTCGGTTTGGGTTTATATAAAGGATTTATTCACCTAAATTACAAAAATACAAATAACTGATTTTCTTACTGACTATAAAGATGAGAAGTCTTTTTTTTGAGAAATGTGCTTATTCACTTACTTGCTAACAGTATCAAAGAGCATTAAAAAATCCACTTACATGCACTTCAAAGCGCGCTGATTAACACGTCATATCTCATTTGTTTAATCCGTTCAAAAAGTGAAGTGCAAAAATGGCAGCCAGTGAGATTTAGAGGTGGCAAGGGGCCATGTTTTTTTTCCTTTTGAACAGAACGAAGCAAGATGTCTCTCCCACTATAAATAAAATGCTGGTTACCAAACACATATGACATCTTTTCATCACATTTTCTGAAGTATTTGACTGAATGTATTCATTTAAATTGTGCATAATCATGCAGATAGTTCTAGTTTTCCTGGTTTAAGCTCTTTTTGTGTGTTAAACTTCATTCACCTCAATTGAATTTGAGTATATAGACGGATATATAAATAAATATGCCAAAAATAGAGCTGAAGTCATAGATTTATTGACAAAAAGTACATGTATAGGGTTCCATTTGTCCCTTAAAGGGCTAATCATATACTCGACTGATACCCTGGTTGCAACTGAGAACCCAATAGAACCCTGGACAGTAAACCACAGATCACTGCTCTGCAAATTGTCACACCAAATATTACATTACACCACAGTAAATTCACTCGAGGATACAACCAACACACAAGTCGGGTCTCAGTACTACTAGGGATTAAAGTTATTAATTGGCTGCAGCGGGTCGGAATGGAGAAGTGACCAAAACAAAACAAAACAAAACAAAACAAACAAACCAATTAGCAAAAAACAAAAGGCAGCTCTCACCAGACACACTCCCAGTTTTTCCTCGTCCACATGCTATGCAAGGATGGGCGGACTAACTAAAGCAAACAAATAGTGCAAATAGAACAACAAAAAAGAAGAATAGTGAACAGAAACCACAAAATTAACAATTAAACAGCAACTCTAACACAAAATGAAAACAGTTTTAATAAGCAGGATTTAAAACCACAATAAACCTAAACAACATTATACCCGTATTCCTGCTACATCAACATATTTTCTACACACAGTCAGTTAACTTCTCAAAGCGAGCTCCTCGTAAAATGCAATGTAGCCACACTGCAATAGTCCAAGCTCATACAACTGTCAAATTCCATTAAACAAACTGCTCCTAAAACATCAAAAAATAAATCTGTTCCCACAAATCAAAGTCACTCATAGCAGAGTGAGGCCTTGCATCTTCTCCGGCCTCCCACTGAGAACAACCAGCACACCTCAGTCTTTATCAATTCTTGTCCCGATCAGAGAGAAGACAGCAGAGGACCACCAGGAGCCACTAGTTGCATCTGGTAATTGATTAATTGTGGCTAATTTTACAAGAAACAGGAGGCTGTGTGAGGCTTTGCTTTGAGCATAATACTAACATTAACATGGTAAAATGTGAATGTTAGCAAGTGCAATGTTCATCACCTTAGTTTAGGATCATCAGGGGCCTTCTGTTCAACCATAAACTATGGTTTATTTAAAATTTACATGCAGATAAATTTAAAACTAAATTTCAATTTTTTTCTGGATTTTTATTTCCAGTTCTTGAAATTACAATTTTTAGATTGATATGTCAAACACCACTTTAAGATATATGTTTATAAATTGCCCATTATTTCATGTACAGCACTTTTTTGCACATAGAAACTTAAGGACATGTTTGAACGGCAATGTCTAAGGAACTAGTAAAGTTAAAAGGCACACATTTTTACTGTTACTTCTCATTGTGCCATTAATTTAGAGTCTGCAATATCAGACAAGTAGATCAAACATTCGCAGGTTATGTGTGAGTTGCTGTCGTAGAAAGTGCTTACCTTCAAGCATCTCATCCAAAAAGTAGTCGGGCAGTGCTTTGAATTTGTGAAGTCTGAGGTTACTGAAAACAACGTTATATGCCTGTAATTTAAATTTATTTTATTAGTTTTATTTTGAGAGTCATTTTGCTACTCCAGAACTCTACTTGGATTAAGCCGACCAGCCATATTTTTATGTTTGTGGCACAGGCTGCCATACATTACATGCTTAATTAGTTACAAAAGTTACACAAAAATGACGTATTTTTCATTTGAGTAAGTATTTCATTTTTAAAAGTAATCCATATGTTTGTTTTCTTTTATTATGACACACAACCACATAAGGTTCAGAAAATATCATTAATTGACTTTGGCATTATTACTTTTTTTGTTATCTGTGCTCAAAGATGAGCTTCAATTTTTTTCATATTTCAAATCACCCATAATCAGGGAGTGTTTGATCAACTTGTCTGATACTGCAAATTGTGACTCACTACAATGATGCAAAATAACATTGAACATTTCAGGGTTTCATCTGTGATAGTCCCTGAGCTACTGACGTTCAAACGTAGCCGTGAAACCATGGACGTGAGAAGATGCCAGTAGAGGCTGAATGAACCAGGGATGAACCAAACCTTTCAACAGTTCACTGGTACGGCTGTAATACTTCTCCCACTCTGGTACCTGAGACTGATGCAACAGTACACTCGGTAATTCAGTCACAGAACAGCCTCAGATGGCAGCATGTCAGGATAGTTGCAGTTCACTCAGAGCATGTCAAACAGCTGCACTGGGCTAATGGATTTCCTGTGTGTCCCTGTGGGTTGTTTCGTTATCGACAGGAGAGTGGCTCAAGTCCTGCCATTCACCAACCTGGGAGCTGATAACACGAGGAAGGAAAGCAGACAGTGCCCCAGTTCACCTGTCACTCCAGCTCCTGTTCCAAACGGCTGCTGTTGATTTAACTGATTGGAGACAGGCCCACTTAAACAAAACAGAGTGCGGACGTCCCGCTGAGAGTGTCACAGAGACAAAACACGTTCGTTTAACCGGCCTCTTGTTTACTCCGACATGGCAGACGTGACCTTTGGTGAGCATTTCAAATAACCAGAGGGACCTGACAGAGACTAAGTTGGGCTTAGGAAAGGAACTTCCTGCTAGTGCTGACATTACTGGCCATCTGCTTTAACTGGACGACTGGGAGAGCAGAGACAAGCAGGTACTTAAAACTGTGAAAGTAGCTTCAGCACCTTTAGTCATACGGGCTTCACTACAATACGAAACCATTGTAGTTATTTCTATTTTGACATCATTATAAATCATTTGTCTTTAATTTTTTTGACAGTGAGATTGGTTTAAAATGGTTTTATACATCCTTGATGCAGCGATTTCCAGGTAGCTTATATTGTCACTTTGCCAGTTAATCTATGAACTGTTTGGTCTGTAACATGTCAGACAACAGTGAAAAGTACATACTTTTGATGTCTTTAAATGAAATATTTCTCATCGTGCCATTGATTGGGAATCTTCAATATTGGGCAAGGAGATGAAATAGTCTAGTATAGTGATCATGCATGAGTAGAAATATGAAAAATATATAGAGATATGAAGAAAAATGAAGACATACCCAAGCCTTCAATAGGGCTTCAATTAGTAACCTGTTAAATGTCTTTTCAAATATTCCATCAGTTGTTTTGTCTGAATCTCTTCACTCTACAGAATCCAAGCTTAGTAAGGTTACTACAAAACAAAACAAGGAGAAGCAGCAAATACTCACATTTATGAGCCTTGATGCTTCACATTTTTGCTTAAAAATGTCTTAACTGGTATGTTTCTTTGAAACAGTTTCTGATTAGTGTAAATGAATACAACAATTGTGCCTCTGTATGTTGGAGGAGCTATACTCTATACTAAATATGTCAGCAGTAGTCCGAGTGCTTTGCTCTCCTGAAATGTTGCGCAGGTTTGTCAGGCTGACGTAGTCGTCTCCTTTCACAATTTGAGTTGATTATTCACTTCTCACTAACAGCACCAACATGACAGTTTAGTGAAATGCGTCAGTAGGTTGTTTTGTATTTCTGGTGTAAATCTGAATGTGAGGACGGTAACAGATTGTAGCTTTAAGACGTGATTTTATCACTGCATTGGATTTAATTGCACACATTTTTGGGCTGTGTTAAGCTTTCCTTTATAGATGGGCACGGCACAGTCCCAGTGTGTTTTGTGACTGTGTCTTTTATGGCTTGGTGTAATCAGACTGCTGCCCTTCTGTGGATTAATAATAGCTGTGATTTCACAAGGTGCTACTGTATCAGTGTGGCTCGGTTCCAAGATGTCATTTGGCCAAAGAGTATGAACCAGCAGCAGAATGAATGACTGCATATCCCATTACCCCCAGCGCTGGGTTTGCATTTTGTCCTCTGTCATGGAGCTAAACTGAAGGGTATTTCTGGGGGGAAAAAACACAGCTCAGAATGTCTTTAGAGCAGAAGGAAATAGTGTGAGATTTCTTTCCCTCAACACCCTGCTGATTTATACTCCACCTTATCCTTAAATGAGAACGAAAGCTTGTGAAATACTGGTTATTGCTGGTTGCATAGCCAGCAGCAGGAATAATGTAATGACATGTTAAGATTCAGACTGAAGAGTTTGGAGCAGCAGGATAGTGGAGTGACCTCAGCCCAGCTAAGTGATGGTCTCAGCTCGGCTCCATCTGCCCATTGTATTTGCCCTTGGCAACCCAACATAGTTGCCGGTGTTGGTGAGTTAATGACAACTGCGGAAAGGTTAAGTAAACAGGAGGGGCCAGCCTAACAGGAAAATTACTACTGCCATCATCACAGACCGTAGCTGAGCAGAGCTCGGGCTGCTCTCATCATTATGTCATTCATCAACTCTGATTTTAATGATGCGTGGGTAATATTGAACTGTAGATTACAGCAGCATGCCAGTAATATATATTGGCACCCCTGGCTGCTAAAATGCTTTGAATTCTAATTGAAGTCCACACTGCCGAGTTAGGTAAAGAAGTACAGCCCTTTTAATTTGCTCTGAAGACTGCGCCGTGTGTGAAGCAGAGTCGGAGTAAAGTGTCCGTTTTCAGCCTTGCCATTCCTCATGGTTGTGAACTGCTCCTTGGAGCTTCTCCTCAGGATGAACACAGTCTGCCGACTCCCTACATACCATGATGGATGATGGGATTGTTATTCAGCATTCCTAGGCTCCGCTCGGCTGCCAAGCTGCTGTCTCCTCCGATGGCCATTGTTCTCCGGTCGGCTGGAAGAGTCACCTTTATCCGATTGAAATAAATGAGATATACTCAAACTGAGACATTAATTACAAAGTTTATCTCCCGGCTAAAGTACACTAATAAAGGACTCTAATAAGGCATCCATCATAGCTAGACTCTGTGGACGTGGCTAAGGGCACTGGCCGGAGGTCACCCAGTTTGATGAATGACAGTCTGTATGATGCAACAAAAGATGTTATAGAGCTCTCCCTGCACATACTAACACCAGAACTGCACAAACATGGTGACTTGCATGCATTTAAATAGCAGATTCCGAATGCGGATCTCAGCAAAATGACATTATCTTTTTGTTGTATTTTTTTTTTACCTGTTTTGAATGTTACATCTTCCATCTGATACAATACAGTAAATTATGCAGGAATGCATTTCTAGTTCTTGAACTTCACGATGCTGTTCAGCTAACTGCTCCCAGCCGATCATACAGCTGTGTGTGTTCACCTACAGTATGCTTACTTGTCAAAGCAGAAAACCAGCACAACAACTGTAAGTACTATTTTTGTGTGCTTGCCTGCAGACAATTATGACAAATGTGCAGTCTGCACTGCCGGCCCTCACTGCTGACTGCTGCAGGCCCCGGCCAGAAATTGGTCCTGCTGGCTCAAAAGATAAACTCAGAGAAATAACCAACAGGAGCGAGTGAGTCATTCACAATTGATTAAGCTTTTCTGTAACCTAACCCTTGGGCAGTGGATGACTCTCAAAGATTTTCAACTGTAACATTATATCATAAAAGTCATTTTTGTCCACATGATCCATTACTGTCAATAATTGACTTTGAGCTATGTTATCTTCAGCCACCTGTGATCAAACAAGATGGCACAGAGATTTCTCACTTGTTTTATTTTTCCCTCCCTTACAAAAAAGAAGGTGGCCTGGGCAGAAGCTGCAGACTGTAGCTGCACAAGGTCTCTGCCTCCTGCCAGATGATCCATTTAACTCAGAGCTGAGCGATTTTCTTCCAACACAGAGAGGGAGACAGAATGCATGTAGATGTTTCGTGTCAGCCTCTTTAAAGATTTGCTAATTGTTTGTAGCGCCTTCCTCACACAGAGCAACACGGCATTTGTGACCATACTCCATATTCAGGATAGACTATGATGTTCAGTGGCTCTAAACAGCAGTTTCTTTCTAAGCTGCGTGTTAGGGTGCAACCTCCAGGTGTTAAAATACTTGGATCGTAGGTGTAGTTCGGGGTGATCACACGTGCATTTTACAAAAACACATCAACACCGCTCTGGAGTTTGGTGTTACAAAACAGCAAGTGTTCTCCCAAAAGAAAAAAAACATCTGCAGAACTTTTGAAAGAACAGTGATAGGTTTTACTTTTTGTCGATTTAAGTGAGCTTACAAAGCTGAAATAAAGATGATTTTTTTTAAAAGCAGATACATACAAAGGGCTATGAAAAGAACTCGTCTTATGGTCTGCTAAGTCTTCAAGAGCTTTTTTTTTTCTTGTACAGAGAAGCAAATTGTCCATGCAGTGCAATTTTGGTGACCATATTGTGGCTTTTGGCAGCGACTCAGAATGACTGTCTGACATCTCCACTGCTGCTCTGCTCAGCTAAGATTGCACCAGCTGTCTCCAGTTTGCTTTCTAATGTCTTCTTTGTTAACATTTTATCAGCTGTCTGATAACGGCATAACTGGAGGGCAGGCTCCCTCCAGCGCTGGACTACAATGGCACCGAGTGTGCTTAGCAAAGATCTGCTGTGTGCATGAGTCAAAGAGAAACAGTGACCGAGACAAGGGAATGCTAAATCTGCTGGTGATCAGCACACTCATAAATATAATACAGTAGAAGCGCAGTACATCATCTTTAAATGGTCAGAGTTGAATTTTTAAAGGCATGTCAAGTACATTGATGCTCATCGGTGTCTTTTGTGTCTAATGCAATCAATTTTTACTTGCACGTAGGGACACGCTGAAGTAGAAAGAGGCTGTTAATACCTGTTAATAGGGAACATAAGGCAGCCTTTTCAACATTAAATCGAAACTTTTGTAGTTTAACTGCGTCTCTTAATTATGAAACAGGTGTCGACTTGCATGTCACACATCATACAAACATAAAAGCTCGTTCATCAATGAAAACAAAATGACCAGCATACTCAAGTACTTACAATATGCAAAATAGCAGCTTCCCCTCATATGCAAAACAGCCCTTTTACTCCTCGAGATCTATTATTCACTTTCTTGCTTGCATATCCAATTACTAAATGAGCTTTGCCTCATTCCAGCAACTCTGAAAAAAATAAAAATCCTCATGGAAAAAACTCTGGTACTGGTAGCAATTAGTAACACCAGAGGGTAGCATGGCTTGTCTTCTTGTTGCTCTCATAATGTCTCCCTTTGGCATCATTAACCACTGAATCTGTGAACTGTAATCTGTGCTGATCATCCAGTTAAATTTAAACTTGTCTCCATCCAAATGCAAAACAAGCTGCATACTGTATTTGTGCACAAATTAGCCCTGTACAGGTGACTGTTCCCTTGTCCTTATGGAAGTCAGTCCTGTAATTCCTGCGCTAAACAGTTAAGGTCTACAGTATGTTTTGGCATAAAATCAGACAAGAAAAGCTGTCTGTATTATAATGATCTCCTTCTGTGTAGCCACACATAATGCATGCTGTGGTTGGCGGTTGGATTGAAAGGACAGGGCCATATTGTAGAACGAAAATAATTTTACATGAGCTCTTTCCTTCCACTCACTGCAACAGAAGTTCACCCCTGCAGGCTGACCAAAGCTCCGTGGTTTGCCCAGGGCAAGCTGTCTTGCTTCTGCTTCTGCAGCTCATCTGTCATTGGCCAGACCTAAAGCTGCTGGATCATTGCCTGAAGACTTTTAAAACTCTCTGGCGAGAGGTCATACATTGAATTAGAAAGCCAGTGGGGGAAATATTTTGGTGCTGGAGCAAAAGCAAGTATTAAACTGCATTTCTGTGGCAGCTGAGCCTCAAGCATTGCTGGCCCTGTCAGTCTGGATCTGGCCTGTCATGTGAAACTGTAGTTTATTCCCAGCGAAAATACATGTAAATATCAGGGCCGAGTTCACTGCTTTGGTGACCTCTCAAATTTGGTATTGATTTTGTGGTTTCATCAAGACAGACGTTACAGAATATACTCTGTGCTGCTCAGTGGTGGAGGAAGCACTCACATCTTTTGGGTAACTGTCAAAGCAGCACACTGTTAAAATACTCTTCTGCAACCAGAAGACCTGCACTGGAAGCAGTTCTAATAAATATTTTTGCTATAATAGTTTATTTAGTGATGTAAAATGAAGATAACATGATGCTGACACTCGGGATGAACCTACAAAGAATCTGTTTCTGCAGCTCCCATCGGATATATGGAGCTTTATATCAAGTTTCAGCCAATTTTTTTTGGCTTCCCATCCTGTATCTTTACTAGTTTGGTTCACTCTCACCGCTAGTGTTGATTTTGGATGCAGCAGGCAGCCCTTTGCAGAGAAAAAGCTACAGTACCAAGCGGCAGGCAGACACAATTAGTGACTAGCTGGTGAGCACAGTGTAGCATTTAGCAGCTAAACAGCAAGATATTCCCTCAGGAGCTGGTAGAGAACAAAGACAGAGCTAAAAGGGACACAATATTGCACTTGAACTGATATTGTGCCTTAACTGCTGGATGTGTAAATATGGATCTGCTTGGTAACAAATTCATCACATGAACTCGAATGACGATGATGATATATCAACATCCGTAAATTATATTGCAGGTTTATGTAAAACTATTAGCAAAATGTATCTTGAGTGGAGAACACTGTATCATGCATTTGTCATATGTTTTGTTTGTGAAGTCAGTAACTAAATGCAGAGTAGTGAAAAGAATCGTGAAAATAGAACACATAAATGTGCAAGTATTGCACCTGAAATCCGTTCTGTGCTCGAGTAAACATACATAGCTGTATTCTGGTAACAGCCACATCGGAAACTGTTCAACATTCTGTAAAGTTAATAGTGTTCAAAATGACACGGGAGAAAAAATAAAGTGCCCTGCAAAACTAACAAGTGAGTGAAATGTGGGAAAGCACATGCCTCCTCTCCCAGCAGCTTCTCTCCACTTCAAGTACTGAAGTGTTTGTCATTCAGCTTAATAAGGTGGCCTCAACAGGGAACACCACACCAACCACCTCAGGATGGAGAGCCTGGATTGGGGCTATGGAGGGTTTATGACTATGTTTGGCACATCGACAGTAAATGGATTTGCATAGGGCTGTGCATGAGAGGAGTACTGGGAATCAGTTTTGCCACAACAGCTCTGTCCTGAAGTGAAATGCATTTCCGCCCTGTGCTCCTAAAACAGACAGGAGTTTGCACCAGATTTAGAGCGCTATTAAGAATTAATGTGTTCGGTTTTACACGCATCTTCGCTGCATGAATAGAGATGTAAAAATAATCATATTCACATAATGTTTTTGCTACCCTGGCAACATGCGCTACAGAGATATGCTGAAATGAGCACACAAGGAAACTCATTTTTACCCTATTAAAAAAAAAGACCAAGAGTTTTACAATATGAAGATACACATATCCATGGTAGGTAAAATTGTAAGGTAGTACACCAAACTGCATCAAAAATTTTATTTATCAAGTTAAAATTAGTCAAAATCTTTAAGTATTTGAGTTCTAATCATGTCAAAGTCCATTTTTCTCTTTTTATTCTTTTTAGAAATAGATTTCTGTGCAACAGAACTGCAGCAAGCATCAAATATAGACAGATTTTCAGAACAGAAAGCTAAAAAGAAAGTAGTTAAACAGTAAAGAAACCCACCACAGTTGATATCTTTGGTAAGGACTTCTTTTCTACTAAGATACTGACTGACTGAACTCTGTTTGTTCAGTTCATAGTTTGTAATTTACATTATAATTCATTTTTTTTCAATATCTTGGGTCTTTTTTTCTGTTTTGGTAACATAGTTTTTAAAATAATTTTCCTGTATTTTGCTACATTTTCGAGTAATATTTATGTAATTTAGTGTAGATTAGAAGACAAAATAGAGAGAAGACTGCTACATTTAAATAAAGACTTTTGTAGTTAACCTTGAAACAATTAGATTTATTAAGTTAAAATTGCAAGATTTTATATTAAAACCTGGACTTGCACATCATAATTTGTATCTCAGGTTGAGTATATTATAATTTTTAAATAGTAAAGTTGCCTTTCCATGAATATTTCATTTCTTATCATGCCATACCCCATTTTTCTCTTTGTGTTCTTTTTAGAAATAGACTTCTGTGCAACAAATCTGCTGCAAGCATCAAACAGAAAGCCCCAAAACAGATTTGCTTAAAAGACAGCTACAAGTTTTAAACTGTAAATGCAACAAAGGAGCGAAGAAATGAGTGTGATCACGCCTCTGGAGCAGCAGAATACAACTCCATTACGTATCGTTTTGTTTAATTATTCATTTTCATTGCTGCACTGCAAACATGTTTAAATAAATCATTTAGCAATGGCTGACAATTAATAAATAAAAATACTGTGAGGT
This sequence comes from Amphiprion ocellaris, assembly GCF_022539595.1. NCBI lineage: Eukaryota > Metazoa > Chordata > Actinopteri > Pomacentridae > Amphiprion > Amphiprion ocellaris. Next base: position 2,104,791 of record NC_072772.1, read on the forward strand.
AGTTAGGCTATTAATTATTTAAACAGCTTCTCTCTTATCATTAGGACAGCAATGAGGAGGTCAGCAAAGTTCATGGTTCAATTCTTCAGCTCAGACGACTGAGCCTGAAGTTCAAACTCTGCTTCGGATCGCCTGCAGGAAAACTTTAAACATCAGATATTAGTTTCTCTCACTGAGTTCAAAGCTGCAGTTAGGGCTGTATAAGGCGAATCCTTTGGGATGTATTATTTTGCATAAGTTGTTATCTTCCAGACTGTGGCAGTGCTCTCTCATCTCCTCGTCTCTGTGTTTTTTAAGGGCTACGAGATTGTTTTTGTAATATGATAATGCACTGTTTGTCTCAGGCTTCATATGTGTTGCCCTCTTGCCCACGTCTGACTCATAGACATTACTTTTGAACTCCTACAAAAAAAAAGAAGAATAAGAATAAATTAAAGCGTCTGAAAATAAACAAACAAATAAATAAAATCCCTCCCGGTGATAGTCCGGAGTGACTCTCGCTGCCAACTTTCACCAAATGGCCCGTGTCTCGCAGCGCAAACTGCCAGCCATTAGTTTAAAGTCGCACCAGACATTCAGAGGCTACAATCTGCACAAATCATAGAGGCTTTGAGCTTCAGTTGACTGCAGAGGAAAGGAGGTTAGCAGGGTGATGCTGACAGGTCTCCAGGTAGGAGCATTTATGACAGTTTAATACACGGTGGACTCCTCAATAAATTATACCAACGGCCAAGCATTCTATGAAGGCTTTCCACAACACTTTGGAACCAAGCTGCACAGATTTGTTCCAATTCAGCTACAGGAGCCTTTGTGAGGTCAGCCACTGATGCTTGGTGATAAAGTCTGGCTTGTAGTTGTCATTCCAGTTCATCCCAAAGGTGCCGGATGGGTAGAAGGGTTGAAGCTGTGAGGGTCAGATCAAGTTCTTCCACACCAAACCAGGAAAACTATTTCTTTATGAACCTGTTCTCAGGGACATTTAGACAGAACGGACCTTCCACAAGCTCGTCTGTCTAAAATATCATGCAGCAGTTACATTTTTCAAACCATAAAAACATCTCCAGACTGAAAGTACGCACGATTATGTGTCCAAACTGCATGTAAAGTAGGTTTAATGACCATACCTTTATTTTGCATAATGTTTTTCAGATGGATGGCTCTGTTTAAACATGGCTGACAAATTCCAATGTGATATTATATGAAAAAGAAATTTCATTGGTCAGATTTAAACAAATGTACATGTAAATACATATTTAAGCAAATAGAAAATAGCAAAAAATCTAAATAAAATATACACTATGGTGCTTTACTTTAACATCAGTGACTTCATTATAGCTTTTAAAAGCTTTAAAGATATGTATTAAAGCAGCAGCTTACATATACTGTATATCTAATGGTTTGTTTTAACCATTAGACAAAAAATAAATAAATCCATGATGACTAAAGACTACATCACTAAACACTCTTTGGTTACAGTTTTGTAGCTAGAGCTCCATTTTTTTCTATCTAGTTGTGATTAAACAGTTTAGAAGGCAACCACACTTGATAATACTGCTTTACTATTAAGACAAGGACTGCATTTGTTCATCATCAATTTTAAATTTAAACAATAATACATTTTATTGAATATTTTTTTGCTTTTTATTTTCTGATGACACAATTTAAATTTAAATTAATAATTTTCTCAAATTTTGCTGCATGACCTTAAAATACACTAAAAAAAACAGAGCAGCTTTAGCTAGTTGTGACATTTAAGGAAAGACTCAATTATTTATTCTTGATATATATATGACAAACATTTTCACTGAGGCAAAAGTCTGAGATTTTACATTGAAATTTGGACTTTCATATCATAATTTGTACCTCAGGTGTAGTATATCGTAATTTTGGCAAAGCAAAGTTGCCTTATCATGAGTATTTGAATTGTCATTGTGCCAAACTCTCTTTATTCTTTCCAGGAATAGACTTCAGTGCAACAAAACTGCAGCGAGCATCAAATAAAACACAAAAACAGTTTTCTTTAAATCAAAGCTATATGTTCAAAACTAATGTTTAATTGTGTGTGTCTGTAGATGAACTTAACATTATTCTAATTAAGTCTTCAAAAATACACAAATAAAAGAATGAATGAAATGAATGAACTTGAACTAACAACAATAATTTGAGTTCACTTTTAATATGTCTTTTAATTACCTTTTGTTTTTTCAATAATGTATGCACTAACAGTCCATTTGTTGTCTCAAGGCAAAAGCTGCATGACTGCCTGCAACATCCATACAGGTCTATTTCAGTATTTCTAGTTTTAACACTCAAAGCATGAAAGTTCAGGGTTTTTTTGTTTTTTTTTTTGCCTGAACTGAGCGGCGTGAGGTGAAGGATGACGGGACAAATGGAGGAAGAGGAAGAGCGAAGGGGGGATGCCATGCAGAAACGGTCCTCAGCCGGATGTATAAAGCCAGGATGTTGTGGTTAAATGGTGTCTGCCTCAGACCCTGCAGCCGACAGGACGCCCTGCGAGCAGCTTTTGTCACATTTGATGAGCAACGTACACCACAGTGACTTTTTGACATGAAAAATAGCATGTGGTGAAATACAAATAGGATCACAATCAGGAGGAAGTAGTTCATACTGGAGATGTTGACAAGACAAATGTTTGTTCATTGGGTTGTAATAATCTGTAATCAGAGCACAGCAAATGCGTTTTCCATCAGACTGTTTTGTAGTGCAGATAGATTTGAAAAATTGCCTTAGGACCGTGATCAAACACTGGAATCACATCATTTCAAACAGCCAGTATTAGAACACTTTGTAAACAGTGTTTATCTGTAATCGCTGTCTTTTTTTCTGACATAGTAAAAAGAAAACGACATCATCTTACCTTTTTTTGGCATTTAGAGTGGAGATGACTCAGTTTTATACAAATACTGTTGACTTTAAAAATCAGACCTTTGGGAGTTAGGCGTCCCTCAAATAGCCGTAGAGATGGCCAGTGTTTCCCAGGAGTGAAGGTGTGTCCTAGTTTGCATTGGAGTAAAAGAGGAAATTTAAATGCTTTGATGTTTACAGTATGCTTTGGAGATTTGAGACTGAATCTAGGAAATTTGTTTGGAAACAGGAGATATCTAAAAATTGTGTTTTATTTTTGTCCAGGAATGCATTTGGGAGACTTAAATAGAGATCGTTATTTCATTTTTCAAATCTTTATGTAGTGCCAGAAGACAAATCCAGTATAGTTTGACTCCCAAAGGCACTGAGAATAAACAACAAGCATGCATTGGCAGATTGTGTACAAACCTGTGTCTGTGTGTGTGTGTTTTCAGTGTTGCTTGTGAAAAGCAACACATTTGTTAACTGGGTTATGTTCTCTGGCACAACATAACACTTTCCAGTCCAGGAAGTGTTGCATTTTGGACCATGCAAAGCTCGTGAGGAGGTGGACGGTGTGTAAACATAAAGGAATATACCAGCAGGTTTGCGAGTTTTAGCTCCATAACCGCAAATCATCCGCACTTAACATTCTCACACACAGCAAATACAGCTTTATATTTTCAAGGATGGATTTGAAGGGTTTTTTTCTCTTTCACTTCGAGGCTTTTTCCTTCTCTTCTGCACAGTATGAAAATGATTAAGTACACTCATAAAGTTGTGTAATTTATTAGAAAAAACTAACATCAAGTTTGCTTCAGCGTTATAGTTTCAGTAGTGCCTGGTCTGAATACGAAGTTTGCTCTGAATGCGGTGGATTGGAAATCAGTGGCTTCCTGGAAGTGCAGTGAAAAGCCATGAAAAGGCTAAAACAGAGCTGCACGGTTTGCACTGTGATTAGCTTTGATGTTAAGTGTATGTGATTAGGAGTAAATGGGCTAAATCATTTCTGTATTTAACTGAGACAGCAACCTTTCCCTAACCTTAAACAAGTGCCACGAGTGGATAAACAAATTAAAAACATTATTTGTTAACATTTTGCGGATCAATAAAGATATTTATATATTAAATAATTAAATGTGTAATATATTTATGCTGACCGAGTGTAAACCAGGTGTCCCCAGGCCTCTTAACAATAATTTTTTTGTGCTTTATGTTATTGTTTGAATAATATATAGATGTAATTTTAAAGAGTGTTTATACTCTGTAGTGGATCTAATTAAAGTCCCTCTATAGTTGTTGATTTTGCCCCTAAAATCTCATCACTGTGTTTCTCTATGTTATTTGGAGAGTTCTTTCCTTTGTAAATAATCCCTTCCTGCCTTTAAAGAGCTTAGATGTAAATCAACATCATTTATTCCTCTACAGTGTGCAGATCTATGAATTCCTCGTCTCTCTATCCAACTGCTACCACACACTCGCTGCGGCTCAAGCACACCAGCTCACCTACAATTCTGCTCGAACACTGTGAAACTATGTCACACAAAAGAGTGAACAATACTCCAGAAATCCTCTCTGAGATTGTCATCAGTACACTGCAGTTTCAAGATAGCAATACACATCCACTGTGTTTATTGCCTTTTTCGCACTTTATGTGTCTTCTAGTACAAAAAAACACCATAAGAACATATCAACAAGATAAAAAGCTCAATTTTCACTGCAGGAGGTCTCTAAGTTACTGACATCCTCATGTTTTTGCCTTTATTGACAATATTTATCCTCAAAGCTTAACTTTACTGTTACTGGCAAGAGTTTTTGACATTCAACATCACATGGTTCTCTAAAAACTACAATTATGAATGACAACATGCCAAATCCTCACCCAGTATTATCTAAAGACTCGTGCACATCTGCTGTATTGTTTTATAAACCTGACAATGAACATGCATCTTTACAGCCGTTTCCATGTACGTACATTAACATTTGAATGAATCCAGGTGTTGTCCTCTAAAATCCACAGACTTCTACAAATCATGTACAGCCTCTTAACTTTTTCTGACTTCTTACTCAAGGCCAGGAGATTTTTTTTCCAGCGTATTCACTCAGGTGCTGTATGTTAATAGCTCTGAATGCACATATTTATGAGGGACTTACAATCTGTTAGTAAACATTACAGATTGATTTGGTTTCAGTAGGTTTCAAGCAGTATGGATGAGTAGGTTTATTTGCATTATGGCCCATATACATTGAACAGTCACATCATTAACAGTGTGAACCCCAAGCAGCTTCAGTTTTTTTTTATGTCACATTTTTATTCCTCGTTGGCTCATTTTTCTCTGCAGTATAAAGTCCTGCACCTCTATGGAAACACCACAACTCAAATCTGTGTTTTGTGCAGGATGACACAGCTATAATGCCTTAAATCATAAAATACAAAAATTGAAAGTTGGATTTCTTTGCAGATTTTTTTCTTTTTTACAAACATCGGAAAAAAAAACAAATCAGCATGTACAAGTGCACATGTGTACAATACTTGAAAAAAAATGAGGACCTCTGCATACTATACATTATATTTAACTACTTTTATTTTTTGTTTCCATACTTGTCTCCGATCTGCTCTGTTTCAACACACCCTGCAGTTCATTCTAAGTCCAGGAATTTTTTTTTCACACAAGTGTTAGTCTCATGTGAGTCAGTCATGGCCTCACAGCTGTGTGTTTTTTACAGGATCTGATGGAAATGAATGGTTAATTGTTGGCAAATTTTTAAATGAGACATGTAGAATAATCTGACTTTAATGAAACTTCTTGCTTTTGAGCTGAGATTTGGTTAATTTTCCCAGTGGAAAGTTGAAAATCCGACTCTTCTCTATTTTAACATGGTCTAGCTATGACAAATGGTGTAATTTTGGCACTTTCTAAAAAGATAGCATACCTTTGGAACTGGCTGGCAGGTTTTAGGTACTAAATAATATTGTGTAGATGCCTTGCATGTTGCCAAAACAGCTCTGACCTGTTGAGGCAGCAACTGGGTGTCTGACTGATCTTTTGGGTCCTGTGGGTTGCATGGTGGGACTCTGTGGATGGGATGGGATGGGATGGGGTGTGTGCTGAGGTGTCCCACAGATGCATGATTGCATTAGGGAGATCTGGAGAATTTAGAGGCTGGGTCCAAGCATTGGGCTCTTTGTCGTGTTCCTTGAGTCATTCTTAAGAGGTTTTTGGCCAAAATGTCATACTGAAGGCTGGCGTTGTTGTCATTTGGGTTGTGTTTGATCTGCAGCAACGTTAAAGTGGGTGGTGCGTCTCACAGTAACGCCCACTTGAATGCCCAAAGCTTCCCAGCAGATCACTGAATTATAACAAGATGACAAATGTTATTCGCTTTTCACTGGTTTTACGATGTGGCTGATCGGTGTATATATATGTTAGCTGTTTCATTTAAACAAGTCTCTTTATGCTCTCAAATAAAGTTCAGCTCTCCAGGATAATGATAACACTTCATCCTCTGCAATAATTGAGGTGATGCACAATTCATACAGTGGCATTGAGATCAGAGTAACACTGTGCACATTAAAAGGACTAATCCTCACTGGTGAAGTGGCACATGTGTTTAATGCTTGTGAATAAAACGCATATTTGATGCAAAGAGAAACTTAAAGAGTGAAATAGAAAAAATGATGAAATATAGTAACACTAAGATACCCAGCAGTGCAGTTAATGATATATAATGTATTGCCTACAATTAGCTCCATTGCAACCAGCAACATCATTAAAATGCTTCAGACTTCAAGTCTATTTTGAGAGTTGATCTAAACTGCTGTTCAGCTGTAGTACTTAAAGTTAAATTTAGCATCTCCCCATCCTTAAAAATAGGTGCATAATGAAAGCTAATGTTTCAGCAAAAAATACAAAAAAAAGCAAAAGACTTGAACTTTACCTCTCGTCATTTATTTATACAGCAACACGGACCTCTTTGCAGGCAGAGAGAAGAGAGTACATTACATTAATCTGACTAATGAGCTATCACATTGAATAAATAAATCTACAAGAACAATAATGTATTTTAATAAGAAATGCTAAAGGCCACTCAGATGAAAAATTACCTCTCAAAAGTCTTAGCCTATAGAATAAATCTGATTTCCCCGTTTTGTTGACACGTGGTGGCCATGTGAAGTTGATTTTAATAATTGATCACCACAAAGTGCTGGGAGAGAGCTTTGCTGATAAGCAAAAGAATAGGTTTTTGTGTTTGAATCACAGCATCCTATCGATCCTCTTTGAATAACGCTTAGTGGAAGAGTCACAGACTTAGGGATTATTTATGGATCTTTCTTGACCTTACTATTTCCCAGGGAGATTGTGTTTAAGGCTATGAAATTGACTGCCAAACCTGCACACACGCAGTGGATAAATCTAAAGTGACAGCAATAATCAGAGTGGAGAGATTAGCAGTTCTCAGCTTTATTTTTTTTCGTCCTACAAAGACATACATCATCATCAGCAACAACTAAGGTGGCACAGCCTCACCTGCAGGGTGGTCGCTCATAGCTTGCATGTTTTTGCGACACCATTCTCATTTGTCACCTCTGATCCATCAACAGTCATTTGCTTAAAATAGCGACGGCACAGGAATATTTTCCAGATTGATTTCAGAGGATTTGGGTATAATAGTAATGCAAAATCCAAATTATCCAAATATCTGCATCCTGATTGCAGAAGTATTTTTCGTGCAGAATACCAATGTACAGTCTGGAGGCATTTTGCATGTTTGTAAAAATCAATAAATAAAACAAATTAAAAAGTAAAATTGTATTAGCTCTTAAGGGCCTATGGAATCCTCTCCTGTATGTGGTCAATAAAGGAACTTATATTGCCATTATTTCTTAATTTCCCTCGCCTGCCTTGCTTGTCTTTTCGCACAATCTGCTGATTCTTTTTTTGGGTCGAAGTGAAGGTGCCCAGAAACAAAATAGTTTAAAGATTTGTTTTATAGAGTGGACTCTATCTGCCCGATGTGCCAAACTAATACGCAGCAGTTTGAGAGAGCAATCAAATGGAAATGGAAATTTGAGCAGCTTAAAGATGAAGCTCATTTTTCCCTTAAGAGCTGGAGAGTGTTCTGCCAAAATGTGTGATTCTCTTTATCACGGCGACTGTACCGAGGGTATCCTGGCTTCGTCCACAGCCTCCTTCTGTTATACATTGTTTATATTTTTACTGTGCTTGAGGTTAGTTTGCAGAACAGTAGTGCTAGTGTTGCTCTGGTGGTTGTCCAGAATGACAAAAATATCATTTAACACTTACTTTTTAACATGTGTAGTGGATATTCTACACAATAGTAAATTTTAAATCTTGTAAATGAACAATATTAATTTATAATACCATCATTGTATCATAATTTAACAATCTTTAGCTATAATTATATTGTTGATTTATAGCTCAGTTATAAGAAGCTGATGTTTCAGGCTTTAAATCTTCTAATAGAAGTGATAGAGATTTTTGAAAAACACTTTTTCAAAACCAGAACTACAGAAGCAAAAGTATAAAGAATATATCAGTTGGTCTCTGTAACATTAATTAAATTTCTATACATTACGTTTTTAATTTGGTAAATTAACAACACTGAGTTGTATTTCTATCAGTATAACACAATTAAACAGTCTTTAATTGTAAATGTTGGTGACAACTTCAAAATAACAGTTTAAAATTGAATTATCTTTCCATATTCTTAATTTACATCATTTTTCTTTTCACATAACAAAAATCTGCAAGTATCTGTAAAATAATGAAATTTTTCTCTTATTTATAGTAGAATAGTGTCATTTTACAGTCAAACATGTCTTTTTGGGATTTTACAAGTTATTATCTGTAATTTAAATGTGTGCAAAATGTTTATTTGTTTACAGTGCAGGCTGCAAACTTTGTGAAACTAGTAAAACACCTACAGTAATAACCCAGTGTTACAAGGTGTTATTAACTAACTATGGTACTAAGGTATTATGTGGGGCTAGAATTCTGTTTATTTGGAGATAAATAGATAACATTAATTGGCCAAAGTCATTGATACTTCACCATCAGATCCTTTTGTAAAAATGATCATATGGCATCCAGTTCCACTTAATCCGTACATCCATGACTCGAACTTAAAATGGCACGTTTGCATGTGTTTCTACAATCACTGGCATATTAGGTGAGCAGACCTGTTCCACAATTTGTACACTAGAAAATACAATGCTGTCCTTCTAACAACAGAAAAGGAGCTGCTTTGGTTCTTGTATTGTAGGAAAAAGTCAAGAATGACGAAATTTGATAATGAAATTTGTGTCATGCTGACTCTTGTGGACACACAAATAAAATGACCCAACCTTGTAAAAATGTCACTTTGGCTGCAAAGTCTGACAAATCACTTTGACCAGAATCTATTCAGAAACATTTAACATTTAGAACAGCAGACAAGATGTATGAAAGACATTTTATGAACAATTTGTCAACATTTATAAGCTCATACTTGATATTTATTACTACACAGGAAGAATCAACACAAGCAAAGTCCCTTCTGACAACCTGACAACCCCGACTGTTCTCATTAACGGGTATCACAAATTATTTAAAGTTATAGAAACTTTTCATAAAGGCCCTGCTAGAATGTGACACTCATTATTTGCTATACATCTTTTTTTTCTTTTTTTTTAAAAAGCCACATATGTTATAGTTTCACTTTCAAATCTCACCCACTGCTGTGATCACAAACATTCCTGTTAAATGCTTGTTTGTGCTGCATCAAAGGTTCAGCGCCGGTTTGTAAAAAAGTTTTTTGTTTTTTTCAACTTTTAGCTCCTCTTCCGTGGTAAAGAACAAAAAAAGAGGCTTTGAAGATACATTTCCTTCCTTGGTTTATTTAGAAGTAAAGTAGCTCGTGTTTTTTTTTTTTTAACACTATACCTTTCAACAGGCTGAATGTGGAGGCACAAACAAAGAGCTGAAGTGATGAAAGAATGAGACACCAAGACGAAAAAAGAAAAAAAACGGAGGCAGACGCCGGCTAACAGGATAGTTGTCACTGTAGCACAGCTGCTTATGGGTAATGACACTGATATATTCACAAGATAATCCGTGTATATTTGTATGGATCCTTCTGAATCGATGCAGACGAAATAACTACACAATATCTACGTGAGAAGTTCCTGCAGCTGCACATTTTGCTGGTTGAATATTAATGATTCCTGCTTCTATACAATGAAACGGAGCACGTGTGCATGTTCATATGTGGTTGTGGGGACCAAGTATTAGCAGTGGATTACAGGTGACTAGCAGGCTTTTGAATCTCTTTCCTGTGATACCCCTTTGAATGTGTTCGCTCCCTTTGAAGTGATGTCAGTTTTAAAATATCTCAGCCCTTTTATGTTTAACCAGGGGTGTTTGCATTCAAGAATTCTACTTCTTTTTTTTGGAGGGAGGAAGGGAGGGAGGAGATGAAAGCATCACCAACAGTCAGCATCCATCAAAAAGTCTGGGAAAAGTCCTGCAACATAACGAAGCATGACTTGTTAAAACGCAAAAATGAGCCTGTTGTTTCTGTCTGCGCCGGGTGATTGGGGTGCAGCAGCGGGTTAAAGAGTTGAATGACAGGCGGATCCTGACAGAACTCGCCTGCTCGCCGCTCCACCGCTGAATTTGATCGACTGATTGTGTGTTTTGCAGCAGTAATGAGCTTTACAGTATGTGCGTAATGTGCCAGGAGCTGATTCGTATGCTGGATGAGCTAGCTAATTGTTCACAGTGCATATTCCCCCCTCAGTCCCATGGCTCCTCTGATTTGGATTCATTTAGCCTTTATTTTACCTCATTATACAGGCCTCCGTGTTATTGCCAGGTTGTATTTGAGGTATTTTGTATTGTTGAAACTGACTCAACTAATTTGATTTAAAGAAATAAATAAAAAACATCACCCTGCACCTCTCATCTTAAATACAGAGTAGAAAGGTGCAAATTTAAACTGAAAGCTGAGTGTTTATTTCTTTTTCTGTTATATGAACTCAATACAAAAAAAATCCCATCTCTCACCTTGTCATTTTATTTTATTGCTTTCAACAACAAGCCGCCAAAAAAAAAAATCTTTTATTAATTCTTCATATTGCAACAAAAAGCAAAACTCCCCAGCTGAACTTTGCAAGTGAACCGTGCCTCCTTCAACCTTGTGCACAAAATCGAACGCGAGGAGCAGTGTTTGGGGCCGCTTTTTTTTTTTGTTTGTTTGTTTGTTTTCGAGGAGTTGAAGCCGGGCTCACAGCAAAGAGTGGCGAGGCTAGGAGAGAGGATGTAGAGGTGCAGTTCAGTAGGTTTGTAAGCCGAGGGATGAAAATGTTCTCTGATGCTGATCCTCCGGTCGCACTGGATCCCAAACAGCAGCACAGAGAACTGACAAAAGCGGGTATTTACACCGGCATTCCAGCGGCACTCTCTTCCCAAAACAAACAATACCCTATGTATAGCTTCAGTCTTTCTGGAAAACACACTATCGCCAGTGTGTTCAGCAAAAATGCCCCTAAAATCCGTCTATCCTGGTCGCTAAAGCTCCAGAAGTCTGTGCTGCTCTATTAGCTGTATAACCTGAGAGAGGAAAGTTTGTATTTAAATTTGAAAGAGAAGGAAACTCCTGAGTGATGATTCACGACTGCTGGGGAGTTTCCACCACTGTGACTGTGCTATCAGCCCACGGAAACCTTCAGATGCTTTCTGCAGAGATTTCACAGAATTTTCCTTGTTAATCATCATATTCGATTCATCTTTATCTCGCGCAGTGCGAACGAAAAGTGCATGTGTGTGTGTGTTTGATTGTGTGTTGATGCTCTGCAGCTTGGCATCCACCGTTGTGTGGGCAACACACCCCTGAGGATAGAACCCCACAAAGCAAGTAATGGCACTAAGCATGCAGATAGGGGACTTATTTAGACTGAGAGGCATCTCTAATCTTATGAGGTGTCAGCAGTGTTGTGCCACAGCTAAGCTGACTCTTTCTCTTTATTTTCTCAATGATCATCATCTCTTCTGTGTTCATCGCCTCCCCCAGGAAGAACCACTGCAACATCTTACGTTCACATTTTATTCTTATAAGTAGAGGTAGTAGTGATAGCTACTGGTTTGTTGCTGTTATGGCAATTGTTGTGTCAGAGCTGTGAGTTTAGTATTATTTCCATGGACTGTTGAAGGTTATAACACTGGAGCTAAGTGTCAGACATCATAACTCTTTTGGTACTAGTGAAATGTGTCTGTCAAAATAAGAGTCTAAAATTGCACAGTAATGCAAACTTATTGAATATCTGATCTTTACTATATCTTGTCTACAACAACCAAATGATGCCAATTTAAGCTATCTTTCTGTATGACATGCACAGCTTTTCACATTAGAGAACTTTGGCTTGATTTTCAAACAACTAAACTGATTTGGCCGAAAACTGTTTTAAATTTTATAAAGTAGGATTTTAACCCATTTTAGTTTATCAGTTCAGCAGTTGATGAAAGTATATGTTGAGATGTGTGCGCCCTCCTCAAGGATTTCACATTATCCAGTTACTCTCCAGACTAAGATTTAAAGTTATATAAGCAAAGACTATAATATGCATCTAACCAGGGTTTTTCCTGGCGCAGAGTGGACCTCTGGGGGTGACTATGCAGGACGGCATGATAGTCGGAGTCAGTGTCAAGAATGAGTCTGTGTGACCTTATTTGGCAGAAATCTGTGCATTTTCTCGCTATTTCTGATCGTTTGGTTGACAAAAAATGCAGAATATGCTTCAGTAAAAGTGGTTTAACATAAATATTCTCTATTGTTGTGATTTTGGTCCCAATGAGTTAATTTTGGTACTGACTAAAACCTCTTTGTGGAATCACTACAAATTCTTTTGTCACCTCTATAGTCCAGGGTATTAAATGTCTGTTTGTAAAGCAGTTGTTTTAACTGTGATTTTTTTTTTAAAGGGGGTTTAATACTCCTAATAGTCTTGCTATATTGCTTTTTATGCAAAACACTGATTTCTAAAGTTAAAGTTTCTTAGTACACTTTGCACATGAAGGAAACATGAAGCAACATTAGCTCTCTTGAGTCAAGTTTCATTCTTCCTTTTTCTGTATTTGTCTCCTGCAGCTCCTGAAGATATAAATAATCACTCTTTAGCTGCTAAACATTTCACTATGTTCATTTTCTAACTTTGTCTGACGCTTCCTTGTTGCTTTGGTGGCTCGGTTGCAGTGCAGTTTTAGACGTTTTTCACTGAAAAGAAGTTAAACAGTGAACAAGGAGCATACAGACAGTAAAGCTGAGGGGCGCTGCAGCTTCAGGTGATCATTCTCTGTAGGCTCATCACTACAGGCAGCAGGATACATTATTTATTTAACGTAATGTCAGCGAATTTATGTTCCGGATGAAAACAGGTGGAAGCGGTGACAGATTTACATCTTCTTTATCTGAGGTGAGAAGTGCAGGCAGACATGAGCAAATGTTGTGTGATATGATTGCATTAGTGTATTTGCTGGCTTTAAGGTACAGATGCAGTGTGCTGTAAAACTGCACAGATTCAAGAAGCGCCTGTGAGCCTATATCACACCATCGGACTCTGGTTTTGTGTGGCGTGCACTTGATCGGTGAGGGGTCTTTGATGTTGTGCTGCCAGATCTGAAACTCTGATCTGGTGCATGACAGAGACAACATTACTGCATCAGGAGACTTGGCGTGCACAACATCGCGTTTCTTCTGGAATTCGCACGGCATTACAGCCCCATGTTTCCTCTGTCATATTCCCTTCATGCTCTCAAATCAAACGGATTCATTCCCATTAGAATAAGCCGCAAAGATTCAGTTTAAATTGACAGAACAATGTATGCTAATGGCGTTGGAGCCGTGACCGCACAATGTATTCCCGAGGTAGTTACAGAGGTGTCTTTGCTGTTTCTGAGGAAGATGTGGAAAAGCCATTACAACTTAAACTGTGTAAATTGCTGCAACCAAATGTGACCACCTTAAGTCATGTGGGTGGTACACTAACAATGGAGTCAAACACGCCTGAAATAGAAACACAGGCAAACACGGCTCTGCATATAAATTTGTTTATGCAACTGCATTATATTGTTCATTTGTTTACAATGGGTGCCGGTAGGGGCAATGCGAAGATTAAAGAGGTAACGTTAACCTATAGAAGCTGGAAACAGTGGTGACAGGAAAATCAGAGAACAAGAGCAACGGGGACGGTGGTGGAAAAGCGACAAAGGCAGCAAAGAGTATGAGGATTTAGAAACTGTTTGACTGATCATAAAGGTGCTGATATTCCCCCCTAACAAGCTTAGCAAACCAGCCTCAGAAGAATTGCTTTTAAAAGTGATGACCAACTGTTGTTAACCCACAGACACACACAAAGACAACACAGCCAGATAGAGATACAATAGAAACACTTTTAGACAGTTTCACTTTGGGAGCTGCTTAGCAAAGTTTATTTTCGTCAAAGTCTCTGCACAGTATGGAGCTGGTTGTACTGCTGATATGTTCACAGCAGTAGCACAGCCATCAAGGGTCAGGATATCCAAATTTGTATCTGATATCTGACTTTGAAACTTTTCCTCTCACTCAGTAACAGTGGAAGTTAGTAGTGGTTTGTTTGTCTTGCTCACAGAAATATTCAAAAGCTGTTCAATTTTCGAGAGAAAACTGTCTGCACCAATTTTCCAGAGCAAGACACATTTTGGTGTTTAATTGGGTTTTTTTTTCATTTAAGTTTTCCAGCCCAGTATCCCCATTAATTACATTAATATTGGACTAATCCACAACTCACCATTTACGTTCAACTTTCAACGTTGGTGCGGAAAGTAAGGTGTCTTTTATCCAGCGAGACAGATTGCGAGGGCTTAGAAAGTGGATTAAATGCCAGATTCACGCAGGAGGTTGGAGTTTGCATCTGATCAGAGCCCTTGTTATTAATAATAATCCTCATTGGAGTTGCCCAACCTCAAGCACGTATTAACCGTAGTTTATTTGCTACAGCCAAGATATTTTTACTAATCTTTACAGGTGCTGTAGAAACAGCCACTGAATGTCCCTGATGTGGATATTTCAAAATCTGTACAATTACTGAATGAAATGACATGTTTTTGTAACTTAAATAGGGGGAAAAAAATCTGATTTGGTTATCATCACTGTCATATAACCTGCATAGGGATTCAAGACAGACTAGCACAAACATGTTTTTAACATTCGAACTGTCACAGAAACAGTATCGGATGAGTGACGTTTATTGACTGGGTGGCACAATCACAGGAAGAAGGACTGCCAGTCACGACACCGTCTATATGTAGTTGCCATGTCTCTCTGTTTGTCTGCAAATACTCTCAGCAGGTCGCAGGATATTCACTGTAGAAGCAGCAAGTCAAACAAATGAACTTGGACAAGTTTGCTTGCTTTTGACTCACTTCTAGATATGCTCTCCCTTTGATCACATGGGCTCCTTGCTTGTTTCCTCCCACATTCAACAAACATACAATCACGAGGACTGGAGACTAAATTGCTCTGACGGTACGAATGTAAATGTGGACCCCAGCAAGCCTCGTAGTCACGGAAGCTAATTGGAATCCAAATATAGAATAATAAACCTGCGCTTTTGCCCACACTACTGGTCGTCATGGTTATACCTCCTTGGGGACGAGTCTGAATGCCAACACCAGTCAGACTCGTAGTGGCTGTGTTTTTTTGTGTGTGTGTGTGTGTAGGGGGGAGTTTTGTTTTTTTTTGCTTTTTCTGTTTTTTTCTTGATGTGTTTGCATGTGTGTTTCTGGCCTGTCAGTGCGGCGCATCAGCAGTCGTAACAGGCGGTCCCTGTGGAGGGCAGACTGACAGGGAGGTAATGATCAAAGAGGCCGTTTCCTGTGTTTCATGTTGGGTTCAGAGAGAGACACATCTGTACTGCCAGTGCCTCTGCTTTTTTTAATGGGCTCAGGTTGCAGAAAGCTCATCTCCTCACTACACATGTGCATGCGCGAGCACAAACTTTTGTCATTTTCCAGACTCCTCACATTAACAGCTACATTTCTCAGACTTGGCCTCACTCTCCCCTGTGCCGCACTCCCCTCCCTTTTAATAAATCGCTGAACTCTCGCCGCCTGCATGCTGACTCTCAGTCATCTCGAACTGTCATCTGAACTGTATCGCACATCCATAAAATATTAACCTGAAGGGGAAAGACAGCCAAAGCCACCCAGTCTGCCTCCAGTTTGACCCCCACCCCGCCTCCCCAAGTAAGCAGGACTATCTCTCTGACTCAGGTGCCAGGCCGCTCGCAGATATCTTACCCTCAATCTTGTGTCCACAGTTGCCAGTAGCTGTGTGGACGGGTTTGTACTCCGCTCTGCTCTGTTCAGCCTGCCAGTTTCTGTTTAATCAATTGAAGCAATTCAGATTGTATTTGAAGGAGGCCAAATCTCATCTCAGGTTGGATGTTGTTGGAAATGAAGTGCATCCTTGAGGATGGGTGTAAAAACAGCTTCACTTTATCTGGAAGATTAAAACTTCAGGGTCACCGTAATCTGTCTTAATGAAACTGTCAAGTAATCCGAGAATCTGTAAACTCTGTGTGTCACACGGATGTATTTGGGTGCTTGCTCGTGTGCATGAGTGTGTGTTTTAGCTGGCTGAATTTATACACGACTTTTAAATTACTGATTGGCAGACTAGAGGGTTATGTGATTGCTATGAGAGGTAAATTAAATAGCAATTAACCAATGTTAAGGTAATTGCGTAGCCAATCAAATAAAACTCAAAGCAGGTAGGGGAAGCATGGAGAGCTGATTTAATCATCTATAAGAACTACTCCTCTATGCACTCAGGTTTGATCTCTTAACACTCTTAATTTTGGAGGATTTTTTTTCAGATTTATTTGTACAAATGTTTTTATTTATTTGTAGCATTCATAGCTTTGCTGGCCTTGGCAGTGGTCGGGAAGGATGTAAGCCTTTGTGAGCCTTTCTATGGAGCCCTGCCTCACAAAAATGATGTTCCTATACAACTAAAGCGCCTTTTCAATAACTTTTTGAGTGAAACATATTTTCACCTGGATTACATTTGTTTGTGACGCATCAAAGAATACACTTCTAAACAGCATATCTTTGCTGTTGCTCCTTGTTGGCTGACCAATCATATACTAGAGGGACCAGAAAATTGAGGAAAAGCTTCAAATGTGGTGTGAAAAGCTGAATTTTTAACCTGAAACACACTATTTTCAATAACTTCACCAAATGGTACCTAAATGGAATAAGCATTTTATTGATTGCTGTGTTTTTTATAGATATATATTTTTAAAAATCTTTTTACCTGTTATCTATTTATGCTAATATCTGCAGTTAATTTTAATTTCTTTAAACTTTAGTGTGATTTATTTCAGGGTTCTTGTTTCTTTTTAATTGTTGCTAAATTATTCTTATTTTGACTCGGAGTCACATACAAGAATTCCAATGTACCTGTACAGTGATGTACCTGTGCAAATGGCAATAAATTCTATTCTATTCTATTCTATTCTATTCTATTCTATCTAATCAAACAGCAAGTGATGAATGAGTAATAACAGATTCAGAAGGGAAAAACTGGATTTCTTCTTTAGCTCTTGAAGATGTTTTGGGAGTCTCAGACATATATTATCACATAACTATTGGCACATTATTAACTCAAGACTCACATGTCGAGGTGTGAATGTCTGTGAAACTTAAAAGGCAGTGATGATTCAAGATGTTAATGGTGGTGTAAATTTCTGGGGAGTATTAAAAATAGGTCACACAGTTGCTGAATCATGCTCGATGTGATTCTGTCATTAGACACAGCATACTGACCTAGTTGAGCCACTTTAACATGCAGCTTTCATTAAAATTTCCTTTTTATTAGATTGGAAAAATTCTGTTATTGCACATTATCTGACAGTGTTCAATCTTTATTTGAGCTGCATGACATCTATATATAGTATCTATTTTTTATGGCTGCACCAATTGATTGGACATATTCTATTTTTTTCAAAAATAGCTTTTTTTGCATATGTTTGTAAAATAAATGAAAAAAACATAAATTTGCATTGTATTTGCATTTTTATGTTTTGCATTTGTTGCATGTTTTTCACTTGCAATTTCTGTAAATATGCCGTATTTCTGTGTGTATAATCTGAGCACTATTTGTTAGATCAGATGCATTGTTGGTGTGACTTCAGCAGCAGAGAGAAAGGAGATACACTTTGTTTAACAGTACAAAAATAAAATAAAATAAAAATTCAGGATGTTCCCAGCATCCCTTTTTAGACATTTCTCCAAAATCCAGCATGACATGCAATAATTGTTACAGTATCTTCAGATACGCTGGAATCCTCATTCGTGCTATGAGTGTTTTGCTGCATAGCGAGAATTTTTATTCACTCTCCCAACAGTTGAATAGTGGGATTTAAGAGGTTAGATAGTTCAAGCGTCAAGCATGGTTTGATCATTGGCTAGACATGGATCTTGTTGGTCTCCTTCCATTTTCGGTGGATGCTTTCCAGAGTTAAAAATCGTGAGGATAATACCAAGCCCACAAGATGTACCAGAGTCTGTGCAAGGCTAATTAATTTACTCAGTTTGGATTTGACCTCAGTTTTTCTCTGTTGCCTCAAAATGGTTTATTATAGCAGATGATATAGTTAATGTCTCCTGCAGACTGTGGGATGATAGCCATTCCAGTTCATTATGTTGAATGTCGCACTATGTGAAATGGATCATATATAAGACTTGGTATTATCAGTTTAGAGGCATTTTACATGATGCAGTGGGTGGATATTGAAATGTAGTGCTTCAGAACAATGCAAATATGAAAATAACACAAATATTGAAAAATCCAGAGAAGATAAAGCAGCATGGAAATTCAGATTTTACAAAGTGAGTTGGAGGTAAATATTTTTTCTGCACCGGCTCACCAGAAATATACCTACAATTTTATTTACGTTTACTCAGTCCTGGAGTTGGACTCAGCCCGTCTTGCTCTTCCAGAAAGTGCTTGTCAACAAACACCAGTGAACTCAAGGTTGACCCTTTTTTACACTCTCAAGGCTGGCAGCTGATCCCGCTGAAAACCAACTGAATCTCTGAAAGGCGGTGGAGGGGCGAGAGATGCGTGGCTAGCAAGCATGGAAAGCTTCAAATGATTGATAGCCATTTGTTTTGCCTGCTTAATGCAACATAAACTCTCCAGCGATTCATCACCGGAGTGAGGGTTTTTCACGGTGCCTCTGCAAAGCCCACTAAAAATAATTCATTTTCTGCGAGCTACGAGCCAGGCACTAATGTTAAATATTCATGTGGGTCCAGTCTAAATGATGTGGCCATTGGCACACAGTTAGAGCACACTCTGTGGAAGGGAGGAAATGTCAAGCTGTGAATAAATGAAAGCAGTGAAGCCATATATTACCCTGCCATTGTGAATTTACTATAGTTGCCATTTTGTCCGGCCACTTCAAATAGATCTCTTTTATAATCAATACACTCAGTAAAACATCGAACATATTGCCACGTTGGCAAAAAATCCACGCCTGTTCTGTTTGCTCATCCTGTATTCACTGTTTGTGTTTGTTGCCTAATTTGTGCCTCATGAATGTTAACAGAGGACTTTGTGCTATTTCTGTTGCAATCATCAGCTTGTTCAGTGCTATCAAAGCAACTAAGTTGACTCTCCTCAAGGATGTCGATGCACTTCGAGCTGCTCTTGTCACACGAGATCAATATAGCTTGTGCCCGTGCAGCTGTTATGGTTTGATTCGTATTGACTGCCACATCAGTCAGCTGCATTCATTTTCTGAGATGTTTTCGCTGCACGGTGTGCCGATATGGAGACGATGTTGTCATGGTTGCACAGAAATTGTTTTGAGACGTTATAGGTCATCTTCTGCCATGATATCAGTAAGCACAGTGGAGGGAAAGGGCAAAATATAATAGAACTTACTGAGTTGAGTATCCATTTAGAGGAACTCAAATAGAGAGCATAATGTCCGCTGTGCATCATTTGGATGGAATAGGAAATGCTAAATGGCCTCATATTGACAGACACACTCTACCAGTATTCATTTTTATCACATGCACACACATCCACACACATCCAAAGATGCACTCACACATTTCTTCCTGCAGTCTCTGACTAATGAGGCCTGGGGCTGGAGATGGTTCCATCAAGGAACTTCCCCCTCTCTCTCTCTCAAACACGCACCTGATTGATAGCAGTGATTTGACTGAGAAAAGGGAAATGGGAAATTGAAAAATGGTGGAAGAAGATTGGAAACAACGTGCTGATTATAAACTCTGTGAGGAAACAAAAGGCCTTCCCTCTGCCTTTTCTCTTAGCTCTGAGGTAGCAGGTGTGTGTCTGACAGGTGCCTGATTGAGGCGCACAAAAGACATTACAACTGCAAACAAATGGACGTGTTTAGCGTCCCCGGATGCAGTTAACGTTTTGGGCTGATAGAAGTGATTATGAGTATATGAGCAGAGGCAGCCAGAGAATGGGCACAGGTGTTTGGAAGAGTGGAGCAGGAAAGCAGCCATGTTATTGTTGTGATGATAATAATCCATCTATACAATTAATGGTATGTCATCACCAAGGTCATCAGCCTTGGGGGATGTATTTAATATGTCTCATATTGTAATAATAGAGTGTCTCTCTGCTGAAGACAGATACACAGGAGGTGTGAGACCACACAGATTCATCATTATGAAAAAAAGGGCGAGTGTAAAAATGAGAACAACAGTCATTGCGTTCCAAATTCACTGATTTACAAAATAACCTCAATGCCATCGCCATTTATTTTGGTCTTTTTCTGTTTATGTTCTCATGTTTCAGGATAAAAAAACAATCCCTCTTTTATAACAGTGGCATAAATTAGTTGCTACCTCCTTGTGAAAAGGCTTTGTGTATTCCATAAATGAGGGAGCGTCTTGGCCAAGGCCCAGGTGGTTTAATATTCTCTGAGAGCTTCCAGACAGTGAGTGGTGGTGCAGCAGCTGTCTCTTGACCCTGCTGGACCCCCACTTACCCCTCTGACCACCTCCTTTCCACTGGGCAGGCTGTGGCGATGACAAGCCTGTCAGAAGCTTCTCCTAATGTCCTAATTACCTCTCACACACACATACATACAGGGGCACTCGCTGCAGATGCACACACATTCCTAGTGTGAGTAAGCAGATATGCTGGCAGACAGGCTAGGAAGCACACCCTCACATCCATGGCATCGCCTCTGTGAGCATTGCTCCTGTGAATTTTTCCTGGCAAGAGACCACACTATAGGTGAGGAATTACAGTGTCACCAGAATAGCAAAGATTCCTCCCTCCAGACTCTTTGGGGGCTTTGATTCGAAACGTGTGCGCGTTTTGATCCGGGCTGAATCAGAGCGTCGGTTTCTCTCCTGTGGTAACAAAGGCAGCACTCCTGCCGCAACTTTCTTTTAAAAAACCGAGACCGGGCTAAAAGAGGTTTCTGCTGCCTCTGAGAGGGGAAAAACACAAAAAGTTGCAGCGTCACCCGAAATAGACAATCTGAGTGAGATGTGATGTGTCACTTTGCCAGAGGTTAAGCTTTGCCTCGGCTTTAAGCAGGAATCTCTTCCCTGCTGCATGTTTTTGGGTGCAGAGCACATTGCTGCTGCTGCTGCTGCTGCTGCTCTGGAGTCCAGGCTCAGTCAACCAGTCTTGTTAACATAACAGAGTGGATCATAGTGCCTGGTAGGAGAAGAAAATCATTGTACCTCCCAGCAAAAGCCGTTGGTTAGTGATTTATAGACCGTTATAGTTACCGCATTTGTCACAATCAGCATGACTTAATAGTGTGCTACTATAACGTTCTTCCTTATGTTGATGTGACACGTCCTGCCAAGTGAAATAGTGTTGTTCCGTCGTCAGATTACCTTTTTGATAGATGTGCCGCCATAGTCTTAAGCAACTGCTGCCTTTTTCAAAATTTATTTCACTTTTATTTCTCGCTGTTTTATTTGTGTAACAGGGAGAGCTGGGTGCCTATCATGTGAGGCTGTGCAACAGCAGCCTGGCATCTACAGTCGTCAGAAATGTGTTAACGCTCTCTTTTTTCTTGACACAACTGTGAGAGATGAACACTACCTGAGCTCTGCAGAGTTGTCATTTAAGTGGCTGGTTGCTGTTTTTTCTCTCTCTCTCTCTCTCTCTTTTGCATTATTTTTTTTATCAACTGCAGAGACATTTTTATGTGCATTGTGAATGACAGGACCCAGTCTGGTACACAGTGAGACTACACACCTTATTTTTGTTTTCAAAGGCATTTACGATGCTGACATGTCTTAATTTTAGCCTTTTATTGACAAAAGCACCAATCTTTTGTTATTTCTGTGCAATTGTAGATACCCACAGCACTTTACTAAAAGGAGACAAGGCACCAAATTCAATATATCAGCTTTTTTATCTGCCAGCATTTCTGAAGGATTACCCCTCAATCTCCCGACGTAAAAACTCTCCTCAGCTACATGTGTCCTCCTGGCTTGCACGCACATTCAAGGGGCGTTTACAAACCATATCTCATTAACAGAGAGCAATTACTTACCTCTTTAGGGGATATTTGCAAAATTCTCCTTTTTTTTGTTACAGTTTATCAAGCAGAAACTTTGCATCTCCTGTAAGCCTACCTGATTAATATGTCTCGGTCGACTCTGGGGAGAATTAATCGGAATATTCCCAGTTGTGTTTACAGGTGAGCGTTCTCTGATATCACCGGCTGGTCGAGTTGGATTAAGCTGCACCTGGGAGCTGATAATAAAAGAAGTGGTCAAGTGTGTAAAGAAAATGTAACTGAATTAGTGCTGCTATTTATAGAAAAAAATGTCAGAAAACAGTGTATCAAGATCACACCAACCTTCAGAAGTTGTATAAATGCATGTTTATGTATTTCTATTGTAGATTCGAGCTTTTAGTCATGCAGTCTCGTGCATCGGTAGGTGGACTTTACTCACTTGCCATTGACATACAAATTTAACAGTTACTATGATTTCCTCTAAAAAAACATTAAAAAACTTCTCATCTGTGTTATTTGTCGTTACCCCAACTCAAGGCCCATTTATCTCCTGTTTTCTAGTGTTTAACAATCAATTAATGACTGTTTTCATTACAGATTAATTAATGGTTGCAGTATTTACTCGCCTAATCAATTAAGTAATGGATTTGTGCTTAAAATAACTGGAATGATTTGTTTTTAAAGGTGTTTTTTGGCATGTTGCCTGTACTTTGACAGTCTTGAGGTTTCTCAGTCGGCTATCAAACTGTGGACATGATGCACAGCTTAGCTGTTATCAGTTAATAGAGGCATAATTTCAACTCTAATGTAAAGTTTACTCAATTGTCATGAAGACCAATATTAAGTTATATAGCCATTGCCTTTTCTGATGAATGCTGGATGAATGATATGGCAGAAAGCTCTGAAAAATAGTTACTAGGTTGACCATGAGTTGGGATTGTTCAGTCAGATCTGCAGCACTAGTTCAAAACAAAGTAAAGGCCATTTATGCAATGTATCTGTTGGAAATATATGAGCTGTTTAATGTGGATTTGAAAATGATTATGCCCGACAACAAAGACTAGCGTCAGGTGTTGGACACAGTTTTTTTCATCCTCTTTTTTCAATGAAAGCTGAAACTTTCTGATCTCTTTCTTTTGTGAAAATTCTGACCTCAAAAGTCGTCCCTGTTTATTGGGTCCACTCTGCAGGAGCTCGCTTCTCCATCCGATTTCCTTGAAGAGAAAAAGTTTGAAGCTCACCTCTGATCCATCTAATTAAATGAAAACACAGTGGGCTACCCGCAGTAAGACAGCTTTTCTCCAAAACACACACACACACACACACACACACACACACACACACACACACACACACACACACACACACACACACACACACACACACACACACACAGTCACGAAGGTAACCGATGTGGGTGTCTCTATGGGGAACTACACAGAGCTCCAGCATCCAGCTCTGTTGTGTCCTCTTATGCAGTACGATCACACAGTAGGTTGACATGCAACACGCTGCAGATCATGAGCATAAATAAGCAAGGGAATGTTTTACCTGAAAGGAAGAACATTAATTCAAAGGCATCACACTAGTACTGAGACGAAATGTTGCCTCATTAGTGTTACCCCACTGCTTTTACTGAGCAGTAGTGAAAGAGGGAGAGGGAGAGGGAGAGAGAGAGAGAGAGATGTGCCACTCTTACCACACAGACAGCCTGTCTCCAGAGAGCTCAGTTTTCCTCAGTGATGAAAAAATGGTGCACATTATTATGGATTCATTGGTGTGGCAATGGGTTGAACACAGATCCCTGAAAACCAGAGCACTTAGAGCCTCTCCTCTTATGGAAAACATAATGCAAGTGCAAGAATATGCCCTTTGAAAGGCTCACAGCGAGCAGGAAATGTAGCCTCACTGTAGGTGGAGAGTGTGAAACGTTCCACTTTTTCCCTGTTCCTAAACATAAGGCTGCTCATTGTGCCGAACAGGAGGATGAGATTGGGATGAGAAGGAGAAAAAGGGGTGAGGAGACAAGGACAGACATTATTTGGAGGACGGCTGGCCTGCCTGCTCTCATCCCATGTGATTGACAGATTGGTGCAATGGGTGCACCCGCACGAATGCCATCGCATGCGTTTCCCCCAGAAATCTGTCTATCAGCACTGTCTAAGCAGAGCGACAGCCATGACATCTAATCACAGGCGAGCTGGCACCTCATAACTTCTACCTAATGTGCTGCAGGTACGCAGGAGAGACGGGGGAGCACGGCACGATACCGCCGCCGCCACCGACACCACAAACGCTATTTATAGCCCCTTCAGAGGCCACCAGCAGGAAGTGGATCATACTGAAGGGTTAGGGAAGGTGTCACCGCACTATATCACAAGTCTCTGTGTGTAGATATAGGTCTCTGTTGACAAGATTAAACACTGAGATGCTCTGGTATCAGGGTGTTACATTTTTCTGGGTTACACTGCTGACAGAGTAACATAAAACGAGGGCAGATATACTACACATACAAGATGATAATGAGTCATTTACATAATGTTGCTACAACATTATAATTACCTGGCAATTAAAGCAGCTCAAAAGCCTCATTATGGGCTGTCCTGAGGGCTGGTTGGACTGGGACACATACGGTGTGTTCATTCATGCTCGAGTGTGGCTATCAACCTCCATCACTTACGATTTCTTTTTCTGCTCAAATCACCCAGAAGCCTCATTACGCTGAATTATCACATAATAAGGATAAAGTTCTGACTGACACTCCAAGTTTTTTAAAGAAGCGTAGGCTTAAGCTGGCGAGATACTGTAGCAGCCTCCTGGACAGTGTTCAAAATTTGTTTCCCGTCGTGTGTGATTTGTCACTCACAGTTTTTTTTTTGTTGTTTTTTTGTCCTGAGGGAATTGCTGACACGTTGAAAATGCACAAAGGAGCATAACAAGGACATGTGTCATACCTTACACCCTTATTACGCCGGCAATGACAAGTGAGACAAGCAGTCACTTCAACATACTGTACGCTTGGCACTGAAGCCTCTGTTGCTCACAGCCAGAGTAAAGAAGCCCCAAAGTCTGTGTGAAATGCCAATACAATAAAAGATGGCGTGTGAAATATAAAAATGTAGATGTGGAAGTGCAGCAGCAGAGGGCAAGGGGAGGCGGTGTGGGAGCGTAGAGAGGAGGAGGGGGTTGTTTATGAATAGCAGACAATGAATGATGGGAGCTCTCCCGAGGGTACGGGCCCTGAGCAATGCTGCAGGGACTTGGGAACACGCCAGTCTCCCATGCCCTGCGAGATGCCAGTTTGGGTGGGCACCGTTCCGAATGGGTGCTCTCTTCTCCAGGATACACGGTGGGTCCCAGGGGAGCGTCTCCAGGCAGTGGCTGCTCCACAGCGAGGCTGGCTGGAATCTCAATCAGGGACATGAGGGGGGAAAGAAAACAAAGTCCACATATTCCCTCTGTTTCGCCATATGAATGTAGCGCTCAGGAAAAATGGATGAAGGGAGGGAAAAAATGCCTCATTATGTTGGGATCGCACGCACCTGTGGAAAAATAGAATGACTGGATAGTAAAAATTACTCATTACGAAGGCTTTTGTATTTTCCTTAATTGGTGGGAAATTACACAAATCGCATATGGAGCTTGAATTTAATGAATTTCAAAATGCCTATTTAGAAATTGTGAATAAGCTTTTTTGTTATCAGTGGAATATGGCTCTCTGCTTGCTTCCTGTCTGCTCACAACCTGTCTGTTTTTCTCTCCTCTGCTCTCGTCTTCGCCTTCGCTGCAACAGGAGCTGCTGAAACTGTGACAGGTACTTTTTCTTTTTGCTACCTGCTGTTCATTTGGACGCGCTCGCTTCTGTCTGTGTCTGTTGATTGGCTGTCCATCGCAGTCTGTTCATCTGTGCATATTTACATGAATGGCTGATTATGCTGGTATTTTCTTTTCAGGAAGGAGGAGATAGCCATGCGCTCAAAGCACTGATCCATTGCTTTTATTTGGGATTCTCAAATCAACATTTCGCCACATGTAATGGCAGATTTCAGTTTTTTGTTCATACTATTTGAAGCCCCCTTTTCAATTTGCCCATTTTGACACACTTCTTCTCCTAACAGTTCACTATTTGCTAACCTCCTCCCATTGTTTTTACCCTTTCCAAAACCAAAAACACAATACAACGGATTAGACAGCGTGTTTGTCTCTACTGTAAGCTGCAAACGTCAGCATGTTTCAGCTTACTTGCATGCTGGCCAGTGCTACTTCTCATTCCCAAGGACCACATCATCAGCTATTTTGTGAGGTTTCATGTTATGTTAAGAAAAGAAATCTTCATGACAGGAGCTTCCACTCAGTAGTGTTTCCCATCAGGTCCTGGGTGCTACCATTTCACAGGGTAGATGATGTTAGCAGTTTGTGCTGCTTTTTATTAGATCTGGGGACGTTTACACTCCAGCAACCTTATTTAAATTTACAAGTTAGTCGTCACTCTAAAAGGCTTTTCTTTTGCAATATTAAAAATAACAAAATTGAAAAATACGAACAAGTATGCATACATACAACCTCTGTGTTGCTGAGCAGCCGCACAGAGTCAAAGTAGAAGGAAATATTATATTTCTTTCGAAGAGTGACTAACACAATCCAGTTCCTGACTTTGACATACATTCTCAATGGCTGACACTTAGCCTTGGCCTCAGCCTTTCGCCCTGACATCATGAATTTTTAGTGTCTGTTAGCTGCAGCTGAAAAAATATCAGGACAGCTGCTATTTCAGCACGTAAAGTTGCTAGAAATGATAAATATTGTTTCCACTTGTACTTTTGCTGTGTGAAAACAATATCATATTGTTTCAGAAATTACAGAAGCATGGTGAATCATTGTAAAATGCACATGGGAGCACCGAAAGCTTGAGGGGTAAAAAGCCAAACAACAAGCCAAACTAACAAACTGTTAAATGAAGAGCCTTTTACATCTGAGTATGACTAACTTGATTTGAGATGAGATATACAAAATTTGGCTCGTACAGCACCTATTGCCTTCTTGGAGAACCTCACGAGTAGATGTCTGTTTCCTCCTTCCTCTTTTCTTCAAGTAACTTCAAGCTCCATCTTAACCCCAGCAGCTGAACTAACCCTTCATGTTCTTTTTAATTTAATGTGCAGTTACTGTGACATACTGTAAGTCATTATCAGGTTTCAGCTGGTGTTACTAATAAAGCCTAATTATTCATAAAACCAAACTGCACTTATTACAAATAGAACCACCTTCTAAGAAATGACAAATGTCGAAAAGTTTGAGCTTTTTTTTTCTTTTTAGAATATATAGTTTTAACTCTAAAGGACAACCAGTGCCTTGTTTTATGTCATTGCATTAGTAATTCATCAGATGCATTCCTCAGTAGCTGATGAATTTGGAAACTTTTTCCTAATGTAGTAAAGTAAAACATTTAATAAAAGGGAGTAATTTGGTTAAAAACTGTCGGGTGAAGTTTTAGAATCCAATTGCAATCCACTTAATAAGTTTTTAATAAGCAGCCCTTTTCTGGAAAGGCAGTGGGCATCATTTAAAGGGATTTTTCACAACCTTCACAACCTTATTAATGGCTTAAAACTGTCCTTTAAAGCCACTGGTTGAGCTGTTAGTTATCCACTCATTAGCTATACTGGTTTTCCTGTCTGGGCTGGATTTCATCCCAGCTGATGTTGGGCGAGAGGTGGGATAAAGTCTGGACAGGACACCAGTCCAAGCTTTATATTGTGCCTACCTACAGCCAATTTACAATCACCAATTAACCTACCATGTACAGTATGTCTTTGGACTGTGGGAGGAAGCTGGAGCACCTGAAGGTTAAACTCTATACAGAAAAATCCCATATATCCAGCCAATGATGCTAAATGGTGCTGCTTTTGATGTACAAATTGCTTATACATCAGAAAAACACCTTGTTATATTTCATTTGGTAAAAAAAAAATGTTTTCTCAGGCTGAGCATCCTTATTTTCTAGTTGTGTTGCAGCATCATTATACAAACAGGCACACTGAGCTTCTAATAGAGCTTATCTTTAGTAAAATAAATAAATAAAAGATGTTCAAATTAGTGGGTATGAAATTTTTGAAACCTATCCATGCAAAGGGTCTAGGAGAAATGCCACGGTGCTAATTATACCCTGAGACACCAGGCCTTCTTACTTGTGAACATCCTTAAAACAGCATTTCATCATAAGGATCAGGATTTAATGACTGAGGGGGATAAAGAGTGAGAAGGCGGCATCAGAGAAGGAGAGGCAGAAACTTTTATTGTTAATGACTGTCTATAGTCCTGGTTGTTCCTTGAAAGGACACGACTGCTGCAGACAGCGGTGACTCAAGGGAGAGGAATAGGGGGCTGGCTGTCCTGCTTTTTGCTGCCTCTTTTATGTCTTTTGATGTGAAAACAAGAGAGAAAAGTTCAAAGAGGGAGCCAGCTTGATTCAAAAGGTACCTGTCTCCCAAACTTCTGATGGAGAAGCCGGTCCACTAATATTTCCTGATTTCGTCAACTTCCGTTAAAATTGGTCCAGGTTGGTGCCGTTTTGCATTTTGAGTACGGCTGATGAGCCCGAGCCTCCATGCCAGACACTCAATGCCAGATTGTACAGCCCCTTGGAGAGGGCGCAGACTTTTGAAGGTCTGTATTTCCCTCTGACTGTTTCATTCAGTATGTTGTGATGCAGGAACAGGAGGGCAGCCATGTGTAGAGATACAGGCACTTTACTCTCCCAGACAGCTGCTGGAATGAGTGTGAATTTATCAGCCAGTCATCTGTGCCATGCCTCTGCCCACTCCCCCTCCATCCCCACCCACCTCCCAGAATTAATGACTGCCTCTCCTCATTTGCACCCAATCATGACCAGGATGCCGAGGCAATTGAAAATGTTTACTTCAATTGCGAAAACCCTCCATGTTCCACAAAGTGGCCTGTTTTCACTTTGATGGGATTGCTAATCACAGCGACGGTATTTATGTGTGTTTTGAATTGGAGATGAGCCTAGGCTGGGATATTGGAGGGGGACCAACCTTGCTTGGGGCTGCTAAACCTTATGGAGAATTTATCTTTTGCGT
Organism: Amphiprion ocellaris; assembly: GCF_022539595.1. Taxonomy (NCBI): domain Eukaryota; kingdom Metazoa; phylum Chordata; class Actinopteri; family Pomacentridae; genus Amphiprion; species Amphiprion ocellaris. The sequence goes on from NC_072772.1 coordinate 2,134,332, forward strand.
TCCCTTTCTCTCAGTCCAACAGATTGGGAGCAGAATAACCTTGCTTTGAGGCTGCTCTATGTTGCTGTTTTGACTGCCAAATATATTACTTTTACAGCGATGAAATAAAACAGACATCAAAACACTTCACATTACTTTTGCCTCGTCTTCTGCGGCGCTTAGTGCATGTACAGAGGAGCTCCACTTGATTACTTTCATTACACACTTACACATTTCAGCTCTGCACATGAAGACTATTTTGATTTGATGCTGACGACTGTCTTACTTTATCTATTTTATTTTTCTAGATGGCATGCAACTTATGTAGCGAGAAAGCGACTAATGGCTTATTGTAATTATTCCTTAATTCAGTGGCTCCCAATGCAGGGAGGACCTGGCTGCTGACGGGTCAGCAGCAAATTATATGATTCAGGAGAAAAAGCTGAGTTGTTGCAAAAGCTATTATTCAGGTTCATAATAGGCTTTTTGTGCATTAATAACTCCCTGTGGAGCCCACAACAATAAGACACTGATTTTAAACTAATGTAAATCATCAAAACTAACCCTGAATTACATCCTAATTCAGCATCTCACAATGCACAGTGCAAAAGTAAAGTGAGGATGCTTTTAAAAAGAGCTCAGATTGATCAATTAGCAGTCCACAGTTTTTAAAATAGTCCACAGGCAGGGTTTTTTCCAAGCATTTTGAGGAACTTACCGCCACAGTGTCTTCTGCCTCTTCATTTAATCCCAGACTGGCTCCATGATGCTGAGATCAGCGCTCTGTAGGGACCACAGTAGCTCTCCGTTGCAGGACTTCTTCTTCTTCTTCTCACTGGAAAGAACTCTGGTTCTGTGCTCGTAGAATTATTGCTTTAGCAATGGTTTATTTGCACTAACTTGCCCTAACCTTAACCACACCATACTGAAGATACTATGCGCAACCATTGTACAAATCAAAAAAAAAAAACAATTAGCATTATTCAGTATGAACGTTGTGGAGATTAAAACACAAGGTCTTAAGTTCATTATCACCCATTTACCATTTCAGTCTACATACCTGGGGTTACTCTCACGGAATAAACACACTAGTACTATAAGTAATAGAGTTTTTAATGATCAAATAAGGAAACAAAGGCCTTTGTGTGTTATAATATCAAGATATTTAACCTTCATTACATATTTGATATGCCGGCTATAAAAAAAATATGCAAAAATAAGCTTGTTAGCCCCTGTGTTAATTTCTATACTGTACGCCCTCATTTCCATTCAGTGCCGTCCTATTTGCCCCTAGTGGCTACATTATGGTCAAGCATATTAATAGGTAGTAAATAGAAACTGCATTCAAATCTAGCGTGTATTTGCTATATAGCTTTAATTGGCTGTATTGTGCAATTTTTGGACATAATCTGTGTCTGCTCTTACCTATTACCATCCTTTGTTCCTGAACCTGAGCCCTGGCAGCAGAGTGGAATGAAATGGGTAGTTCATTGCATCAGACAGGTCTGAGGAGCTTTTCTCCACAGGAGGTTAATTTCTTATTGCTTGCCACATTCACAGAGTTCATTTTGAATCATGTTAGTTTGCCTGTCTATTCCCATTATCACTATCTGAAAATGCAGGTGTTTTTTTCCTTCTTTTTTTTTCTTCCCCCCCCCTCCACTTTGTAAATGTCAGAATGCAATAGAGGTGTCTGACAACTCGGGCATGCAAATGTGCTTTTGATGTTTTCTTGGGGCTGTGGCTGAGAGTGTTGTTCCTCCACTGGTGTGAATCTGAGGCATTACAACGTATTCTCCATTCTCCTTACGCTCTTTTGGCTCCTGCCAGATAAATATAGCACAAGGTGACTTTTGATTCTCTGCCTCTTTCTCTCTAAAGATGAGGTGAGGGGAGGGGGGGAGACAAAGCCGGGCTTTTGTGTCGGGGGTTTGGTGCGTGGTGTAAGTTACGATGACAAGGTCCATGGTCTGTCAGTGGCAACAATGCCAGTGTACAGAGAGCGATTCAGATCCTTACAGCACTTTTATTCCTCAAGATACAGAACAGAACCGCTGAGCACACTGAGCACACATTGGTCACATGGAACCTCAGATGGAGGGCTCTGATAAAGCTTAACCATAAACAGCATCCAGCTCGGCTCATCTATCTCCTTTCTCTCTGTTCTCTCGTGCTCTGTTTAACTCGCCCTCTCTTCATCACCTCCTCCACCCCGCCCATATCTACTACTTGCCACTTTCTTACACTCGCTCTTTGTCTCTGTTTTCTTCCTACCCTCTCCTCTCTCTCTCCCTCTACCTTCGTGGGCAGCAGAGCTTACAGCCCATCTGGCACTGACTCACAGGGCCCACTCTGAGCTGGGAGAGATCAATAGTGACAAACATTGCACATGGCTCTTATATTAAAAGGATTAGACATGGCTGCAAACAGACAATCTACACAGGCCTATTCACGTATCTTTACTCTGTGCATGTGTTGACATGCAGTCCCAGTTGTAAGCAATATAAATATTTAATAGACTGTAAATATCCTGACAGGAATGTTTGCTCCCTGTTTGAAATTTCATTTCTCTTTGTGTACTTTCTGCCTGTGCTGTGAAGTCGAAGGTCAGAACCTGGCAGCCGACAACGTGTCGGTGATTGAGGGAGAAACGGCCACCATCAGCTGCAGAGTGAAGAACAACGACGACTCCGTCATCCAGCTGCTCAACCCCAACAGACAGACCATCTACTTCAAAGATGTTAGACGTAAGTGCTTCAGACACAATATCAACCATATCTCCTGCAATTTGAAGCAAAACGTCTTAAAATGCAAAGTCACGGTCAGTGTACAACAACTGAGAATAATATGGACGGAAGTCCAGTTTTCTGCAAGTCCGACTACCTATCTGGGTTTGAATTCTACCTCAGACCAAGAGCATTTCTATAATGACTATAAACTAACATTTATAGCCTAAGCTTATGAAGGACTGAAGTGATTAACTGAATGAAAAGGAATAATCTCATAATCATTTAATTTTTCAATTAATTAATTCAGTGTTCCTCATATGGGAGGCTTTGAGATTGTCATGTGTATTTCTCATAATTTTATGACATTCTATTGCCCAGACAATCAACTGATTGTCAAAAAACATAATTTGCAGATTAATAATGAATAGCTGCAGGTCTAAACAGCACTTTTTTTACAGGAAAAAATGTATTTAAATAGCATGAATGTCAGTGCACCTCCATATTCAGTGCCTTTTACCATCACTGTGTCTACAACATCTCATCTACATGTCAGACTGTGTGCGTGTTTCAATATATTTGTGAGATTGTGTTGCACAAGAAGAGCGTGTACAACTGTCAGTGCATCTTATGCAAAGGAGTCACTCTAGCTGTTGCATTACAGCGAAGGTATCAGATATCACTTCAAGATCCAGCTCTAGCTTTACGTTAGATTTTCTGTGCAAACATGATTCCATCTGTCCTTGACTTTCTGGCTCTTTTACACAAGTCATTAAGCTCAGAATGCTGCAAGATTACTATGAGATAATTCTCAGTGCTACCATAATGGGAATACTTTTGTGTCCTTGTCACTGTTCGATTTTACGATAATCTCTTAGATTAGGATATTGAACATTATGATTATGCATGAGCATATGGGCTACTTCTACTTTAAACCGAGTTTTTGTCTCTGCTTTTTTACTTGTTTATATCTGGGATCTGAGCCAAGATTCAAGGTGAACGTGAAACACCCTTCGTTTCAATCTATATTGCATCCCAGCTGTTATTTCACAAGTCTAGGTAGTGAGACGTGTGTTCCATTTTCTCACTTGCGAGGAGCATCAGGGGAGTTTGAGTACACATCATCGTCATATTTGTACAGTATTTGTAAGTACCCAAAGCTGCCTGAGAATATGGCAGAGAAGAATGGACCGATGTAAAGCATAGATCGTGTTGTGTTCTGCACCTTAAAAAAACTATTTATCCTGACACCAAGGTGTAGATAGAACAGCAACAATGAATAATTTGCTCTTGCGTTGTAGTGACAATCAATATTAGCTCTGTACTGTTAAGGAAATCTTTCCACGAGGTTAAGACAACCTTTTCCTCTTCAGTCTTTATTGAGCTGCTCCATGTGGGCCTGTAAACATGTCATTTTCTCTGCCTAAGTCAATGCAGCGGCTTTGTCAATTACAAAAAACAAACAGTTTTGTTTCTCTACAATTAGATCTGACTATATGTCAGACTTTGACAGGCGGCTGAAGTGTTATTGGGCTGCTGCTGCGTATTTGTGTTTCTGGTAATGGGGTCTGGTGAACCCCATGGCAGCACTATTCTAGGCTCTGTTCCTAAAGGACCGCTGGTTCTGCGGGGACCCCCCTCAGCCAGTGGCATTGTTACCTGTCAACGGGGCCGCCCGACACAGTGGCAGATCTTTGTATACAAGGAAGTAAACAGCAGTGACACAGAGACACACCAGGAGCTACAAGAACAGCAGCTAAGAGGGAAGCTGCAGCCACAGAAACAGATAGGCACACAAATACTGAAATAACAGCTTTACAGTACCAGCGCAGGCCACATAAACAAATTTCTGTTGCGGCAAATAAAGATGAATTATGTCATAGGTAGAAGCCGAGCGAGTCTTGTTAGGACGAGGCATTTATTCTACCAGATATATGCGAAATGACATGCAATTTGGCAGACTTGTCATCTGAAATGGGAAAAATGAGCCTTTATCAGCGAAGGTGGACCTCTTTGGATGGTGATGCAATAGAACACCATTATTTATTCACTGCATCTTTCCTCAGGAGTTGTCTGACTTTGTGCTACAAAGGTTTAATGTTTAAAGTGATATCCTGCCAAAGGATTTTCCTTTCAGCATTAAAACCCCTGCAGGTTTAAAGCCTCTGAAAACCCAGGTTTCAGTTCTTGAAGCAGTTGTAATTATTACTTATACAGTGAAAATGTACAAACTCGACATTGTGGGAGGGTTCATTCCAGTTTCAGTTTATTAGTTAACTGTCTGACAGCGTCTTCACCGTTTGTCTTCACTTTCAATGTGTTCATAGTGGCGCTTGTAGCCACAGCAAGCAGGTGTTTTTGGTGATAAAGCTGGTGGAGACCAAAAATAGAACTAAAATAGAGCAAACACTGATTTTCCAAGTGGCCAAGCCAACTCCAAATCGATGGTAATTTTGCTGTATCAGCACGTGTGAATAAGCAACTATTGTAACTGCTTCTGCTGCATCCAAGTGGTCAGAAAAGTAACTACAGATTTAAGTCTTTTTTTTAATACATTTACAGTCACGGCTGAATGAGACGTACAAAGTTAGTGTTTGAATATAGGAATATTTACAGTGTAATGCTCAAAAACTGTCAACACATTTTGAGTTAAATGTTCTTGAATTGTCACTTGTTCGTGGTAATACATGAAATCAAAGCTTTGGATTAGTATTAAAAGCAAAACTAAAAGCACAAACACAGAAACTGCCGATGAAAAATAGCCCCAACTGTCCTAAAAGTCAGACATGATGAAACATTATTATTCATTAGCATCATTTGGCGTTGTGCTGTTTCTGAGCGCTTGGTAGATGTAAATCCAATCCTCAGTTTCTTTATCTTGTGTTGTTTTGTCCTTGATAATTCTAGCAACACTGAAAGAGTGAACCAGAATGGTAAAATTAGCTTAAAAGATAGTTGTTTTGTAAAATTTTAAAAAATTTTCTTGTTTTCTTATGAGAACTTACTAATATTTTTTAAATTTGTAGAAAGTTTAATGTCTTATTTTCTTCCTTGGAACATCTTGATGATATTTGTTCACTGTTTTCTGATATTTTAAAGATTAAATCATCAGTTTAGAAACCAGTCAATAGATTAATTGGTTATGAGCTCAATTTTTAGACGTATTTTAATAAAAATGTGCACATTCTAATAAGGACTAGGCGCTGTGCACCCTCCGTGCTCTTATGCATGCAGTCAGTCAGTTATGAAACAGTCTTCTATAAAGTGCATTCAACATCTTAGACGTGAAGGGTTTCCCTCCCTAGCAGGTGCTCCGACTCTCAAAGTGCATCAGTGTCATTGTTTCCCTTTGAGGAGAGACTTCCAAAGAGCTCTCAAATTATATCGGGGGATGAGGTTTCATGTTGGAACTGCCCCGAGACCTTGGGTAATGATCATGATGCTAAGTGTAAAGCCTGATGGGAATAATAAACACCCCTCGCTTTAAACAGAGCCTGAATATAGTTCGTTAGTTCGGCAGACGCAGAGAGGACTTGATAAAGAAGGCAGGTCAAAACATCAAAAGAGCTCCCAATCAAATCAACCGGAGCTGTTTATGTAAAAGAGCGCTCAGAGATGAGGGCTGACCCAAATGAAAAGCACTGAGTAAAAACTGAGAGATAGGGCTAACCCAGTTTGATGACATTTATAGAAAATTCAGTCAATCTCCACAGGCATTAGTATACAGATTCCTGACTACTTCTGATTTAGAGTCTCAGGCATCCAAGCCTCTCTACCTCCACACTGTGATTTAATTCATTATGTATGTTTGAATGCTTCTTCTTTTTCTGGAATATGTGAGTTTGATGCATCCTTCCATGACCAGCCGCAGCCCATTTTAAGAGTTCCTAGCTTGTTAGGAGTCCTCATGAGCACTCTTCACACTTTCCTGTCTTTGCGAGTGCTCCGTGGACTGTAAAGCTACTTTATAAATCAACTTGTATGAATCATTTTGAGACTCACTTTTCTTTTACTCAATTAAGGAGAAAGCCCGGGAAAAAGGGCAGCACTCGCCCCCACTCCCTCCTCCTCTGTCTCATTTTCTCCCGGTGTCTCCTTCCTCCATCCCCTCTCCTCATTCTCACCACTCTCCACTTCCCATTCTCCCCTTTTCCCTTTCCCTTCTCACCCCTTGTCTCGTGTTTGTGTCCCCTGTACTCTGTATCCTCACTGTCTCTGTCTCACATGTATCCCCACAGCTCTCAAGGACAGCCGGTTCCAGCTGGTGAATTTCTCTGACAACGAACTGCGGGTGTCTCTGTCCAATGTGTCACTCAGCGATGAGGGACGCTATGTGTGCCAGCTCTACACAGATCCTCCTCAGGAAGCCTACGCAGACATCACTGTCCTGGGTAGGTGTGAGGACGCATGTGTGAACTTCCAACACACACACGCGCTCACTCACATGCACTTTTATTGTATTTCGCTCCATTATAGATAGTGAATATGAAATAATAGTAATCTTTGATCCTGTTATCTTTAGCAACTGAAACAAAATGTCAGCCAATTAGGCTCTCGCGGTGCTCAACAGCATAACGAAAAGGAGCAGATGCTGAAACTGATGGCTCAGACCGCATTGGTTCTGGCAGCTGTGTTGACTCTGTGAATCCCGGTGAATGTTGACTTGGCTGCTCCAAACGATTCCCTATTGAGAGTCAGCTGTGCCACACTTTGATGCTTTGGAGTGAAATTATTCTAGTTAAGCTTTATTATACATGCAGACATCCTGGGGGATTGAAAGGAATTAAAAGCACTTTAAAGTAATTACTCTAGTTGTACAATTGAAACCTAGCTGCAGTATTTCTGAACCAAGGGTTGCATTGAAGAGTCCTTGAAATAAGCACCCTGCTGACTTTTTTGCTTTCAAGTAACTGGAGTTCAGCAAGTTTTGCTGTGATGACTAATACAAGGGGAAGAGAGGGGGAGCTGCATCTTATCCTGCGTTGGCACCCAAGTCAGTATAGGCTGTGATCACATATACCTCTTGGCATCAAATTTTGGGTAACATGCTTAATAATGCACAACTAATTGATGACTCAGGATGACTTTATGCATGAATTAATGAATGTATCATGGATTCCTTTTGCTCACCTATAAGAGATAATGACTTTGTCCAAACCTGACATATTTCTGATGGATTCCCATGACATTTTGTAGAAATATTTGCGATTTAGAGCCTACTGATTTCGGTGGTTCCCTTATGTTTCTATTACACCATCATGAGGCTGAAATTCATTGTTTTGAGCATAATTTCTCAACTGCCATGAAAGGTAGGATAAATTTTAATAGCTTTAAGTGGCTGTAGCTGATATTTTTCACCAACTATGTGTCTAATGACAGAGAGAAAGTGATCAAGTAAAATCAACTGAATCTGCAGCCCACCTCGGTTTTACAGCAAGTCTCAGCTCTTTGTTTAACTTGGCTCACAACCACCAACTCTCATAGTGTCACTTTCAGCCACACGTGGAGAATTAGGTTGCGTTTACGGGCGAATAGCGCAAGTAAAACACGCCGCCTTTGTAGACACCTTGAGGAGCTTATCTGTTCCTTCAGACGGGCCTGAACAACTGAAAATTGCATGTGAGACGCTTTCTGTATACACAAGACGAGAACATAGTGGAGCATGTAGCAGCTAAAGAGACAAATATTTCCCTCAGGAGATGGCAGAAACCACAGACGCCAAAAATAGAGCTGAAAGGGAGAGATACTGGGCCTGCATTCACCTGGTGGCATAACATGACTGCAACTGCTGCATGTATTAGTACACTCGACTTGTTTGTGTTTCAAGTAAGTGGTCAAAACTGTTAAATGGACAGTCAACTGATTGCGGTATCATTTGAGTCTGGTCACTTTTTTTTTTTTTTTTTTTTTTTTTTAACAACAAAAACTGTTTTCCTTTTTTCCTATATAGAAAATTTAGTGATTCTCTCTCAGACTCCCCCAAAAATGTCTGAAAAATCAATGACCTACCCCACAGGGCAACATCATGTTCGCCCTCCCACTCACCCCACCCCACACACAACTGTTAGCAGTGTGGGCAGCAGGAAAGACCGAGGGAGCAGCAGTTGTGGAAACAATACATGTTACATATGAATTTGAGATAGGGGTGTGTTCAAGCTAAAAGAGGAGTGTTTGACGTGGCTGTCTGATGTCGGCATGTTCCCATGATCTGCATTAGCATTCAGCAAACATAATACATTGTAGTTCTTAGCTTCATTATCACACTTCATAGATTTAGCATTCATTTATGCAGGAGTCCAGTCTCTCTGAAAGCAGAAAAGTACAATATTAGTCACTTTTTAAACTAGTAGTAGATGCAAACATGTAGATGTTCATGCATCTGCCAGAAGCCCATGTTTATTGCATTTACAAGCATGTCTTCTAACCACAGAAGGGATAGACCGATATCTGGCATTTTTATGATTATTTGCATCGTTATTTTCAGTGACCGAATATTGATGAATTAAAAGTGGTACCTCGGGAGATGTCCCTCAAGCAGAGACTGCAAAAGTTAACAAGAAACATAAGACACTGCCACAAACCAGGAAATTAGTTAATCTCACTGTGGCTAAGGCTATGCTAATGGCTAGCGGTTACGTTAGAAGGCAGCCACAGATTAACCTGAAACAGAGTCTGGAAAACTATTATTAATAATGCTATGAAAAGATTACATTTAATGTATATCGGTTCCAAATATCTGTTATCAGTCTTTTTTGAGTATCAACAATTGGCAGCAGTATCGGCCCTGAAAAAGCAAATCAGTCGATCCCTAAACCACAGTAAATCTAGATGTATTTACAGCATCTAACAGGTAGCAGCTGACAAATGGAAAGATGGAAAATGGAGCAACAGCCAGCAGGAGGGCTGCAGGCCTTACTTTTATTTCACACGTAAGATGATTGTTTCTTCAGCTATCTAGTTGAATTGTGTCTGTTTCTGTGTCGTGGGCCAAGCAGTCAAGCACAAAATAACACAGATTTAAAGTTCAAAAAAAGAAGGATTTATTTTCCAAAAGGAACTTTTACAAAAGAAATGACTAAAGGTAATCAAATCACAGTTGTAGGGCCCTTAAAAGAGGTCAACAAAATATAACTCCACTGAAAATGACTGACAAAACCTAAACACCAACTCAAATACACCTGGGCAACATATATAGTGATGGATCAGACCACATTTAACACACAGGGGGAAACTACATACACAATAAATAAAACTAACTAAACAGAACCCTGACACCCCCCCCACCCACCCCCCACCCCCCCACCACCACCACCCCCCCACCACCACCACCCCCCCCCACCACCACCACCACCACCACCACCACCATGATGTAAAAGCTCTTGGTTTAGTCCATGAGAGGGCCTTCAGTATAAAGCTCTGCTCCGCCCTCAGCCCCATCTTTTGTTCGTCCAAGCCGGAAATGCCATGCAGCAGCCAGGTAACTCAAACAAAGGAGAAATTAATTACTACAAACAAATTGCAAAATGATGAAATATGTAAACTAAATGTGCACGCTAATAAATCGATTTTAAACACCCGTGTGTTATAATTTAACTAACTGCAACTCAAAATAACTAAACATATGACAGTGGTGTTTGTGGGTGAGGGAATGCTGCAACCTTTTGTGTGGCTGTAGGCACGGCCATCACATTCTGGGTGAAGTCGTGTCATGAGACTAACTTACAATTGATGTAAAGTTGGCGACAATAAGCATGAACAGGTGTCATTCTGATTTTAGTGGCTGACTGAAGTGCAAAATGGCTACAAAATAACTTTTTTTCCCTGTGTTACATCAATTGCCGGCATATAAATTCTTATTCAAGGATTAACATATTTTCTGTGTGTGTGTGTATACATATGTTGCCGTGCTGATGTCTTTCCGACCGTTGCCGTTGCTGTGGGTCAGTCCCGCCAGGCAGCCCAATCATCGAGAGCCGCGAAGATGTGGTCAGCGAGGGGAACGAGACGGAGCTCACCTGCACAGCCATGGGCAGCAAGCCAGCCGCCTCCATCAGATGGATGAAAGGGGAGGAGGAACTGACAGGTCGGTAGAATAACAGCCTCTCCCAGTTTGCTTCACATGCTCCAGGCCTGTCCACTTCCCTACAAATCCTGCTCTCTGGAGGTGCTTCCTCTGAGAACAAAATGTAGTTTTACTCTAAAACATTAATGCGTGTTGTACTGATTATGTTGACTGACACATGTACGAAGATAATCCTGACTGGCATACACGGACAGAGGAGTACAGTCTTTCATTCTTCTTTTTTTTTTCTACGAGCGTAACCCTCACTGACCTTAACACTGGGCTGCTTGCTCGATTACAGTCTGTATTTTTATTTAATGTTTATTTCTATACAATGTAGCAAGTGCTGCATGAAGCACGAACCAATGCCACATACCACAGCTAATTTGCAATGCCTGCCCCTAGATGGGCCTGTAAAATACATGAAACTCGATGATCAAATTATAAAACTATCAAACTGTGCATTCGCAACTGCAGGAGCTGCAAATTCAGGCGGCTCATGTTATGTTTCTCATAAATCTCATCAAACATTTGCCTTAAAGGCATTTTGATTCTGTAATTTTCATTTCACAGATGCATGTTTGGATTTAAAATTGCTCAAATATTTACTGTGAGCATTAGGTTACACTGCAACTGCTGATAAGATGTGCTTTTAAAACTATAAATCTTTTGTATACATAACCATCTATACATGGTAAACATGGTTATGAACTCATAGTTGCACATTTTGTCTTCATTTCAGTGCCTTTGGCCAGCTGCAGGCTGCTGCAAGAGGTATATAATCTTGGCTGGTGAAAAATCCTTATTACCTCTCAGTTATGATTAGGGATCATCAATTATTCATTATATACTTATTGTACAGCAAGGGGGATATTCATTTTAGTCGTATCGTATTTACTCAGAGTGGATGTCTCTGAGCTTGTTGTCAAATTATATATGTATTAGAATGGAGAGGATTCATTTGGCTTGTTGAGAGATGAAATATTTAGACAAGAGCGAATCTGAAGCTAAATGCCATCTGTGCCTCCAGTGTTCCCTACAGGAGTCGAAGTCAATTTCTGTTTATGAGTTGTCGAGTGTTGTGTAGGGGAGGGAGAGACAACAGGATGGTTAGATCAGCAAAATGCCACTGACATGCTGAGCAGGGCTAATCCATAGTGGCAGTGGATACATAAAGAGTGCAAGAAAGTCACGTCCTCCTATACCCCAGGAAACACAAATCACTTCTCATTATGGACGTGCTAAACAATTCATTAGCTCCTGAACGTATTGAGATTCAAAGGCACACGTCACACTAGTTTTACTGAACCTCTCTGATCATGTTTGTCTTTATGTCCATGTGCAGGCAACACGGTCGTAATGGACCAAAAAAAGAAATTTGCTGTCTAATTTAAACACGCGACCAAATTGGGCAAATTGGTTTTGCAACCATTTATCATGCTGGCAGGTATGGGACTGATGGGCTCCGGCCTGCGAGAGACTCAGCACACAAGGTGGCAAAATGCTTGTTAGCATAAATGACAGCTGCAATATTATTTAAATGTAGTGGAGCCCAGTGCTCTGCTGCTGCTGCTGCTGCTGCTGCTGCTAAAGTACAGGAAGAGATTTGTTTAATCAGATAGTTACATTTAATTATGTGATTTTAAAGTCTGCATGTGATCATGTGAAGCTGCAAGCTGGAGACTTTTCAAAGTTAATGAACATATTTTTTCTTTGTCTTACTTAATTAGAAATATTTAATCCATATTTGCTGGGTACCTACCCCAAAAAAGATTTGAAAAAATAAATAAAATTGATAAACAAAATAATGCAGGCACTCAACCATTAAAGCTCCAATTTCAAATTCATGTTTGAGAGATTTGGGATTGTGGCAACAATTTATAGTCAGAAAATCATTTTGGGAGTCTCTTAGCTGATCAAATAGAAACTTATTTTGGTTTTTTGCCCTTAATTTTAATGTGAAGAGCTTTAGCATATTTTTGTAGTTGACCTTCAGAAATCATATTTGTGAATAAATATTTCAAACTCAAGGATTTGAGGAAATTCCATTCAGTGAAGAAGATTATGGGATGCAGTTAAAAGCTTCATTATAAGTTAAAAAAAAAAGAGAGAGAGAATGTTTTATCACATTATAAAGCTTACAAGTGCTTTTGCAGCATGTAGATAGATCTGTGAATTCAGGTCAGTAAGGCTAAATTTTTAGGCTTTACAATCTTTAATAAATGACCCTATTGATATCTAAAATAATGAGGTAACTAATACTTCATGTATATTGATTATAAGCCAATAATATTAACTTTCAACTTGCAGAAGGGTTTGTCTTGTAAGCAAGCTCTTATTCTTATTCATCTTACTTCTATTCTCTAAGTGTTGGAAGCTTTAGTTGAAGTAAACAGAATGTGAAATGGAGTCAGTTGATCACATCTTGAATCTCATTTTTTAGCCTGTTTCTGTTTACTTTCTAACAGATTGATTCCATCAAGGCCAAATAAACTATTATGAGCTTCTTATTACAGTGTACTCAAGGATGTGCAAATCACAAGAGTGTGTTGATGCAGGAGTACTGAGAGACGCCCTTCTTATGTTTTCTAAGCAGATTTATGGATGTTTACACACAATGACATTGGAGTTAGTGATAGCCTTGGATGGTATAAGTCACACTGAATCTTAAAATATGCGTCATGTCTCCTAGAAGGAGTACCAATTTTGACAAATTGCGGCAATTGAGGAGCACTTTAATCACCTCTATGAGCCTCGTGTCACAGCAGCTCCAACTGCTCACCACACTGGTAAACAGGCCAAACCAGAGGCCACTACAGCAACTAACCTTCCCTTTTATCTCACACACTCTCTTTAAATCTCTCCTTCTGGGCCACAACATGATTCTCAACAACTCATGTCACACTTTGCAAACCTTTGGTCTAATGGGAGAAATGTTGTGGGTGGAGCGAGTTTAAGATCTATATTAGCTTCATTTGAGCCTGCTTTACTTGTGGTAATACCAGAGCTCCAGCAGTTTACTGTCTAAGCCGTGCTGAAACAGTTTGATCATCGGCGGCTCGACAGTGTGTTGGCAGGCAGAAGACTCGACTTAGACACTGACTGAAAGAAAATGTCACCCTGAGAAGAGGCTATGCTTGATTGCACTGGGATTGATCAGTGCTCGATGCTCACAAGAGCGTTTGATTTGACGTCTCTGCTGCAACTCTCAAATCTCCTCTGCATTCAGATTTGAGTCCTTCCTTGACCTGATCCACAGTTGTTTTCCTCATCTGGGCCTGGATGACACTGATAATTGACAAGCGTCGGCTGGCCCGTACATCGGTAATGGGTCCGTCTTTATGAGTCTGATCTTCAAAACGTGACTCAGAACTTTCTGAAGTTCTCAGTCGGTTCTCATATTAAAATAATTTAGCAAGAAGAATCACGACCAAAAATAATTGATACTAAAAGTCAAATTAAAGACTCTTTCTTTCATAACAATGCCGAGACAAGTGCGAGCTGTGCTATTTTCCTGACCTTGGAATGTGTTTGGCTTGTCCCTTTGGTATTTTGCACGGTGCAGAGGTCAAATTAGAGACACAGCATCAGGGGACTTTCTTGTAGATGAGATACTACAAGACAGGATGGTGCTAATTTGTTGGAAACTGTCTCTTGGAAATTGCATAGAGGCTGCTCGTTTTTCTTTTTTCTTTCAAAAAGTTCTCAGTAGAGCCGTCCACAAACTTGCCGCTGGGGGGAGTAAGGTCATGACATGGCACATGAAGCATGACCAAATCTAATTAAATCAAAATCAAATGTGTTTTTTCTTAATTTTTACTTGCTTCCTACTACAAAAACAGTCTGTAACTGTACATTACATTAAGTACAGAGGACATGATTGGACTTTCAACAACTCCACAAACAAACTTTTAGAAGTCACTTTTGTGCCTTTTCTGCCCTCAGTGTGTACGTTGGTGCGGGCAAAAAACACTTCCAGTAAAGTTCCGGTTCCTTGTTGCTGCAGGTCAATAGAACCAGTGGTTTTTCAATGTGATGTAAAATTGTAAAATATAATGGTATCTCTACAGATTTCTGTTGTCCAAATAAATGATTCTGAGCAAGTTGTAAATAAAATCGCTCAAAACTTTCTGGTTTGCATCAAATGAAAATGTCTTTAAGGCCTGGTGTGATTATATTAAGACTGATCATCTACAGACATGTCATTATTTAATACACTAACCGGTTATAGTTCATACAACTGTTCAGTTACAACAGTAAAATTTAATGCATCTACAGCGGGTGTACACATGGTCAACAGAAACTACTGAAGTTCAAACCAACCAGTCATCAGAATGGGGAAGAAAGGTGGTTTAGTGACGTTAGTGACGGTACTGAAACACAGATCCTGAAGGTTCTGTTCACCAATCTGCAGCAACTAAACGATGCTGTCATGTCAACATGGACCAGGATCTCTGGAAACAAAGAATTAAGGCAGTTTTGAAGACAAAGAGGGGTTTAAATTAATCCTAGCAAGATGTGGCTGATAAGAATTTGTACATCACACTTCACCAATCATTTACTGCACAATGCAACATGCCTCAAATTTGTACTGTACAGTTTGACCAAGATTAAAAAAGACTGAGGATTTTATTCGGCACATACAGTAAGATATGCAGTACCCCCAGATGAATGTTGGTGGTGCACAGTTGAAATGCAGCGCTGTGATTCTTACGAGGCAGTTAGTATGACTGGCTGAGAGAATAATGACTAATCGCCACATCCTTCCAATTCACACTCTGCTCCATCCAACGCTTTGGCTCACAGGATGCTGTTTCTGGCAGGTGTACTTGGAAATGCCCTCGCTGACCTTACAAATGTGATCTGATGCGATATGCTTTAGTCTTGTGATTGTACTGTGACAACACAGCTCTTATTGTGAAATTTCTGTTGGCAGGAATCAAGTTATTGATGTTCATAGGACTGTAACTAAAAATGTTTGGGATGAATTATAGCTTGCGGGGCACAAATAAATGAATAACATCAGACATGTATTTTTATAGCTACTGTACAGCATGTGTTCTATGTCCTGTAATACCTTCAGCCATTTTGGACAACAACATGGAGATAAATACAGTTTCTGAAATGAAAGCTATTTATTTTTTATGCAGTCTCTTCACAGTGTCACACTTTTTTTTTTATCCCTGCTGTTATTATTATTATTATTATTATTATTATTATTATTATTATTATTATTATTATTATTATTATTATTATTATTATTATTATTATTATTATTATTATTATTATTATTATTATTATTATTATTATTATTATTACTACAGCTACTGTTATTACTCACCTACCCTTCTCACATGGCCAGTGTGCTTTTCAAACAGCCTGTTCTCTCAACACAGTTGACCGAATGGTCAAATTTAATGCCCACAAGTGCACTGGCCACTTACTGATCCCAGTACTTTAAATTTTATGTAGGCAGGTCTTGGGTGAGTGGGTGTATGTTGCATGAGGTTAATATCCATCAAGAGGCCACATATGTGTGTGTTGGTGATCATCAACTGTGGAACAACAGTGTTTTGCCCTCCCAGAGTCCAGCCGGGCTCCCCTGTGACAAGGCTGAAATGGAAGTGTGCTGCAGGTCAGTGTGGGGCTGTAATTATTTCCTCACTTCATTAAGTGCAAGTAAACCATCACACTCAGCACTGCGGCTAATGCGATGCCCCTGTGGCATTGTAATGCTCTCTAAATGAATGCCCCTCTGACAGCCTAGGGCCTAGTGGGCAGCAGATTACTGCAGGGTTAGCCCCAACAATGCTCAACCCTCGAGCAGCAGAAGCATTCATTATCGGGGCTTGATATGACCCAGGCGCTCCTTGCTGCTCTCGTCAGAATCGAAGGCCTTGGGCCCGTCTGAATCCTCTAAAGTCTCGTCCGGGCGCCACATCACTGAATCATACATTAAATGTAAATGCCATCCAAAAGTACTCCGCTTTGACAGTTTATGTGCCTTTAATAGCAATGACTGTTCGCCTCATTATAGCCACTGCAGTTGGTGCAGTGCAGGATTTGAGGTTTTGTTTTGGAGCTGTTTAGGTAGTAACAGTTTTTCCTGTTGTGCTTGTGATGGTTTTTCTAGGTGAGACAACGGTTGAAGAGATCGATGAGAGGCTGTTTGCTGTCACCAGTCGGGTGAGATTTTCTGTCACCAAAGAGGATGATGGAGTGTCAGTGGACTGCATCATTGACCACCCAGCTGTAAAGGACCTCCTGGCTCAAAGACACTTGGAAGTGCTGTGTGAGTGACCCAGAACTGTCCTTTTTCAAGCCCTCAACTAAACCAAGGCCCCATACACAGAGACTATCTCATGCTTGGCCTATGTGGGGGGCTTTTACATAGTAGCGGGGCTGTGGCAATGGGATAATAAATCTGACTACTACCTTTCAGATTATACAAACACACTACCCACTAATTATCACGATTACAAAATAATAGCAAACAGAAATTCTGTAAAAAATAAAATAACAGGGAGAATAACAAAGAAACTACACAGACAAACAAGCCACACAGAGACCACTGACAGAGTCTTTGAAAGTCACCAGGTACGCATTTATGCCACTTGAAGAGAGTCAAAATATACTCCCTAGTCTTAACTATTGTGTCACTGCTGATGATGAAGAACAGAATTTGGTTTTATCGATTTTTCAAACCCATTGGGAGACATGTGTAACTGAGACTTGCACATAAAATGCTGTTGTTGGGGGTTTTTTGGTACGGAATGAAAATCACCTGTGCTAGTTTAACCCCTTTAAGATTTGTGCTATAATGTTTCTTACATTTCCAACCAGAAAAACATCCTCAAATTCAGTCAATAACAGTCCTCAGCTGTAAGGTCAAAATGAGCTACCTTGGGCTCTAAGGATGAGAGATATTGGTGAGAATTTTGAAATAAAATATTCCTCTTATTGGAAATTAGGTTTGAAAAACTCCAGCAAAAAATCACCTTTTTACCTCAACCTAATCAGCACTCTGGATTTGAAAGTGAATAACAGCCTCATAACACTGAGTCAGCTCCACCAAATTGGATGCAATGGAAATTAAACTCAATAAATACTTCAAAATGGTTGCATTTGATACAGCCAGGGAGGAATGGGTTAATGCACCAATAAGAGTCACTGTGATAATGTGTGTAGTGCGCAAAAAATTAATGGAGTTTTTCTGTAGGTCATTGAGCGAATATAATCCTGGCCTTAAGAGGTTGTGATTGAATGTTTTCAGTCTCTTGTCTCTGAACCTGATGGAAAATAATCTCACAAAGCAGCTGCCTGGAAGGGCCATTGTGGTTAAATACACTGGGATATATCATATCCTATAGTGTCACAATTGGAACTACACCAGGAATTTTCTTTTAAAGAGATTTTGAAACTTGAAAAACATTGCTTCACTGGCTTCTGTGGCCTAAAATCTCCCATAAACCCAGCATTATATCCGGGTGTGGTCAGGTGTAGTTTGCTGCATTTGTGCTAAGCTGTAAATTATAGTCTCACAATGCATGACTGCTGCCCAAGTTGTACGCAAGCAGGATTATTAGCCACGCGTGGCTGCTCTTTAAGATGGCGAAATGTGTCTTCGTTGGCTCACCTTATCTTCTGACCGTCAGATCATGGCTGTACTGTGTGTTTTTCACCACCTTATCTAAGGATCATGCAACTGGCATTTAAACCTTAGCGGTGCCTCGGCCCAGGGGATACAGTCACTATAATGGGGAAACAAAGAAACCCATTGCACTCAGGTGTCACATAATGTTTAGGTGTGCTTTTAACAGTGCATTGATTGAAGAGCTGAATCAAGCTCCCTTACACTGTTAAACATCAAAGAAAGGTTATGGTATCCTTTTGTAGTCTGTGTAGAATATTAATTTTTTTCAGGTAGATAACTGTTTTGTTTGACCTTTCAATGGAAAAGGGAAAGCTTGACTGGAACCGCTTGACATTTTGGTAATCTTTGGCTAGCATTGATAAGAGAGAGAGAAAAAAATTGTTCCGCTGTGAGGTACTATGGACCGACTGGATGATGCTGAGCACATAGGATGATCATTTCATCCTCTTCTATGTTTTACGCGTGGCTGTTTTTCTTTAGAAGACTGTTTCTCTCGGCGCCTCACTTTAGAGCGTAATAATGGTTTAACTTTCAGTGTGGCTGCAGGTATGAGGTAAAAAAAAAAAGACTGTCATGTTCAAACTTGCAACACTACAGTATAGTATTGTAAATACTGTCATGTCTTTTATTTTTCAGATAAACCAGAAGTGAAGATCGTGGTGACATATCCCGAAGGTTTAACCAGAGAAGGTGACAATCTAGATTTGTCATGTATCGCCGAAGGAAAACCACAGTGAGTACTCCCACAGATGGATGCACTTCAACACTTGACATTTCTGTTTGGTTTCATATTTTCCACTGTATATCCTTTTTTCCTGCCAGTCCAAACACCCCCTTAACCTTTGCATTTCATTGTACCATTTAAATGTTACCAGTTGTTAGCATGCTGTATAAAGTACATCATTAGACAGGGCCTGCCAATGGCCCTCCTCAGACGATCTCAGATTTGACCTTTATTTCAGATTTCTAGCGTGGATAGACAGCGCCTGAGTGATGTGTGTGGTATTTGTGCTCTCCAGTCCCCATCAGATCAACTGGATGAGAGTAGAAGAGGATGTGCCGCCTCACGCCGTGGTCACCGGCTCTGATCTCTACATTGAGAACCTCAACAAGTCCTACAACGGCACCTATCGCTGTGTGGCGTCTAATGCAGTGGGGGAGGCCTACGACGACTACATCCTCTATGTATATGGTAGATATTACGCTTCTTTGCACTCGATTTTAGTTGAATTCTTCCATCACCCTTTTACATCAGAGCACACTTCTATTTATCACTTATATGGCCAGCTAATAGTGGCTTTGCTAGTTAGGGAAATGTATTGGACTCATTTTTTGTGCGACAAACAGAAAGTCTTTTCAGATGTATATGAATGTAAGCTATTATAGGGAGGAACAGGGGGGTTTAAAATCATAGAAGGTGGCCGCCGTCGACGAGTCCGCAAAGCTTCGTATTTATGTTGAAGATCTGAGCTGCCACTGTGTAAAAGTAATGAATAAAGTTGCTGTTGACTTTGGACTGGCATTTTGCAAAACCCAGCAAGGCAAATTTATGTTTTTGAAGCTTGAGAAGAGTAGAAAATGAATCAGATGGAACTTGTTGTACAAAAACAGCCTGGACCACCATATGCTGTGGTCAGTATACCAAGAAGCCTGTCTACATGTACAGTCGCATTGGAGGTACTTCCTGTGATTATTTATCCCAAATTCACTAGTTTTCAACTCAGTTTTTGTAAGTCAAAAAAGTGGTTTATGTTACAGTGCTACCCCTTCTCTGCTGCCTCTCCCATTCTGTGGAGCTGTCTACTATTTATTTTCAAGTTTTTCTCACATGGAGCTGCTTTTAAGAGAGAACACCACTGATTCATTCAGCATTACACTCATGTAACACTATCTGAGTCATTTTCTGTCTTAGGGTAGTACCTGCTAGCCTTAAATCATTAGCAGAGAAGAGTTCACAGATTTTTTATTTGTTTTTGAGGCAATTTATTGGAGTTCACACAGCTCCCTCTGGAGCCACTAAAGTACAAGTACCTCTAGTTATTAATGTGGCAACATAACTGTCTCGTACGGTTATTTATCAGTTATTTTACATACTGATTGTTGTGCTGTATAAAAAATTTCCCGTTAAGACACTTTGGACATCACTTGTTTTATAGCCGCACCATTTCTGGGAATTTTGGTGATGCACCACTTTGTTTGGTACCATATTAAACTACCAGATGTCAAACTGCAGCTTTGCGTTGCTTACAGTTTGAGATTCCTGCACTCAAAATAGATTTTTTTTTTTACTCACTTTTAAACTATTACCACATCCCTTCTTTGGGCAGTTTGTGTGTTGTGATTGTGCACTTTACACTATTGCTTAAGATAAAGATTATGCACACCTGGATTGCCACGTTCACGTCATCAAGTTCACGGCGATACAGTATATTCCTAAGAGCAAAATTACCCTAAATCATCATGAAACCGTGGACTATATTGGCTATTACTATTCCCTTTTTATGATCAATTGGCTTTGGAGCTGTTGACTTTCATCGAAGTGGGTGGAATTTCAATGTGTCCTGCAGCCAACCAGTAAAGGGCAATAGAGGGACCATCTCTCCCAGGACTTGACTGTAAATGCCACAGACAGTTTGCTGCTCTTGGTTACCCTCTTTTCACAGAGGCCTCATTTTCTTTTTACCTTAACATGTCTGTCAGCCATGTCACACTAATTGCCATTTTTGGTTTTTTTGTGTGTGTGTGTGTGCGCTCTCTTTAACACGTCACAGTCCACAACAAAGCAAAACAAAATCCATGATTTTAATGACTAACACAACTTTTGCCTTTGCCAGTGAATTTACTTGGATGTAATTGCACATAATCTGAAAAACTTTTTCCCCCCTAAACAACTGTTTGAAGGCACCAGGCATCTTTGCACTTGAATCCCTAAGGGGGAACAGCAGGAGGTAACTGTTTGAAGTTTTTAGAGCGCCACGGACTTCATAATTCAGAAATCTTGTAACGTGACGTCAGTGAAGCACACTCTCCTTGGACCTTAATTTCCTATTTTTGGTGGCTGGCACAGCGGATGGGGGATGACGGCAAAATAAATTTTCAGCAGGTGCAGCCATTGTTGGTGTGTTTAGCTTTCTCTCCTTGGAGTGCTTGCTCCCTGCTGTTTGGAAAAAGCATTTTGTATTTCACTCCCAAGTTTCAATTTGTTTCTGCCTGTGTGCCAAAAACATTGTCTGCCAGTGACCAAACCCGAAACCAGGAATGAGAGTGAATCTGATGTTTAGGCTCTCAAGCAATATGTGTAAAAATGTATTTCTGCATCCCCGGTTTACATATTAAAATGGATTTTTATTTCTTTTCTTCTTACTCTAGTGCAGGCTGCTTGTAAGGCTTTGTGTTAAACAAATATCTGTGTTTGGAGTAATAATATTCCTGATGTTAAAATTAGGGTTTACTTGTCCCTGTTTGTATTTACATGTAGACATACCTGTCACGAGAATCATATCAAATCCAAGATGCAGGAACAGAGACTTAGATCTTAAAAGTCTCCTTCAGTCAAAACTGTGTTTTTCTCCCTTTTTTGTCACTTCACTTTGGCTTCACTGTGCAAATTGACAGTAGAAGGATGTTTTCACTCTCATTTCCTGAAGTCTCTCAGAGTTCACTTTAAATCAGAGTTTCAGTAGGAAGTGATCAAAAACTTGAAAAGTTGGATGGATGTGCACCAACAGATTTTTAACTGAAGCCGGAGACATTTGGGCCCAGAAGTTACAGTTTTGAAATTATCACTATTTGAAAATCTATAGAATCTGAATTACCAATTATCTACTGCTTTTAGACTGTTTATATATCTTTAAATTAGAATCTGACATATACATAATTTGGATAATATTTTGGACTGATGTGGGCCTATAACAAATACACTGACATCAGTGTCTATGTTTTCCGATATACGCTTATTTGAAAACTTTCTTTTATAGAATATAATATCGGAAAAGATGCTCTGCATAATTTAAAAAAGGTGTCATCACATAGTTTGCTGTGACTCCAGTGTTTCCAGTACTCTAGCACTATTTGCAGCGCATGTAGCAGAGAACATATCACAACTGTGCAGACTGTGGTGCAGAGTCAAGCAGTGTAAACTGGTAACTAGTTTGAGCTAGAAGGTTAATTTTCTATGTTATCTAATTATCTATATCTAAATAATATCAACCGATACATCAATATCAGAATTTCCTACTCTCTAAAATTGCTATGGGCCACAAAAATCCGGAATCGGTCGGGCTCTCGAGAGAAACTTGAAGATTTGATAAATTATTGTGTACTTTATACTTTGCAAAAGTGACAGTATGCTTCCTGATTGCCGTGAAAATTTTACAAAAACCAATAACTAGTCTGCACAAATTTTCTTGTTTACATCTGAATGTTTTATCAAACATTGTTGTTATTACCAGTATTCTTTTTATGTATATGTTTGACATCCAGTCTGTGAGGCTTGATTTAGGCAGTAAATAGCTGGTCCCATGCCCATAACATCCCGCAGAAAGCTTTTCCTCATGGTAATGTTCAGAATGCTATGAATTCCCCAAAACAGTACTTTTTCGTGGTGTGAGGAGTCACACTGATTATAGAACAACAACTCCAGCTACATATTTAATGGAAGTGGTCTGATTTCTCCAGATAAATTCCAGAAAGAGACAGGACAGCTCTGTTTTAAACATCCATAGTGGTTTATGCTATGGTATGAAACATGTCATTATGTCTGATTCATCATGTTGATACATGTTATCAGATTTGGTTCTGAAACCATCGCTCATATTTGAACCTAACATGCCCAAAGAAGCAGCATCAGATAAGAAGAGCCAAGGCTCAGAGTGCTATGTGAGAATGGGCTTTTTCTGTGGATTTTGTGCAAGACCTGATTGCAGGTTTCAGACTGGTGATATTGTTTTGATTATTACTCAGTCTGCTTGTTTAGGTCATGTTGACAGCCATGAATTGTGTGTCAAAAACCAGCAATGTAACTTTTTTTTTTTTGCCTGGCTGATGAGCAAATATTTATGGCAGGTGCTGAAAATGTGCATTTGCGAAAATAAATGCATTTGTAATGGTTTTCACGTCAACACCATATCACCAATTGTGGGACAAGTAGTGAATAGGATTTTAATGGAGGGACAAGGTCTTGGGCAGAGGCGGCAAAAAACCTGTCAGAGTCAGGACAAATTAAAGAAGAAAAACAGGGATTTTGGTGGGTGTAGGGCCAATTCAGTTTTTTTTCCAGTTCATAAGAGGAACCTGGGACTGAATTGCTATACCTGCAAACTTTAAAAGCTTGAAAAATAACTGCCTATTGAATGGTTTACTTGGATTTACAGGAAGAATAACCATATGGGGTTTTAAGAATGCCTTATAAACTGGGCTTCAATCACAGCAGGACCTCACTAATCCAAATCTCTGAGGTACAAAGCATCCAGAAATGCACTGGTGTTCCAGTTTGCCATTGAAATATTTTCAGTTTCACGAGAAAAAAAAAACAACTCCCAGGGTGCAGTTAATGGAACATACACAGATTTTCTCATCGTCACGTCTGACATTCAGCGGTTCTTTAAGTTGGTTGATGTTCAGAGAAATAATGTGTTTCTTTCACCAGCTGACATGTGTGACTTTGTCCCTGTGACATAGGTTTCCTGTGACTCTCATAACTCTGCCGCCCCATGGTTATTTATCATCATGCTCTGCCAGGCAGATGATGACATCTGCTTGTTCCCAATGGGCCCATAATGATCACTCCCAAACAAAAGGACAGCATATGCCGGCAAATAGCTCACTCAAGGCAGACTTATTCAAGCTATCATGAATAAATTTCTAATTGATGTATTAAGATTCTTCTGAAACTAAGATTTACTGTCCTCCCTCTTAGAGTAAATCCTCCGAACAAGTAGGGAAAGTGTGTTTTTTTTTACTTCCCTACACAGATCTTTAAAGTAGTAATATAATATTCTAATAGTTCAGAAGTTTTCCCTGAATTGCCTGCAGGCATTTAAGAACTCGTGCATGATGTGTGTCTACTGCTGTTAAATTCATGTACCATTTGATTCGTGCTGCACCCGTAACACTTGCATGAATGACTGAAAGCAATGGGAAGCAAATGTTCTCTGGTCCAAAATGAAAACAACAGTATCTATGTTATCAATGTATGTGCCTTTGGCCATGACTTCTTCAATTAGTAACTTGATCCACATATTTTACCAAATTCCATTAAGCACCATTTCTCCAGTGTGCGATCCTTGGAAAGCTCTATGACTTGGGCTCTCTGTAATGAGACACAGGAGATTGGTAAAAGGTGCTCAAACTGCATATCATTATACCTGTGACTCCCCTTCCTCTTTTCTGGAGGACTTAATGCCAGACAAAATCGTGTTGTGGTCCATGTGGGGGTTTGCAGCTCTGGAGTAATCGTTTCTGCAACAGTAGCTTAATTTGTGTGTTTCTGCAGCAAAGATCAGTCTTATAGCATCATAACCTTGTGCTATTTTTGTGTAGCAACCTCAGCTGTCCACCAGTGCACCCTTCTTATCCAGCCTGTTAACTTTACTCTCACATTTTTTCCTACAAAATTACCATTTTTTCCCACTCTTATCTGGCATTTTTTGCTGTTTTGTTTTGCAATTTATGAGCTCCTGTTAAAGCCACCACACACCTGTCAAAGGAAGCCTTTTGTTTAACTAAGAGCAGGCAACAAATGGTTTCATTTTAATGAGTTGTTTTGTTCTTGATAAATATTTGCTTGTGAGAATTATTGATAGAGCCAGGCAGAATTGTCCATCAATTCTCTTTCCATCCTCGCTGCCACTCTCTACCTGTGCTGGTCCTTCGGGCTCTTCCTATTTCAAAAAGACTAACGACCTTTCAGTGTGCGACAGCCCCAGACAGGTGTGAGGCCGATGTAAATCCGCGTCAAATCAAGTCCTATTGTGGTGCTCGTATTGTATGTGGCTGTTTGAAAGGCTGAGTAAGAGGCTTGTCATGCTGGGTGTGTCTGCAACAGGCCGTGAATTGTGCCCCCTGGCTGGTGGTGTGTTGTGGGAGAGAGTCGGCCAGAGAGGAGGCCTTCCTGTCTCCGAGGCGAGCCGCTGTTATAACTCACACATAGCGCCTGTTGGCAGGACAACAACACTCCCTTTTCCACCACATTTCGGCATGCAGTTGACTTTTTGACCTATCAATCATCCAGAGACAAAAAGTCAAAAGATTCACAAGCCACTGGACATTTGGGGTTTATCAGGGTTGTGACATAACACGAGCAGACAGGACTCCTGGGTCTCGCTGTTCTTATGAAAGGCTGTCAGGAAGCTGCGTCCTTGTGAATCACACTGATTTTATCAAACATGCAACACAGCGTGCAGCCATTTTCGACACTTCAGCTTGTAGATTGTTTTTTTTTCCCACAATATCATTACATGAATTATAATAGCCTCTTTTACAGACTTTGTTTCTGAAGAATATCACTGCAAGAAAAAACTTCATGTAAAAGGAACTTTTAAGCAAGAGAAATAAATAAGCAATAAAAAAAACGAGCAAAATATCTTCCCTGCTGTTGTGTTGGCAGGCAGGTTTAAGCAGGCATAGATAAACAATTTCTCCTACATTGTTTCACTTTATGGTTAAATTTTCTCATATCAAATTCCTCACTGATACAAATGCTCCCTGAAAATATGGCCTCTCCAAAATACACTCATATTTCAGCCCTCATAATGCTGAGCCCAGAGTCATCCAGCCTGGAAATTGCCCATGGAGAATTCTTGTTCGTCTGGATATTATATGTGCCACATCCTATCCCGGCCTTTGTGAAGACCCTCATCCCTGAATGGCCAATTTCCCTCTTCCAGACACTGACATTTCAGCTATCATACTGCCTTCGGTCACAGGGAAAGAAATCTAGCCCACCCCTCTCTTCAAATACTGTCAGAGGAGAATCTCTTCCTGATACCCTGATCCCCCCTACCACCATCAACACCACCTCTGCCATACACTCCATCCCCGGCGGCAACATTATGCTGTCCTTGATGTTTTATCATTAGTTTGGGAGTGTGTGGTCCCCCACTGCTGCCTTTTGATGGAGTGCAGACAGTAAAGGCATGGAGACAGCCAGCCAATTTCCCCTGCTGCGACTCTCCCACAGCAAGGGGTCGTGCTATCTTCCCCCTGCACCGGAGCCTGGCATATATTCCCCTGATGAGGAAGCTTTCAGCTCTCCTTAGTACTATTGCATACCTGAATTGCCCTCCATTTTGTCTTTCTGATTATTTTGTTTGGGGGGTTAGTGCCAGGCCTAATCAGTACAGTGTGGGGCAGGAGGATGCTGCTCGGGGGCTGCGCCGAGCTGCAGCGGGAGACCACCAGAGTGGTTTCATTTGCAGTCTGACTTAATTATTGAGACCGTGGAAAATAGCAATACCTTTCCATGATTTCCATTCACATTATTATTCGTAGTTAATTAGAAAATTTATCAAAAAAAAAGAGATACAATAGCTGTCCGTAATTAAATATAATACAACCCCAGAACAGTGACATGTTGGTGTCTTTTTCTTTGTGTTTTTAGCCAGAATAGCTGCATGGCTTTGGGGATGGAAGGGTTGATGTGCTGCTTTGCTGTCGCTTTGGTGCAGACTGAAATATCTCAACGATTACTGGATGGATTGCCATGGAATTTGTTACAAACATTCATGATTCCCAGATGATGATAGATAAATACTTTGATGATCCCTTTACTTGCCCTATAGCACCACCATGAGGCTTTAGAGAAATGAGCCAGTAGCTATTTGATACACATTCATGGTTACCAGAAGATGAATCCTGATACTCAGTTTTTCTCAACATTTGCTTGATGGATTGACACCAAATTTGGTCCAGACATCCACAATCCCTAGATGATAAATGTTAAATCATTTGGTAATTCATCACTTGTCCGGTAGTGCATCCGTGGCATTGAAACTTTAGATTTTCAGGCAGACTAACAAGCTAAAATAAGATGTTAAACATGTTAATCAATGCCACCTGCTATACATCACAATCACTTTGACTATGTTAGCATGCTAATGTAAGCGTTCAGTAAAAAGAGGTTAATCAATTTTCAAGTCAATCTTAAAACAATAGTCCTATATGAACATCTAAACAGGGTTTGCTTTGGGCAATCAGTGTTCCTGTTCATGCTGGCCTTTAAAATATTCCTTAAAGAGATGTTTCCTGTGGAAGAAATGGAGCGCAAAACCCACAGCAGTGATTAAATGCAAAGAATGTCTCCCAAAATTTATCTTCAGTGGTCTGACTTAATCAAATTAGTGAGTAACTTCCAGAGTCAGGTCTTTTTAGTACCATATTCTTTCTGTTATTTTGTATTTCTGTGCTGAGCTGCAGTGGATAATTAGTACAAAAACAGTTCCTACAAAAAAGAGGCTTCAGCTGAAGTTTTGAATATATTTTGGCCATAGAAGAGGACTGTGGATATTGTCCCACATCATTTACACTGATGTGGAGACAGGTATCCTTCATTCATTGAGCAAAGTCAGCTCCCTTTAGGACCAGTATGAAGTGGAGGAATGATTGCAGCAAACAAGCCCTTTTTCAGTGTTCACTTATGCAACTCGGTTTTATTTTAATGTAGATATTTCAGTACAAGCTCACAGCTGCAAGCATGGACTCGCTGCAACTCACGCAGCAGCTTAAACATGTGCATGTTATGATTTTTCTAGTGCAGCTTCTCATCTTCAATGACTTTTGTCTCTTTCTTTACTCTTGTCTTCCTTTATTTCTTATACATGTTCTTTATTTTTTTTACTCTTTTCATCTAGATGCTCCCACTACTATCCCCACACCCACCACCAACCCAGTCAACACGCAAGGTACTGTATGCCCCCACTGCTGTCCCTCTCAGCTATCATGTATGTGTGTTTGTGTGTCTGAGCTTGCATGCACGTGTGATCGGGCGTTTCAGGGAAAGAGAGAAGAGATCGAGGGCTTGTACCTAGATCTAAGAGAGACTGTGGATGGCCAGTTTTAATCAGATAGCGCTGCTGATAGGTGACAATGAGGACGGGAAGTGCAGGCCTGTCAGAGACACCTGTCACAGCCTTCTCCAGTCACATGTTTGATCTGAGAAAATTTAGAGACTCTGCTTTGCTGTTCTGCTATCTTATCAGCATCTGCAGCTATATCTCGCCCAGCCCATCCATCATATTATAATGCCCTTTACATCTCCTCTACAAATGCCAGTCGCATTTCGTCTTTTGCAAGGCCGAAAAACATCAATAACTATTTTCTCAAAGACATACGAAGTGAATGAAAGCCAGTTCATTTGCAGCAATTCTTGCAAGAGCAACCTTTTGGCATCCTCTGTACACCCACTTTTAATGCTTTGATTTACCTCTGCAGCACAATTTCATTTCAATATCAGCCATTTAAAAAAAATTTTTGCTATTATTTCAAAAGCAGCGTTAAGGCTAGGCAGATGGAGAAGGCAACCTTGGGAGCTGACATTTGGATATGCCAGAATGTGACATTTCAATACAAAAAAACTATCCTTAAAGAATAGATCGGTTTATCAATAGCTGCTTCAGAGATACAGCAATTTTGCTCTTTTGTCATGACCACTCTGCACTTCATACAAATATCTGGAGCAACAATATACTTTTAATAAGTTCGAAAATCAGAATGCATCGAAAAAGCTCTAGTATTTGAATGTGGCAGCTTTCAGGCAGCATTCATTTATGCTTTCATTTGATCGAACAACTAGCCGTTGAGTAGTATTTTTGTGCCCTGTGCATTTATTTATTAGAAATAAGGTCGCGTGTGAGGTTTCCTCTTTAAATCCACTCACTATGACACAGCTTCTTCCTGCTGCATGTTTAAAATTACTCTGAAATTTTCTCTTCAAACCTGCGTTTTATTTCTGCCTCAGCTGAAGTATCTGCAGCTCTTTATGCCACTGATCCTGCTGCACGTCTCAGCCTCGACTCAGCTCTTCTGACTCTCTGGGCGTGGCAAAGTCAAAGCAGGAAGTTGCAGAACTGTGCATTACTCGGCATTTTTTCCCCCCTAAGCTCTTCTCCTCGGAATTGCACTGATGCATCCGTCTCTGTGTTTTCTGCTGTAACATTCCAGTAATTTCCGAAAGACAGGCTTGAAAGAGGATTTACCGTGATTTATGCAGTACATGCTGGGAGGATGTAATTGAGCTTTCTTGCAGTTCACTACTCTTCTAAATACCCTGTCACAGGGTCAATGTTAAGCTGGCTTGCGGTAGATTGCTTTGCACTACCTTAATCAGCATAACAGCACAGTATAGTGTTTTCCTCTCACCAATAAGGAAGTATACAGCACAATTTCTTATTCCCTCATTATAACCACAGTGTGAGTTGGAATAGCCACTACCACCACCAGCTGCGATTTTCTGGTGTAATCAGAGGCCACTGAACTACGACTGGATGTGATCCTGATTTTAAATGTACAATCAGTAAATTTTTGGATGCATAAATCTTGGTCATTATCACATCTGTTTTGAGGAGTCTGAATTTATTAGAAATAAAATTGATTAAAATTGAAAAACTGCTCATAAATTGCAAATCATGACTAGCAGGGATGGCATCCTGCTATCAGATGTGTCATGCTTTTATCGCCTCATGTGGCCAGTCATACTGTTGTAATTATTAGCTGTTATTTGTCTGTCCTTGTGTGGCAATTTGAAGCGTTTATTCATATTATTCATGGCTGTGTTGTAGGAGGATCAATGGCTTTGTTTGATCTATTTTTATTTTATTTTGTTTTTGAGTTTGGATTTGCTTTTACCGTTAACAGCGGCAGGCTTTTTGTGCGCATTTTAATGTGCTGACACTGGAGAGATTAGCAACAGCTATGGCAGACACTAATGGGGATCCATTGAAATAAACAAACATACAGAAAGAAATAAATGCATTTTAGTGGTGGGACTCCCCATTTCTCCACATTTGGATCACAAACCAAATGTAGCAACCTTTAATCATATTTTTTACCCAGAGCACTTATGACGGGGGATAAAGCAACTGAATGAATACTCTAAGCCTTTGCAGTCATTCATTAATCCACATAAGCGGCACATCCACGTGGGCACGCGATTTTCCCTCTGTGGTATAAAAGAAAACATGTAAGAGGGGTTTCTGAATTTTCTCTACCCACTCCTGCCCGCTTTTGCGCTTTATAATCAATGTAAAAAAGTGTTTCCTTCCAAAATGTAGTGATTTCATTTAGTAGATTTTCTACATGGTGATGTTTTTCTTCCTTCTTGCTGTAGCCGCAGAAGCGTCAGTCCAGGGCTTAAATAATGTTTTTCTGCTGTGGGGGAGCAAATGCCACGAGGAAGCACAGAGACTCACAGTTGTTTGTCTTCTATTCTGTTTCATGTTCAGAAAGTTCCACAGGATTTCATATTGTCAGGTCTTTCAATGCGTTAAAAGATGCAGAGAGTGCGTATGTCCGTGTTTGTGTGTGCCGACCACTGGGGAGAGATAAGTCACTGTTTCATAACAACATTTCTTTCATGTGTTTGAAAGTTTTCAGACCTTGTTTCTCTCTCTGTGTGTTTTTATTGAATATTTACACCCATACTAGAAGCTTTTAGTTGGCGTGCTGTATGAAGAAAAAGTTGCAGCAGATATCTGTGACCTTCACTTTCGTTGATCGAAACACTTGATTCAGACGTGGCGCCGTGTTTGTGGAAAATGAATCACGGATTTCAGCGTGAATGCAGCCAAATATCGTCTCTGGGATGGACAGTAAGATGGTTGCGGTGTCACAGAAACCAAAAATAGAACACCACTTGCTCTTTGTCATTTCTTCTGGGCAGAGGGGGGAATTTACCCACAATCTCCAGCTCTGAAGGAATAAAGGGAGTCTGTGGCGATAATGCTCCAGCTCGTCAGATGCTCAGAGATGATCCAAGGCAGGGACATCATATCCTGGCTAAGCCTCCAGTAACACCCTCCCTCCTCCCCCCCAAGCT
Source organism: Amphiprion ocellaris (assembly GCF_022539595.1). Taxonomy (NCBI): domain Eukaryota; kingdom Metazoa; phylum Chordata; class Actinopteri; family Pomacentridae; genus Amphiprion; species Amphiprion ocellaris. The sequence goes on from NC_072772.1 coordinate 2,165,783, forward strand.
TGTCGAGGGGAGCCAGAAGAAAGACGTGGAATAAGGAATTATGCTGTAGACTTGATTGAAAGCACCCTATGTTAGGATCCTCTGCTGATTAATGTAAAGGCAAATAACGGCCGTGTTGGTCCTATTTTTGTCTCCCTCACTTTTATAGTTTCAGGTTGATGTTTCTTACTCGAGTCGCTCTGAAAAAAGATCTGAGTTGATAAAAATGTTGATGCACTCATCTGAGTCACCTTCAAAGCAATAAGCTTAAGGAGCAGCAGTGAGTGGGACTCTGAGTGCTGTGTTTTTCCAGATCTTACCTCTCAGGCTATATACAGGCTGCTCTGCCTTGCTGCTGAAGGTTGTTGGAAGCCTGAATTTAACACCTGTAGACGCCACTCAGGCAGGAAAAGGTTTCAAGCTACAAACATTACATAATTATCTATTGTTAAATATAAAATCCACGGGAAAGCAGAAGTTTGTATAGTAAGGAAGAGTGAAGCACAAGCTAATATATGTTGTAGTGGGGTTTGTTGAGGATATTTTATGCACCCAGATTCCAATAATAATAATAATAATAATAATAATAATACATTTTATTTGTATAGCGCTTTTCAAAACACTCAAACGACACTTTACATAAAAATCATCAAGCTTCTACCCTTGAATTAGATAAACACACTGCTAGGTTGTCCGTAAATTTAATATTATTAACAAAATGGAGATGAATGTACATTATTGCAGCTGGGAACAGACCTTACTCAACATGGGGGAAAGACCTCACTCCTCTCTCCCTCAAGGAAGACATACAAACATAGCAGCATTTATAGTGAACACAAAGTCTTTTCCTGTTGGCTCGTTGTAAATAGGTTGTAAGTTTAAACTTTATGGTACAGTGTTTCCATACCATATAAGAAAAGCTGAGTCCATCTTTCCAAAGACAAAAACCTTCTAGTGGTGTAAATGTATCATCCCTGGCTGGTTAACATTTTTGACCCCTTAGGTAACTCCTCCATAATTAAGTTGCATGAAAGTTACTCTAACATGGAAATAGTTGCCCAGCAGCAAAGATACATGTAGATTAAATGAACAAATAGATAATAAATGATAAGCTAGGAGCTAATAATTGATTTTACTTTCAACAAATTTAGAACATGCACATCTCTGTTACATGTGAACCCTCAAAGTTTGTTTCTAGGACCTTCTTTCTTTCATAACTCCACTTAATTTGGCAAAAGTGAAATGTATTTGTTTTGTAATTTACCCTGTGCATGGGGTTTATTGTAACAGATAGATGGAAAAGTCAGTTTGAAAGCAAATTATTTATTCTTTTCTACCCAGGTGCTACAGGTGGATCTGTTCATGATTGACACATGCGACACATTTCTTCATTTATCCATCCTTCATCTAACATCCATCGATCATGGGTGGGAAGATTGATATGCATGGATAGTATCTATTTGTCCATCTTCGTTTTCCATCTATATCATAGATAAATTCATCTTTTGTTGATATGTCTGCTTTGTCTTTTTTTTTTTATTTCTCTCCTTCATAGAGGCTCTGAATGATTCAGGAGCTAACAGCTGTGGGGTGTGATGAGTTAAAAGGGGATTTCTCAGGCCAACACCCTCACGGTTTGTAGATAGTACAAAGCTGTAAATTAACTGGCAATAAGAGCTTTCAAAGCAAACATTAAACCATGTACGAACCTATGTCTGGCCTCTATACGGCACCCTTTAGAGTTGATAATTCTACTAACAATAATATCATTTTTATTGCTTGCTCGGCTAAGCCGTCGGGGATTTGCAGATTTTTATGACTAGAACATGGCTGCACAGAATACATACGTGACTCCAGGGTTAATCCTATGTCTTTGTGTTGACACAACACATGAGATTTTTCTTCTTCTTTTTTTTCTCTAAGTGAGAAAACCATGTGATTTAGTGCCAGATGGTATTTCAGGAATCCATTCCTGGCAGGTTTTCAGACATGTTTCGTTTTCTGTTTTCTCCCTCAGCAGTGGTACATTTTAGGTGTTGGCAGGTTTCCACTGCTGTTTAGTCTTGGGATTCAAGCCTTAACGCATTGTGCACTATTGACTTCAACAAAGACTGTTATGAGTGCATTTAGTATTCAGCATAATTAGTCATTAAACATTTACCGCGTTGTTTTAAGTCTCGCATGTATCATTTCTCTTTGAAGTATTTCATTGGAAAAATTAAGGAATCATTTAGAAATGCTAATTTATTTTTTCCCTCACATTTGTTTACTGTGATTCCCACTCTGAATTGTTTGTTTTTTATCTGACCTGCAGTTTTTTTTTCTTCTTCTTTCTTTTCAACAGTTATTAAAGTCAGAAAATATTGTAATGGTCCATTTTAATTGGTCTCAAGGGAGTAGGTTGGTAATGCCAGCCCACCCTGAAGTTAAAAGAGTATTTCACAGCAGTAATATTGTTTTTTTCATGGAGCAGTTGTAAATGATTATGGGAGCTCTTCTTAGCACATTAGGGTTTGAGGATTGAATATTATGTGCCAATGAAACCATACCGCATCCTCATTTTCATCCGATAAAAAGTATTTCTGTGGCACCTTACTTCACACATCCTTAGGAAGATAGCAATGATTTCTATTAATTTGTCAACCTTTTCCCTTTTGCCTTGATCTCCACTGGAAGTGAAAGTGCATTGAAGAGGGAAGGATGAAGTGCAGATGGGTGCTACCCTGCTTTTGTGTGCCGAATTTTGCCAATCTGAAAAGCTACAATAAAGTGCCATCAAGGAGTTCAAGTTCGCTGTCAAAATTTCCATGCGGTTGCCATTTTATTAGTCGTAGTCAGACCTTCACTCGCATCTCCACACCTCCGTTAAATGTCATTGTCGAATTTGCACATCTTCAAATCATTGTTTGGGTTATTACAAAGGACTGTGGGAATCTATTTAGCCAGCGAGAAGTGGCATTGGAATTCAGCCGAGGACAATGTTGTGCTCTGGTCGGCTACAACAGCAATACAGAAATGATTTAGTGGAGATTGCCCACATATACTCATTTCATTACATTCATTTCCTTTTCAAACAGCAACAAATGCAAAAGCCACGGATGTTAGTGCTTCAGTGCTGTAAAAATGGCCATTGACAGGCCTTCGGTTCATTCTGCAGCTCGGCCTCATTGTCCTGCCACTGTCCAGGAAGGAGTTACTGTGAGTCTATTCAGTGCAAGTGAAGGTTTTTCAGTATCAATGCAAGAGAGTCATTGTTTCAATTATATCCATGTAATTACATCTATAAATTGTAATGTGTTTGTGTGTGTGGAGGAGGGGACTGTTGGCGCATGTGTGGCTGATACGCCTCGTTATGTGAGCGGAAAACTATTAAAGGAAAAAAGATGGGAAAACTGAAATTATGTGTCCATGTAATCAGCCTGGTGACAAGTTCGCAGCAGCTCTGATCTGCACGCTGACAGTCTGATTGGCTGCTGTGTTACTGACCACAGCGGCAATTAGTCATTCTAGTACAGAGACGGAAAGGTGCGACTGTAAAGCATGTGGTACTGGGAGTTCAGTGGAGCAGATTTCACCACGGCGCAGACACAGGCATTAGTTGCAAATCCTCTTTATTCCCCCATAAATCCCCACGGCTGTGCACATCCTGTCAGGACGCCGGTGTGGGCATGTCAGCACTCCCCCATCGAGCCGCGAGCAGAGCTGTGCTGGCAGTATGGACACCAGCCACATTACAGACATAATCAAATTCTACTTAATTCAAGTGAGGGGCCACAAAGGCTGCTGTAATAATACTGTCTGTCATTTGGAGGCTTTTTTTCTTCTCCTCCAAGAACCTTCTAGTATAATAAATGCATGTATATTGAGCATGGACGGCCGCAGGGATTCACACTCTTGATCCTGGATGTGTTAGAGCGCCGGATGACAAACTAATCCACACAGGAAAAGAGACGAATGGTAGTAGTGACGGTACAAGACTTTATGAAGAAGAAAGTCTGGTTCTGTTGAGACACAGATCAGCTTTTCTGGAGATGGAAACTCCCTTTTCCACTCTGACAAAATAGCATGAACACAAGGAGGTGTTGATTCAACTGAACCTGCTGCTGCTGTTGCGATGGTGTCCTATGATGTTCCTGCTATTTTGTCCACCTTGTGAGCAAAATAACATCTTACAGGAACATAAACGGGATGCCGCAGCAATTTATGATTGCACTTCCACACAGTTGGGGGGACTAAGGTGACAGATTTAGAGTCGACTGTAGCTCAGTAGAGGCAGGTTGTCTAATAATCATGGGTTTTACGGTCCGATCTGACTCCTCATGTCCACATGTGGAAGTGTCAAAGATTCAAATGGCTCGGCATGTGTGTGTGTGGGTGTTTGGACACGTGAATAAAATGTGTAAAAGCACTTTGAATACATGCACTCAGTATAACAGTGGAGTCCATTTAAAAATAATGTTTTTTCACCAGATGTTTTATCGAGGTGCACTTTTTCTGGTTATAACTCAGATCATGTAGTTAGAATACATGAGTGTGCAGATGTAAAGTTAGACATTTCATTTTCAAAAGTCTTTGTCGTGTTGGCCGTCATGTTATAAATATTTTATTTTTTTACTGTTGCGACAGTAAATTGTGTGCACGGGAAGCTGTTTAGTCCTTTTTTAAGAAGATTTTTGTGTCAATGTTAGCATACAAACCGAACTTTTGCATGAATTCATAATTTTTAATTGGTTAATCCAACCATTCGCTGTTGGTTTCACTGCAGGTTGCACTAATTAAATCATTGTTATATATCATAGTTGTAGAGTAGGTCTGTATGATTGGGGAACAGGTCTAAAATTGTTCTAGTTGATGTTGAAAACAGTCTTTTAGTTGTAATAGTGTGACATTTCTCACCTTTTTCTACTCACAAAAATGATTCAGTTTGGCTTTTTAGTCCCCAATTACGCAAGCTCAGCCTATATTTCCCATAATGCAACTATCCATTCACTAGAGCCTCCATGTCTGGTGTAATATTCATATGTAAAACAATGAATGTGTTTTTGTACAAGTGCGCACAAGGCTGAGTCCCCATAACTGCTGACCTTTATGTTTGAAATCGTCTCACAATTCACTGAAGACCTCCATGTTGCACTGCATTAAATTAAATGTCTCATAATCTCCGGGCAAAATGTCGCATCAACGCCCGCAAAGTGAAGAAAAGTGCACAGCAGCAGTATTTATCGCATGTATATTGAATTTGAGCCCATGTTTTTGCAGCCCTCCTCTGTAGTAAATACAGAAGTGATAAACAGCAAGCTGGTGTTCAGTAGTGTCGTGTTCAGTAGGCAACATGAAATGCAACCAACCATAACAGTTGATACTGCAGGTGTTATGGGATTTTTTTTAAGTTTTCTCCCTGACATTTTTGTGATAGAGTCTCGGTGCTTACTCTGAGTGAATTTTCCTACCTGTTAAATAAAAACTCTCCCTCGGCGAGCAGAGGCGGCCGAGACCCTGCATGTTTCCTCGCGGATGTGTCAAACGGAAGACAGCAGGAGAGCAAGGTGAGGGCAGGGAGGTGTTGGGGTGTGGAAGTGGAGGGTAGGTGGAGTGGAGACAGGACTGCTCACAGGCCATTTAGTGGGTGCATGTTCATTAGCATGGAGCATAGGCCGTTCCCTCTCCTTGGGGAATGAGCTGTGCTATCTGACATCCCTGATACAGTAAACAAACTGCTGCTTGCACATCCCTGCTTCACACACGGCAGCGGCGGCTTGCTGGCTCTGTGAAGGCCGAGTCCATTCTAAGAGGGCGCTCAACTGAAACAAAACTTTCTCATTAATTAGTTTCATTGTAGCTCCACTTCCAAGATGTCCCCGTGCCAAGTGAACGCAACTCGAGCAAGGTGTTGTTGTTTTTTTGTTTTTTTAGGGTTGAGATGTGACTGTGTCGCTTGTCTCGGACCCCCTCAACTCGACTTATTACGCCCTCGCAGTGTTGAGAAATTCTGCACTCTCCACTCGTCTTTTATCAAAATCATTCAAGTTCAGAGCATGACTAGTGAGATTGATGGAAAATTGAGCTGCTCTCTCATGCAGCAAAGAACAGTGCAGCCATTCCTTCACCCGCCACTCCTCCATCAGTCCAAATGTGCACAGATATAGACTATTGATAAATGCCTCTGAACTATTCTGAGACTGGAAATTTAAAGGCTTCAAATTTTTTGCCTTGTTCTTCTGTGGTGCACGGATAAATCTGGCTAAGTGGTAGACAGCGATACTCTCTGACACCTGAGGCAGCCACGTATTTCTCTGCATGGGGACACCGGGCGCCAATTTATCTCCAGACTTGTGTCTATTTCTGATGATTGAGCTCTATAACTTCCAGAAATGGCCTCTTAAATCAGAGTGTATTTTGCAGTGTGTGAACTCTCGCTGAAATTGCAGACGGTGTCTACTGTTTCATGGTGAAATAACTGTCTTAAAACATTTTTCAACATTGCTCACTCAAGGGGCGCAGGCAGCCATTTCAGCTACAGAAGCCCTGCAAACGTCCATGTAACGAGCTGGGTTCAACAGTATAACGCCGCAAATGTGTGTTTTATTACCTATAGAGACACCTGACTTCATTTAAACAGGTTCAGGCAATATATTTTTTATCATATGTTTTGGCAAATACACACGTGGACAAAATTGTTGGTACCCCTCAGTTAATGAAAGAAAAACCCACAATGGTCTCAGAAATAATTTGAATCTGACAAAAGTAACAATAAATAAAAATTCTATGAAAATTAGCCAATGAAAATCATACATTGCTTTTGAACCGTGGTTCAACAGAATTATTTTAAAAAATAAACTCATGAAACAGACCTGGACAAAAATGATGGTACTCCTAGAAAAGACTGAAAATAATGTGACCATAGAGACATGTTCTATCAAGGTGTGTCCTCTAATTAGCATCACAGGTGTCTACAAACTTGTAATCATTCAGTCGGCCTATTTATAGGGTTACAGTAGTCACTGTGCTGTTTGGTGACATGGTGTGTACCACACTAAACATGGACCAGAGGAAGCCAAGGAGAGAGTTGTCTCAGGAGATTAGAAAGAAAATTATAGACCAGCATGTTAAAGGTAAAGGCTATAAGACCATCTCCAAGCAGCTTGATGTTCCTGTGACTACAGTTGCACATATTATTCAGAAATTTAAGATCCATGGGACTGTAGCCAACCTTCCTGGACGTGGAATTTTTATTTATTATTACTTTTGTCAGATTCAAGTTATTTCTGTGACCATTGTGTGTTTTTCTTTCATTAACCAAGAGATACCAACAATTTTGTCCACGTGTGTATACATGTTCACTTTTTGCAATTGGACGAATGAGAAGCTCAGTATGACTCATGTCTGTATAGTGAACATGACGCTACAGTCAGCAGCTAGTTAGCTTAGCATATAGCCTGGAAACAACAAAGTCACTGTGACAGGCAAAGAAACAGTCTGACACAGATTGCTGGCTGTAATATTTACCGTACAATCGCAAGAGTGGTATTGATATTTTCATATAATCTCTGCAGTACAGCGAATAAACCTGCTCCTTAAAAATATTTAATGTGTCCATAAAATTTGGCAAATTTGAATTAATATGAGCTTGAATTTGAATGGTTTCATTGGCAGTAAATGCATATAAACATGGGAGGAAAAATTACAAAATCCTACTGAGTAAAAGCTCATTTTGGTTATTATCAGGCTGAACTATTGTCTGTTCTCTGCAGGATTTGTTAGTAAGTAAGAGCAAAATAGTTCATTGCCAATTTGTGGGATGTATAGCTCCATATTGTGAATCATACACTATCATTCATGGACCAGCTTGTGCTGTGGTATCATCTCATTTTTATTGGTAAACAACAGAAGCTTGCATTTCCTTCTCAGCAGCTTTTTGAAGTGTTTCCACTCTATGGTTAGGTCATGCTAAAATGCTCTGAGACAAAACAAACCAATTTAGTTTATTTTGGCAGCCTAATGATTTAATGGTCATGGCTTCCAGTGCAGTCCACATCTGTGTGAAGGTATTAGTTTTTCTGCTGGCTGAGAGGGTTTGCTGTTCATGAAATTATTTACGGTTATTGTCCTGTTTTTAGACTCCAGAGCCGGCGAGGGGGCACCGCAGAAAATTGACCATGCTGTCATCGGAGGAGTGGTTGCCGTGGTGATGTTTGCCATCCTCTGTGCACTCATTGTTCTTGGTCGATACTTTGCCAGACACAAAGGTAAAGCACCAGCAGTGCAATCATACTTGATCATGAACACATCTTGGAGTTCAAGTGTTTTTTGTTTGCGAGTGGAGTGCAGTAGGATTGAAGTGCAGCACGGGGATGAGGAGGCGTGTGGCTAATTTGTCTGCACTCTTTTGCAGGAACTTACTTCACACATGAAGCCAAAGGGGCGGACGACGCAGCCGACGCCGACACGGCCATCATCAACGCCGAGGGGGGACACAACAACACAGATGAGAAGAAGGAGTATTATATCTAAACTGGACAGGCCAGGAGAGACGGGTGGGGATGCTGGTGGTGGTGGTGGCACTGTAGGAGCATTATGTCTAACTCTGATTGGGCAGGGAGAAGAGAAGGAAAATGTGGAACGTAGGACTGGCGTGGCCAAGTAGTATGACGAGGCGCTGCTGAGTCTCCTATCCGACCCTTCCTGGACTGCTGGGGCCTATTCTGTACAGTTCAATTATTTTACAGACAATTTTGTGCCTTGTTCTATTTCTTTTGTTTGTTTTGTTGTTTTACCTTCACATGCTTGTCGGATTGGATTTTATGTTTTATCTTTTTACCCCATGTACTTCACTACATCCTTTGTTGCATTTGGCTTTCAGAGGAGATGAAATGGTTCTGGTGTTTTGTCTATGTGTGCTGCAGCTAGCTTTTAGCTCATGTACCCAGATCTAAGAAACCAGCTCATCCACACCTTTTTATTAAATTTTTTTGGGGGGAGTAATCTATAGAGTTCAGTAGCTGGAACACGGTATCAACACATTTCTCTCCACAGGGTCGCCCAGCCTCTTCAAGGTCAGGTTCACTGTGTTGATTACTTATGTAACAGTTGTGAGTAATTATTCATCATAGAATGTATTTGTTTATGAAAGTGAAGTAGGAGTGCCGTCCCGAATCATTTCACACCCAATCGCAAAGTATGACGCAGCTGATCTCTCAGTTGCTTCAAGATCTGATAATTAGTACATGTGAGCTCAGTTTAGTATTTGTGTAGGCTATTGTGGTGCACAGTCTAAGACATCTTGACAGCTGTCATGTGTCATGATGTGGAGTTAAGGTTTCTAGAGAGAAAAAAATCTGAGCTTTTAATTCTTTTCAAGGCCTGTATCAGGATTTTCTGACAGATAGCATAGAGAGAATTGCTAGGACTTTGGTGATAATGATGCCACTGTCATGCCTGTATGATAAATATGAAGCTACAGCCAGCAGCCGGTTAGCTTAGCTTAGCATAAAGACTGAAAACGGACACTCAGCTAGTCTGAGCTTTACTGGCGCTTGTTATTTTTGGACAGAATCAGCCGAGCTGTTTCCCGAACGTTTAATCATTACAGGCCCAGAAGACACCCTGTCTGTTGACAGGCATTAAGCTGATTGTAGGGTCAGACTTTACTTTTACTCCTCTGCCCTGTAATACCCCAAAAAACAAGAGGTCTTGATAAAATCTCATTAAAATCTATTATTTTTTAGCTATCAGTACAGCTTGCTGCGTGTGCTTTTGGTTCGAACATGAAACTTTTCACATTTTCATGCCATCCACATGGTCAACCCTGGACCAAATACAATAATTATGCGAGTGTGTGTATATATACAGCAAATATTACTTGTGTGCAGCAAAGGCTGAAAGTCCATATCGCAGAAGAGCTCCTCTCGAAATAATTGACTTTTTATCTGATAGTACAGTATACTGACCATTTAACTGGGAAATATTACAAGGACTTCATTTTATTCATTTTTCAAGGTTTTCTCTTTTTATTTGATTGTGCTGTGTCAAAGGGAGGGAAGAAAGAATGTTACACTTTCAATGTTTCCTTTCAGTGATGTATAAGGTATCAAGGCAAGTCTGTGTGAATACCCATAGCAAGTTTTTTTGAAAAAAAAAGAAAAAAAGAATTCACAGCTTATTTCCTGCCTTAGAAATCCTTGCTACACAGACTTTTTTTGCCCTTGCCCATACACAAGTTAAAAAAAAAGAAGAAAAAAGTGTTCAATCATTGCAAACATGAATCAGTTATATTTCCTTGCCGTCTGTAAAAGACATTTTACCTTTGGGCTGTCTTTGATAACTTGTAAGGGGCTCTTGACTGTACAACTTATCAAAGATTTGCGTATAGCTTTAGACTCGGTTTGGGGAAGATCATTTTCTTACTGTCATCCTGCAGCCTCAAACCTTCACAGAGGAGCTGTCTACTGCTACAAAATTCTCTCTTTTTGTACACAAACACGAGTCAGCAGTGTGCAACACCATGCATGCTTCATGCCTCTGACTCTGTCACAGCTAGACGAGTAAAAAAAAAAACCCCACCTGTTTGGTAATTAGCAAGTGATTTCATTGTATTGCCTGAAAAAGAAGAAAAAAATCTGTAAATGTTACTATGAAAAAGGATAACCACTGCCTTAAACCCACCTCTTGATACTTATCATTATAAAGGAAAAGACTGAAGGACTTAATTTAGTGCCTTCTTCTTCTGATTTTGAGGCATATGGTTAGTATCGTACAGTATCCTCATGTACACTCTTACAGTATATCTTGTATATATCCGTCCTTTCTAACTTACAGGGCCAATACTCATCTAAGTTGTCTGCGTTCATGCACCTTAGACTCACATCACGATTACGACCTGCAGCGTAAAAAGCTGAAATGTTGTTTAAAAAACGGTATTTCTTTATTTATCGGGGTGGTGTGGCAGCTTCCGCTGACTAGAATGTCATATGCCAGGATGAAATACTTTTTGTCTTAATTAACAACCACAAAAACAAACAAACAAAAAAAACAACACAATTTGACCATAATCATATTCTCAGTTTCACTTCATTTGTTATTTATTTGGATCTTTTCAAGGACAAGGCTCACTAGTATTATCAGAGAGGAATACAGTACTAAAAGCTCTAATAAGCTATGATAAAAGTAATTTTTTTTTCTGGTTTGTAGAGTTTCAGTGTCATGGAAACAGTTATGTGCATGACAAATTTTATTCCGGAGTTTGATATTTATCTTAAATGGCGACTGCTGCTTTTAATGGAGGAACATTAAAAGATTGCCAGAAGCATCATTCGAATTCAATTTATTGATTTGTTTTTGAAATACTTGATATTTAGTATGTTTGTTTTCACTCTCTCAGGTTCATGAGTGTTAATAGTTGTGTTTTTTTTTTTTTGCATCTCAGGTAGAATGCAAATCTAAGGCCCCAAGTATATACTGTAGTACCACAGCTATTCGAGAAATAAAGAAACCACAAGGTGTACATGTTTTTCTCAGTTGTACATGTTTATGTGTTCTTAAATATGGTGCACTGTTACAGTAAACGTTAAATATTATTTTGCATAGACCTAGTTCACAAAGAAAGAAAAACTAGATTTGTTAAGCAGACAAAAAACGATGTACAGTCAGTGTCAACAAAATCACAATGATGTTCATGGAACTTCTGCTTCTTCTTCCACTGTAACACTTTGCTCATACAGTATCGATTATTTAGTAATTATAGGATGTGACCACAGACAGTCAATCAAGCATCTGTTTGCATTCAGTCGCCTCATGCATAACTTTTCATAGATGAAGATAGTGTATTTACTGTGACATGAAGTTTTATGAATGACTTGTAACGTCTTGGATATTTGGATGAAAACTCATGTTTAAAAACCTGGGGAGGGAGGGAGGGAGGTTTGGAGGGGTTTGTTGGTTTATAACCCCAAATTTGTTGTTTTTTTCGTTGTTAAATCTTAAATTTCTCTGTTCCCAGGTGACTTTTTTTTTCTTTTGTGTAGTGAAGAGGATGTTTCTCATATGACCATGCATATTTTGTATTGGTTCACACCAACATTTTTACAAAAGAAAAAAAAAATCTGAAGAGTACTTGTCTTAATAAAAAAGATATCAATGTTTAAAAGTGCCATGCTGCTGTGACATGATTTTTAAAAAAAAAAAAAAAATGTGGCTTCACTTTGTAGCTCGGAGAGAGAGCAGAATTGATTAACTTGTATTTGTTGTCAAAATTCACTCCTCTGCCTGTTTAACGCGCTGAATGCATTAGCTGGATTGAACTCGCTCGCCTCATCCCTGGAGCAACTGATACTTGTCAAACTCCCAGAGAAGAAAGATCTCGAGCTGAGGCAAAAATACTGTACCGATGTAGATCCGATGTGGGTGAGCAGCAGCAGCAGCGGCGGCAGCAGCAGCAGCAATCTGAGCTCCCATCAGTGACTGACATGCGCTGCGGTACAGATAGAGGCGAGAAATGTTTTAAATGACACAATGACTGACACTGACAGGCTCCGGGGCCCCTGTTAAAGTTTCTAGCTGAACATGTGGATGTTAGTGATCTGACAAATTGATAGGCATTTTGAGGAACAAGCCCTAATTCATAACCATAACCTATTCTGTCATCATAATTCTGTCAGTGCCACCGTTTCCCATTACTTTAGGTGATCCATCCCAGGTAAAGGTCAATAACATTATTCAAACTTTAATGGGAATAGTTTAACCTTAGAAACCAGCCACTTTTCTCCTTTACTCATGCAATCATTGCAATATAATGCTTCTCTCAAGGAACATTAAATAGCTGTGTATTGATTTGTCTTTGTACAGATTATGAAAATTTCACAGGATTTATTAATTTTTCAGTTCTTGAAGTTCAACCGTCTGAATTAACAAGCTGGATTTGCTGTTTGTCTGTTGCAGCCGTCATCGCAACCGTGAATGCATGAATATAGAAGGCTGATGTTTCAGTTAGATGCTACTAATTCCATTTAAATGTTCAATTTTAATTTACAATGACACGTTTAAGTGTAATGAGCACAATGGGAAAATTGAGAGTGAACGAATGTCTGAGCATGGCTTGTTTAGTTGGCTAATTGATTGATTGAGATTGATGGCATGTAGCACTTGGCTTGGCTGAGGTATAATTAAATGATGTGGGATTAAATAGTGGGTGAACAAAGGCAATCGCAACAGGCTCTGTCTGCACAGTTATCTCCCTCTCTGTCACTGCTGTTTAGCACAAATACTCAAGGACTTGGTTATTTTTTTTAAACTTATTTACTGTCTGATTCGGTTATTGACGAGAGGACAAATCCCTCCAGTGTGCCTGTTTTTAAATTACATTTTTATTCCTCAGAGTGAACAGCTCAAGGGCTTTTTGTGCCGCATCTTCTTCTTGAGTTTCAGTTTGCAAAACTCCTTATGTGAAATTGTGGCCTTGAATAACGCATAGCTTACAAAATAAAAATATCAAATTAGGTAATACATGGTGCAATACATTCACCAGGGCGCCCCAAGGTTGTATTTGTATCACATATCATTTCACCATTGCTGCAATTTTAAATAAAAATAATCATTCTTAAATAATTCTGTCAAACAGTAGCTAAATCCCATGAGTCAGAGTCTGCAGTGTTATTTTCCTGAAAGATTATACAAACAGCAAAGAGGGGAAATGTGAGATTTATGCAGATGAGTATTTGAAATCATGTGGAGCAGTGGTTCATCTTTTCTTTATCCACTTCAGATGAACACACATTATGATTTTAAACATTATTGATTACATAAAAGTGGATATTTTTACACTCAATCTTTCATACAACTGAATTCTCAGTCAAACCTGTTTTTCACTTTTACTCAAGTGTTCATGCATTGCTTGTGTTCTGTCTATTTCAGTCATTTACTACATCTAGTGAAGTGTTTTCACTGCTCTGCTCATTATCTAACAAGTTTTCACTCATTGTCAACGCAACTTCAGTGTTTGTGTCACAACCAACCTGACTGAGGTCTGATTAAATGCTGTGGGTTTGAATAGGGAATGAACAAAAGCAGAAGCAACAGGGCTGACTCAATATGTGTACATTTTGTGTTCTTTTAATTGTAATGTCTATTGTTTTTTAAATTATTATTATTATTTAATGTGGCTGAGCTACAATCTTCACCATCCCCTCAGCAACTGAAGAAACAACCCCTGGGGTAAAAGAAAGTTGAAATTGCTGCAATAGAATAAGAATAACTTTTGAAGACTAGTTTTAATTACCTAATGAGAGTTTTTTCTACTGAAAATTGGCCTTTGATGGGTTACTCAGTCTGCGCAAAGTAAAAGCAATAAATCTGTTATCTTATTTGCTAGAAATTTATGCATTTTGCACATTTTTCTGAAAATCTGATGCACAAAAATATCTACTATGCCTAAGTGGATTGAACTCCAATTAACTGAACTGGCTAACTCTATTTTTTTTCTCAATTCTTATCATTTTGGTTCTGGCCAAAAATTGGAAAAGCAAGAAAAACTCTGCTAAGGAATATGCTCAACTGCTGTAAATATAGATGATCTAGTTTGGAGACTGCAGAAAATAATAACTGTGACTGTATTTCTACTACATTAGTTAATTTGTTCTGTTCTGGGCACAAAGTTTTTTTTATTTTTATTCAGGATGTCATACATTAATAACTTGCAAGTTTATTGTATTCATTTAAAATGCATTAAGCTACAGTAATGTCAGAAAACTGACATTACTGTAACACAATCTTCTTGTACTTTACACTTCTAGCTAACATTTGAAAAGTACGGCATTAGTGCTGGAGCAAATGTCAGAGGCAGTAGTGTTGCTAAAACATTGCACATATTCAGTGACCCGTGGTAATAAGCACTGAAAATTGGCCAAACAGAAGGTTACAGTATTTTGCAGGCTGTGATTTAATGTTGTCTACTTTGTTTTTAAGGTATGAAGCACACTGAAACTGACCAACTCTAAGAGAAGACAACATACAATAACAAAAAACATCAAATGCAATCCAGCGTCAAGTCAAAGAGGTTTGCAGAAAGTCTTCACTATGTGTAACTTTTAAATTTATGAGAAAGAAAAATGCCAAGTCATGTTCTATGAAACAGATGAGCTGGTTGTTTCAAACAATGATGAAGGACAAGCACCTGAAGCCTGCGATAACCACAACACAATTATCTCCGACTGCAACAGTATGACCCAGAGAAATCTGCATTAATTAAAGCACAACCAGCCTGATAATCCTCTATGAAAGAGAGAAGAGACT
Source organism: Amphiprion ocellaris (assembly GCF_022539595.1). Taxonomy (NCBI): domain Eukaryota; kingdom Metazoa; phylum Chordata; class Actinopteri; family Pomacentridae; genus Amphiprion; species Amphiprion ocellaris. The sequence continues at coordinate 2,181,044 of NC_072772.1, forward strand.
TGTGTTTGTGAGGTGATTAACTCCAAACCTGAAAGATGCTGTGAACAGCACTATAGGCTCTAATGTCAGCGATGTTGCTGCTTGATGTTTAATACTCTGATACTTAATCAGAGATGGATGTTTACCAGAGGGAGGAAATGAGCTGGATGTTGATGTGGAAGTTTTAGGTGTGATTAATGAGAAAACGCTATGAAAAATAGGCTTTTTTTCTTTTTTCTTTTCTTTTTTTTCACCCTTCGTTTCCCCCCAAAAAGGTTAAGTGTTTCAGACAGGAAATCTGTAATTATCTGCTGAGCCTAAGCTTCAAGCAGCATCCTCTGAAGTTCCCTCAACCAAATCTCAAGGTGACTCCTCTCTGCAGAAGCAAAGACAAGTTTTCTTTTGCCAAATTTACACTGATGTTCCGCTTCATAGCCACCACCCAGATACAATAAGCAAACATTTCCCAATCTTCTCCTCTTATCTTTTATTCTGCTACGTCTGCATGTAATCTTTCTATCATGTTTAGTATTGTTGATGCATAATTAATTTTCATTTAAAGCAGTTTCTTAATTTGAAACTTAGATAGCTATATGTGATTATCTTTTAGAGATTGCCGTAAAAATTGCTATTGTTGCACTACAAGTTTATTTAGTCATCCAGCTTCTTTCTGATGCACTGCAACTCCTCTCTGGATGTTGTTTTTTTTTCTTCTTTCACTTATGTTTTGTGTGTGTGTTTCCGCTGTCAGCATATGAAAGTGTTCTATTTTTGCGGGACAGCCTGCTACAGTCTAAAAAAATGTCTCTACAAAGCCTTGAAGTCAGTCACATGAAGCTTTAGTGAGCTGGTGAGTTGCTGCAGGAACATTGCCACCTCAATAATTTATCACTCTGAGTCTATTTTCACTTATTAAATTAATTAGCTAGGTAATTAAAAGTTACATGTTTTAATTAAATTGCCATTGAATTCTAACACAGGGCCTCCACCTGGAAAGAAAGGCATCATGGGATGGAGTTCATCAGCTTGAATGAGCTTGAACTTAAATTCAATCCCATTTGGGAAGATGTGGATAAGTTAAAAATTATCTGTTTCATGCTCCGTAACCATTTCAGTCACTCTCTTTATGAAGAGGAAGTGGAGATAGTAACACACTGCATTCTCTTACAAAGGCTGAAAGCAAGAGTGAAGCTGATAAACAAAAGGTTGAAAGTTTTGAAAGCTCGTGCCTAAAACTTCAAAACACACGTTTCCTTCTATGTTTGGACACTCTGAAGAGCACGGAAAAATGCAGCATGCAAACAAAAATATATTCTGTTGTTTCAAGGACATGAAACTGCTTCAAATTGCGCTAAAGTCAGAGGCTAGTCTGCTAAACTAGGCCACTTGGCTTCCAACTAATTAGCTTTCACTATGATTTAAGATTTAGCTACTGCCTTACTTGCATAGTATGACAAAAAACAGTTACTAAAATGTTGATGAAGAAACAGAAAAAAGCAGCAGAGATCCATACAGAACGAGTTTCGTGAGAGGAAATCGTTGAAGTTTGGGCTACTTAGCAAATTGTGCAACAGATATATAAGTTGTAAAGCCTTAAAGTTGTGTATTTTATCAAGAGTTTTCACTTCACATGAAGAAAAACCTTAACAATATAGAAGAAATGGGGAATATACATTGATATGTGTGTTAACACTAGCTTAAAGGTGGAATATGCCAGATGTTAAGCATAAATGTAGCATAACATAACAACAGACAACTATATGCTGTGTAGAGACACCATGGAGTAATGGTATACTGAGCTAAAAATGAATTCACATCTTATCTATGCGTGTCTGTGAAATTCAAGCTCCTCTTTTCTGTTTAAGCGACCGGTTCAGCTGTAGGTGTGAGTTCCTCCCTTTGAAGCTGTCTTATGCTGTGCTTGTCCCTGTGCTTCAAAACAGTAAAAGTGACATCACCGCTGTTCCCTCTAAACTGCGCAATTGCGCACTGCTGACACGGTCTCCGCGCACAGAAAATCTGCGCTGCACACACAAAAAAAATCCAACCTAAATTGTAAATAAAATAAACACGTAACAATTCATTCTGTGCTATTTTTCAATGTGAGTCAGTGAGTGACCAGTGACTGGCTGCTGCAGCCAATGATGCGATTCACATACGTATTTACCATAGACTGTATATAATGGTATTTACGCAGCTAATCAACGTCAAGCGTCCTTATGTACAGCTACCTTTGTTCTCATAGATATGTATGAGTAGATAGGACACGCCCCTTTGAGCTGCGGCTACAGCGAGGCTAAGCTAGTGGGGGCAAAGTTTCAGTGCGTTCCGTTGATGTAGACGGCGTGAAAACGGAAACAAGTATGCCGGTGTTCCAGTTTAACTGGTGATCAGGTTAACTGGCGATAGTTTCCGTCTCCAGATGTTTCGTCCGCAGATTCGTCACGATCAGACCTGGATTTACGTGAAATAAAGATACCAGATAAAGAAGACGTCGCCGAAAAACGTCGGCATCACTGCTTAATAAAGTCTATATCCATGTAAATATCATCTACAGACAGTAAAAAGAAACGTGCGGGCCGAAATAAAAAACACGTATTTTTCAAGTACGGTGAGAGGATTCGAACCCACGTAATCCAGCGATAAAATTACGAGACCACCGTTTTACTCATTGTGCTACCAATCAGCTCGACAAACATACCGCTTCATCCACATAGATCACTGTCATCCTGTCAGGTGTTTAACACCTGGTGATTGTTCAGGAAACACGTCCATGTCAACTGGAGATAGTCACAACTTAACACAGGCTTCCTGGTTAAGAACGAGTCACAAAACTATTTATTGTCTCACCAAGAAAACCCACAACATGAAAGCACGTCCACTGCTGTGTTGTGTGTTAGTTTGTGAGTTCAGTGGAATAGATCCAGAGCAGAACTTCAGGTTTAACTCGGGTTTGTTCTCAGAAACACTCAGACCCTCAGCAGCCTCCCATCAGAACAACACGCAGCAGAACATCAGCTGGATTTGCTAAAATGCATCGGAACAAACTGAGACCACGTTGTTTAAACTAGTCACTCAGAAAACAATAAAAACTCGTTCAGTCATCCACGTCCTAACCCCTCATTTCAAAGCACGTTAACCGCTGACAATATATATTTTTTAAAGGAAGGAATCCGACCTGGTCAAAACAAACAATATATTTGTGTGATTTGTGTCTTCCCAAATACCCTGGCTGGTTTAGAAATGGCAGAAGATACTTTTAAAGATGTCGCAGAGGAAGACTAGAGTGAATTGTGGTGTTTGACAGTATTTGATTTAATGACGTGCTCCTCATCCACCTTAGAGTACATGTAGGCTAAATATACAAATATGGCAGCACAATATCTTCAGAGTCCAACAGGAATATCTGTAGCTGTAACGTTCATATGTGACTGTAGTCTACTTCAATACCTCCAATAGGTGCCTATGGCTCACTGTGTAGAGCGAATAAACCTTTGTTTGTTTTGACCACATCGAATCCCTTCCCTTCCCTTTTTATTTATTTATTTATTTTTTTTAAAATATTGTCAGCGGTTAAAGTGCTCTGAAATGACGGTTAGGACGTGGATGACTGAATGAGTTTTTATTGTTTTCTGAGTGACTAGTTTAAACAACGTGGTCTCAGTTTGTTCCGATGCATTTTAGCAAATCCAGCTGATGTTCTGCTGCGTGTTGTTCTGATGGGAGGCTGCTGAGGGTCTGAGTGTTTCTGAGAACAAACCCGAGTTAAACCTGAAGTTCTGCTCTGGATCTATTCCACTGAACTCACAAACTAACACACAACACAGCAGTGGACGTGCTTTCATGTTGTGGGTTTTCTTGGTGAGACAATAAATAGTTTTGTGACTCGTTCTTAACCAGGAAGCCTGTGTTAAGTTGTGACTATCCCCAGTTGACATGGACGTGTTTCCTGAACAATCACCAGGTGTTAAACACCTCACAGGATGACAGTGATCTATATGGATGAAGCAGAATGCTTGTAGAGCTCATTGGTAGCACAATGAGTAAAACGGTGGTCTCGTAATTTTATCGCTGGATTACGTGGTTTCCAATCCTCTCACCATACTTGAAAAATACGTGTTTTTGATTTCGGCCCGCACGTTTCTTTTTACTGTCTGTAGATGATATTTACATGGATATAGACTTTATTAAGCAGTGATGCCGACGTTTTTCGGTGACGTCTTCTTTATCTGGTATCTTTATTTCACGTAAATCCAGGTCTGATCGTGACGAATCTGCGGACGAAACATCTGGAGACGGAAACTATCACCAGTTAACCTGATCACCAGTTAAACTGGAACACCGGTTCACTGTGCTGCATACAGTTACACACTACGTCGTACGATTGAGACAAGGAAACTTGGAATGACTTTTCAGAGGTAAGAATAGTTTTTGGCTCTTTTTTCATTATGAAATCTTGTTGAGAGCTTCCAGTCTATGAGAGCTAACTGGCCACTAGCAAAACACTAAGGCGAGCTAGCAGCTTGACAACCAAATACCAGACGATTAATAGTAGCTGTAGTATAGTTGTACAAGCAGTAGTAGTAATACTAAAAGTACAAGCAGCAGTAGTAGTATAAACAGCTGTTAGAGTCGTAGAAGTAGTATCAGCATTTGTAATAGTATTACAAGTTGTAGTAGCAGTGCCAGTATCAGCAGCAGTAGCTAGTGTGTAGGGTTGCCACCCGTCCCTTAAAATACGGAATCGTCCTTTATTTCACAATTAATTGTTGCGTCCCGCATTGAATCAATACTGCGGGTTGCCTGGTTACAGACGCTGCTGATCCAGCGGGTTTAAAAATGTCTACACCCGAAACTCCACCACGTCTAAAGAAGCAAAAACGTCTGCAAATGTACAGACGTGAGTGTGAAGAGTGGAACGCCTGGCTGGCTGAAATAAGGCAGCATCAGGGGACCAACATGTAAGAAACATGAGAACAGAGAGAACCCAACCAGTAGGTCACAGTTTATCATCATCTAATCATCTCCTGAAGTCCATATGGTGAGAGACATCAGTATCTGGTTGTTAATTTACCAGAGGATGCTTATAATCATGCTGATGTGGTCTGTACTCTACAGTATTTTAGTGACTCAATAAATGCCTAAGTTGTTTATTATTATTTTAAATGCTTTTTAGTGTTTAATAAACATTTATTTAATAGCCTATATGTAATCAATAAATGGCCTTTGCCTATCTATAGAAAAATTTACTCAGAATTCTGATACATTAACAGTACTAAATAAATCAATATATGCATACACACACAAATAACTAACTGTGTTAAGATAAGATTTACATTTAAATGAAAGAAAAATGTCTGTAGAATTTCTTTATACAGTATTCTGCATTCAGTTGTTTATGTTTTTGCAGAATCCAGTATTGCACACTGGTTGGTCATTACATTTTATTAGTATGGTTTCACTGTTTAAAGTGATGCCACTTCTTTTCATGCAGAACCTGTGATCATAAAACAATACAAAATTCTTAGTTTCATGTTAATAAAGCACTTAAAGCATTAAGTATGGCTAAGTCCTTTTTTCAAAAATATATGGCCCTGTGGGTGGTAGTGGCCCCAAGTTCAGTAAAATTGGAAAGATATTCACAGATTCAGACTTCTGACATCAATAACTCATTAGATATAGGTTGTCAAAACATAAACGGTGCCTCTTTCCCATTGTTGCAAGGCAGACAATGTGCTACAAGCCCAGTTTTATCAAAAGTAGCTGTCTTTCAAGCTACAGGAATAACATTGGTGTCTATGTGCAGCCGGCTGTGAACAGGTATAGTCTGCAAATTGCAAAACTGCTGCAACAGTGAAGAGAGACACAAATATTCAATATCTTAACTGTTATGTACTGTAGTGTCACTAAAATCACCACAGCCATCAATTGGTTCCTATTGACACCAATGTTATTCCTGCAGCTTGAAAGACAGCTACTTGGACTTGTAGCACATTGTCTAATTTCACTAAACTGTGGCCCCCGAGGAGGCGTGGTGGCCGTCCTTTATTTTCGTTTCTGAAAGGTGGCAATCCTATTAGTGTAAGACCACTACTACTAGTGGTAGTCACATTGCTATTACTACCACCAATACTACCAATAGTAGTTATAAAGCCTAACTCATGTATATCCAGATTACCATCTATGTTCTTCCTCCAAACCCATTTTATGACTGGGATTACAGGCAGTTCTTTAGGACTGCTCTCAAATAATTGAAATGTTACTAAACAAGGTTATAATTATCAAATTAAATAGCTCTGGTCTCCAGTATTTTGGCGAATTCTGTTCTTTGTACTTAATTTATTAGCATGATTTCTTTTTAATATGTTGTGTACAGACTTAATTACTTCTCTGTCTACTTTTCTTACTCCATGTAGGTTTCCCAGAGACTATGGGTTGAGGAGGAATTGGAAGTTTGTCAGCTTAGACCTGGTGTCATTCCATCAGTGTTAAACTTCCCGGCTCATCTTTGAAGAGTACGTGCCAGAAAGACCACAACCAAGCAGCCTTGAGATCTTAGGCAGCGTCTCCCTGAGGTGGGTGTCGACGGTGTTCACAGTCAGGTCTGTGGTAATCCTGTCAAAAAACAAACAGAAAAAAATCTAGATTATAAATCAACATGTAACCAAAGCACTCTGTGTATAACGCCATAGTATAGGATGTAGTTCAGAAAATGTCAAAGTATAGTATACTTTACTCAAGAATAACATAGTATGGCCTGTAGTTCACAGTACAGCATGTTGGCAAGAAAAAAACAACAAAACATAGGTTATTATGTGGTTCAAAAAGTGCAAAATGATAGGATGTTGCCTAAAATTGTCATGTATGATATGTGGTTCAAAAAATGTCATAGTGCAGTATATTGTCAAAATAGTATGTGATTCAAGAAAACATCAGAGTATAATATGTCATCTAAAAAATGCCATAGAATAATAATTTCATTGCACAAGTAAAAGTATAGTAACTTTTAAAACTGTTCGAATTCTTATATGTTGCTAAAAAAAAAAAAAAAAAAACTAAAACAAAAAAAACGTCACAGTAATATGTCAATTAAAAAAGCCTATAGTATAGCGTGTCGCCCATCTAACATCATAGTATAGCATGTCGCTCTAAAAACGTCACAGTATAGCCTTTAGTCCACAGCTGTCAGTAGGTGAGGAGCAACACAAAAACAGTCCAAACGCTGGTTTCCAGAGGCTTAGATGAGAATTTATTTGAAAGAGTAAGTTTACAACAACACAACATGTGAGGGGGTTAAAAACAAATGGGTGTTAGTAAAATAAAAATAAATCAACAGAACTAAAAGTGAACTTCATGTTGACATTGATGGGCATTCCAACCAGGAACAAAGTAAAAGATAATCAATACAAAAAAAACCTCTTCCTGTTCACCTCTTAAAACCCCAAAACACACCGCAGTAGCACCCTAAACTAAAACTACCAATGGGTTCCCTGTTTTCCTTTCTGAACAGTTCAAAGGTCCCTCTCTATCTCCACACATCCACCAACCACTGGAACACATCTCCAAAGTTCTGCTGGGCCAGCTCAGCTTCCCCTCAGAAGAAGTGCTGCCACCTGCCAGATGAAGGAGCCTTTTGAGAGGCAGCTGGCATCGTGATTGGACTGTACTTTGGTCTGTTCCAATACAGCTTCAGCTCCAGAGACGGCAGGCGGGACGAGTCAACGGAGGCCGGGTGGACGAAGACATGCAGCTGAGTACAATCCAGAAAACAACAGAGGAGGAGTGCAGCAGCCCAGAGCCAGAACAACCAGAGTAGTCTTAGAAAACATCATAGTATAGCCTCTGGTATGAAAAAACGCCATCATATACATCGTATATTGTACAAATAACAAGTCAAAGCAAAGAGACATACATTGTAGAATTGTAGTAATTGTGGGCTGACTGATTTACTAATTATCAGTATTTCATTTTTTACTGATTTACGGTAATAAATAAATTTAACAATGGCGCTACTTTGGCTCTGAACCTTTATCTACCTGTGGTTACTCTGTCTTCTGGAGTGATTTGATCGGTTATACGTCACGAATAAAACTCCTTTAACATCTGTAAACAAAACAAAAACGTATCAACAAAGTTTTCTGTTAGAGTTTGTGTTCTTCAAAGTTTAACTCCAAGATTTTAAATACTTTAATTTACTGCAAATGAATATCTACTCCAAATGTCTCACTAATAATCATTATCAGCCTTAAAAACCCACAAAACACCCCTCTATATTCGACCACACTTAGTACAGTCCGGTTCCCCCTTCTATAAATCTGCTTGGAATCTTCCATTTCCTGTTTGTCAAAGTGGCCTTCTACCTGGACAGGTTTCGTTGGAGCTCATGCAACAAACATTTTGGGTAACTGCACTTTAATATGGATGGATGACACTGAATTAGAGTCTGTTTTAATGAGACTGAGTTCAGATGTGTAGCTCTGTCATTAAATAGTAAATTATTTCTCAGAATTGACAGAGAAAAGTCTGAAATATTTGCCAGGTTAGCGTCCCACATGTTCTTTGGCTCAGCTAAAGCTAACTCTCTCCAACTTGTGGATCTCTTGAGTTGCTTGTTGTTAAAATATCTTGCTAGAGGTGCTGAAGCTCAGAAAGTCTGAGATGTTTGTTCAAAATAAGCTCATTCTCAAGTCTTCTCTGAACTGTCCTCTTTTGTTTGAACTTTCCCTAAAGTTCAGAGTTAATGACAGAGCAGCACATCCAGACTCAATTTCATTTATGTAGAGATTAAACTTCAGTGTCATTCATTGATGTTAAAGTGCAGTTTTTCAAATGTTTGTTGCACATGCTCCCGACCAAACCAGTCCAGGTGGAAGATGATGTGAAAAGAAAGCTTCAGAGGATGAATATCACACGTTTACATTGGAAATAAATGTCCTTTAATTAGACATTGTCATGCAAAAGTTGGATTTCCCTTTGTTGATGTTGGTTTCTAAATGTTTTTTGACACTCGGCCCCAAAGATTAAAACCTTCTACGGCTCACAAGCTGCAACAATTCACACATTATCAACTATCTTTCTGACTAAACTAAGATAAAAAGTGAAAAACTGCCTGATTCCTGCATCATGAATGTAAATCTTTTTGGTTTTTATGACCGTAAACTGAATATATTTGGGCTTGACATTTTATAAACCAAAACAAGAAATGAATTACTGGAGAAAACAAGCAACAGATTAATGGACAAAAAAAATGTGTTTTCTAACATATATGGCTGAATTACTCCAACATTACAAGATACATACAATTTTAATTCAATTTTATTTATATAATGACAATTACAGGTCAAATTGTCTCAAGATGCTTTATTTTTATATTTTTTGTCATATTTAAAATATGACAAAGTAAGAAATTTAAACCTCTTGACTAATCCAATTTATTATTTAGTTTTTAAGAGACTAATTGACAATTCAAACTTTCTCCACTAAAACTAATAAACATGAGGTCAAATAGAAGGAACAGTTTTAAATACTGCAGTCCCACGATGACAAGAATAAAGTCTCTCAACAAAAACTAAATCTGCTGGTGCATTCCATGAAAGTCCTAATAAATGATAATAAAGTGTGATACTAAAGGTTTGTGGTGCTAAAAATCTCAAAGTAAAGATATCAAGTTGAACATCTGGATGGAGGTTGATAAAAGTTGACCTTCTTTCATTTCTCTGGAGCGACTCCATGGATTTTATGGATGGTGGTTAAAGACCTGCTCTTCTAGTTGTCTTCCTTCTAGTCGCTGTAAAAAGTCCTCTACCCGGCCGACTTCAACACCTCTTCATGACAACTTGTTCTGCCTCCGACCTCGTGGAAACTCAAGAAACTCGGGAAAACCTGTCGAGACTTGAGGAACTCGTCGAGACTCGAAGAACTCGTCGGGCGGGGGAAGGTGTGGGGAGTAGAGGGGGGAGGTGGGGGAGTAGAGGGGGGGAGGCCGCCACCCACCTCCCCGCCTACTCTCCGCCCTGACTCCACCCAGACACCGCCTTGGCTCCGCCCGTGTGGTCACTTGGAAACTACGATGACAAAGGGACGACGAAATTATGTTTTTTTGTCTGATCTGTAGCTCAGTGAGTTAAGGATTTGCCTATGGAGCTGCAGGTCGCTGGTTCAAGACCAGACCCTTCTTAAATTTTGTCAAAATCCTGACAAAGACTAAGAAAGAAAAAGGCCAGTGGTGGGTCTTGAACCAGCGACCTTCCACTCTGTAGTCTCACTTCTTATTCCCCTGAGCTACTCGCTCAGATACTAATTCTTCTGGTTTTTGTGCATTTGTCATCTACTTTTTCTCGTTTTCGAGTTTTTTTTTTAACTTGGGTCTCATCTAGACCGTTTTTCTCAGGAGGTTGGACTTCGGCCTTTGTGCTGGAGGGTGGAACCCTCAGTTCCAAGACTTTCCAAAGCCTCCAGACCTTGTGAGTCCTCAGGACCTGAGCTTTCACACAGTCTGAGGGCTGAAATTTTCTAAGTCCCACAGTAGTTCTCTGTTAGATTTAACTTTCAGACAGTCCAAGGACTGAAACCTTCTAAGTTCCTGAGTAGTTCTCTGTTTGTTTGAGCTTTTCGACAGTCTGAGGACTGAAATCTTGAAAGTTCTTGAGTAGTTCTATGTCAGTTTGAACCTTTAGACACTCTGAGGACTGAACTCTTGAAAGTTCTTGAGTAGTTCTCTGTTAGTTTGAACCTTTCGACAGTCTGAGGACTGGAATCCTAAAAGTTCTTGAGCAGTTCTCTGTTAGTTTGAACCTTTAGACAGTCTGAGGACTGAAATTTTAAAAATTTCTCAGTACTTCTCTGTTACTTTGAACCTTCAGACAGTCTGAGGACTGAAGTTTTAAAAGTTTCTCAGTACTTCTCTGTTAGTTTGAAATTTCTGGTTAACAGAAACCTTAAAACTTGTGACCATGAGTCTTGATTTCACATTTAGACCATCCATCTGAGTTCTTCTCAGACCTTCACCTGTGGGTTTTTTAGAAATCCTCAACAAACTTTGATTCTTTTCACTGAACAGTAAAGTTTGTGGAGATCAGAAGGTAACATTAGTTTGATCGATGCCTTCAACCTCTAGTAGACTTTATCTGGAAATCAGTTTTCTGAAATGAGTTCTTAGTAAATCTGTCCACAATCAAACCAAGAACATAGAAAGAGGAAATATTTGAAGAAACAACTTGATGTTTTAGTTTCAGACTAGAAAACACTTTAAGCCTTTATCTGTTTTTGCTCTTTTGATCATTTTATTGTTTCTTCTGTTTAATTTGATCTTCTAAAGTTTAACTGGTGTCTTTTTCAAAGGGTTTATCTTTAGTTTGATTATTCTTAAATGTTTAGTTTTGCTCTTTTCTTACCTTTTATTCTGTTCTAATGTCTGATCTGATTTCGAAATGTTTTGTCTTTTTAATGTTTAATTGTTGTTTTTTCAAATGTTTTATGGGCTTGTTTGAAAAATTTCCTTTTCTTTCCCAATGTTTAATTTTTCGATTAAATCTTTTTAAAGGTTTTTCTTTTTAAATGTTTTACCACCTTTTGATGTTTAATTTTCTTTTTTAATGCTTCATTATATTTTCTGTTTAATTCCTATTTAGTTTTATTGTCTTTAAGATTTAATTTTCTAATTAAGCATTTAATTTTTTAATTAAATGTTGTGACTTTTAAAGGTTTAATAATCTCATTAAATGTTTTATATTTTTCTAAATGTGTAATATTCTTGTTTAATTGTATTTTTTAAATGTTTAATTTTCTAAAATATTTCATCTTTAATGTTTAATATTTTTGTTAAATGTTTTTGTTAAATTTTTGTTTAATTTCATAATTAAATGCTTTGTATCTTCCTTCTAATTATCTAATTAAATATTTTGTCGCATATAATTTAATTGTATTTAATGTTTAATTTTCTTTTTAAAAGTTTTATTGTATTCAAAGTTTTTTTCATTTGATTTAATTGCTTTTTTACTGTAGTTTATTTCTTTATTCTTTTTTTTCTGTCAAGATTTTAACCCCAACCTTAAAAATGAAACAAACCCTTAAATCACAATGAAAATACTTCTGTTGTCACAATCATGAGTTAGTCAGTTATTCAGTTTATCAATTCAGCTTTATTTGTTTGACACCTTTCACACAGATGACAAAACTAAACAAGCAAAGAGAAAAAACTATGCTAAAACTATGATTAAAACTCAAAAACAAACAAAAAAAAGATTTAACATGGTAATAAAATATGTTGTGTTCAGGGGATGGAGGGAGTTTATTGAAGTCTTCTTGGGCTCACATGGGAAATCATTTAAAATATAAACTTCATATTCAGTCTAAGGAAACTGCAGAGTGACAGAAGAAGCAACAATATCTCCTGTTTTCTCCTTTAATGAGTCGATTCTTGTGCTTCCAGACCAAAGAACTACAGACTCTTCACAACCTGCTCAAACTCTTGGTACAGGACCTCACCACACAGGTCAAGAAAGTTTCTGTCTAATTTCTACTCTGAAGCTCACCTTCTCCTGCTCAAACTGCTGACAAATGTTTCTGCTGCTCTAAAGTCTGGTCTCCAGAACTTCCTAAAAACTCTCAAAGTCTCTTCTGCTGCAGGTTGCTTTGTAGAACTGCTGCAGAAAACCTCACTAAACCACATGGAGGGGCCTCAAGATAGTCGTCCAAATGAAACCTTACAAAAACCAAACTAGTACAACCCAAATGCTAAAGTCTCCTGCAGCCTACCAGAGAACCTCTGAGAACAGAGAATCAGGACAGGATCTCTTACCTTCTGGACAACCAACGTTGGTTCACAAACAGGAATAGAGAATGTGTCTGACCAAAAACCTCTGAAGACTCACTACAGCCAAGATAAAGACACAACCCAGCTGCATCAAATCCACTAATCACTGCACACACTAGCACCATGTGCTAACTGTGGCTAAAGAACCACATTTACCAAGACAACTATCCAGTACAAAGCCCTAAAGCACACCAAGAAACACATTAAAGACGATTTTACTGCTGGAAGCTGCAAGCCAACGCCTAAAGAACAAACTACAGCAATGGAGCCAAACCAGGTCCAGTGGTGAACAGAAGCAGAGGAAATGTTTGTCTGCAGCCACATAAAGCAGGAAGACACTGAGCAGCACAGGTGTTCCTGATAACACCAAGCTGCTCAGGTGTTCCTGATAACACCAAGCAGCCACCTGGACAGCCAATAGGAACACAGCTTCCTGGAAGTCTAGAGGGCAGGGTAAGTGAAGGAAATTTAGTTTAAAGTTGAAGCAGAAAGTTAACAAAGAAAGTTGAAAACCACCTTCTGATCCCTGAAATCTCTGAGTTTTCACACAAAGAACACCTGAACATGTCAAACTGGTTCCATAGTAGAACCATCATTGTAAAAACGTCATAGTATGGTGTGTTGCTCAGAAAACATTAGGACCCAGCTGTCAGGGGACAAACATGTAAGAAACATGAGAACAGAGAGAACCCAACCAGTAGGTCACAGTTTATCATCCCCCAGTCATCTCATGAAGTCCATATGGTGAGAGACATCAGTATCTGGTTGATAATTTACCAGAGGATGCTTATAATCATGCTGATGTGGTCTGTACTCTACAGTATTTTAGTGATTCAATAAAAGCCTAAGTTGTTTTTTTAAATGCTTTTTAGTTTTTAATAAACATTTAACAGCCTATATGTAATTAATAAATGGCCTTTGCCTATCTTAAGAAAAATTCACTCAGAACTCTGATATGTTAACAGTTCTAAATAAATCAATAAATACATGCATACACACAAAAATAAGTTAATACATTAACTGTGTTAAGATAAGATTTTGATTTTTTAAAAAGTTGTTTATGTTTTTGCAGAATCCAGTATTGCTCACTGGTTGGTCATTACATTCTGTTAGTTTGATTTCACTGTTTAAAATGATGCCACCTCTTTTCAGACAGAACCTGTGATAATAAAACAATACAAAATTTTGAGTTCTGTGTTAATAAAGCACTTAAAGCTTTAAGTATGGCTAAATGCTTTTTTCAAAATTAAATATATCACTCCTTAGGTGGTAGTGGCCCCAAGTTCAGTAAAGTTGAAAACATATTCACAGATTGGGACTTCCAGCATCAATAACTCATTAGATATAGGTTGTCAAAACATAAACGGTGCCTCTTTCCCATTGTTGCAAGGCAGACAATGTGCTACAAGCCCAGTTTTATCAAAAGTAGCTGTCTTTCAAGCTACAGGAATAACATTGGTGTCTATGGAGTGAACAGGGTCCGTCTGCAATTTGCAAAACCGCTGCAACAGTAAAGAGAGACACAAATATTCAATAACTTCACTCTTATACATTGTAGTGTCACTAAAATCACTGCAGCCTTCAACTGGCTCCTGTTGACAAAGTGTTTTAACAGAAATGTAAATGCTGTAATTTGATTCTTTTAATGAACCATGTAACTTGAATGGATGTGATGCTGGTGTGACCACAGTTCACATGTCTGATGTTGCTCACAGTGGTCCAAGGGACGCTCAGGGAGTTTGTGTGTTTGCTCACACTCAGGAAAAATTAGAGGGAACATTGGACATCACTATTTTAAATTTTAAAAGAATTCATTTAGTGCTAATTTCTTTGATTTCAGGTGTATGTGAGAGTCTCTACTGCTGTCTCACAGCTCCCCTCAGCTCCTCCTTCTTTGCTTGAGAACCAAAACAACTCTGGTCTGTTCACGCAACCTTGCTGGCACAAAATTATACTCCTATGCTACTAAATTGCATTCTCAGTTACATTTGGAAATAAACTCAGTGTGAATAATATTCTAACACAAGAGTTTTATTTTCACTTGATGCTGACTTTCAGTGTTCACTCTCTCACTGTTTGGCAGAGTTTAGGTACCAGAACTACCACCATATTTGAAGAGTATAACAAACTCAGTAACTGAAATTTTGCATCATCAGACGGGATTTCTCTCTAGTTCCTTCTCTGTTCAGGCAATCTATAAGACACAGGAAAATTACTTGATATACAAACCGAATGTGCTGTTGTTTCTTCTGCAGAACTCTATTACTGATAATGAAGCATTAAATTAATTTTTCAAGGGGGAGGTGAGTCAAGCAGAGACGATCATCAACTAGCTGGTTTGCGTTTCATTTTGTTTCATTCTGTTTTCTCCAACTGTGACACATATCTGAAATATATTCACTTTCATAGCCAGATGTCAGTAACGGTTGTGTTTTCACTTGGAACCACAGATTAAAAGTGAATGGATATAGAGATTCACAGACGAAAGAGTAATGTTTGGTATTCATTTCCTTTGTTCAGCTGTGCAGAGGATTCAGCATTTGGTTGGTAAAACATTGCAGAAAAGAGATGTTTACGTAGTTTGCTTGCGTGGTCACCTCTACACGTCTACACTGAGTCTACGTTGACACAACGGTTGAGATTACACACATGCAGCGTGACAAACTAGCACGAGATGAGGAAAGCCATCATCTAAAGCATAATTCTTGTGCTATCACTGGGTATTCATTTTAAGCCATGAAAGCCTGAGCTTGAGACGTGTAAGCACCCAGCGTTAGTGCACTCTTACCGAGCCACTGTGATGTTAACAAAAGAAAACAGAGGTAGTGAAACAAAAAAAAATGTGTACAGATAAGAACAAAAGAGACAGGTTAATGGAAGCAAGATGGAACATACTGTACTACAGTTAATTAGTATTTTGAGAAATAGAATCTTATTTTAGTCCTTGAGTAATTATAGCGAACGTGAGGATGAACAATGCATTCCAGTTACGTCGATAATTACCTGTGAACACATCATTAGGCCCTTTGCTTCTCTTCAGAACAGTCTGCCACTTCATATATGCATAAAAACAACTAGTTGTTTGCAGTAATTTGCTGAATTTCTGCATGTTTAACTTCACTTTGTAGCAAAAGACTGTTTTTATTGAGGATTAGTGAACTATACTCACTTCTGTTCAAGAATTTAATAATTAGCTCATGGATTGACAGCTGGAAGGAAAGCTCACCACAAATGCAATTTTATATCATGTAACTTACAAGGAAAGCATTAAATGTAAACAACAGGAAGGAAAAGTAAGGTAATTATTTCACTTTTAACCAGATTACCTATTACATGTAGTTTTTAAGCGGTTTATTGTTTGCTGAAAGCTTAAAAAAGATTTTTGCAGAAAACATTTAGTCTCCACCCCCTAAAGCTTATTTGATTTAGTCCAATTTAAAAAGGGCATGTCAGAAAGATAAATTATATCCAAGCATGCTTTGTTTCTTAATGTAGAAATTAAATTCAGGTCTTAAATGCATAAATTAAATACTTGTGAAATTACAGAAGGTTGAGCCTGAAGCTAGACAGGCTCTAATGCTCCGCTGTGCTAAATGACTGCATGGATGTAATTACTTTTGTGCACGGTTATAGGTTTTTCTAGTCGATCTTTCTCTGCTGTGTCTTCGTCATATGCTATGTTATGCTATGTGTCTGACTTCAGGGTCACTGGCCAACCGTAAATTAGCAAAGTGCAGTATGTCCACTCTCATCAGTGACCAAGACGGGGGCCTTGAACAAGCATTAATTTTTATTTCTGATGGATAACCTGTGGAATTGTTTACCTTTTTCTTCCATTTCTTCATTATTATTAGTATGTCGTCCAAAACATGACAAGAACGTCATAATTCAGGATGTGGTCCAAAATGTGACGAAAATGTCATAGTTTACTATGTCGTCCAAAATGTGGAAAAAAAAGTCATAGTTTAGTATGTGGTCCACAATATGAAAAAAACGTCATAGTTTACTATGTCGTCCAAAATGTGGGGAAAAAAAGCCATAGTTTAGTATGTTGTGCAAAATGTCACAAAAATGTCATAGTTTACCATGTGGTCAAAAATGTGACAAAAATGTCATAGTTTAGTATGTCGTCCAAAATATGACAAAAACGTCATAGTTTAGTATGTTGTCCAAAATATGACCAAAAAGTCATAGTTTAGTATGTCGTCCAAAATGTGAGAAAAAGGTCATACTTTAGTATGTCGTCCAAAATGTCACTAAAACGTCATAGTTTAGTATGTCATCAAAAATATCACTATGGCGTTTTTTTTGCGCCAAAATTCATGATGATTTTTTTTTTCAGAGAAAACCTTTCTGGAGTGTTTTTCATGGCCTCCTTTACATTATTTCATCATATGGCACGTTTTTACAATATGTTTGAAAAATCCCATTTTTTTTTTGACATAGTATAGTAAGGCATTTTTTTGCGCCAAAATTCATGATGATTTTTTTTTTAAAGAAAACCTTTCTGGAGTGTTTTTCATGCCCTCCTTTACATTATTTCATCATATGGCACGTTTTTACAACATGTTTGAAAAATGGCATTTTTTTTCGACATAGTATAGTAAGGCG